>NC_090447.1:379154327-379759327 GCF_031143425.1 Pleurodeles waltl
AAGATTAATCTCTGTAAAATATGATCAAATCAAAGTCACCTTAGTACTTAAAATCATGTTGGGGCAGGATGAAATGTGTGTGGTGGCTGTCGGCTATTAAATATCGATAGCTGCTGTGAAGAAGTATACATTTGTCAGCGGCCAGAGATAATTTTCAAGTGCTTATTGCTCACTTGAGCGTGCAATTTTTAAATACCTTGTTCTATTATAGCCATCCTATTACATCCATTCTCTGAGCAATTTCCTTGTAAAATTAGATTTGTGTTAGCTTCTGCTGCCTCTGAGCAGTGAACCAGAGAGCTGTGATAATCTCTATTGCTTTGGGAACAGAGGTAACCTTATGATCTATGCATTAGAAACGCATTAGCAATCCGCCATTTAGAAGTTTATGTTTAGTACAAGTACACTATATGTTCTTAAAACATATCAAAACGCACTTCATCCTAGGAAGGCGCCCAGCGATGGCAAATTTTCTGTCTACTTAGATCTAATTTCTGTCTGTTGCTGGAGTTTCGGAATCCTTTTTTTGACTAATATGGAGTGAATAGTGGCACTGGCCCTATTCTTTAAGGCACAGACAATCATACAGTGATACTTTGGACTTTTTCTGTAAATGTATGCTAATACGTAAAAACAGACTTCACAAGTAATGTGATTGGATGGATGTAATTTGTCCTTTTCATGTTCAGGGGTATGCTTTTTCGTGCGATTCTCGGACAGTTGCTCCGGGTATGTCACAGAAGTTTAGGACCTGTTTAGGGCTACACTAGCCTGCTCTTCGATCTTATAAGACACAATTATAAGATTTGTATAAGCCATTCTACGTGAAGGTAACATGGATTTCATGCGGGAATTTCTTGCCTTATGGTTTTAGGTCCACATTTAAAGTATGGCAGAGAGAGCACTGTCCGTCAGGCTGGTAGAGGACATTACACTGCTGCCTTGATGAACAACAGTCGACCATATGCAGAGATCATCGCTGGCCCAACGATGAACTCTAAACCTCGGTAGGAACCACCGTCATGGCAGTTCCTACCTGTTTACATAGTGTTTGGTGCATGGGCGAGGTCGTTTTCGATGGCTGTTCATCAAACTTTACTACTACTGAAAAACAAATAACGCATGCCCTCCATAGTCAGGGAGTCTTTATTTCCCTGGGTGTGGGGGTTCCTTAATTGTTGTTACTGTCCCTCAGGATTTAGGACTCAAACTTGTTTTGTCCAGAATATTGAAAATGAAGCTTCAAGCTACTCTGTGAACAGCCTTCTCTGGAGTTAGATAAAGGGGGAGCATGTACATGTTGTCACAAGTCCCCTTCCCCCTGGCCTAGTGTTGCCAATAGCTTGCTGATCATTGATATTGTAAGATCAGGGTCAGATCCTGGTGGTGAGAATTGTTATAAAAACACAAAAGAGCTATCAGTTTGTAAGAGCTGCACAATTGGTGTTTTTTCAGCTTCAACATTAGCATTAGTGTCGAACTCCATCATAATTGGAGTTATTGTGACAATGTCATAGAAGGAGTTGGATACTTGTCATCTGGGGGGTCAATATGCTGCAGAATGACATAATAAAGAAAAGGTTTATTATTTAGTTATTATTATTTGAGAGATTTTTATAATATTTCTGCTTTATGTCCAATAGCTTATTGGTAGCTTCCTCGTGAAAATGGCTTTCATGTTGCCGTTCAAAGATCCTAGTCTGTTGACAAGACCAAAACGTAATAGATGAGGAAATAGGATCTGTGAACATTCGAAAGGTTTGTGTATTGATTCTCTCCAAGGTAGGAAGAGAGCCAGATGTTGATGAGGTTCATGACAGAAGTGATAGCGAGGCCACTCAGTGATGCCGTCTGAGGACCTCTCTAGTGTGGGATCTAAGTGTTACATTAAAATCCCACCCTATTATGACATTGTCTCCTGCAAATCCCACTACTAGGAAGAGTAAAAACATCTTTAGTATCACTGAGGCTGTAACAGGGAGATGGACGTGACAAACTGACAGACCCTTGAAAGGTGTCTTTCCTCACATATTTTTTTATTTATGGGAAAAACTGTTTTGATAAGAAGTAGTGTCTATTGAAGGTTTTTTGTGGAAGGGTTCTGGTTCCTGTGCATCAATCTCTGTCAGTTGGGCACTCCAGAGTCTTGTGATGTACCCTCGGCAATAAAAGAGAGGGATTAGGCAAGCGTTCTTGTCTCTCTTGACCTCTCTTCCCTCACAATCTGGTGCTCATTGTCTATAAAGTTGACTCTTTTCTTTTTTTTTTTTATTATGGTTTCTATTCAGTTTGTTGTGCAGCATCATGCTAATAGTTTCACCTTTTGTGCATAGCAGTATTCAGTGATAATTCTTGTTTTTAGTGCCTTATGCATGTCGATACATAAGTGACATAGCATTGTCTCACCCCTTTATAGTCCCAGCAATCCCTCCTGTACCGCTAACCATCCCTTTAACAGTCCCCAGCCCCAGTGAGGTACTTGCCTTGGGCCACAGCTCAGTGAATAAGCCATGGCATCCCTGTCCAGACCACCTCTTCCCTGGGTAGCCTCCTCACTCTCCGGTCTCACGAATGACACTGTCTCCACTTGGCTGACTCTGCGACTGCATTCTCTAATGTCATCCTCCACAGAGGTTCTCTGTTCTCTTGTCTCTCTGCCTTCTTCCATCAAAACCTCCTTGTGCTGTTGTCGCTCTTCTGCCTCTCCGTCCTTGTTACCTCACAGTCCTGCCTCTCGTTTGCCCCCTTCCTCCAGGTCTTCTTCCCCTTTGTTCAAATCTCCTTCCCTTTTTAGCTGATTGATTACCACACTCTGAACAACTAGAATGGAGGACTGGCAATCTGTTCTGTCCCAGTTGGTCTGTAAAAAGATTTGTCAAGATGTTTTTTCCTCACAGGGACCTTAAATTGAACCAATCCTGCAGGTACCTGCTCTGATCAATATAACAAGCCCTCTAATATGTTATAAAGGGCTGAGTATTGCACTCACCCTAACATAACATAAACAGGGGCGAGATGGTGTGTATCGTGAAGCAGCACCACATTTAGTGTCAAAATTGTGGTCAGAGGGGCAACATTCATCTCAAGCTGTTTAAAGTTTACCCTGATCTCTTCTAATGATGAAGTGCAATTTCTTATCAGTTTCAACCTTCAAATATGTGTAAAAGCTGTGGGACCCTTCTCTGCCATCTCCAAACTATCTCCCCCTATTTCCTCATCAGATTTTCCCTTTTCACCTTAAGTTGTAGGGTAACTCGTATATTATGCACCTGTTTTTGACATATTATTAACATGCCTGAATGGTTTTAATGGGTAAACCTGGAAACAGAAATAATATGTGTAGTAGAATGCAATCATAACAAATTCCTGATAGCACTCAGGTAGAGACTAACTGAGTGAATGGCAAGTCCGTCACCTCAGTTTGAGGACAACCTCCATGGGAAACATGGGCTCTCCGGGCAAAGTTGTGCCTCAGCTTTCTTCTGCTGTAGAACATTTCTTACGAATATAGGTGCAGCTGCTAAACATTTCCTAAACAAGACTGTTGAAGAACAATTAAGGGGAAAACGACCGTTGCAATTCTCAGTTAGCAGTCGGTAGGGGGGAAACCCATTCAGGCCAATGTGAGTCATATCTAAGATTTAACAGCCTGGATCTCGATTGGTGGCTGCACTCTTTGGGCTGCCTGATCAAGTCATCCTTCACACCGCAGTCCATCTTAATTGTAAGCCAGCAAATGGTTATGTGGTTGATTACTCATGAAGACAACCAGCTCCCTAATTAATTTCAAATTAGTCTCTAAGTCAAGTTTTGTTTCCTATCTGTCTTCATGATGGCATTTCATCCTTGCTCTCCACGAACGTTGTGACTGCTATACTGGTCACAGGTCAACATATCAATTGCCATCCCTCACGTATTCAACAAGTTCACCAGTCTTGCTAGAAGATATGGATTATTGTTTGACATTCAGATAGAAAATTAGGTGAAAATGGTACCCCCACCTATTTGGGATCAGTTTGATTTTAGGTAGACATTTTGAGTGATTTCCATTTTATGAGTGTAGTAGCTGACATGTCTTTGAATAGTGAGACTTTTGCTTTTCTGTAAGAGTTGGGTTTCGACTTTTTTGCACCCCTTGAGATCTTCAACACATTAAAGATGAAGTTCTTCTTAGTTTGGTAAATTGTAAAAACACAATGCATGCAATTAACTCCATGATCGTGTTTCCTGGCCATTGTAAGAGGAAATAGATAAGGCTCTGTAGGTAACATGCTCATTCAGAGTTCTGGACCTCTTCTGCGATGCTTCTGATGCTTACATAATTCCACTTGGATCTATTTTTTCTGGCATGCAGTTTATATAAGCGGCCTTCATGTTACTCTTCAAGTTCTTTCACCCCAAAACTCAATTCATCCCTCTCATGAGCTCTTTCCACTCATGCTACTACAAGTTGGCCATACGTGATTTCTACTTTCTGCATCTTGTGACCTAAGTCAGAAGTTATACTGGCAAATTATTTGTGTGAGGGCCCCATCTCTTCTAAATTCCATAACTAGGAGGCAAGTAGCTTCATCTGGGCAGGGGGCTTCCATATCCTCTGTATCACTTGGGGGTTCACTGCAGATGCACCTTGGGATGTGTTTGGTTTAGACAAGCATTTAGATAGGGTGAGCATATCCTTGATACTGGGGCCTCTGCCTGTCCTTAACTAGCCACAGTCATGTCAAAAGGGCCCGATTATGAGTTTGGTGGACAGAAACACTCGTCTGCCAAACTCCCGATTGGGTGGTTGCCACCGTGCTGGCTACTACCCTGTCTGCCCCATTGAGACATTCCTGCTGAGCTGACTGGTCAGCCCAGCAGGAAAGTAGTGGCAGCATTGTCGCTGGCTTGTAATCGAGCTGGCGGCAATGCTGCCGCCCGCAAGGGACACCAGCATTGCAGACAGTGGCATTTACCAGGGTGCTGGGCAGGGTGACCCTGCACTGCCCATGCCAAAGGCATGGGCAGTGCAGGGGTCCCCCTGTGCCCCCCTGCACCTGTTCTCTGCTAGTCTTTTCATGGCAGTGAAGCTGCCATGAAAAGGCTGGCGGAGAACCAGGTTGTAATCAGCAGGGCAGTGCTGAGTTCTTCGCCGCCCTGGCTGATTACAGCCTGCACCACCGTCAGCCTGTTGGGATCTCTGATCCCAGCGGAGATGGCAGTAGGTTGACGGGGCTGCCAGGCAACCTCATAATGTGGCTGTCGGACTGCCACAACCGCAGCGGTCCGACAGCCACCAAGAGTGTGGCAGTCCAAGGACAACCACACTTGTAATTAGGCCCTAAGTGATCAAAACCATGTCAAGGTACAGAGGAAATACAAACTGCCAGGAGCCCTATCATTCCAGATACCACTCGTCCAGCAGTGGCTACTTGAGATGGGTACAGATACCTCACCTCAGGAGGAAGCCTTACTTAGGCCAGGGTTGGTGTGGAAAATGGCTCGTATATCTAGGAGGGAGCAGGTCCCTTCTGCCCTGTTGGACTCTGTAGACCTGCAAGATGCTCAGTGTCTACCAATGAATGCTGGCCCAATTAAGAAGTGACAGGTCTGTTTTCAACTCCCAGCAACTGCACTTGATTGTCATCCATTGCCCTGTCTCTGTAAGGGACCAATCAGGAGCCTCTGAGTCTCCAACCATCCCATTGCTGCAGAACCTGTACCCTTCAATCAGCGCCCTCATCTGCTACTCACCTCTTCACAGGATACCACATCTGGTGACAGTCTGAGGCAGATAGCGTTTCTTGGCCCCTACAGTCACACAGGACAGCAAAATATCCCTACAGAGCCAGTAGCTTTCGTGGACTCCTGAGTCAGTCCCATGAAGGTACCCCCTCCCTTGTTAGACCATTCCAACCGTGTCAGAGAGCAGGTAAAGCCTTCGAGCAGTACCATCTCACCTTCACCTCAAGCAGGAAGATTCAGGCTCCATGCATCCACATGGTGACTCACGCCACAGTCCATGTTTAAGGAAAACAGCAGAAAATAAAATATTGCAGGAGCTCTAGTACTTAGCTGGATCTCCTATCCCTCTCTACTGCCACTTTCTTCAGTCGGGACTTCAGCGGGGGCTTTCTCTGGGTGTGGGGCCAGCAGGGTGCACCGTAACCTCCCCTCAAACTGGAAGTTCCATGTTATCTCTACTACGCAGGAGCTCACCTATGTTCCTCTTCTTCTGTAGGGCCAAGTGTTGCAGCTGCCAACCATCAGGGATTAAGATATCTGAACTCTGCAACAAAATAATGCAGTGAGCCTTCCATGTGGCCCTTAAAGGCCTCCACACGTGCAGCACAGTGCAATAGCTATTTTATAGTTTCTTTGTGGACTATCGATTGAGAGGCACATAAAAAAAAACTAATTTAAGCTCTACTAGAGTCCCCAACTCAAACTGGTGAGCCTTCAGGCTGTCCTTCTCTTCTCACTCATTGTGTACTACTGATATGGAGTAGGATCCGATTGGGAGAAGACAAAAGCTTGGAACTCAGCAAGGACACACTCACATGGGTCCTTAATGTCTCCTTTTAATTCCCAATCTAGCCTTGTTCACATCTAATGCTGACTTCCCTACTTGACTAAATAGTGTGATCCTGGGACAACGACTGTATCCCCGTGTGCTTTAGCTGCATTAGCTTCCGGTATAAAATACCAGACATTTACCTTGCAATGAGACAGACATCTGACGTTCTATTATGCTGGTCGCCGGCCTTCACTTACAGTTACAGCAGTTTCGATTTTCTCACAAACAAGAATAATATCAGCGCTGCGGATAGAAAGGCAATGAGGCCATTATATGATAGAAATGTAAACTGTATCACGCACTGGAACGTGCTGTATGCGACTCTTGAACGGTGTGTGCCAGTGAATGCAATTGTGCATTCCGCGAGGGTTTGTCCACTTGCCTTTCTGATAGCCATCAATAGATGAAAGACACTAAAGTGGTTAAACCGCGCGGGGCTAAGGGGGAGCCAGCGGCTATCCTGCAGGGAAGAGAGCGAGGAACGGGATAACTGCAAAGCGACAGCACAGCCACCGTTGATAAATAACATTAGGCTTTGGTCAGGGATACAATCAAACGACAGGACAGCGAGAGAGGGAAGTGTGAAAAGGCATGCCTAATGGAGATTTCATCGAAGCTGTGTCCATGGCTACGCAAGATGAAGGGTCATTCCAGGAATCAGATTGGTCTAAGCTGCGCCCGAGCAAAGCAGTCATAACAATATTGTGTCGAAAGCGGACCCTAGGCAAACCTTTCCCGCACGCAGCTTGAGCTTTCTTTCTTGTGGCCTACATGTTCAGCAGTTAGTAGCCCACTCGCATGATTCACTTCTATTAAAACACAGTTGCAGCCAGCACAATGGCTATAAAAATAATGTAAAGTTAATGAATTTTTGAAGGCATTAAAAACACCAGAGAGAGGGTTCTGCACAGTAATTAGACTGACTGGATCTGAGGTCAGTGATGTTATTGATACATGCGTCACCGTCCTCTTTCCCCTGCCTCTTAAAATACTCACCTGTGCCCAATGAGAGCTGCAACTGAACTTATGTACCGATATTTAAGGAACGCATGCGTGCGAATCTGATTGGCTGTCCTGTTCTTAGTATTCCAATGACTGATCCTCTATCCATCAATTTTGAAATTTTACATAAAGGGCTGTAAAAATGTTTACGGCAGTAAATGGAACCAAAACACATTAATTGATGTCACATCAATATGAATGATGGCCATATCTTTCCGGTAGATGTTCTGCACTATCTGACGCGCCACCCTGCCCCCAAACTCACACCTCTTTTAGCAGGTATCACTGTCACTGTGTGGAGTTTGCACCTTGCCATAAAGCTATATCTTGCACAAGACTGACATTTTAAGGAGTTTTCATGTTGAACGAGTCCACCAATACTGGGGAGCTCTCACCATGTCCAAACTAAACCTTTCTTGAGGGAGTTGATGTAGCAGAAATGTTATTGCTACTTTTGACGTGAGATAGTCCTCCATATGTGACAATCTATGCAATCTGTTATTTGAAAAACTAACGGATTAATTGTAAGGTAGTGCACTGAAAGCCTTGGTTAAGGCGCATTCAATATAGAATAGCACATTTGAATGTTGTGGTGTAGCCCCAAACCTACATGTGTAACAAATCAATTCAATTCTGTGTGATTCTTTATCATGTTATTAATAGTGTGCAATAAAACAATAATATATTTCAGAAAAGTATTGTTTTAAATGTAACAGGAAAACTTGAAAATGCACTTCTGAATTATACTCACAGAAATGTATTGACAGAGTTAATTCATTTTAAATCTATTGTAACGTGAACACTGACAGAGCTTAATAATGATGAATCTATAATTTTGAATGTAATATGTGCATTATTTTATTTAAATGAATGTGCCATTTTACTTCACTTTACTCAGCCTAAGTGAGGCTAGCAAAGCCTTGTTTCTTGACTGTGAAGAAAAATGTTTAGTCATTCTTGTTAAGGTGTCATTCTTTTCCCACTTCGTTCCCATGAAATCCTGGCTTGGTAATAGATGTACTATTGTTACACACATAGTGAGCCTGAGAAATTAACCTTGAGCCAAGTACTTTCAGAAACTGTGGAAATAAAATGTCTACATTTATTTCTACCTGTACAGATGACCTAAGATGGATGCCTTTCTCATGTCGGTAGTGGGAATCTTTCCTGATGCCGCAGTTCCATGTCACATGATGGACTTTGATAGGACAAGTACACCTTCTAAGTCATCTGGAGTGATGGATGAACAAATCATCCTGCACTTTGGACTTTCATTTATCATTCTCCAGCTGGATAAGCAGCATTCTACTCCTCACCCTTCTTCAGTGCACTCTTCATTCTAGACCACTTGGAGTCTAAGAGGTACAGACCTCTCTATACATATCCCTTCTTTTACAAGGCTTTGCTGAGACATAGAACATTTTCACCTGACCCCAAGAAAGAGACTCTTGACTGAGCTTCTCATACGTTGACACCTTCCCTCTTTACCTTCAATTTGCCAACTTTGGTTAGTCACCTGTTGCCCCGGATGTGAATTTTCCAAATTCTTTTTGTCCTTTTCCTTTTTACATGTTTTGTCCACGTGTTTAGCCCAGTGTGTTAATGTTTGACTTGCTAATTCTTTAGGTTTTTCCCTTGCCCTAATTAGCTAAGCTTAGATGACTTTTGAATTCCCTTTATGCTTAAAAGAACTGAACAGCGCTTGTTTTCTACCCATTAGGTTATCTTCTTGCTGTTTTGTATTATCATAGTTTGATGCTTAGTCCTCTTGATGTTAGTTTGTTTGAATCTTTTCTGTCACCTTGGTCAGCCCATGGTGATTCTGTATCTTTATAACTTTGTTTTAAGAATTGCCTGCATGACTTTGAGTTTGAGCTTGTAATTATATCCAGTACCTCTATTTCAGACTGGAGTTTTCCTTGTGTGGCTACATGGGTCATACTGTCATTTCGAATTGTGTTGTTTGAAGGGATCGTGATTGAAAGGTTTCTCACCTCTTTATGCTGGGTGAAAAGATTTATTGACCACGTTTACAACATAACCTTAGGACAGAAATGCTTCATCAAATATGGTAGCAGAGATCTGGTTTCTTCCACATGGGGGGTAGGACTAGCTAGACATAGTGTTAGAGATACCTAAAACATTTGTCACACGAATTACCCACCCCAAAATTTTTGTCCCACGCTTCTTTCTAAAGATTGATGAAGTTTCTCTGCAGTGGATAAGTGAGTATTAATAGGGTTTGCCCTTGCATTGCTTTGGCTAAAAACTGCAGTGAAGTGTGATGTTGTGAATTGTTTCCCGGGATAATGTAGAAAAGACTTCGCTAATTTATTGTCTGCAGTGTAAGGTGCTTGTCGTGAGATGTCATCAACAGTGTCAAAAGTTTGTTTTTGGAGTAAATGTGGTTGGTTGGTTGGTATAAAGTGAATCCTGAGCACGCATGGAGGAACTGGATGAACTGGAGTGAGATTTGCTGGTCAAGTCTTAATCACTGTGTAATTGTGGAAACAGAGTTTGAAAGTGTAGCTCCATACTGCTTTGAAGTGTTTGGTTACCCTATCCTGTAGTGAGCAGACAGGTTGTTGGTTTTCAGCTCACAATAGTTTGCACACACTCATTAGGCACAAATTAATTGACAAACTAGTAAACACCAGAAAAAGTAGTGGTGAGTACAGGTAAATGAAGACCTGAAGACCCTGTAAGGCCACCCATGGGGATCTTCAGGGCAAACATGCATTGTGCACGCCCTCTACTAGATCCCCCACTCAAAGATTCAAGACATATGTAGCAATTTCAAAACAAGATTGACAAGATAATTGCTACAATGATCGCCCTGCTGTGTACCCATTGGAATCACCTTCCTGCTAATGATCTAATAAAGCTCCTTCACTTTCTGAGGGCCACATCCTATGAAGCTTAGGTAAATCTATAATTTCTAGTGATGAAAATCTCTGGTAAGGCCTGGTGTCAAGGCTTTGCTGTGTGCAATCCTGTGTGAGCAAGGCGGATTCACAGAGACTGATTCCCAACTATCACACAAGTTTATGCTACCTCAACACCAACTGCTTGCTTGAGGATGATTCAGGCCAATATAGGAAAGTGGAATGGGATAATGAGAGAAAGCGACAGAGGGAGAAAGAGAAGGTGGGGGTTGACCAAAGAAATGTCAGTTATGCCTCTGGAATCCTTTCTGTCACTGAATGCTGTGCCATCTAAGCCTATCTGGATTATTGTTGATTGCACAGCTGTATATATAAAGGGAAATTATTATTTGTGGTATTGTGCATTGAAGAATCTCTTTCCCTATTCCCCTGTACTGATCTTAGTTAATCTCCTTACGTCAGCATCCTCTCTTTTACATGAGCACCCGCTGGTGCCCTAGAGCATACGATTTGTGTTGCTCTTGCACCCCTAGAAGAAGTTATATGGAATTAAAGTTAGGCCCATTGTTCATTGCCCACCATAACTCATATTCAGAACTCTCATATACATGTTCCTTACTCAGGGGTTTGCAGCAACATTTCTCAATGTTCACTAGTCAGGAATTTATATCATTCTTTGAGGGTTCTTGAACTAAATGCAAGTACTCTTGCCAAGGTTGCTCACAGAAAACAAATAATGTGCGTACTTGTTTTATTGTTCATTCTTACTCTTCGCTCACAAAGTCACTCAGGCCCATATTTATACTTTTTTGGCGCTGCATTTGCGTAATTTTTTGACGCAAAAGCAGCGCAAACTTCCAAAATACAATTGTATTTTGGAAGTTTGCGCCGATTTTGCGTAAAAAAACGACGCAAATGCGAGCTAAAAAAAGTATAAATATGGGCCTCAGTTCTTAGGGATTCCATATAATAGACAATTTTATGTTTCTTGTCTTTCAGACTTAACTTTGTTGACTTTTGCCAGCCCTCTCTGAGTTTGAAGACTAAAGTCTGGTAAATCTACTCCCCCTCACTTGCTATGCATGCATACATTAGCTTATTGTTGTAGAATGATTTTCTGTTATTGATTGGTTGCTGAAATTCACCAAGAAGTCTACATGCCAGAGGGGATGAAGCAGAAAGCCGGGATACAGAAGTACATCAACCATCCTGCTAAGATCTAGGAAACTGCTTCCTTCAGGTTAACTCCAAAATAACAAGCGATGAGACATGTTACAGGTGTGGCTTTTTATAGCCAGCTGCTTCCAAAATGGACACCATTCTTGTGAGACTTCAAAGTCTTGTGGGAACTCGGTCACAGCTTCTGGATCACCAGCATGATGAACATACACGTACTGCTCCCTTGGTTCTCAGTCATGATGTTTGGGACTGGTGCTTTCCTATGCATTTCTTCCAAATTGTGGCTACAAGGTGGCCCTCCATTATTCTCATTCGTCTCCCTCCATTATTCCTCACTGCTTGTCACTCCACACTGTTTCCCTTGGCATCTTGGGCACCTTTGACATCTTCCTAGGTGCTCTTAAGATAGGTCAAGTTTGCCATTCTCAGGAAGAACATAGTTGACCCCAGTGATCTTGCAAGTTGCTTTTACCATTTATTCTTATGGATGATCATTAAGCCATTGGAAAGTATCCTAATTATAAGATTAACCTGTCTCCTTTGTGACTATCATTCGGGGTTCAGACACCAAGGTAATGAACACAGGAGGTGTCCAAGTAGTTAGTTAATGATGCCTTGCAGACCTGCTTAATTATTCTACAATCTTTTACACAGCCGACTATTGAGCCCTACTTGACACCCTAATGGCCCAAATTTACCTGCATGGCACTGTTCTCCAATGGATCAAGTTGTACATGGAGAAACTAACTGAGTTGAACTGCATGAATTCCTCCAAATTCAAGTGTATCTCTATGTTCTTTGGTGTCCTGTAAGAGCCTCTGTGTGCAGGCAAGGATAGCAGAATCTATCGCCATGTTGACAACACTCTTACCTAGGAAAAGTCTAATTTGGCCGCAATATCAAGGCTTCTACAATACAATTCAAGACGGAATGCCACAGCCTTTTCATAATCTGAACCTAACAAAAATGGAGTCTGTGTTTGCTAACTCTAACTTCAAACAATAAGAGGTAGAGTGACGAGTGTTGAAGATAAAGCTTGGAGATTAACAACTCAGCATGGCATCAGTAACACATCCCTGGCTCAGCTTCAGGGATCACATTATGCACAATAAGAAGACAGACTATCATTTGTTAGTTAGTCTTACTCTGGACTGAGAATTTGGTCCTATAGGCATCCAATTTTAGACCTGCTTGTCCAAGCTCAAGTATTTTTCTTTGATCACTGGCATCACTGACATCCAAATCCAAATGACTCATAGGAAGTGCATATACCATGCAGAACACCTCATCAATATTCCTCAGAGGACCACACTGACCCTCAGTGAGCTACACTGACTCCCTCTTGCTGGCCACAAAAAACTCAAGACCTGGTGCCACTATACCTTGCAACCAAAATTAGGACTTCAGGTGGACCATGCTTGATATGCTCCAGAAAAGAGCACACATTCATGTGAAACTAATGAAAAAATCAACAGTTATTATTCTGTGAAGGTTATCATATATATTATGCCACCAGTACTAAAATGTACAAAAGACATTTATTGTAACTCACCATGAGAATCAAACAGATTGTTTTTCAACATGACTGACACATAGTGCATAAAAGTGCACTCAAGTGAACAGAAACCACAAAAAACTGTAAATTGGGAAAATCACTGTTGTTTAACATTCATTGGTGTGTTGATATATAATCATCCAGATAGCCTCCATATAGTTTTTTACACATATATCCATAGGGCAGCAGTTGATCTGTGGGATGAAAGGAACACAAGAACTGTTTGGCCTGATGAGACCCTAAAATTCCTTACAAAGGTTGAAATGTCATTGACAACCAACAAAACAGACCTTGTGTTCCTATCATTCCATAGATGAACTGCCCCTTCAGAATATCAAGATAGTTCAAGAAATACTTCCTTTTTTAAATGAAGATAAGAAAGACAGCATGCTGTTGAAGTTTCATTCCTGGTTCATACTGCAGGTTGGCTAGTTGGCTGAGGTGAAGATTGAGACCAATTTAAAGAAGAGAATTATTCAGAGAGCAGTACAATGATGCGGTAATCAAAGGCAAATATTTATAAATTTTGACGCAAAACTGTGCAAACGCAGTTTTTTCATCAAAAAGTATAGCGCTGGCTTGCGTCATTCGAGAGCACCAGCTTGGCGCCAAATTAATGGAATTCCTCTAGCCGATGCAAAGGGTTGGCTAGCATCTGGAAAAATGACATTAGCTGGGTGGGGGTGGCGGTACGGGAGAAGGAGGGTTTGCACCAAAAAATTAAGCTATGCTACATAGAGGCTTTGAGTTATTTTTGGGACGGGAACGCCTATCTTGCATTTCATTGGTGCAAGGTGGTTTTACGCATCCAAAAATGACTTTAACTTTGACGGGTCTAGCTTCAAAATATAAATATGGAGTTAAGTTTGTGCTGAATTTGCATAGGAAAAATTACACTAATTCAGCAAAACAGGATATAAATATGCCCCAAGGTGCTTCAATCAAAGGCTGGGTGTGGAATATTGGTTAGATGTGGGCAGCAAGCTTACATTGTCAACAAAATATTCTGAAATTTAAAATGTAACACTTCTAAAATGTTGAACAAATGTGTAAATTTCACAGTAATTTGAATGAGACTCAAAACTCCTGACAAATTGTGGATTGCATTTTTTTTTCCAAAAACATTTTTTATAAGAGGATTTTTTCCCTAAATGCTAGGTTTTAGCCAAGATATGTTTTTATAAAATCTGTTTTCAAGATTTCTTTCTCACAATAAATGCATCACACCATCATGGATTTGGCAAAGACTGCAGGGTTTCAACAAAAATGTATTCAATGTCACACACCACTAGTATGAATTATAGGCTGCAGATACCACATTGAAATAAAAGATAGCTCTCAGTCAGTCAAGTAAGAACATAGATTGAAAAACCTATCGAATTAAATGTTCCTTAGATATCAAGAAGGCTTCTCTCTAGGACAAATCAAGGCAAACCGTAAACTACTCAGCTTTTGGTCACTTGTTCAATGCTTGATGCAGCTCTGAAGCTGCCTCGGAGGCTTCGGTAGTGTATTGCAGTATTGGAGAGGAATTAAAAATACCTGGGAAAAGGAAAGTTGGGATTGGAAGAGATGGAATGAAGTGAAAGAAAGACCCTTCCCAAAATCACTGGCTGGAGCAGCAGAAAGGCATTTCGAACAGGAAGCCTTAAGTGTCTAGTCACTTTAACTTGACAAGAAGGTGGGAACAAAAGAGGAAATGCAAGGATAAGCAAGGTATGGGGGTGTGAGTGGTTAGAAGATAGAAATGACAAAGGGTACGAGGTGGTGCTTGTGAATGGATTCTAGGCCTGACAGAGTAAGAAATTGTGGTAACATGTTGGTCACTAGGGGCCACATGTACGAAATTTCAGATTTGCGACCCACAAATTGCATGTCACAAATCTGAATGTAGGATGGTGTCCCTGACACCATCTGTGATTCGCAAGGGGGTCGCAAATGCCCACCTCATGAATAATCATGAGGTGGGTCGCAATTTGCGATCCCCTTGCGAATGGCGGCCCTCACAGGGATGGTGGCCTGCTGCGGACAGCACACCACCATGTCTGTGACTGCTTTTCAATAAAGCAGTTTTTTTTTGTAATACAGCCCTTTTTCCTTAAAGGAAAACGAGATGCATTACAAAAACAAAAAATTAAACGTTTTCATTTCGTTTTTTCAGAGCAGGCAGTGGTCCGACGGAAAAAATGTTCTCTACTACCCACAAAAATGTACAGTGACATTCACAACGGGGAAGGGGTCCTATGGGGACCCCTTTCCTTTTGCGAATGGGTTAGCACCCATTTGAAATGGGTGCAAACTGCGATTGGTTTGCGACCGCGTTAGCGGTCACAAAACAATCCTACATTGCACTGTGAGTCACGGTTAGGAAGGGAACACCCCTTCCTAATTGTGAGTCGCAAACCCGTTTTGCGATTCGGTAACCAGGTTACCGAATCGCAAAACTGGGTTTGTGCATCGCGATGTGCTTTTTACACATCGCAAATAGCGAAATTCACTGTTTGCGACGTGCAAAAAGCTACCCACATGTGGCCCTAAGAGAGACAGAGTTAGAGAGTGAGCGAGAGAGAGAGAGTGCAAACGCTTGACCTTTAACCACTTGAAGTTCAAGAGCAACACACTGATAGTGGGTACTTTGGGATAGTTTGGAAGCATGAATCATAATATGGTGTCAGACCACTGGTTCTATGGGAGGGTGTTGGCATACTAGTTCTTTGGAATGGTGTTGAATCCCAGGATATGTGACTTTTGGGTAGGTGAAAGGCAGCAGGTTACTATTGATTCTGTAAACACATTGCGATCCTTAACACAAACTGAACCTATGCAAATCTCTTTACAATGCTGCCCTTGCTTTCTATAGTTAAAGGACAGTAGGTGAAATATGTGTCATAAGCCTCTTAAAAACAAGCCTGTGCATAACTGGACCCCCCATTTAAGGGGCCACGATATTGACAGACTCACAATTATTTGTTGCACAATAGAAAATACCAAAAACAAGCCTACTCCATCTACATACTTATGAAATAGAATAACATCCCCACTCACATCAGAACTGCCCCTATGCTCCTTCAATTCAGATAAAGGTGAAAACTCCCATTCACAGAAAGTCACCTCTCATTTATGAACAACACCTAGCTCTGTCTCGCTATAAATGTTCAATAATGTATTTTGAACTCTTACCCATCTATTAAGCACCCTCCTGATTCCCACCATGATGTGAGCTTTATCTGTACACCTACATACATACAGACATTCATATGAAGATGTTAACAGCAAGCATTCAACTTGCTTCTAGCGGAGGGTACTGCCGGACACAGACTGCTTGCCCAAACGGAGCAGCGTCTTGCCTCAGAAGAATTCTGCCACTCACCTTGGGTGTCAAACCACAGACTCCGTGCATCTCTAAAGACACTATAACATTACCCTCTGGACATCAGCATTGTTATCCATGGCAACACATTTTGACTCTCTACCATTGTTTATTTTTATAAATCAATCAGGGATTTGTAAAGTGCATTACTCACCTCTGAGGGTCTCAAGGTGCTGAGGAGGGGAGGGGAAAGAGGATGGGGGAGGAGGAAGTGCTGCTACTGCTCGAACAGAGAAGTTTCCTAAAGGTAAGGAGGTCTTTGTTCTGGTACAGGTGGGTGGGAAGAGTGTTCCACTTTTTGGAGGTGAGGTGCGAAAATGATCTACCGCAAGGTGTAGTTCTGCGGATGCGTGGGACGGTTTCGAGGGCGAGGTCGGCAGAGCGGAGATGCCGGGTCGGGTGTAGAAGGAGCATCGTCTGTTGAGGTATTCTGGTCCGGTGTTGTGCAGAGCTTTGTGAGCGTGGATGAGGAGTTTGAAGGTGATTCTCTTGTTGACTGGGAGCCAGTGCAGGTTTTTGAGGTGGTCTGTGATGTGGCAGTGGCATGGGATGTCCAGGAGGAGGCATGCGGAGGCGTCTTGGATGCGTTGCAGCCTCTTCTGGAGTTTGGCCATGGTTCCTGTGTAGAGGGCATTGCCGTAGTCCAGCTTGCTGCTTACGAGGGCTTGGGTGACTGTTCTTCTGGTTTCTGTTGGTATCCATTTGTAGATCTTTGGGAGCATGCGGAGGGTGCTGAAGCAGAAGGAGGAGAAGGAGTTGACTTGCTGGGTCATGGATAGTGAGGGCTCCAGGATGAATCCTAGGTTGTGTGCATGGTCGATGAGAGTCGGAGCTAAATGGCCATTTCATAACTAACATTGGGTGGTTCTGAAACTTTAACAGTATAAGACATACCGGACACTCTTTTCTCCATCAAGGTGTCCAAATGTGAATGCATGAGCCGGCACACTGGTAATCACATTTAGGAATCAATAGCTGGTCTCTTGCTCAACACTGAAGAATGCAGCTACCAAATGAGAACAATAAGATTACAACAGGCCATGGAGTTTTAATATGTAAATGTCTTCCTCTATCCCTTCCATTACCCCCTCCAAGTCAAGAACAGAGACTAAAATGAAGATGCCCTAATATTCAACAAAGCAATGCAATGTCCAAAATGCACCTTGAATGAGGCACTATGCTTTGAGGACAGCTTCCTATGGAAAGGTTGGAAAGAGCAAGATAAATAACTGAAGGGAACACATCCCTTCTCTTGAACAAATCTCAGTTGACAGCTACAACACGAGCCCCAGGAGGGGTGTTGGAACACTAAGGCCCTCATTCTGACCCTGGTGGTCTTCGGCAGTCTCACTGCTGACAGGCCGGCGGTGAAGATGCCACATTATGAGTGTGGCAGGTTGGCCTCTGCCAACCTGCCACATCCCTGCTTGTTCCGCCAAGGTGGTAGGACAGCCGGGCCAGAGAATAGCATCTCCAACCCGGCGGTCCACTGAAAATCACCAGCGGCATCACGAGTCGGCTTTCTGCCAGGGTTTCTGAGGCAGTAGCACAGCCACAAAAACCCTGGCAGAAAGGCTACTGGGGACAGAAAATGTCTTTCCTGTCACTGGCAGACACCTCCCCCAGACCCCCTACAATCCCAATACCCCTCCCCCCACTTCGATACCAGCACCCCCATCCCTCCACCCCCCTCCGATATCAGCATCCCCCCTCCCCCACCCCTCTTCCATAACAGCAGCCCCTCCCCCACCCCCCTTCCACAACAGCACCTCCCTCCCCCACCCCCCACAGACACGCACATGCACACACACACCCATATGCACCGCACATACACTCATTCACCTACACTTACATACAAGCATTCACTCACAAGCATCCATACAAGCATTCACTCACATTCATCACTACACACATTTACTCACATGCATCTATACTCACATTCACACAAACATTCCAACACGCACTCACTTCAACAATCATACATGCATTCAAAAACGCATTCAAACACCCATACACACACATGCATACAAATTCAAACACACATTTAAACACCCATATACACATGCATACACACTTACATTCAAACATGTAGACAACACCCACTCACACACACCACACCCCCCACCCTCCCAGCCCCCTCCCCTTTCGGACGTCGACTTACCTTGTCCGGCGAGGAGGTCGTCCAGCAGAGAACGGGAACAGGCGATTCCACAGCCAGCAGCGCCCCACCATCAGGACTCTACCAGGCCGTTTTACAGGTCCTAATATGGCTTGTGGAGTCCTTTTGGCGAGGGGGGCTAATGGTGGAACTGCATGACTACAGGAGGATTTCCCCCAAAATTGTGGCAGAAATCCTTCAGTACTCGTAATATGGTGGTTGGAAGACCACCAGCACTGGCAGTCTTCTGCGCCCATGGCTTCGGCTGTCTTCTGAAAAGACCACCGAAGACATAATGAGGGCCTAAATTATCAAATTACCTTTATGTGCATGAGACACCAGTGGGCAACATGCCCATTTTATGCTTAGTAAGAGTGAAGAAGATAGACTGTGGTCTAACATATCCCTAGTTTTAGTTCTAGTGTGTGTTAATACCATAATTCCTTAATCATGCAAAACGACTTGCTAAAATTCAGGCATCTGCTCATACGAGAGTTTTGAAGATATTGTGCCAAGAGAAATCAGCAGAGGGAACCAGATAATGAGAAGATAGACAAGAATAGCAGTTTGTTGTCTACACTGCCAACAAATGTTTTCAGAAAGTCATAAACTTTAAGCAATGCATATGAGTTTGCACTTGTTTTTTAGGTTAAGGCTACCAGACAGCAGAGCTGTTCGAGTGTGAAAGACATATTCTGGGCTTACCAAGAACATACAGGGGTCTGAAGCCCACCCATTGCTTACCTTTGGTTAGCTTTCCCGTCACTCTAATTTGTCTCCTAATTTGTCTCCTTTCCATTCATGGTATAACTTGTCAATGTCTTAATTGTCCCTCCGATGGAGCATAGCTTCTTTGCCATCTCTTTTGACTGGCTGCCTTCTTTGCTTCTACTACTCTCTCTTTGAGCATTACCTTTTCCTTTTTGGTTAAGAACTCTGCAGGAGTGCATGTGATTTCCAGCTGTCCCACTCATGTTTGTCTCTTCTACTGCACTCCGTTGCTCACTGTCACCAATGTGCTTCTCCTGGCTCCCTCCATGTTTCTCTTACTCGCGTGTCCTTCCCCCATTGCTTTCTCACTTGTGTGCTTTTCCCCATCAGCTCCATTTTTGTATCTTGCCCACTGTTTCTTCTCCCAATCACGTTCTCTGCGTTGGTTCTTTTCTCCCACCCACACTCTACTTATTGCTTCACCTACCTGCACCCTCCTTTTCTGCCACTGTTGCTTCTCCTCTCCACCTTCAGTGTTGCTTGCCCAGCCATACCCTCCATGTTGCTCCCTGCAACTTGTGCTCTCTGTCTTGCTGCCCCCACCCACTCTTAAAAAAATTATTGCATACATTTTGGAGGGGGTCGTAAGTGTGGTACGTATGCCTATAAAATTACACTACTGGCTGCCTCTTAGCCATTTTTTTTTTAATTTAGTCGTGCTGCACAGCATCGAGGGTGTTGTTCAGCATGGATAAAAATCATAGATAAAGCCAATAAGTCTCAAAGGTGACACCTATTGGCTTTGGCAATGTTTATTGGATTGAGTTAGGAAAAATGATGGATGCATCATGATTAATACATGAACTGAAAAGAGGCTTAATTTCACTTGGGATCCCAACAGAGCATGATAAACATTTATTGCTGTAGAAATGTCAACTTCAGAATCTAGAAGACAGTGGAAAGGTACAAGCACTTTAGATTTCTTTTGCAAGAAAAAGAAAACATGTTGCCATTTAGGCCAGTGGACTCTGGGAAATTGTAGAACTGAAGTTTCTTATAAGATCTGTAACAAACATGAAAGAAAATAGTTCTTCTTGAATCTACCTTGCAACAAAAATTTCTGAATTAATTTTGGCATTCTACGCTACAGAGAGGTGTTATCATGCTCTACTGCATTTCATATTTTTCATAATCTGCAAAGAAAAAAGGAAAAGTCACGTTTTAAATCCATTAAAACAGCCGAATACAAGCCGCTAAATTTAGATATCATAATGCATAAGTAAATTAATGTCCAGGTGTAAATTCTCGCATTTCCCACTTGGCAAATGAAGGAGAATGCTACACTCATTTTCCCTACAGCTTATATAAACGGTATTATTGACACAGAAAAGAATATGTATTTCAAGCGGGTCGGTGGAAGTTAAGGTGAGTATAATTCCCACTTCATGGATAACCTTCAGCAGATTCCAGACTGACAGAGTTTGATTGCCCATAATAAGCGTCACCTCCTGAATAAAAATAACAATAACACAGAGCACGAAATGCAGTTCTTGTCAATACACAAAAGCTGACTGTGCCGCCAAACATTTCTTTATTAATAGTTATGAATCAATACAGAGCAAAAAAAGTGCCATATATAATTCTAAAAAATGATACGTAGGTGATTATTTACATCAATGACTCTAATTTCTAAATACAGTTTTAACAAAAATGGCCTGAGTCACAAATATAACATACTTTTGGGTAAGTTGAGTTTAGTACTTTCAGTCAGCACAGACGTCGAGTATAAACTTACTACAAAAGGGTAAGTTAAACGTCTCCACAAAGAGTAAAGCAATTATGGTACTCTTTTGATGGTGAGAAACGTCCATTCCTAAACCTCTCTCTGACCATCCCTTAATCCCTCTTATTCCTCCTTTATCCCATCCACTTTAGAAGTAAATCTGCCCCTTTTCTGGCACACTCCCCAGTGTATCTCCCACATTCACTTCTAAAATCTATACTTACCTGTGCGGAGACTTTATAGTCAGGGCGAGAACTCTGCACAAAGCCTTTGTGCTGACATTATGTCATGCAAGGTGATGCAATGACAATGCAAAGGTTTCAATAAGATTTTCAAATCTATGCAAGGGGTGATTGCACCATAGAGCCGCGTAACAAGGGGGAATTTCTTTGTTTCTCGTCAATATTTCCCATTTCCAGGTGTGCTGCATTCTGTCTCTAAGAATTCCTTTTGTGCAGAAAACAATCCTGCCTGTAACTTAGGCACCCTTGCATCATGGTGCCCGGGTGCCTGCATTGGTTCTAGGCAGCACACAGTGCATTATCAATAGGAGAAGAAACACGTCTTATCTTGGTAGATATAACTCATTTCTGCTCTCTCCATTTCAAACAATATAGCAAAGCAACTTTGCTTGCTGCCCTGTATTGAGTGAAACATTAGCAAATATGTTCCTTGGTACTTATCACGTCATGAGGTATAAGTGTGCATGTGTGTTGATGCATGCACATATATGCATCATTGCTTTTTTCATATAGTTTGTCGATGCTGCACATTATCGGCAAAAAGCTGTTTTTTCTCTGTTTGCCAATGCTGAACAGCCTCAGCAAAAACTTTTGGCAAAACCAGTAGGGTTGTACAAGGCGAGACGTATTGACATTGCCAGAACTTGTTTCTCTTCACACCCCATTCAATCATTTGCCTTCCTTTTTTTGAGGCATTTCCATTTCAATTCTCCAGCTCTTGTCCCTTTACTTTGCCTCACTCCACTCACCATTCTGTCTTTTCTTTTACTTCCAGCATTGAAATTCAAGTCATCTGTTTCGAGGAGTGTTTCTCCAAAATGGACATTTGCATTATAGTGCACTTTATTTTAAACAAGCATTGGCAAGGCCAATAGGTCTCGCCCATACAAGAGCTACTGGCTTTGGCAATGTGTTTTGCCATGTTGCACACCAGTATGGCTGATGTTTAGAATGGCTAAAAGTTAGTGGTGTGGAGTGTCAGAGTGAAGTGGGGGAGTAGAGTGTTGTAGAGTCGATTTGTTGGAGTGTTGTAGAGTGGAGTAGGTTGGAGTGGATGAAGTACTGGGTGGATTTGATTGGATTGGAGTAGAGTGGGGTGGTTCGAGTGGAGTGGGGTGGATTGGATTGGAGTAAGGTTGATTGAAATTGGGGTGAGTTGACTGGATTGGGGTCGATTCAAGTGGGTTGGATCAGATTGGAGTGGGGTGGGTGGTTTGGATTGCTGTGATAGGGCTGGGGTGGGCTTGAATAGATTGAAGTGGGCTGGATTTGATTAGAGTGGAGTGGATTCAATTGGAGTGGAGAGGATTGGATTGAAGTGGGGTGGATTGGATTGGATTCACTGGATTGGAGTGGGGAGCATTGGAGTGGATATTGGAGTGGGGTGGATTGCATTGGAATGGTGTGGGCTGAAAGGGTTTGATTGGAGTGGGGAGGACTGAACTGGGATGGGATGGGGTGGGGTGGATTGGATTGGGGTAGAGAGGGGTGGAATGGAGCAGAGTGTGGTGGATTGGAGTGAGTTTGGTGGAGAGGGGTGAATTCGATTGGAGGGGTGAATTGAAATGGGGTGTGGTGGGGTGGATTGGGTTGTGGTGTGGTGGGCTGCAGTGTGATGGACTGAATTGCAGTGGAGTGGGGTGGATTGGTTTTGAGTGGGATGTGTTGGATTGGGTTGGGGTAGATTGGATTGTGATGGATTGAAGCGGGTGTAATGGAGTGGGATGCAGTGGATTGAAATGGGGTGGGATGGATTGGGGTGGGGTGGACTGTAGGGGTGGATTGGATTGAGTATGGGTGAAATGGATTGGGGTGGCATGAGGTGATTTTTATTGGAGTGGGGTGGACTAGAGTGGGGTGTATCAGATCAGGGTGGATCAGATAGATTGGGGTGGATCAGATAGATTGGGGTGGATCAGATTGGGATGGTCAGACTGAGATGGATTGGATAGGTGGGGTGGATTGGAGTGTGGTGGACTGGATAAAGCGGGGTGGATCACACTGAGGTGAATTGGATTTGTGTGGGGTGGATTGGAGTAAGGAGGTTGGATTGAGTGTGCTGGTTTGGGTAGGGTTGAGATGGATTGGATTGGGGTGGGCTGATTATATTGGATTGGGGTGGAGTGGATTAGAGAGGGGTGGGGTAGGGTGAAATGGGGCGGAGTGGGTTGGATTGGACTGGAGTGGATTGGAGTGGGTTGGATTGGATTGGGGTAGATTGGACTGGAGTGGGGTGGATTGGATTGTTGTGGGGTACGGTGGTGGCCTGGAGTGTAGCAGGGTAGATTGAGGGGGTTTGGAGTGGGGTGGATTTGACTTGAGTAGGGTGGAATAATGTGAATTGGATTGGACTGGAGTGGGGTGGAATAATATGGATTGTATTGGAGTGGAATGGATGGGGTGGTGTGGGTGGATTGGATTGGAGTGAGGTTGATTGGACTGGAGTGGGGTAGAATGGAATGGTGTGGGGTGGATTGGTGTGTGGTGGACTGGATTGGAGTGCGGTGGATTTGAGTTGGATGAATTGGGATGGAGGGGTGGATTGGATTGGAGTGAAGCAAATTGGAATGGGGCAGTATGTGGGGCAGATTGTTTTGGATTAAAGTGGGGCAGATTGGATTGGGGCCATGTTGAAATGGTTAGGAGTGGGGCAGATGGGAGTGGTGCAGTTTGGAGTGGGACAGATAGTTTTGTATTGAAGTGGGGCAGATTGATTTGGACTGGAGTGGGGCAGATTGTATTAGGGTGGATTGGAGTGGGGTGGATTGGATTGGAGTGAGGGGGGGTGGATTGTTTTGGTATAGTGTGGTGTGGACTGGATGGAAGTGGGGTGAATTGGAGAGGAGCGGGGTGGATTGGAGTGGGGTGAATTGGGATGAGTGGGCTGGATTGTGGTGAGCTGGATTGGATTGGAGTGAGCAGATTGGAGTGGGCAGATTGCAGTGAAACAGATTGTTTTGGGTTGGGGTGGGGTTGACTAGAGTGGGGCGGATTAGAGTGGGGCAGATTGTTTTGGATTGGTGTGGGGCAGTTTGGAGTCAGGTGGATTCAAGTGGGACAGGTTGTTTTGGGTTGGAGTGGGGCTGATTGGAGCGGAGTGGATAGTTTGTTTTGGAATTAATGTGGGGCAGATTGGAGTGAGGCGGATTGGAGTGGGGCAGATTGTTTTGAATTGAATTAGAACAGATTGTTTGGGATTGCAGTGGGGCAGATTTGAGTGGGGCAGATTGTTCTGGGTTGGAGTGCAGCCAATTGCAGTGGACTTGATTGGATTGGAGTGGGGTGGATTAAAGTGGATTGTATTGAGTGAGTTGGACTGGGGTGGTGTAGGTGGATGGAATTGGAGTGAGGTGGACTGGGTAGCAGTGGACGTGATTGGAGTGGGGTGGGTTGGGTTGGGTTGGAGTGGGTGGATTAGTTGGATTGGATTGGAGTGGTGTGGGTTGTATTGGTGTAAATGGTTTGAATTTGAATGGGGTCAGATGGATTGGAATGGCGTGGGTTGGACTGAATTGGGGTGGGGTGGACTGGACAGAAGTGGGATGGATTGGACTAAAGTGGAATGGATTGACTGGAGTGGATTAGGGTGAGGTGTATTGGATTGGAGTGAGGTAGAATCAGCTGAGCTGGATTTGGGTGGATTGGATTAGTATGGTATGGATTGGTGGGGGTGGATTGGAGTGGAGTGAATTGAGATGGAGTCGGGTGGACTGGATTTGAGTGGGGTGAATTGAAGAGGGGCAGATTGTTTTGGTTTAAAGTGGGTTGTTTGGAATTGAAGTGAGGCAGGGTGGAGTGTGGCAGGCTGGAGTGGAGCAGATTGGAGTGGGGCAGAATGAAATATATTGGAGTGGGGCAGATGGGAGTGGGGTGGTTTGGAGTGGGGCAGATTGTATTACGGTGGATTGAGTGGGGATGGGTGGATTGGCTTCGTGTGGGGTGGATTGGATGGAAGTGGGTGAATTCGATGGGAGTGGGGTGGATTGGGGTGGGGTCAACTAGGATGGAGTGGCGTGGATTGGAGAGGGGTGAAGTGGGTTGGGTTGGCGTGGGGTGTATTTTTTGGATTGGAGTGGGAAGATTGGAGTGGGGTGGATTGGAGTGGAGCAGACTGTTTTGGATTGGAGTGCAGCAGACAGGAATGGGGTGCATTGGAGTGGGGCAGATTGTTTTGTGTTGGGATGGGGCAGATTGTTTTGGATTACAGTGGGGCAGATTGGAGTGGGGCAGATTGTTTTGGATTGTAGTGCAGCAGATTTCAGTGGGGCACATTGTTTTGGATTGAGTGGGGAACAATGGAGTTTGGTGGATGGGAGTGGAGCATATTGTTTTGGATTGGAGTGGGGCAGATTGTTATGGAGTGGTGTAGATTGTTTTGGATTAGAGTGGGACGAAATAGAGTGGGCAGATTAGATTGGGATGGGTTGGTAATATTGGAGTAGGGTGGGTTGGAGTGGATTTGATTGGGGTAGATTGTAGTTGGGCAGATTGGAGGGGGGTGGATTGGAGTGTACTACACAATTACGTGTTAAGCCATCATTTCAGAAATAACATATAATAAATAACCTTGCTTTGCAATATTTAGAACAAGATAATCATCTTTTGAGAACAGCATCTATGAGCAAAAACATAAAAGTGCAAAGTGAGAAAAGATGACTTAGCAAAATAAAAGAAAGTTAGCTATAAAAAAATAAAAGTTTGTGATTTTGTTTATCCTAATGGGTACATTGTGTTATGTTATGTTATGTTACAAATATTTCTAGAGCGCATATACACCATATTGGTTTCTTGATGCTAAGGTAACCAGAACAAGCATGCAACAGCTCCTTACTCATATGCCAGCCTGAAGAGCCATGTCTTTAAGAGTTTCCTGAATGGCTTGTAGCAGGAAGAGAGTCTGACTTCTAGAGGAAAAGGGTTCCAGGTGTAGAGCACCAATACTGCAAATCTGGAGCTACCGAGTGTCTTTTTTTAAAAGGTGGGAGTAGAAAGAAGATTAGCATATGTGGACCTCAAATTGCAAATAGCAATATGTTTTTGTATACAAGCAGAAACAAAAGTAGGACTACCAGACTGAAGTGACCTAAAAATAAGACACCTGCCTTGAAAATGGAGCGCTGTTCTATAGGTAACCAGTGCAGGTTACCTAATAAGGGGGTTGTAGGAAGCTGGCCTGGTGTGTGGAGAGCACCTCTGGTATTATCACCTTATACCAGGTCCAGGTATCTCCTATTAGTGCGGTGTAAGCAGTGACTAGGAAGCCAGGGCTCTCTAGAGGTAGCTGTGGATGAGCAGCCAAGACTTATCTTGGAGACATGCAAAGCTTATTCAGCACCACTGTAGTCACACAGCACTTACACACATGAAAGAACCACACAGTGTTACAAATATAAAGGTACTTTATTAGGGTAACACAAATACTAGAAAAGTGAATAGGCAGTCCCTCAATTGGAGGTAAGTAAACACACTATTATATACACATTAGCAATCAGGAAAAAAAACATAGAAAGCAACAAGCATTGGTAAAAGCAATAGCAAACAGTGAGGGCCCTATGGGGGGACCAAACCATATACTAAAAAAGTGGAATGTGAAAGGCAGTCCCTCACCCAAGGAAGAAGGGAGCTAGAGGAACTACGAACCCCAAGCGGTGAGTACCAGAGTGACCCCAGCAACCAAGAGAACAAAGGTATTACCTGGTCTTCCCTAAAACCAACAGGAGGATTTTGGAAAAGGATTATGCAAGACCCAAGCAAGGCTAGAAGAACCTAAAGGTGTATCCTGACAGGAGAGGACCTGCAAAGGAATGGAACCAAGTCCAGTTCGTGATGTAGTGTCCGGTTTTGCAGGAGACACTATTCACCCTTCTGAGGATGCAGGCCCATGTCGACAATGGACAAAGAAGGTCAGCAGTACAGCACAGGAGATGATGAGAAGTACCAGAAGTGATGCCCCATGTCGGCAGTCGAGAGACAGTTGGTTAGTGGTGTTGGAGAACCACCAACAATCCTTGGCAAATGCAAGAGATGAAGAGGAAAGTTTGCAAACCTGAAGAGGACTAGCAAGGTCTGGGGACTCGACCCAAGGAGGGGAGTTCGGGGTGACCCTTAACAGCTGGAGAGTCACACATAGAGAAGGCACCCCAACAGGCAACCCATTGTGGCCCACTCAGCTCACCTGAAGAGGAGCCCCATGTCGCTGGAGCAGCAGGCAGAAGACTGTGCTTTGTAGGAAGGAGTGCTGGGGGCCAGGGATACACAGAGCCTGAGGATTTCTTGGAGGAGGAACAAACAAGCCCTGGTAGCTGCAAGAGTTGAGATGCAAAGGGGTACTGTCTTGCAGTGCAGTGGCACAGAGTACAAAGGCACAGAGTGCAGTGGTGGAGAGTAGAGTGGTGTAAAGCAGAGGGGAACTGTGCTGTCTGTTAAGATGCAACCTAAAAAGGACAAAATAGTACCTCAGTCACGTATGGAGGACAGGACGGACACTGATTAGGTTGAGTCAATCAGTGTCTGGTCCCTGCTCCAGACAGAGGAAAAGAAATTATGCCAGGCCTGTAGTGCCGAATTACTATGCTGTAAAGCAGAGTGCCACGAAAGCCAAAAAATGGTAAATGACAAACAGGCGCCAAGCCTTTTACTGTACACCACAGAGTTTCACAAGTGAGACGAATGCACTAGCGTATGCCCTCACAGGCTCGACCCTCAAAAGAATTAAGTTGTATTTGAATTACCTCATTAAGTGCCACATTGGTATAATTTTTTTGCGCTAGTGTGTTCCAAGGAGGCCAGAATCCTCACACCATATTTACAAAGTGTTGCAATGCTTGCATTGTGCCACTTTGTAAACCTTTCTGCTACATTATGCCTGCGCCAGGCATAATGTATGCAAAGAGGGTGTTCCCACATTAGGTGGGCCGAAAAAATATTGCAAAGAAATCTAACAGATTTCCTTGTGTCATTTTTTATGGCACTTTTAACGCCTGCTCAGAGCCCATTATATGATCAGGTGTTAAAAGTGGGGCTTCTATTATATATAATGGGCTCCTATGTACTGTGCAGGAGTAGTGCCAATATTTTGGTGCTACTCCTGCAAAGTACATCAATAGCGTCATGAAAAATTATGCCATAGCCCCCTACCCTGAGCCATGGTGTGCTTTATTTTAAATACGGCGCACACATGGTGGCGGTAGGGAGCGATAAAGAGCTCAAGAAAAGTGTTGCTGCACTGGTCCACTTCTCTTAACTATGCCCCTAAATGGGTTACACCATTTGCCTGTATGCCTAAACAACTCGTATAATCATAAATAAACACACCACTTACACACATGACAAACTTTATTCAGACCTGCTTCTCCATTCCGATCATTCTCAAAACATACACACTTCATTCATTCATTCTCTGTTTCTCTCTATAAATTCAACAGTTAATCCAGAAACACATACCTCGCACCCTCCTCCTCCACCCTCAAACACCATGGAAATACGCAGTCAAAAATAAGCCACACACAGTGAAAGTTGGTGCACGGCGTACGTCATATGATTTCTGCCATCTGGGCAGCAGATAAGAGGGCTGCTGTGATAGGCCAGGCAGTGCTTTATCTGTTGGATGTGAATGCGTGTGACGAGGCCTGGCTATTTGAGCTGTGCTCTCAAAGCAGAAAGACTTGCGGGCCCTGTTTTAGGTGTCTTTGTTTAATTGTGCGATCAGCTGTTGTAGGTATGCATTCGCTATAGGTATTTGCATTTTTTTCGCTTTTTATATACTTTCAAAATTCGCAAATTTTGCTGAATATTTTGACTTTTCTACCTCATAATTGGGCATCCCTGCCGCCTGGATTTTGGTGCATTCTGCTCCAGAATCTGCATTTACCAGTAATTTTCTCAGCTAAAATGTTGCAGGTTTGATTAACAACTATTTAACAGGGAAAACACAGGTGTGCCGATTTTATCATACTAGGTAATTACCAGAGGAGGTTAACTCCCCTCTTCTTACAATTGCAATCTCTGCACAAGCAGGGGTTCACTCAGGGATGACAAAATTATAACACTTGAAATCGAGCAGTAATATTGTTCAATACTGCTTCTACTGTACAGAATACGAATCACAAAATGCTGCACAATAGCAGCAATTTACGATAACACACACAAATTGCATAGGAACAACCTCTTAAAAATGCATGTGAAGTCATGTAGAAACATACTTGGTTGCATGCTTCAATGATGGAGTTCTGAAAGGGGCTGCATTTCATATGGTATGCAGAAATGTTTGTCTGGCACAGATATCTTGATATCAAAATAATTTGTTAAAATATTGTTCAAAATACCTGTACATTTTCTTAACTTAATTAGATCGATATGTTTGTGAATTATATTTAGGACATGATATTTATCTCAAACGATTTTCTGAGAAAGACTTCGAAAATATTCTTGTGCCATCCTGCTGAATAAGAAAATATTTCACTCTTAGGTGTATGAAACTCTTTGGCCATTCGCATTACTAATCTGTCACTCAAACCTGGATAAAACACAATATAACACCAGAAAGTAACTTTAGATCCCAAAAGGCTGCACCAGTACAAAATAAGATACATTAATTCATAATGTATCATGACAGGACATAATGTCGAAAACTCGCATTTCTGTTCGGAGATCAAGGTGAAGCTGCCCTGCTGAACTGTCACAGCAAATCCGTGGTAATCTGTCGTATTACACTCTAAACCGGAAAATGTCTTTAAAGAAACCATTCGAAAATGAACATATTCGTTCGGTAACAACTGTGAAGCTTCTGTGCGCGTTTCGATTTTTTTTGGTCTCTTGGGTTGGTTGTACTTCTCGCTGCATAAGCAGGGGGTGGCTGAAAGTGTTTTGGCTGCAGAGTGTGCCATATATTGTTAATAGTAAACTAATTATGTATCCTGCTAAAATTTCAGCAAAGTGTCTGTGTCCCTCTGCCTTTGCATCACTGGGTAGTAATGGACGTTCGATACTCTTGCTGGTGATTTTTGTCACTAAGTGGAATGGCAGATGGTCCAATGGCATAGTGCCAGAATAGAGAAACCAAGATATAGTCTGTCGGATTTTGTTTTTTTTTTCAGTGCAATGCCATGCCCTAAGTGGAACAGTGGGTCCCGTGCTCATTGTTCTACTGGAACAAAGCAGCACCCTACTGATAAGACCCAAATAGACCGAAATTGGTCTTGAGTTGCGTTCTAGTTCAGTGGGGACCTGACTTGGCAGTTCAGGCTGGACTGTGGCTGTCGGAGATAGAACAAGGCTAATCTGCAAATGGCTGGTTCCAGTTTGCAATTTCATATAGGGCAAAAAATTATGGTCTTGAATGCGGCCCCAATTAGTTACCAGTGGCTGAGATTAACTAGAGCATTCCACTGATCTATTTTTTTGTTTTTCTCATAAATTTCAGCTAGGGTCTTACATACAGAAGAGATGACAGACATCAGCAACTGTTGGCAGACAGGTACAGTCCCTGGCCTAAACCAGAGATGCTGTCTTGTGTCTGTGCATTTTGATCGTGCCCTTGTAGGCCCTAACTGTGAACAAAAGCAGCAATGATAATGAGATCCTGTCTACCATGGAGGTTCAGAACTCATGGAGTCCAGTGGGATACCCAGATTTGTTTTCTTTAACCCAAAAGTGGATTTTGCTAATTTAGGCAGAACTTTTTTTCTCTGCCAAAATGATGCATTGAGAGCAGATGAAAACCTAAATGAACTAACACAGGAGGCAATTATTGAGTTATTATATGGGCCATGGGTTGATGCTCCGTTTGATTAAATCAAGACTAGGCCTGAATGAAGATCACAATCCTACTCAGCCACTATGAAAGACAAACCATCAAAAGGGCCTCTCTTTTAGGCCTTAAGGCCCAATTCAATTACTGGGGAATAGAGTATTCTCCATTATCCTGGAGGAGGACCTTACATCCAACAGGCCAAGACTACTAACGCCTGCCAGATGTATAAATGACTGCCTAGCTTGCTGTCATTTATAAAGGTATTGACAGATACTGCCTTCATGGTACATCCTGTCAATGCATTTCACTCTTTGCTGCAGGCCGAGTCGGAAGGGCGCAGTCCTGCAGAAAACAGTATTTTTTTTTCTTTTAAAAAAGAAAATCCCAAAACAGGATTTCCTTTTTAAAAAGAAAAAAGCAATACCCCTGTCGCCATGAGAGGCTTCTCCCATAGTGAGGGGAGAATTATAATGCTTTTACTGTTCCTTACTGCTTGACTTTATCTGAAGAACAGTAAAAAATGACTATGTCCCCATATCAAGTGGGTGGGTGGAAAAGTAGTGATTTCTCTGACAGCCCCTACTCCCCAGGGCCATTTGAGGGGATTAATCATGGCTGTGACGGGGCAGTCTCCCCTGTGATTAATCCTAAGGTTCCCCATACATACAAATGCTGCGGAGGACCACTATATTAGTGGCCATTGCAACAGAGATCCAGCTAACTAGGCCTTGTGGAGGATAATGCAGGGGGTTGTTTCATATCCCAAGCAATCAGGATAATTGAATCCTGTCACTCTCTCACATGAAAGTATCTGTCGAGCACTGCCAGCTACAGCAACATTAGAGAAAGGGAAACCAATAAAAGGACAGACGTGGGGATGTGTTCAGTGGAGCCTAGAAAAATCCAAAGAGCTGGGTCATAAAATGGCTTTTCATAATTCCAGTTTTATTCATCCATTGATATGTCAATGTGTCATCCACCTGCCTAGAGCATGGGGAACAGGGTTAGCCCGCTTCAGCCAATGGCTTACTTCAAATAAAGAATGTGCACTTTCACATATAAGAAGTCCCACTATATAGTTTTACAAAAAACATTCACAACTCTTAGCAAAGCCAAAAGCTGGCAGCTAACACAAACTTATTGACTCAGCCAATGCTTGCTTTTTTATGTCATACTACAAAGCACTTCAAGCTAGTAACAGTGAGAGAAACAGACCACTAAACTCCAGAGAATATTCCTGCACTAATGATGTGAGAACCATTTTCATTGACAAGTGTTTTTTGCCAGCCATATGTATTAACTTTCACTGATGCTAATAGGCCTGCATCAGCCTATTTTTGTTTGGTGTGCCCCTCATCCTCCTGTGGTGTTGAAAGGTGACCTGCATGAAGCTGAATACACTTTTTCAGTTTTGCACCTTCATAGTGTGTGCTGTGAAGAGGTTTTACTTTTGCAGCCTTTTTGCTGTCACATCCTTAATCAATCTTGTAATGAAATGCCTTTTTGTATGATCACCCCCTAACGTTTGGACTGATGATGCAGATTTTTTGGACAGTGGAAGTGCACTGAGACCTGCCAACCAGGCCTCAGTGTCAGTGCTCTGGCCCTTAACAGTGCATGATTTTCTGGCTAACCCCCAATGGGCAGATGTTAACGTACTTAGACGTTCCTAGTATATAGTACCAGGGTTATTTAGGGCCTGTAAGGATGTGTCTCTCATGGGTGGCAGTACTGATTGTATCACCACGAGTGTGACAAAGCAAAGAATGACTCATAGTCTGCCATTGCAGACTGAAGAGCAGTTTTAAGAAGATACCTTGACTTTGCCATTTAAGCCAATGGAAAAGCCCAAACTTTCCTCTTTATTAATGATTGTAAGTCACTCCTAAAACAGGCCTAGTGAGTACCTAAAGGCAGGGTGTATTTTATTTTGAAGGGACATGTGTTTTATGTCTCCTGACAGTAAAAACTGTGCATTGACATTTTTACTGTGGAAAGGCTAGTAGACCCCTTGGTGGGTATGGAGTTACACACTGACAACTCAACAGTGCTAACTTCCAAGTGGAACTACTAAATGTGGTACTTCAATGTGGTACTTCAAGGTATTAAACAATTTGTTGTATTAAAACCAGTTTGTTACTCAAGTCAAATTTAACATAACTGTTCTGCATATATGGCAACTTTAGAAAATTGCCACTTTGTTGCCCAAAGTTGTCCGAATGGCCATTTTCAGTTACATATGGCTGCTTTCCTCGAGGCAGCCTGCTGCCCTCCTGGGGAGTGGTGAGAAGGGCTCTTATGAAGAGGAACAAAAGACCTTCTGAGGAAAGAGATGAGACCTTCTCCTGGCTGGATGGCCAGATTAGGTGTAAGGCCAAAAGTTGAGCTTCAAAGGGGAAATTTGTCCTTTGAATGGCAAATAATAGCAAACACACTTTGATGGGGGACAGACTGACATCTTGTGCAAAGAGGGAAAGTTGTTGCCAAACTGGTTTTTAAAGGGGAGTGGAGCCACCATGTAGCCATGCCTTGGGGTTGTCCTAGGGAGCACTATACACTGATAGAAGGGTCTCACCATGTTAGGAGGGGGGGAAATAGAGCCCTTTTAGATAGCTGGATGGCAGACATCACAGGAAGTCATCATAAGGTGGGAGAGGACCTTGTAACCTATTGGCTAATTAGTCACCACATCACCCTGGGCTCATGGGAAGGAATGCCACCCTAGGCTCATAGGAAGGAGTGTCAGAAGAGATACCACTTCAAGCTCTGATCCACTCCTACAAAGCCCTCCATGACCAAGGACCCACCTACCTGAACCAGCGCCTGCACTTCCAGTGCCCCAGCAGGAACCTTTGCTCCGCACAGGAAGCCCTCACACAGATCCCTCACACAGGCCACTGCAGTGATGGAGATTGCTCCTATTCCCATCTCACTGCCAAGGCCTGGAACGCCGTCCCCCTCCATCACCACACCTCCCCCTCACTGACTGAATTCAGGAATGGGTTCAAGACCTGGCTTTTCGAATGAGACCTACTTCAAGCACCCTGATCTCCTCTGAGGTGACAAGTTGCGCTTTACAAATACTTGATTGATTGATTAAAAGTGGCATCCCTGGCACGCAGACCTCAGATCCCATCTGTAGTGGAGAGGAGACCAAAGAAGTACTGCCTTGTAGCTGCCTGGACCCAGGAAAGAGAGGCTGCACCAAAGACTGCATCTGGTGCAACTGTGGACTAGCAAAGAAACAACTGTGCCATACAAATGGAAATGCTGCCCACAAATGCCAGACAGAGAAGGTGGCTTCAACAGTCAGTTGGCTGAATCCTTGTTACAGCTGTAAAGCCTGTTGTAAATTCTGTAAAGTCTGCACCCTTGAGAACCCAATGCCAAGATGCTTGAACCCTTCTGGACACTGAAGTGCAGTATGGGAGACCTTGTCCTAACTTTCAAAAGTTCCACCCAAGTCAACTGGATGCCGTTTTCAAGTTATTTTTTGTGGCTTACCCTATACCGCGATTGAAGTCGATTACAAAGATTTACTGCATCCGGTAAAAAGCAGTGATTTATTGCTCCTTCAAAAAAATTGTATTTCTGGAACTCTCTGGTGGATTTTTGTCATTGAGGTGCCTATTTAAAGATACAAATGCATCATAGTTTTGTAAAATGGTGTCATATTTTTCTTGTGTCATATTTTCCTCTTAGTTGCTGCTTTTGGTACTACATACTTCTTTACTCTTGTTCCTTTGATAAAGCCTGATTGCTTTGAGCCACATCTACCCAGGACTGAGCTAAACTTTTAGAAATAAACCTGACGGGACTTCATACGTATCAGTGGGGTTGTTACATGGTGAGATTGCACAACCATACTATATAATAATCAACATGTCTCACAAATATTGCTCCTTTATTTGTCAAGTTGGGTGTTGCCATGTGGGCTGATATCCTAAAAACTTGTCATTTTATTGTAGTGGTTACTGGAACACATTTAAATGTGCTTTGATGGCACGGAGGTTGTTTACCAAAGCTTGCCTCAAATTTAGGGTTGGACAGAGTCTTTGGACAGGGTTTTACTTTCCCTACCATGTCAATGGCCATTTTTGAACCATAACCCTTCCTCAAGGTTAAGGATAATGGAGACAGTTTATGCAGAGCTGTTTGCTGCACCATGTCTACAGTGTCAAGGGTTTTGTGTTTTGCTTTACAGAAACTCTGAATCAAAAATTTGCTGTCTCAATTGCACAAATCACTTCTCTTGGTAGAAGCAGCCATTTCTTCAGGGTTTGAGGAGTTGTTATAGTTGAAACCATCGCAGATTGAACTGAAAGTTGATATGTTGCTAGAGGGGTTCACATTCTTTTGTTGGGGTTTGATTGACGGAAACGGTAGAAAGAGCCACTCTTTCATTGTTGTTGTTTGTTATTTCTGCCTAGCTGGTAGTTATTCTTGCTTGATTGAAGACTTCTAAGGTGTGTAAAATTTTAACCATTTTGTAATGCTGATAAATGGGATTAAGAAGTGCAAGGTGTCCGGCGTCCTTTCTTACTATCTTCTTCTCCCTCTGCCCCACTCCAGATCAGGAAAGGACACCACATGTGTGTATGCCATACAACTCCTGCTGTGCTTGGTGGTCTGGGACTTGTTAAGTTGCAGTGGTTCTTTTTCCTTTCAAGCACCTTTCTTTTAAGGTCGCAGCCTACCATACAGCGCAGTTGTCTGGTTTGCTAAAGACACCTTGAGGACATTCTGAAAGCTGGCCTAGGAATGCATGCTGCCTGATGCTTGCCATTGGCTTTGTGGTTTATTGCTCACTTTTTCTTACTATTCATTTACTGGCTTCATTTGTTTTAGTCTATCCAGCCTGAGTTTGTGCCTTCCCTTGATGAAAGCTTATTTACAGTATACTTTCTAGTGCTCCCTTTTAGTAAACAGGCCTGTAAATCTTGCTCTTCTCTTGTCACAGTTGCTGTACATTCTAAGACCAAGATCAAATGTTAGGCTCTGTCTTCCAAGGGTGCTTGTTTACTTTTCTTTCTCTGACTTCAAAGTGAGAGGATTTATGTGAAAAATTGTCAGGAATCTGTGGGTAGGAAAGAGTTATTTCTAGCACACAACACAACACCATTTCAATGAACTGTGTAATATTTCAGAATACATCAGAATTAGGAACACAAATGAAGCACATTTTTTTTTTTCTGAAGTGTGTTGGAAACAAATACTTTAGTATAATCAAAACAAACAATTACACTAGATTACGCAATTTCCACACATTTCCATCTGTGCACTGTATAGTTTTATTAGTAAAATTGTATGTCTGTACAAATGTAATTGTCATTTCAATTGAAAATGTATTGCTTGTGATGGCAGTGTGCTACCACACCATGAATACTCCACTCTACCCTGCACTACTCCAGACCACTGCACTCTGTTCTGAATCTTTCCACTTTACACAACTCCACACCACTGGACTCTGCACCACTTCACTCTATGCCACTACACTCTACGCTACTTCATGCCACACCTCTCTACTCTACCCTGTACCACTCTAGTCTATGCCAATGCACTTTTAGATACTTTACTCCACACCACAGGGCTCTTCTCCCCTGCTCTCTACACCACTCCAGTTCAGCCCACACCAATCTACTCTGCAAAACTCCACACTATACGACTGTATTCTATGCCTACCTGCAACATTGCACTCTGAGCTAGTGCACTCTATGCCAATACACTCTATGCCAATGCACTTTACTCTGTAGCACCCAACTCTATGCTCCTGCACTCTATGCCAGTCTAGGGTACGCCACTCTAATCTACTCTGCACCACTGCACTCTATGCCATTAAGCGCTATGCCACTCTATGCAACTGCACTCTACCCTGCACCACTCCACTCTCTGACACTTCACTCTGCTCTGAAACAATCTACTTTACTTCACTGCACTCTATGCCACTCTACTCTTAACCACTGCCCTCTAAGCCAATGCACTCTACACAGCTGCACTATATGTCACTACACTTTACATCACTATATTCTACACTAGTCCACACTCTTCTATGCCAGTCCAGTGTATGTCACTCTATGCGACTCCACATTATGCCATTCCAATACATGACACTCTCTGCCACTCCACTCTACTACATTCTACTGATCTTTTCACCATTCCACTTTACGATACTCCACGCCACTCTGAGCCACTCCACCCTCCACACTAACATTAGCCATGCTGAACAGTATCTACACTGGTGTACAACATGGCTAAAACACATTTGCAAAACCAATAGCACTTGAATAGGCACGTCCTATTGGCTTTACCAATGCTTGTTTGGAGTTGGGATGGACTACGTTTCCAGCCAAAATTGACAGTCGTCAAGAGCCTAAAAAAATATAGCTGAATAACTGACTAGAAGGCTGTGAATCTCAGAACACAGTAGTCTGGGCCCAAACACCTTTATTGATCATTTATCTTCTTTAGATTAAGGTCCTCATAAAAAAAACTGTTTTAACAGATTTATTTTTAAGAAACTTGCACCATTTTTCTGCAACCTCTGACTTTGTTGAAGGAGATTCCCGGTTTCAGGGTACAAGATGAACAAGGACTTACTGTATATTTGATAGGGCAGCCAGAGTGACACGAGTGTATTTGAAGCTGGTTTTAACGCTACAGCTAAGTAGATGTCAACAAACGTGTCCCTTGGATCACAGAGGTGATGCCCCTCGAGTTAATATAGTTTGCAGAACAACACCGAACTCCTGTCAATAACCTTATAATGGCCATGGCGCCTGTATCACTTTAGCGTAGCGCTGTAATAGCAGAAGCACAAACTACATTTGGCTTTGTATTTGGGCACCTAAAGGTTGTAGGGCCTTTTGAAGTAAAGCATCGTTTCATAGTACTGTGGATTTTATTTTAGGCCTTTTGATAATTCAGTCCAAATGCAATAAGCCATCAACTTTACAGCTCGTTTTATTTTGCTTTTTTGTTTCTCCTGCAAACAGCGGTGTAACAAGAGCGTCATGTGCCCAAGTGCAAGCAAGACACACCCCCTGAAGATCAGTTGGGTAGTAAATACAGTTGTAATCTAGGAGAAACTGACCCCTCGCTCCACTAGATCCTGGTGCCACTGCACCTGCTGCACCACTGAAGCTACCCCAGTGCCTGCAAAGATTCAAGAATATGAGCAACACTCGTTTGCAACACCACGAAAGAAAGGCAGTTTAAGACATCATGTAGAGGGCACACGTTTAAAAGTCGGGTGAATTGTGCCCGCTTTCACCATTGGAAGACAATAAAAAAGTTTTTCATGGGAGATTACACTGTAATCTATATAATTTTTTAAAACATATTGTAAAGAGAATAGTAGCTGTTTGTGGCAAGCTCCAAATATTAGTACATTTATAAACTGCCTGTGGAGTGCCAGTTTTGTGTCCCACTAGAATACAACTGAGATGGGCATTAATGTTTTAACGATGTCACTGCCCTTCCACTGATTGCTCAACAAGGACACCCCACATATACAGATTGGTTTGGGGTCGAAAGCGCACCCCGACTGGGAAGGGTCCATTAGGACAGCAGTGACCCACCTAAAAATTATGTAAAATTAAAAAGGAAATAGGGCACCATTAATATAGCACATACCTGCCTAAAATTATTAATCAAAGTGACAGTTAACATTACTCTACATTGAACTAAAATCTTCAGGGTTGTTTTGCATAACTAACAACTTGGGAAAACAACGCCATGCTGACCCTCGGCTTTTTTCACTTAAATGATAACAGGTTAGATGTTTTATTTAGCTTTGATAATTTTGCGTATTCATTTACATACGTGCCCCTTGGTCTATTCCAGCCACCTGACCGTCTTTCAAGGGTCTGAGCCAGGGAGCTTATCAAAGACAGGGTCATCTGAAAAGATGGACGGGCAGTGAGGTCGATGGAGAGATAAGCGGCAGCAGTTTCGTCCTGTCTCTCAGGGGGCTGGGAACCGCCGCGCACCTTTGATGTCTCCCCTCCCCTGACAGATAAAGCAGGGCAGAGCCAACTGTAAACTGCTTAGTGATGGCGTCACTGCAAATCACTGCAGGCCCGAGGTGAGGAGAGATGCCAAGGGAAGCAGCTTCACAAACGGTGAAACTGAGCAGGGTCACACACTTAAGCGCGGAGGGCTCAAAAGGTTAAAAACACTCCGCTCATTTAAGCATGCAAAGAAACCGCTGTGGGTGCACCCGGGGCGCTGGTGGGAGGATGACTGACAGCAGAGTAGAAAGCTCACACAAAACATTCGATGGTTACTGCAACCGTTGCGTCCATCCTTCTGACAAACGTTTTGCTAAATGAGCATGCCACGTGTGCCAGTTATAGGAACTTACGTGCTGCTGCTTGAAATCTCGAGGAGGGAAACATCTGCGTTGCGTGGCCTGCAAGTCTTTCACCACACAAATAAGTGGCATTGTTAGGTCTGGAAGGGCCTGCAAAAAGGCACACAATCCTTTGGCAAAAAAATGCGAATGATTTATTTCCCTGTCAGTGCGACGCTGATATCTGGTGTTTTTTGAGCCGGAGAGGCAAGTGAAGGGAGAATGCATGTTTTGGAGCCTGTGCTGGCAATACAAACCAAGGAAGCCAAACTGCACCGAAAGGCAGGGTGGGGCACTTTGTGTGCAGATAACACCATGGATCGCCCTTGCCAGTCCTTTCCCGTCGTCTTCTCGCCCTTTCCAGCTTGACCGAAAGAACGATAAAAGAAAAAACTGGACTGTACAGCAATGGTTGCATGATCTAACAGGGACTTTAGAAATTCCTGTGGCTATACAAATAAAGCGACGCAAAGGAGTATGGGTAGCTTCGGGAAATACAGAAGTATCACACGTATAGTGCTATTTGCTTTTGAAAATAGTCATGTGAAAAACAATGGTATTTCTTAATTGCTCACGCATTTTTGCAAAAGTGACTTTGCTCGGGTAAGCGTCAGCGCAAATGAGTTACAGCAGGTGAAATAACATTATCGGTGCAGTTGGACAGAACATTCATTATCACTGGCTACCAAGGGTCATAATATACATATGACCAATGGTGCAACAGCTGTTTTCACCTATTTTTTACACCCCCGGGGCAAGGAGATGTGGCCACATACAAATGAGGGTATGCCTTTGTCCCTTATTACTCTCCATCCTTCATCCTTCTCCCACACCTACCATCTCGGCATCACTCTTCTGATGTATCCTCTCCCTCTTCTTTTTTGTAGATCGAGCCTACCAAACAACAAAGCTGTGTGGTAGCAAAAGGATTACTGTCAGCTTACCAAGATCTTACAGGGGGCTTAATACCTAACCATCGCTTACCATCACTTGGGTGTATTTTCACTTTCATTTGCTTGCTTTTATTCAGTGGCTTGCCTTGCCCATTTTGTGTTTGTCCCTTCTCTGGAGCATTGCCTCTTTACTAGTGACCTTCAGCCTTTCACTTTCAGGTATTACCTTTTTTTTAAGCCTCCATTCCTTGTCATTCTTGTGTTTGTCCCTTCCCTGGAACATTGACTCTTTACTTGTGTCCTTCCACCTTTCACTTTTATGGTATTATTTTTTTTTCTCACGCACTCCATGAGAGTGCAGTTGTTTTCCAGCAGTCTCACTAGCTTGCTTCTCCCCTCCCTGCGCTCTGTGTTTCTCTCACGTCTATGTGCTTCTCTCCTTCCTGCTCTCTGTGCTTCTCTCCCCCTGCTCTGCATGCTGCTCTTGCCTATGTGCTTTTCCCTTTCCAAAGTGTTGTTATCACCCTCGTGTGTGTCTTGGCCTGCCAGTCTCGCTGGCTCCTCTCTAATGTGTTTCTTTTCTTTATTCCCACGACCTGCAACCCGACCTTCTCCTATGTTCCCCTGCCTGCATTGGTCCTATAATTAGTAAATTAAATATTTAATGTATTTTTTTCATTTGGAGGGCCAGGGAGTAAATTGTTGTCAGCCCTTCAGCTTTAGACACATTTAGAAATAAAAACCCTTTTATGTTTTTTCATTTTCGTTTTCAGATTTTCTTTTTACCGACCCATCTCCGATTGGTAAATAAAAAAAAGTCAGCTTGGTAATGTACATGCATCACAATACCTGCCTGTACACACAAAATGACACGGTTGCACTGTTGCATCTTTCACCTTTTTTCATGCTGCATAGTATGTATAACAGGCATTGACATAGTAAAGAGGTCTCAAAGTGAGGCCTGTTGGTTTTGTCAATGATTATTAGCTCTTGCTTGTACCCACACTGTAATTCTCCAGGAGCATCTCTTCCCCACTGTTGTCCCCTTCTTCACCCTGCTCTACACATCTCATTATTTCCAACTTTCTCCATTCTCCCTAGTACTCTTCCCTTCACTTCACTTCTTTCACATTCACCCCATTACGACCTTCTGCACTCTTCCTCACGTGGCAATGTCTACTTCCTACATATCCCTCTCTCTCGCTGTTCTTGCCTCTCCCCCATTCCATTGTTTCTTATTTTCTTTTCTTCCTCTCAGTCTCTTCGTCCTCGCTCCACTTTTCATGTCTTTCTCCCCTTTATTTATCTCCTCTATGCTTCCTCCTTCATCTCTACTATCACACTCCCCACTTCCCCCTCCTCTCTCCATTAGGCTGTTTTCCTACCTCCTTGTTTGCATTTGTTCAGCCCTCCCCTATTGCTTCTTTTCCCTCAAACTATTCTTTCGACTGCCCGTTTTCTGGTGCAGTGCCCCTGCTCCTATCTTTTCTCTCTTTTCTGCTGTAAATTAACTTGTAGTCTGAATATTTGCACACTTTAAACTTTTACTACGCAATATGTGAACTTTAGAGAGAAGTGTAGTTTATATATAAGTATTACATAGAGACCATACAAAAAAGTGTAAAGGTTGTTCCGGAGGGAGGAACTTTCAAGATGGTGGCCATCGTTTTCGGCTGGCGTCCTGTTTTGAATCACATCATGTGGTTGGATGGTTCCAGCGTATTAAGAAAGCAGAAAAATTACCGGTGATACACCAAGCACTTGAATAAAGATGTCTTTTGGTTATGAAACGGGGTTTATAGATAATGTATGGTGAAGTGGAAAGTTTATTCAAGCAGGTAAAACTCCTAAGATGGCGGCCACTATTTTTGGCTGGAGATGTTGACATTAATTATATCATGTGATCTGGGGCTTTTGAAGAATAAAAGGGTGGTGTGAAAATAGCAACGCTTACCGTCTACTGTTAAGTATTATGAGGTGAGCAGTCATATACATTGAACCGGGGTAAACTGTGAATTAACTAATTAAAATGAATGTATTATGGGTAATCTACCTAGATGATACGAATACCATATTAAATAACTATTCTCATCTAGAGTGCATTATAAATGTATTGACAGTGAGGGTCAATAATGCTACATGTATGTGCCTTGGAAATAAGAAGAGTTTTGTAAGACTACTACTGATAAATAGACTTCCTGGATGAAATCGTATCAAGGATGGGGGCTATTAACTTCATCCTGGTATATACCAGTATAGGAATATTACTAGTTCGGACAATACGAGCATTGTATGGAGAAGTGTAAACTTGCAAAAGGATATCTGTGAAAACAGTTTTTGAAAAACATTGTGTTGACAAAGACAATGAAGAATAATATATGTAACAGGAGCTTTTAAAAAAGTAGAAAATAACAGATTAAAAAATGGAGTAGTATAGACCTATAAGAGAGAGTGGGACTTATTTGGTATTTTTAAGAGGGTCCATGTAACCCATACATCAATCATAATAATGGAAAATTGGATACGATTTGGTTTAGAGAAGCACTACAAATGTGTGTGTGCGGGGAAACTCGCACAAGAGCAATGCAATTTTATAGAACAGAAGGGGGACATTTCCGCATACGTTAATATAGCATTGAATTTAACAAAGAGAAACAGATCAGATCCAATCTCAGTTTGAAGAAAACTTTTTTTTCCTTATTTTGGAAAGTCACAAAATGAAAATTACCATCTTAGTCTGTTCAATTTAGTTCTGTCAAGTGTATATTTTTTTGTCCGAAGTCAAAGTCAAGCCAAATGAATCATACTGAGTTTTAACTGGCCTATAGCAAGCCTCACTATCATACAGGTTCTGAGAGTTAGTATGAAATCAGATTATCTGGTCTGTTTCTCATTATATCTTCTTCAAGGCAAAAAACAGCTATCATATAATTCAGTACATGGTGTTCATCCAACAGCGTTATACAAAGGGCATATTTAAGTTATTACCTGAAACAAATAGAGAAACATTTTAATTATCTAGGAAAAAAATAACATATCCCACTCTGTCATTATAAACAAAGGTACCTGACTCAGAGAGAGCCCTAGCAGCAAACATACAAACATAATTGTGGGTATACTGTGTTACTCTGTGAGGAGCCACTGATTAGTTTTGATGATGTAATGATGCCGAAATGAGCTGGGTTGCAATGAGACAGTGCTCACTGTTCAAGTGTTCTTTCTGTTACCTACCCTGAGAAGGAACAGTGCACAGCAATGCCCTTTACTGATAGCAAGCCCGTGAGAAGGCTGCTCTGGTTTATGTCAACGGTACCTTTTTATGACTCACAGTGCATTTAGTCTGGTGTCTGCTCCTCTTTCCAGTATTTCACATGTGTGGCAGCTCCTGGTCTATAAAAGAAAGTAGCCATGGTTTACTGTACTTTTTATTTAAGTCGTTAACAGGTAATCACCTTCTTTTTGCTCTTCCCACACGAAAACGTAGCTGCCAAGAGGCTGCATGTAGGGTGTCAGCCATTTCTGGCTTCATTGCATTTTAGGTCTCTCCGTTTCATCTTTAACATTGGATGCATGGGGTAAAATGTCCCCGCATGTAAAGTGCGAATGGCTAACAGAGGATTCCGGCTAGAGAAAACAGTGAACTGCTAACTGTGCTGTGGTCCACACTGTGTATAGCTGTAATGCACCTTCATTTGGAGGGGCCACCTTCATTGTTGGCCCTTTTCTATACAAATAATGACCATTCTTCTGCTGTGACTAACCATAATATTTATCCAGTCTATCCGAAATTAAAAGTTGAATTGAATGTGACTCTCAATGCAGCTCTTACAGGCTGGTATCTGGTGTGGTGTGAGGATATACAGATCAAGTCCGAAATATTGTCTGCAAAAATATTTCCCCATTGTACACCAGATGAGGCAACATTTTCCTAAACAATATTTAAGACATAATATTTATATCAAGCAATATTTCTCTATGCGATACTCTGGAATACAACCATATTACTGCAGGAGCTGGTGAAAATGCCTCTTTCATTAGAAAGTACTGAAAAAGGGCACAGTGGGGACAGTCAAAAGATAAAGAGAAACTGAAAAGAGAAAGTGAGAGGATACAGCAGAAAGAAAGTAAAGGGGCTAGAGAAAGGTAGGCAGACGGAGAAGGAGATTTATTGATCAGGTGTTCGAGAGAAAGAGGAGAATATCCAGAAGGGAGTAGAAACCATTTTTGTAATTCCACGTGCACTGGTTGAGTTCCTACGTAAAGAAGATCTTGACTATATTAGAGTCAGACACGTAAACACACAAGCTTTACTGTAGATTTGAATTACCACATTCATCAACCACCATCAAATGCTTTCATGCTTATGATTGCTCTGACACTGCCGATCATGGTGTTGCAATTATTCAAGTTGTTCAGAAATGAAACTGTTTGGAAACCATAATGTTATCATGGAAAAGGAGGCACCCAACTATAGTGGTAATGATAAATCAATGTCTCTTAAAACTGTGTTTCTGGCAATGGCTGGACAAAACCTGAGACAATGTAGTAGACCATGGATAGGAGGGGTGTTTCCACTACTGAGCAGGTGGGACTGAGGAGAAAGTGCAGCCACCACAGTTAAAGATGAATTATAATCTTTTTATCAAAGAAGGACTGACTTTACTTGCTGTTGTATCGATAAAGTGCTGAGAAGTAGTAGAACAATATAACCATGGGCCTGAGTGGCAATACAAAACACCAGATGGCCCATCTGGACTGGATGTCAGCGTGCTTTTCTCCAGGGTGCCTATGCCAAGGCATTCTCAGCCCTTCCAAAACTGAAAGCATCTCTCAGGGTGCAGCAGGCGTTTTCTTACAAGTACATCTGCTAGATATAGTTATTATTCTGAATATTTCAGAATATTAAAGAAGAAATTCCATGGTTTCCTCTTTGAAGCCGCCTATAAAATCAATGGCCTTTCAGCTAACTGTTGACAGGAGTTCATACTGTCTGGGCAGGGGTGAATAAAAGACTGGGAGGGAGGTAATTGGGTTAAAGTATTCTTCATTAAAAATGCTTTGTCACATTTGACACGTCTAGGGGGAGCTTGTTTCCACCCAGGCCATCCCTGCTCTATCCTGCCTAGGATTTTCCTGATCCATCCCTGCAATTCCGGTCCAGTTCTTGGGACAAGAAGTGATGACGAGTGTCCTGGAAGGATCAAGTCTTCCAGGGTATTACCACTGTCTTATTAGCACGATATCCCCCCCTACTTAGAGAAAAATGAAACATCTCTGATGTTAAAACTCTCCTCTTCCCACTTCAGGAGAATTTCCCTCTGAGTTTTTCCACAGAGTGAGTTCAGAGTCTGTTGAGTCAGTCCTCCTCCTTGGAATGGTGTGAGCATTATATTTGCCTTGGGTCCTTATGACGTGGCATGTTGAGGCCTGCTGATCGTGGTTCCCTTGAGTCATCTGAATAGGGTGTGCTGCTCTCAAACTGGAAGATGTACTCAGAGACAGATGTGTTTTTTGGTGACTGTCAGCAGAGATGTTTTTCTGACCTCAATATGATTGATGATTGTGTTGATCCCTGATATTGTGATAACATGCTCATGGAATCTGACTTTTCTTCAGCTGAAGAATCTGTCAATGCAACAGGAGATTATGACATATTCCTTGAATCCTTAGTTGGTTTTCCAGCTGCTACACCTGAAGTATGCTTTTGTGTTATCTGGTGTCGAGCCACAGGGGGACCTTCTCCCCAGATCTCTGCCTGCATGTGAAAAGTTAATTGTAGTAACTTTACACCCGTAAATCCTATCCAGCAGACTCAAATTCCAATTTTGAGTTGGTGGAGATATGCAAGTCTGTACTTAGTGGTAAATTTGCAATTGAAACGATTAATTAAAAAGTGTAAAATTACTCCTACGTGCAGAACCAAGTTTACACACAAGTACATCTACACATGTAAATTTAACTTTGTAAATATGACCCTCGCTATAGGACATTAGGGGCTGTGCCCAGACCTGAACATTTCGCTTACAAATCACTGTTTTCTGGTGCATTAGTCTATTTAGGAAAATGGAAGCAAAGTAAGACCATCACACCCAGGATGCATTGGGCTATCAAACGAAAGTCCAGGACTGGAAACTATGGAGGGACATGGCCATACTATGAACATCTAGCTCCCCTTTAAACGTACTCATTGGGAGAGAGCATTTCATGCGGGTAGTGTACAGCAGCGACTAACTGCTGGTCTTTAACAGTGATGCAAATTCACGAAGCTCGCACCAAAGGTGTAATATATGCCCTATTTTAAAGTTATGATTACCAAGTACTAACAGTGCTTCGCCTCAAAAGGGAATTTTAAGCTTTACAATAATCACTGAAATATAACTTTAATCATGTTATGTGATATTACAGTCCTGAAACAGAACTGCCTAAGGCAATAAACTATATTTAAACTGCATGTTGATTAGAGCTGTGTGGGTGGCAAGCAATTCTGCAAGTGTTTTTCTTTTTTTTTTCAGTATTGAGCCTGTTGCTCGTCTTGTGCAGAATGCCCGCCAACTCCCCCCGGCTTTGTCAGCACCACCCCTTAGGAACACTCTAGCGTCCTGTACAACCTGAGCCAGACAATGGGAAAGTTTAAGATTATCTATCCTCCTCTCCCTGCTGCCTGGGAAAATAATACACCTGGGAGAGTCCAATTGCATAGCATCAATCAAGTTTCTGAGCAGCCTCGGAAATAAGATCAAAAAAGGCAGCCTGCAGCTGTCTCAAACCTTTCTCCATTTGCCTCTGGCACACAGCCCCATGCAGTTCTACAAACCCTTTGGAAGAATCTGAAAATGTTTCCCGCAGATGCTCACATATCGCTTTGCTGCGATCGGAGACCGTTTATAAACATTGCTTACATTTTCAGCACGCTGATGTCCAGCGGTAATGAAAAGAATTGCCCGCACTTTGGCAATAATACAACGAACAACAACGATTCCATCATTATGCTATCATAGTTTGGAAAATAAGGGAACTGAGTATAGGTCACATATTTTGGTCTAACACAGAAGCTGCAACTATAGAACTCGGGATCTACCAAATTTACAGTTTAATTATAGGTCACAACAATCCTGATGCTTCATGGAAGAAATTAAAAGAGAGCAACATTTAGCATTTTTAGAAACCCTCCCTCTCGACTTCCACTCACGCTAGAGCGCCCATAGACAGTTTCAGAACTAGCAAGCATTTTCAATGCAATGGGTCTCGCGTTTGCTCGAGTTAGAGCTATTAGTGTTGTAACGTCTAAACTGGACATATCTTGCCACACAAATTGAAAATGAAAAGTAAAACAGTTGACATAAGCAAGCCGATTCAATTGCCATGGCCAGCATGAGCGTAAAGGAGAGACACAAAAGGAAAAAGACGTTTGCCTGCAGTTAAACGTATTGGCAAACGTGCAATTACTCATGTAATAGGGTCGATAGCCAAAGCGGTAACAAAACTGCTCCAAGGAGGGACAAACGTAAATCATCTACCAATGATAACAAAGGATTTTTGTAAGGCAAGCCCATGAATGAGTGATAGTGATGGGCGTGGTTAGAAGCCCTCACATAGATTACAAAATGTCAGAGCGCAAAAGCGCACTCAACCTAAAAACCGGGACATCCATAGACATAGAAGTGGGACCACGTGTTGACACTAATCACACATGCTGAAAGATTACAATACAGCATCCTCCGACTCCAACACAGAACTATACTGGCACACCCAGGAAACCTATAAAAAAGGCTACAAATAACTGAGACAAAAACAGACAAGCGTTTTAACCCCTTTACTGCCAGGCCTTTTCCCCTCAGGTGCCAAGGCTTTTTTTGGCTATTTGGGGCTGTTCACGCCTAGGCCCTCATGACTTTTTGCCCACATAAGCTACCCACACCAAATTTGCATCCTTTTTTGCCAAAATGGCAGGGATTCTAAAGGTGCCCAGAGTTTGTGGGTTCTCCTAGAGGAGACCAAGAAATTATCAAAAGAAATTTAGAAAAATGGGAAAAAAGGGCTGCAGAAGAAAGCATGCGTTTTTCCCCCTGAAAATGTCATCAACAAAGGGTTTCCGGTGCTAAAATCACCCAGCTTTCAGGCACAGGCAGACTTGAATCAGAAACCCACATTTTTCAACACAATTTTGGTATTTTACTGGGACATACCCCATTTTTACTATTTTTTGTGCTTTCAGCCTCCTTCCAGTTAGTGACAGAAATGGGTGTGAAACCAATGCTGGATCCCTGACAGCTAAACATTTCTGAAAAGTAGATACAATTCTGAATTCAGCAAGGGGTCATTTGTGTAGATCCTTCAAGGTTTTCCTACAGAAAGAAACAGCTAAAATAAAAACAAATATTGAACTTGAGAGGTTAAAAAAAGAGCCATTTCTGTCCACATTTTCTTCCATAAATGTTTCCATCAATGGCAGATTTTTAAAAGCAATATATCATTATGTCTGCTGAACGCTTCTGGTTGCGGGGATATATAGGGCTTGTAGGTTCTCCAAGAACCCTAGGTACCCAGAGCCAATAAAGGAGTTTCAACTTGCAATGGGTTTTCATTCTATACCGGGTATACAACAATCATTTGGTGAAATACAGAGTGAAAAATCGGTATCAAGGAAACCCCTAGTATTTCCAAAATGAGCACAAGATAAAGGGCCTGATTCTAACTTTGGAGGACGGTGTTAAACCGTCCCAAAAGTGGCGGATATACCACCTACCGTATTACGAGTTCCATAGGATATAATGGACTCGTAATACGGTCGGTGGTATATCCGCCACTTTTGGGACGGTTTAACACCGTCCTCCAAAGTTAGAATCAGGCCCAAAGTGTTGAGAAGCAGTAGTTATTTGCACATCTCTGAATTCCGGGTTCCCCATACTAGCATGTGAATTACAAGACATTTCTCAATAGATGTCTTTTTTACACACTGTCTTACATTTGGAAGGACAAAATGTAGAATAAGACAAGGGGCAATAACACTTGTTCTTCTATTCTGTATTCCCCCAAGTTTCCTGATAAAAATGGTGCCTCACTTATGTTGTTAGGTCTAATGCCCGCGACAGGAACTGCAACATGTCACATCACATTTTGTACATTGAAATCTGACGTGTTTTTTGGAAAGTGTCTAGCTCTGGATTTTGCCCTCTAGCTCAGCTGGCACCTAGGAACACCTACCAAACCTGTGCATTTTTTAAAACTAGACACATAGGGGAATCTAGGATGGGGTGACTTGTGGGGCTCTTACCACGTCCTGTTACACAGAATCCTTTGCACACCTCAAACTTTTGCAAAACAAAAAAAACTGATTTTCCTCACATTTCGGTGCTAGAAACTTCTGGAATCTGAGAGGAGCCACACATTTCATTCCACCCAGCATTCACCTAAGTCTCCTGATAAAAATGGTACCTCATTTGTGTGAGTAGGCCTAGTGCCCGCTACAGGAAATGTCCCAAAACACAACATGGACACATCACATTTTTCCCAAAGAAAACAGACCTGTTTTTTGCAAAGTGCCTAGCTGTGGATTTTGGCCTCTATCTCAGCCGGCACCTAGCAAACCTATACATGTTTAAAAACTACACACCTAGAGGAATTCAGAACGGGGTGACATGTGGAGCTTTCACGGGTTCTGTTACCCAGAATCCTTTGCAAACCTAAAAATTTAGCAAAAAAACACCTTTTCCTCACATTTCGGTGATAGAAAGGTCTGGAATCTGAGAGGAGTCAAAAATGTCCTTCCACCCAGCGTCCCCCCAAGTCTCCCAATACAAATGGTACCTCACTTGTGGTGGTAGGCTTAGTGCTCACAACAGGAAATGCCCCAAAATGCAACATGGACACATACAATTTTTACATTGACAACTGATGTGTTTTTTGGAAAGTGCTAGCCTCGGATTTTGGTCTCTTGATCAGCCGGCACCTAGCAAAACCTACCAAACCTGTGCATTTTTGAAAACTAGACAACTAGGGGAGTCCAGGATGGGGTAACTTGCGGCACTCTCACCAGGTTCTGTTACCCCGAATCCTTGGCAAACCTCAAAATGTTGCAAAAAAAACACTTTTTCCTCACATTTCGGGTGATAGAAAGGTCTGGAATCTGTGAGGAGTCACAAATTTCCTTTCACCCAGCATCCCCCCAGGTCTCCCAATAAAAATGGTACCTCACTTGTGTCGGTAGGCCTAGTGCCCACAACAGGAAACGCCCCAAAATGCAACATGGACGCATCAAATGTTTAAATTGACAACTGACGTGTTTTTTGGAAAATGCCTAGCTGCGGATTTTGGTCGCTAGGTCAGCCGGCACCTAGGAAAAACTACCAAACATGTGCATATTTGAAAACTAGACACCTAGGGGAGCCCAGGATGGGGTAACTTGTGGCACTCTCATCAGGTTCTGTTACCCCGAATCCTTGGCAAATCTCAAAATGTGGCGAAAAAAACACTTTTTCCTCACATTTCGGTGATAGAGAGGTCTGGAATCTGAGAGGAGTCACAAATTTCCTTCCAACCGGCATCCCACCAGGTCTCCCAATAAAAATGGTACCTCACTTGTGTTGGTAGGCCTAGTGCCTACGACAGGAAACGTCCCAAAACGCAACATGGACGCATCAAATTTTTACATTGACAACTGATGTGTTGTTTTGGAAAGTGTCTAGCTGCGAATTTTGGTCTCTAATCAGCCGGCACCTAGAAAAACCTACCAAACCTGTGGATTTTTGAAAACTGGACACCCAGGGGAACCCAGGATGGGGTAACTTGTGGCGCTCTCACCAGGTTCTGTTACCCAAAATTCTCGGCAAACCTCAAAATGTGGCAAAAAAAAAAACCTTTTCCTCACATTTCGGTGATAGAAAGTTCTGGAATTTGAGAGAAGCCACACATTTCCTTCTACTCAGCATTTCCCCAAGTCTCCCGATAAAAATTGTACCTCACTTGGGTGGTTAGGCCGCATGTCTGCGACAGGAAAGGCCCCAAAACACAACATGGACACATCAAAATTATCAAATACAAAACAACCTGCGTTTTTGGTCCTGTGCTCAGCAGCCATTGAGGGAAACCTACCAAACCAAGACATTTCTGAAAGCTAGACACCTGAGGGAGTCCAGGGAGGTGTGACTTACGTGGATCTCCCAGTGTTTTCTTACTCAGAACCCACCGCAAACCTCAAATCTAGCTAAACAATAAAATTTTCCCCACATTTCTGTGTGGGATCACCGCACCGGCACAAATTTCCTACCGTCCAATGTTCCCCTCAGTCTCCTGATAAAAATTATACCTCACTTGTGTAGGTGGGTCAAGTGCCTGTGACAGGGAAGAGCCAAAAACTTGTCAAAATTGAGGGGGAACCAAAGCGGGTCCAAAACGGAAGTATGTAAAAAAACGTTTTTAGGCTGATAAGTGGGGCAGAACTTTTATTGGTATAGATGCAACAATGCTGGGTGGTAGGAATTTTGTGGATTCCTGTAGATTCTGGAAGATTCCACCACTAAAATGTGTGATTTCAAGCAAAGTTGGAGGTTTGCAGGGCATTGTGGGTAAGAAAATGGTCCAGGGTGCATGTGTAGCACACCACCCTGGACTCACCCAGACGATTAGTTTTCAGATGTTGCTAGGTCTCTTAAATGTTCTACAGGGCAGCGTCCCAAAGTCCAAAAAGTGCAGCCCTCACCATTCCAAGTGGCACGATTTTGAGAGTTAGACAAGCTCTCATCGCCCTAATGTAAAACCAAAACCCAAAATAATCAAATGTTCTCTTGCTTGCCATTGGGATAAGATCTTTTAGTGTCCAAGGGGAGAGCTGAAAGACTGTTACCCCATTCAGTTGGGGTGGGGGCATAACCATACCCATACCAGTTGGTAGCCACCACCCCAATATATTTTATTTTAATTCCCTGGCATATAGTAGTCTTTCTGCCCCGGGGGGGGGGGTGGATCATGGGTAATTGCCCCATCTGCCCATTGGTGGGCAGAACAACTTTGTCCCCATTTATTTGGGGTGGGGGTATGACCATACTCCCAGCTTCTTTTTTTGAAACAAATTCTTCCCTGGTCTCTGGTGGTCTTTCTGCCCCCTTTGGGGGCAGACAGGCCTTACAAAAGAAGGCCGATATGCCCCCAACGGGAGCAGAAACGACCAACAGTAATGTGCCCCCATGGGGAGCGACCCTTGCCCAAAGGGCTGACCCCTCTAAACAAAACACACACACACACCAATCCCTGGTGCCTAAGTGGTTTCTGCCCCCCCTGGGGGCATATCGGCCTAATAGAAATAGGCCGAGCTGCCCCCAAGGGGGGGCAGAAATGGCCTAAAATAAATCTGCCCCCCCAGGTGAGCAACTCTTGCCTAAGGGTTTGCTCCCCTTGCGTGAACTTGGCGCAAAAAAAAATCCCTGGTGTCTAAATGGCCCAAAATAAAATTGTCCCCCAGGAGAGTGACTCTTGCCTAAGGAATCGCTCCCCATCTGTTAAATGTTTTTTTTTTAAAATCCCTGGTGTCTAGTGGTTTCTGCCCTCCTTGCGGAAAGATCAGCCTAAATAAAATAGGCTGATCTGCCCCCAAGGTTGGGCAGAAATGGCCTATAATAAATTTGCCCCCCCAGGGGAGTGACCCTCGCCTAAGGGGTCACACCCCTTGCGTGAAATTGATGTAAAAATAAAAAATCCCTGGGGTCTAGTGGTTTCTGCCTCCCTTGGGGGCAGATTGGCCTAATAAAAATAGGCCAATCTGCCCCTGAGGGGAGCAGAAGTGGCCTAAAAACAATCCCCCCCCCCCCCAGGGGAGCGACCCTTGCCTAAGAAGTCGCTCCCCAGGTGTGGGTAAAAAAAAGAAAAAAAAAAAAAAAGAAAAAGATCCCTGGTGCCTAGTGGCTTCTGGCAGATCGGCATAACTAAAATAGGCCGATCTTTCCCCGGGGGAGGGCAGAAAAGGCCTAATAAAAAAGTGCTGTCCATGTCCCCTTCACTGTTTACGAAAAAACAAAAAAGCTCCTTGGTGTCTAGTGGACATTTCTAGGAGAGGGAGATAGGAGGCCCACGGGGGGACCACTAGTACTACCCTCATGGGCCAGGTGCAGGATGAGCTGGTCTTGTCCTTGGCATACTGCAACTCTGGCCAAGGGCGAGACCAGCTCGTCCAAGGCTCCCTCAACGCCATTTTAAAATATCCGAACTAGCCAAGGAAAGAACAGACATCTCAAATTGTCTGACATCACACATTAGCAGCACATTCAGTCCATTTCCTTTTGCATTCTGGGACTTGCTGTCATGTATTTACAATTGTAAAGCAAAATAGAGAGCAAATGAAACAAGTATTGGCAAAGCCAAAAGGTCTCACCTATGCGAGGTCTACTGATTGTGTACATGTTGTACAGCAGCCACGTGCAGCATGGCTGAAAATGGAAAAAAATGCGAGCAACACAGGCCTCACCAGTGCTTTTTTTTACTTTGAACTATGCTGCTTTAAAAAACAAATTACATTACGTTTGAAGGGGCAGTCTTCTTGCCTGGTCAAATGATAGACAACTCCGAATTATGAGGCCACTGGGCTCAGAGCAAGTTGTTTTGTTAATTGCACCTGATAAGTCCTTTAACCGAGCAGGATGGAGCTGTGGTAGAGGGAGAGAAAAGCTATCCTTAAGAGCAAGCTTTTCCGTCATGGGCACATTCTCGGGGGCATTAGATGTGGAAAAGGGTGCATGTGTGTGCGAGAACAGGGCTCACAAATGGACTGAGCACCATGGGATGAACACGCTGGAGGCAGGAATCCTTCTGGAGACAGGGTGGACAAATTGTTGGATAACTAAGTGAGTTGAACGGATGAGTTGCTTGGGTTAGAATAGACAGATGAATGTGGAGAGTGACTGGGGAATGGGTAGTAGATAGATTTGAGTGGTTTGGTATGATGGGTGGGTCGATGGATTGGATGGCTCGATGAATGGATGGTGGTTGAATGGATGACGTATGAACGGATGATGTATGAATGGATAGTGGATGACTGGGTGGTGAATGAATGGATGATGGATGTGGGATGAACGGATGATGGATGAATGGGTGAGTGGATGGGTGAACTGATGGAATACTGAGTTGACTGTTGGGACCAGTATGTGGGTATTCTCCACTCTCTGATGCATGGCTGCTATTTCTGTACGTTCTCAGTTTCCTAGTAGCTTCAATTAAATATTGTAATACTGCTGTCATTGGCTTCATTTTAAAGCATCCATATCAACATTTGTTAGTGCAGTTCTTTATATGAAAACAACGTCCTAGTTTCTTACATTTCTCACGTGGAGCTTCAGAAAAAGGCATTTTCCAATCTCACTGTAGTTTTCAACCTTGATCAACAATTGCCCCGGACGTGAGCTCCCACCTGTTGAAAGAGAGAGCTGCAGGTGCAGGGATGTACCAGTGGTGGGGGGCCTGTGGCTGCGCTTGAAGTGCAGAATAAGACCCTCTGCGCAGGAGCTGTGGGGATCAGAGTGCTGCCTCCTTCAACTGCACCTGTTAGAAACTGCGGGTCAAAGTTCAGAATCCAACACATATATACGTACATGCAGGGAAGGTGAGATGCATGCACTCCATCTAGCTTTGTGATAGTAAAAAAGTTGAACTGCATTTAAAAGGCCATGTAGGCATATAAAACAAAACACCTATTGTAATGGAAATATTAAAGGCATAAGGACCCCTCATGCATACAGTACATGTCCCCTTCCCTTGCTCACAATAGGCTTCATCGGTCTGAGGCACTACTTGTTTTTGTAATGAAGTGGACATCACCTTGTTACATGGATGCCCTGTGGTTTATTATGCACATAGTTGTAAACATGAATAAGGAGAGGATGAGGCACTATGGTCAGAGCTGCCAACTTTGGAAGTGGGGAAGCAGGCTAAAGTCTTGTCAGTGGCTCAGATCCCGGTGATTCTGGGCAAATCAGTTAATCTCCCTGTGCCTAAATGTGAATGTCTCCTTGTGCAATGCAACTGGTGCACATGTAAAGCATTTGAGTTTGCGCTATAAAAAACTGAAAAAAAATGTTACAGATATTCCATGTTACTTTGATGTTAGTGAATCCTAACAGGCCCCTCAGAAGACAGTGCCTAACATTTGACCTCAGTCTTTGAATGTCCAGCAAATGTGACGAGATAAGAACAAGATTTAAAGGCCTGTTGACTGAAAATTAATTTGTGGAAGAATATAGTGAACACGGCTTTAGTGTCGGGTGGGACAAACTGAACCTTGACAACCTAAAGCAAATAAAACCAGCAAATGGGAAGCAAGAAAAGGTGAGTTACAAACAACAAAGCCAATGACAAGCGAGGGGCAGAATGCATTCCCATGTCAATTCTGACACTCCCCAAGATGTCTGTTTCATAATAGACAGCTGTGCTGTCTGTTAGGCTGTGATCTAAAAAGAAGACTAAATAAGGTAAGTTTGTGTTTCTTCATAAAGTTATAGGAATGGGGATAAGATGTCAAAGAGATGCTCAGGAATTATTTCATTTTGGGATTCAAAAAGAAAACATTCATGTCATTATTCCTAGTTGAAATGCAGATTTGCTCCTATCTCTGTTAGAAGAAACTCTTCATAAAAATATACTCCCTTCCACATGCTGTAATGAGCCCCAGGTGCAACCTTTTTCTTGGTTAGTGGAATTCTGTGAATCTGATTCACCCCTTGTTAAAACTCACTGTGCTACGTGAGGCAGCACAAGAGGCAACTATTTATAGAAGTGAACTGTATCCATGGTGTGATAAGATGGTCAGCGAAAACGCGACCATGTCTCCAAAGTGAGTGTTTATCAGAAACAAGAACAAGCTTTTTAAAGCAAAAAGTGCTGAGTACCTGGGACAGTGCTTCTAAATGTTTCACAGTCCAGGTAAATCCAGTACACCTGGTCATCCAACTTCACTCCGTTAGATCTGATAAGAATACGTGTCTTCCTGCAGTATATGGCACAGTGCAGCCAGCCCTGTTGTCTCATTCAACCTTTAGCTCCCACACAAATGACTCATTGTCAATAACCGTCAATTCCTACCATTTTCACAGAGATGCCCCTTCACCTGTAGCAGACTGGCAATTTGTAATGGCTTTATGTCAAGCTTTACTCTGCCGTACAGAGAAAAAGTCCTAGCTCCCAAGAGCCATAGTATTGTTTGTACGGGGCAATGGAGTCATAGGTGGTTGGCCTTGAAAATGAATTCATGCCACCCTGAAGTAGCACTTGCTCTCAAAACCAAAGCCTACCATCATCTTTCCTCACCCGAGTCAATTGGTCTCCTCCCATTATTAACATTATTGTGAAGCCCGAAGGCCTGGATAGATAACTTGCACACCAACAGTGCTGAATCTTGTGGTTCCTTCTTAACTCAGCAGGGCACCTAGGTCTCAGGATTATTCAGAGGGAAAGGATATCCGGATTACCTGCTATGCTAAGGGTTTGTGATGGATTTTGTGTCAAAGACAGCAGTTTACTAGTCATTCCTCATCTCAGACTTAGCATGGCAGACAAAAATCACTTTAGTCTGGCACCTTTCAACATGGCAAAGGTTATCAAGTTAACTGGATTCAGGTCAGGAGGATGCTTCCTTTAACTGCAAGCTCCACCCTACTGCACTCTGAGTTTCCCCATTGAAGCCTGGCAAGGAACAACCATGATACATAGTATTTATTATATTATATTCACCCAACTCAAGCAATCAGCCTCTAACAAATAATGTTCAGATTCAAAATGACAGAAGCTAGCAGATTAAAACAACAAACAAAGAATTGTTTTTCTGGGAATTTTCTCTGGCTACTTACATCCCGACCCCCACACACAACTGGGAACAGTGGGATGGAGGCGAGCTGTCAAGAGGACGGATGACAAATCACAAGATCCCTTTCTTATCCTGTCGGGTATGTATTTTAAGGTCATATTTTCTATTGTGAAACATATTCTCAAGCTAACCAGCTGTGACCTAACCTTTTAAGGGCGTTAATTATGTGGTTTTTGGCCAAGGTTTAGCCCAAAAGTTCCCTCCTTCCAAAAACAGCCAAAATGCCAATCATCAAATGTCAAGAGACAGGAGTGTAGTCCAGGATAGTTTGCTCGTATTACTTGACATTATGCTTCTTGTAATTTACTTCCATCGTTATAAACACAGGGCCACAATGACTAGAATGGAAAGAAAAGTGGACTAAATAGTCAGTCTTACAGAATTTCAGTGCATTTTACATTTACCAAGAGTGAGTTCTAAGGGGTAGCGCCACAAATACAAAAGGCAACTTCAAACACCAGAACTTTTATTTCTTTAGAATTTGAGACAGTGAGGATTAGGCATTTATCTTGGAACATGCTTTATGTCTGTATACATCATGGTTGTATCTGGCTGTATATAGTGGTGTGCACACAGATTAGATAGACACCACCTTGCCACTTTCTACTTCAGTACCATGTCCCCATATTTTGTCCCTGTTAAGTCTGCCCCTAGAGTTACCGAATTCATAATGACAATTACCTCCTGGATGAAGGCGGTAGAGATAAGGGGCAATTAAGAACTAGGCCCTGAGGTGCCATTAGATAATAAGGAATTACCAAGAGAAATTGTTAATTCTGTGTTTAATTCCCCTATTAAGTCCATATTTTGCTCTGGAGTGTCAATTGGAGATTTCTGCAGCTGAAGTCTCCAGGTAAAACAAACAAGATTCGTAGAGTTCCCATATAATTTATAATTACTGACCTCATTAGAACTAACACTGCCCCTGTTAGAATTAAAACTGACCTTTTTTTAAACTGGAGTCTCACTAGCTGGTTTCTTCTATGCTGATCCTTGACTTGATATTATTACACATCCAACAGCTCTTGAAAGACACACGGCTACACAAAGTGAAACAGATGTGGCTGGCAGCCCAAAGTCTAATATACCAGTGGAATAAAAAGGACAGCAAAACATTGTGCTGGTTGTGGACTAACACAATTAGAAGTGCCTTCATAGTCTTTCATGGCACTAGAGAGGAGTCTGTGGTTACAGGGGAACAAAATATAGCTTGTGAATTTGCATCATATTCCAGAGCCCTACATTCCTCTAACGCATCACCAGATTCATTGGACTTTGCATTGCACCTCCCAAGTCCATTCTTAAATGAACAAGAGAGAGACTTGTTGTAGGGTGCTGATAAGAGAAGAGGAAACCACAGAGGCTCCCCATCTCCTACAACCAGGTAAATCCCTGAGGCCAACAGGTTCCTGGCAGAATTTTTAAAATGATCAGTGTCCTAACTCAACAGCCTGATGTCTAAGAACATTGCAGAGGCATCGATGAAAGGGAGCTTGCCTCTTGATCTCCGTACGGTTGGGATTGTGGCGATACACAAATCTGGTCACCCGCCCGATCGCTGTTCATTCTACCACTGTATTTCCTTGTTAAAAGTGGAGAAAAACCATGACTGCAAAGACCCTCACAATTGAATTCTCTAAGATAATCACTTCGTTGGTTAAGAAGGATCAATCTGGCTTTATGCTCAAACGTCACAACACAATATCAGAAGGGTTTACAATGGTCTTGCAGTGGTGGGCCCATTGGTGCTATTCTTGGCTGATCCTGGATAGGGAGGACCATATCAGACAAATTTAGGGTGCAGCGAGTCACCAGACAAGGTTTGCCCACTATCCCCTCTGCTGTTCTCTAGCGAGACTGAGCCACTTGAGGAATGGCACCTGGAACAGAAAGTAGACTAACATTCTGTAGATGATATGCTGGTGTTCCTTAGTGATCTGATGTGGTCGGGTCCATGATTACTATAGATACTTTGAGTATTCTGCGATTTCCCTGGACTTTGCATAAATAATTCCAAATCGTCCTTATCTGGGATTGGTGCCCCTGTCTTAGACTTTAAATGGGCAAACAACACATGTGTGATCACAAATGTATGTATATACCTGGGAGCTTGGGGGATAGAGGTCTCCTAGTGGGTCTGGGCTTTGAATATACAACCACAACTCACTAAACTGTGAAGAGACATAAAATACTGGTCAGGTCTCACTCTCTTGCTCATAGGTTGCTCATTGATCTTTAAAAATGTTGCTTTAGATCAACTGCTATATTAACTGCAAACCTTCCACAACAGATGCCATTTAGTTTTTTTGTGAAGATAATCTGAACCCTCGGAGGCTTCGTTTGGAGTGACAGAGTGGCTAAATTCACCTTACAAAGGTTCTTTCAATCTACATATAAGTGTTGTCATCTGCTGCTATACCCCCTTCATGTGTACAACCTCCCATTTTGTGATCGTTAATGGATGGTGGCATGACATGAATGGTAATTTCCCCAATTCATCAGAAATTAGTGTGGCACGGAGTTCAGTTAGTACACCTGTTGTATGGTGAAACAACACGGCTCCCCCTCCTACCAGCTACTAAAGTAGTACTAAAGCAACACTAATATTCTTCTAGACTGAATTTGAGCTTCACTGCAGCCAGTTTGTCAAATATCTACAAATCTGGCATACCTTTAGCCACTACATTGCAGGATTAATAGAGCGCCATGATTTTAGTTCCCTAGAGGTAAAAGTATTGATGGAAGTATTCCAGGAACACAACATTGATCAACTGTATAGGTCACTAATTAGTAATATACTTGACTCTTATACATGCCAGTGGGAGATTTCGTAGAGGGACCAGGGATCTTTGTTGGATTAGAAATGAGGGAGGAGCAATCCTCTCCATAGGCTACTGACATTGCTTCTAATTTTAGGCTCATCCGGCTGATCTATCTCTACCACACATATTTCACATGATACTTATTGTGGAAAAGAGGGTTGTCTCATTCCATGTTTTGCCTTTGCTGTCTAACATATAATGGAGACTTGATGGTTGAACCTTTTGGAAGAGGATGCCCTCTACACTGAGAGAGGTGTTGGGATGGTGGATCTGCCGAGAACCCAAAACTACCCTCTTGCTTATAACTGTAGACATGGGAACTGACACAAGATGGCTTTGTTTTGGATTATTTTTTGGTTGTTAAGAGAGACATTTCCCAGGCCTGTAAAGAATCTGCACCCTCCCCCACCCCCATCTCTTGGGGGCTGTAAGAAATGATTGGACCACTGTAAGGGCTTGGAGATCCTGATTTACACAGACAGGGGATGTCCAGGTAACCATCAGAATGTATGAAAATACTGTGCCCAATAAAGACATGTCATGCTAGAGCCAATAACTCAGCTACCTTGGTCCCTGGAAGCAGAGGTCCAGACATTCTCTGCCACTAGATGATCTGTGTTATACAAGGTGTGGCGGGAGGATTGTGTGCAACTGTGATTTTGTTGCGATGTCATGGACTGCCCAGTACAATGAGCAAATGATGTTAAATATCTCAATTTTTTGGTACTACTAAACTTAATAAAATATTAAAAAGACATATAAAACAAGAATTAAAAGGGAGCTTGTAACGATGTCCTCAGATGTCACTGTACTGATTCCTAGAGTAATAGTGCTTAAACAGTGCATTGTCAATATGTAGGTGTTAGCGCATCAGACCTTAATTAAGTAAACTTACAAGGGAGACGTGACTAGGCCGATGGACCTTTTGACTCTGCTTTGAGTTTTTCCCACCATATAATCCATACCAGTACAGATCAATAACATCAACAATCAATAACATCAAGGATAGTCAGTAATTTCCACACACCATGACCTCTCAGCCATGAATGACCAACCACACCTTTATGTAAAAGTTAGAATGTTTATTTCCCTATATTAACAACACTAATGTCACGTAACTTAGTCTCAAAAAATCAAATAACAAGCATACAGGAACAATACTGGCTGTCCAAAGTGGCGAAAGAATCACAATCTAATCAAGGCTAGAGCTTCTACACATTCTAAGGTTACAGTACAAAATAGTAGTAAGAATAACTGCGCAAACAATATGACATACATTTAGATTCAGCAAGGAAAAGGCATCAACTGTTACTACATGTAGCAAACTTCATCAATGAGAAGCTTAACTAACACCAGATTAGAATAGCCTGTTTGGGCTTCATGCAATTAGTAATGACAATTTAGTCAACACAAATTTGGAAAAACATCTAACTATGGCTCTATTAACATTGTGGTTGGTACCTAGAAACAAAAGCAAATCAACATTAACAATCATTAACATTGTCAGTATACCTGTCCTCAATATGGTTCAGCAAGCTATGATAGTCTTCGTCAACAGGACATCACTTCGGTCAGCAAGACATCAGGATTCAGCATCAAAGTTCAGAATAAGCCAAGTCTTTAAGCAGTTCGGAAAGGATAATCGAAAAGTGGACTCGCTGGGCAGTTTGAAAGAATATAACTAATGGCCTCCCTTCTCTCTGTGCAGTCCGGCTAAGTTAGATTTCCTAAAACTACTTCCCACATCCTAACTGGTCAGAGGATCGCATGTTTACTCTTAGTCCAATGAAACTAAAACCCCAAATCTACATTTCTACTACTACATGGTTCACATGTCGATGACTGGCCACTCTTCTCCCGGGCTCGTCATCCGGCTTGTCAGGTATCAATATTGTTGCAGCTTATAGTCCAGTCAGTGCATCCATTGTCTTCTCCTGGGAAGGTCAGTCTTACACACATTACATTAAACATTGTTTCACTGGTAAGTACAGCATCTTCTAGCAAGCAGATTCTCATGGGAACCAACTTCAGCTACAAGCACATGGTCAGTACAGTGGAAAATCACAATTTAATTCTCTAAGCATCTATTCTATTAGTTGCCTAAGAAATGCAGCTTGACATGAGGCCCTGCAACTAGGCCAAAACTCGCTAAGTTAAGGACTACACATAATAAAGCGAATACATTAGGCATAACCCTTAATATGACATATTACTACATTAATCAAACATAAGCTCAACATGTCATATTAATAAGCCATTAATAAGTACACTTTGTGAACATTGGCCTGCACTCTAGTGGGCGCACCTTCAAATGCGTGCACTATTTTCTCTAAGTTAATACATTTTCTACACAAGTCCAACACTCAAAATACATGAATACTCATTAATAAAACTCATTAGTAACTTAGCTTTAGGAATCCATCCTCTGATGACTAAATATGTCATCACACTAAATCTTCCCACACAAATTTTTGCATCAGATAAAATTCTGTCATTTCAATCCCCACAAATCTTTGTTCCCTTCTTGAATTTCCCCTAACCAATTTCTCCCTTTTCATTTCTTCCCTCCTCTGATAATTTTTCATTTTCTTCAGTTTAATCATTCTACATACTTTACATATACCCCATGCTCTAATTATGCAAATCACAATAATCAATATCCCTTGCATTATTTTCAGCATTATCCCTTTCCCAAAGTTGTTGAGCCAATTTCCAGCTGAAGCAAATCCTTTGCCAACTTTCTCCCAAACACCTGGTTCTTTCAATTCTTTCAAATCAGCACTCTCATTAGTCAGATTAGTAAGTACGCTTGTAATTTCTCTACTATTATCAGGAATAAACAAACAGCAATGCTTTGAATTAAGCATTTTGCAAACTCCACCATCTTTTGCTAAAAGAATGCCTTACGCAAGGCGGTTCTGAAGAGACATGGCTCTTTCTGCAGAAAATTCTGGATCTATCAGGATCATGGTTCCTGAAAAATTTGTCAGCATGTTATCCACAATAGCAGACAACTTTTGAATCTTTATAGAATTCAGAACACCTCCTACTGAAGGAATCATTTCTCCAAATATTTATCCCACTATACCAGAAGGAGACTCTCTCCTCTCTCTACTGCGATGAAATTCAGGCAATTTCGGTAATCTCTTTAAGTCATGCAGTTGGAAAATCTTTGGGAAAACTATCCCCAAGTAGCATGTGCCATACCATCCCCTTGGAAGACGGTAATAAGCATTAAGGGCCAGATGTAGGTAGGTGGCAAATTGCGAGTTGCAATTTGCGAGTCCTTCCGACTCGCAAATTGCAACTCGCAATTTGCTATGCAGAACGGTGTCTCAGACACCGTCTGCGACTTGCTATGGGGTCGCAAAGACCCACCTCATTAATATTAATGAGGTGGGTCGCAATTTGCGACCCCATAGAGAGTCAGGGCACTCACGGGGATGGTGGCCTGCTGGGAACAGCAGACCACCATGTCCGTGACTGCTTTTAAATAAAGCAGTTTTTTTTTTTCAAAGTGCAACCCGTTTTCCTTAAAGGAAAACGAGCTGCACTTTGAAAATAAAACCGAAACCTTTTGTTTCGGTATTTTTCAGGGCAGGTAGTGGTCCATTGGACCACTGCCTGCTCTGAAAAATTAGTTTTTGTGCCAGACACAAAGGGGAAGGGGTCCCATGGGGACCCCTTCCCGTTTGCGCCTGAGTTACCATCCCCTTCAAGTGGATGGTAACTGCGCCTTCATTTGCGACCGCAATCGCGGTCGCAAATGAATATACATAGCATTGCGAGTCGCTAATAGGAAGGGAACACCCCTTCCTATTAGCGAGTCAGAAATGCATTTTGCGAGTCGGATCCGACTCGCAAAATGCATTTCTGCATTCCAGTGAGGCTTTTGCGACTTGCAAACAGCGTTTTTCACCGTTTGCGAGTCGCAAACGCTTTGCTACATCTGGCCCTAAGTTCACAAATGTAATATATGCCAGGAATCGCTGCATCCTGTCCATTCAACATAAATGTCCATTTACTCTGAAACAAAAACACGTCTACATTCACTCGTTGCACTATAATCATAATCATTCTTATGTTCTTTTCTCGAAGTCCTTTTCTAATTTAACTTTCAATGCCTTTCTCCTGTCATCTGTGTGATCTAAGAAGCTCTTTTCTAAAGGTGTAAGCAAGCATGTCAGGTTATTCCTGTGAGCGTCAGCAGTCCCAAAAGTTAATGTAGGCTCAAAGAAACGCCTCACTAATACTATGTCATTATCCTTAGCTACTCTACTCAGGCACCTAATTATGGGGACAAACGAAAATACCACATCGTGGTTGGAATAGAAATACTGAATGTACTCCTGGTTATAGAATCTGGTTAGTAACAGAATACAACTTATCCTTTAAGTAAGAGGCAAATATGATAGGTAACTCTTTCTTTGACTGAATCTGCGTACACACAAAACAATTCTTCGCATCCATCGTCTCAACATACTCACTCAATAAGAGATAGAAGACATTAAAAGAAAGGTCCCCTTCTGCGTTATATATGTGCAGATACTTCTCACTTAACCTAAACTTATCTATCGTCGTTAATGTAGTAGTTGTCTCTAAAGCCGAAATATGGTTGGCTTTACTCTTGTCAAGAACAGTGATACCCACAATCAATATCACACACAATAACATGCACACAATTGCCAAACCAACACTCATTTATTTACAGCATCTGTCCTTCCTACCCTGCTGGCTAATGTTACCCATGATCTGTAAAGAATCAGAAAGTAGAAGAGAAAAATGTAGACACTATGCAGCAAAACTTAAACACAAAAATCTTCTTTCAGCAGTTATTTACAGCTTTCAGTCTCACTTCCAGGATCCTTTTTCTCAAAAATCGTCAAGAGTGTCATAAATCAGTTTAGAAGCTTGTCAAATCAGGTTTTCAAAAGTCTTTTTGGTTACTGTCAACAGTCTCTTTCTCTTTGCACTTTTCTCAATCTGTCTCAACAGTTCAGTTTGTTACTTCCCTTCAAGTGCCAAAATCTTGACCTGAAATGTCTCAATCAAAACAAAAAGACAAAACCTCTCTTAGCCATTCGCTTGTTGCATACGCCTATTCAGAACCTGCGTACCTTCGACTTGCTATTCTCTTTCTTTTCAATTTTCAATCTCCGTTCACTTTGATCTTCCCTTCTTGTCGTAACTTCTTCTTCCTCAATTGTTGTCATGACAACTACTTTTCTCTTTGCTTGTGATTCCGGCCACTTATCTCCTTTTAGTGGACCTTTGACCAATGCTCTTTTCAGTGTTGAACTTGAAACTTCTTCTTGCTCTGCAGGATTTTCTCCTGCAACTGGTTTAGAAGGAGTCAGATCACATTGGCTTTGATCTGCCTCAACTTCTTCCCCCTCGGGTCTGGCGTTTGCTCTGTTTGTCTCTCAATTTCATCTACTTCTGGGAGAGCCCTCCTTTGACTAGACTCCCCTGCTGTCTCAATTGAGATTGGCTTACTGTCACCTTCCTAGAGGTCTTCTTCTTCGTCTCTCACAGGAGTGACTGAACCATCCTCAGTATGCTCAAATCTGTCCTCATTTCCCCTTTCTTCTCCTTCCGGCTCCGAGGCTTATCTGGTCATTGTTGGTACTCTCAACAACTCTTCTTCATCATCCAAAGGACATGCTACATTTCTCCTGTGGCTTGCGTGTGTCCAATTTGGAACTCCAGCACACTTCACAGCTATAGTAGTGGTCAGAACCACCTGGAAAGGGCCTTTCCACCGAGGCTCCAAGCACGTCTTCCTCACATGTTTCCGGACCACCACCCAGTCACCCGCCCTCAGGGGGTGTCCTTGATCTTGGATCGGTGGCAGTGTGGTGGCTTCTACCTGCTAAAAGTACGAACCACATCAGCCAGACTTTTGCAGTAGTCCAACACCATATCATCTGTTATGTTCATGAGAGCATTTGCAGGAACCGCTGGCAACCTCATTGCTCTGCCCATGAGGATTTCCTACGGTGACAATCCAGTTTTCCTGTCAGGTGTGTTTCTCATTGTCATCCATATCATCACTATTCGTCTATATTTCTATTCTATCGTTTGAACAAGTAATCGAGCACCTGGTTTTACACAGCAAGCCTCTTCCCGATAGGGATACTGGACTTGAATCACAGACTACGAATTAGTGCAAGCCTTTAAAGTTGCCAATTTTAACCTGAACTGGTTCTGCAATTGGGTTGGTCAAATACTGATTCGCTACTCCTACAATCTGGACTGTCTTTCCTAAAAGGGGCAATTTCAAAACTTCTTCAGTTCTCACTGTAGAGCATGTAGCTCCTGTGTCAATCAAGAACAAAACCTTGTAACCCATTACCTTTGCTTTCACATATGGGCCTTTCTACTTCTAGAGAAGCTTCAAGCACACATTCCTCTTCATCCCAACTCTTGCCCACCCAATCATCGTTTATTCCATTCTCACTGTGTAACAGGAATTGGTAAACTGTGTTATTACTTCAGTTGGACCTGTGACCTGTTGAGGAAGTATCACCTGCTGCTGTTCTATTGGGGCTTGAGGTATTTGAATTTGCTGCCTACGTACCATTGGAACCTGCTGTTGCATTGGCTTCAACTGTGTCATTTGTATATGTGGCATTTGCACCTGCTGCATGGGTTGAAAATGTTGCATTTGATTCACATTATTATGAAAATTCGGATTATGACCTCTCAGATCCCCTACACTCGATGTAATGTATGTATCTCCTCTTAAAAGGACTCTTTAAAGCTTTGAAAATTTTCATTTTTGCAACCTTTATGTTAGTCAAAATCAAATCAGGAAGTGACTTTTAATCCCAGAATTTTCTTCGCCCCCCTTCTCACCCAATTGCGCTTCATGGACGGCTGCCAATCCGTGCGCGACCTTTCTCACTAACCAACCTATCCCAGCGTGGCTCCAATTATGTCACACTCACGTGTACTGCGGCGTACAATGTCTTACGGCTTGTCCTCCAAAACTCAGTTTCACACTAAACTAATGCAAAATGATTGCGAGCACTAAACAAAATCAAACCCAATTTGTCCGTTAACTACAGGTAAGGTAACACAATCACTTCAGAAACTTTACAGATTTTTCACTGATGGAATTTTGTTCTAGCAGTTACTCCTTCTTTCTCAGTTTCCCTGATTCGCAACCAAATTTGACACGCAAATTTTACTCTCAACTGATCAATGGGTATGTCCTGGTGCACATAGGACCCGCCAGATCTCAGTCAAAAATTATTTCATTCACTTTAACTCACTCTCTGACTTGTCGACCACGCCCGATAGACCTATTAAACCAGACAAATTACAACAAAAACCAAGTGTCTCATACACTTTTCAATGTACTCCGGAATCTTAGACCACACAGGGTCCGTATACCAACAATCACGTGGACAATTTGTGAGCACAAAGCACCACACACATGTGAAGTGCCACGACTTCCCTAGTCTCACACTTCGGAGTACGCACACTCCTTCTATAACTTAATTTGGAGTACGCAAACTCCCTAAACCCTCACAAACATCACAATTCACCAACAATTTGCATAAGCTGTGCAAGCAAAAAACCTACTTCATTCACTCTGTCACTAGAACACCGATTACATCCTCAAACTATCATTGGCAAGCTCCAAGATTCTGGGAAAGTCATTTTAGTTACGTAGGGGCAAATTTTCTTTCCACTTTGTATCATTGAATCTAGAAAATCAAAATGTCACCTTGCTTACTAAGGAGGACCAAAGTTACAGGAGTGTTCCTTTAAAATATTCCATCAAATCAATATTTAATTTCCATTACAAATTAATGTGTGAGTGAGCAAAGCATTTAGATTGCAATCTACATTTCTGAGTGGGGTGTCTCAAGTCTCTGGAGTAGTTCCTTCGAAGCAGGAAATTTAGAAGAGATCTGGTTTCAGTTTACTCTTGTTTGATGGGTTTTTGGTAGACCTAGGTGCAGTCTTACTTGAAGCCTTCACGTTCATGGGCTTTCCCAGGCACATTGCAAGAGCCCACAAGCATCACATTGATTGTTCTTTTAATCATTTACAAGCTCAAGGATATATATTTCTACGAGGAGGTGCACCTGCTACAAAGTTGCCCTCAAAACTACCTGTAGCATTCTCAATTTATTCTCAGCTCAGAACACATAAGCAGCCAACTGCTGCAGGTGGTTCTAAATCAATACAAATTAGAATAAAGTGAAATTGTATGTCTTTTCTGAATCTAAAATAGTCATTCCTTTCAGGATGTAAAATATTCATCCCACTCAATGGCTGAGTTTTCCTCGACTCCTTGTCCTGCATCTACACAATGATAAGGGTCATTGATCCCTAAGAATTCGCACCCAGTTATTAATTGGTGCTTTTGCAATTCCAAAAGTAGTTTCAACCATGTGTTTTGTGTCCACGAAGTGCTCCAATTACAGTCCACTCATTGATTTTGCATCAGTAGCTCCAAATATTTACCATATAGGTGTTCTCCCAATGCCCTGCGGTGTGGTATAAAAACCACTTGCGGAAACATGTATCTGGGGAAAAATGGAACTATTGTGCACTTGCTGCTCCAACAGCGAAACCAAATCATACAACAACTATCATTCTATTTCTCCTCTTTACAAGACGTCTTCCCAGAATTACTGGTCTGAGTGGCCACTCTCATTTTCCATGACACGTCTATCGTCCCAAAATATCTACATCAACTGCCAGGCACCCACCCAGCACTAGTCTCCCACTGACCCTTAAAAATCACATTGTCACAGACCCTATCTCAGCATCCCTAGAACAATACAAGAACTACAAACTAAGGCCCTAATTTATGAAAATGTGACTGAACATTTTCAATCGGCAAAATGCCCCTCACATTTTCTATGGCTGCACATACCTCTTTGGAGCAATTTCAGCCAGGACTGGCTGGGTGTTGGAGGGGAGCTGCACTTTGTGGTAAGTGCAGACGTTGTGCTTGCATTTTTCTCTCAGTCATTGTTGCACCACAGATACAGGGTGCAAGCATACTGCATTGTCATGCACGGAGTCCTATGAGCCACACTGCAATGATGATTTCCCCCCCCCCACCCCCACGTGGGATCAGTATTGAAATATATGAGTCATCAGTGACCCGTACATTTCAATTTTTAGGCTTACGTTTCCAGTCCCAAATCTGAGGTGGGAATGTAAATCTATAGTCCACCACTGCACAGGAGGTGAACGAACATTTTATCATCATTCCACAAACAGCAGCCCCACACTTCCTTCTTCCAAATTGGTAATCACATGGTCTCACTTCCTTTCTGGCAGCTATTGATACAAATATTTCAGTGTTCACCTTGCGAGAGGAAAAGATCACCATTTGCCTTTCTTACCTCAGAGACTGTCTAGGGAGGAGATCTTCTTCATCAGTCCTTCATTATTTCAGTCTCCACTCTGCCAGGCTAGTCCCTGACTAGTAGGACATATGATCAGTGTAGGATCCCATGTATCACTGACAGAATATCAGAAACGAAAATATTATGTGGACAGAATATTGTGTTACAAATATCAGGTCCAAAATATTGAGCTCACAGAGGTAAGTATATTCTTTACTCCACATCTACGTACCTTGAACATATATATCATCAAGGTACATATATGCGGAGATGTATACAGCAAAACTTTGTTTACCTATAGAAACTTCACAGTAATTTTGTCCATAATATTCTTGGTACAATATTTTGTCTCACGATATTTTTGTTTCCGATATACTGTCTAAACACCACCTCGATTACACTTAACTTGTGCGTTATGAGAAGCAAGGAGAAAGAGCAAGACAGGTGAAGATGTCCCAGTGCTTGTTGCATAATCTCTGAAGGCAAACTACAGTATCTAGGCCGTAATAGAGGTCGGCTATTTAGAAATAGTCAGAGAACTTGGAGGGTGAGCAGCAGAAACCAAGAAAAGCACAGAGTGGGGGAATTGAGACACTTTCACAGGGAAGATGTGTTCCATGCCAAACCTCTCCACGCCACGGAAAGCTTTCATACCCGTTATGGATGCTGTGAGTGCTATGTGAAATACTGTAATGTGCCGCAGCTGCAACAAATGAGGTTTATTGATTTGAAGTCTTCATGATGTGTAACACCTCCCAGACACTGCGCACAAAGAGTGCGGCCCCCTCATTCCAACTGCCTGGGCGCAAATGGGTAATTTCACAGCACTGAAACACATGAAATAAAACAATGTCAGCTTTCCGACAGTTTAATTTTATGCTGTAAAAACGTGATGCCACCTCAAACGTCACGGAAGTAGAAAGGGAAGAGCAGAGGACAGAAATGATATGGACTACTGCTTTCCCGTCTGGTTCGTTCTCATATGTCTTTCCATCTACCTGTCAAAGCTGATGGGAGCAATATTGCAATAAGACGACAGTGCTTATCATCCGTTCCTTTCTGATTTCATATCTATTCCAGAAGAAAGACGATTGATTCATCCTTGGAGCCATATTCCAGCGTAGGTCGCACAAAGTGTTAAGGTGTTTCCGACACATCAAAGACTGACAAGCGCAAAGCATCACTCCCTGAGCACTGTAACACTCCCAATAGGTTCAACAAACAAAGCTCCCTATGGAGCAGCTCCAGTAACTACACACGGTTAGAATTACTCACGTCACCTTACATTGAGGACAGAACGCATTTCTGAGGGTTAAAAGGCCAAATGCTTTCTTCCTAGACACGAACTTGAAGATGGTTTGCCGTCTAAGGGTGTGCGAAATGGGCGTTTTTTTTTTTAGATATATATACAGGGAGTGCAGAATTATTAGGCAAGTTGTATTTTTGAGGATTAATTTTATTATTGAACAACAACCATGTTCTCAATGAACCCAAAAAAATCATTAATATCAAAGCTGAATATTTTTGGAAGTAGTTTTTAGTTTGTTTTTAGTTTTAGCTATGTTAGGGGGATATCTGTGTGTGCAGGTGACTATTACTGTGCATAATTATTAGGCAACTCAACAAAAAAAATATATATACCCATTTCAATTATTTATTATTACCAGTGAAACCAATATAACATCTCAACATTCACAAATATACATTTCTTACATTCAAAAACAAAACAACAAAAAAACAGTGACCAATGTAGCCACCTTTCTTTGCAAGGACACTCAAAAGCCTGCCATCCATGGATTCTGTCAGTGTTTTGATCTGTTCACCATCAACATTGCGTGCAGCAGCAACCACAGCCTCCCAGACACTGTTCAGAGAGGTGTACTGTTTTCCCTCCTTGTAAATCTCACATTTGATGAAGGACCACAGGTTCTCAATGGGGTTCAGATCAGGTGAACAAGGAGGCCATGTCATTAGATTTCCTTCTTTTATACCCTTTCTTGCCAGCCACGCTGTGGAGTACTTGGACGCGTGTGATGGAGCATTGTCCTGCATGAAAATCATGTTTTTCTTGAAGGATGCAGACTTCTTCCTGTACCACTGCTTGAAGAAGGTGTCTTCCAGGAACTGGCAGTAGGACTGGGAGTTGAGCTTGACTCCATCCTCAACCCGAAAAGGCCCCACAAGCTCATCTTTGATGATACCAGCCCAAACCAGTACTCCACCTCCACCTTGCTGGCGTCTGAGTCGGACTGGAGCTCTCTGCCCTTTACCAATCCAGCCACGGGCCCATCCATCTGGCCCATCAAGACTCACTCTCATTTCATCAGTCCATAAAACCTTAGAAAAATCAGTCTTGAGATATTTCTTGGCCCAGTCTTGACGTTTCAGCTTGTGTGTCTTGTTCAGTGGTGGTCGTCTTTCAGCCTTTCTTACCTTGGCCATGTCTCTGAGTATTGCACACCTTGTGCTTTTGGGCACTCCAGTGATGTTGCAGCTCTGAAATATGGCCAAACTGGTGGCAAGTGGCATCGTGGCAGCTGCACGCTTGACTTTTCTCAGTTCATGGGCAGTTATTTTGCGCCTTGGTTTTTCCACACGCTTCTTGCGACCCTGTTGACTATTTTGAATGAAACGCTTGATTGTTCGATGATCACGCTTCAGAAGCTTTGCAATTTTAAGAGTGCTGCATCCCTCTGCAAGATATCTCACTATTTTTGACTTTTCTGAGCCTGTCAAGTCCTTCTTTTGACCCATTTTGCCAAAGGAAAGGAAGTTGCCTAATAATTATGCACACCTGATATAGGGTGTTGATGTCATTAGACCACACCCCTTCTCATTACAGAGCTGCACATCACCTAATATGCTTAATTGGTAGTAGGCTTTCGAGCCTATACAGCTTGGAGTAAGACAACATGCATAAAGAGGATGATGTGGTCAAAATACTCATTTGCCTAATAATTCTGCACTCCCTGTACACATCCCTCAATTTTGTTACATAAGCTGTATTACGCTAACCCTAAAACCTACCCCGCCCTTGAGGATGTAGCCTTCATTCTAACCCTCAATTAAGTCTCCATGATAAGCAACCTAGAAATGATAAACCCCAACCATTTCCTTTGTCCTAAAAAAAAAAAAGTATGGTTGAAATGTGAGTTCTACCGCCCCTGCTGACTGGCCTGTGCTTGGTGCTCATTTTGGTTGCACTAGTGATGCTGGGATCAATAACTGCGAAGGTCCTGCTGCCCATGACAAGTGGTCATGTGGCGGCTGGCTGTGTTACTTACACTTGAGCTGAATTGGCGGTAATGTGGTTAGAATTAGTGGCCCTATTGCTGCTCGTGGCTGCAGGAAAGAAAACTACATGGAGCTGCTGTGAGTGACTCTTCTGTAATCGGTCAGTCCTCTCCTCCGAGAGACATCCTTTGCTGCCCTGGTGGTTAACTCTCTTCACATGCAGACTAGTATTTCTCTGTTCCATCTAGACCACAAGTCAAAAGTACTTTTTGATTGCAAGGAGTGTAGATAAAATAGCTAAGCAAATATAATGAAGCCTTAACTGTAATATATGACACAGAAAGATGAAGATGAGATTAGACATCAATAGTTGTGTGTTAGATGAATGAAGAGCAATGCTTTGCGAGCTGTAAGGGTTGCTTTAAAGAAATGGATTCGAAATATTGAAGATGTTTTATACTGCATGTGAAGAGAGACGTTCTGCACTAGGTATGACTAAAACGCATGTTTAGGAATGATAAATTGTGCATTAAGGATGATGTTATGAGTACTTGTAAAGCACACTATCACCAGGTAAGGTATCCTGGTGCAGAAGTATGTGCAAGTCTGGCTTAGCCTAGTGTGGGTGGGTGAAAGTCTGTTTTGTAAAGTTGCGCCTTCAGTTTTGTGTGGAATTTGAGGATAGAAGAGGTGCCTCTAATGTAAAACAGCAGGCCATTCCAAGTTTAAGGACTGAAGAAAGAGAAAGTCCCTCCTCTGGCACTCATTCTACGCATGACGGGAATGTGTGAGGGTAGGAGTCCAGGAGAGCAAACGTGACAGGTGGGTTTGTGGAATACGGTTCTGTGTTTGAAGGTGCCTGAAGATTTTGAACTGGGGTCTTTTGTGTATTGGTAGCCAGTGGAGCTCCCGGAGTGCAGTGACGTGCATGTGGCATGGAAGGTTGCATGCAATCCTGGCTGTCGAATTCTTAATGGTCTGGCGTCACATGGCAGTTGTTTGCCGACACTGGAGTAAAGTGAGCTCCGATAGTCCACCATGCTTATGACAAGGGCCTGGGTGATGGTTTCCCAGGTGCTGGTAGGTAATCATTTGAAGATTTTCCTCAGCATCTTCTGGGTTTTGGAAGCAAGAGGCTGCAACAGTCTTGACTTAGGGTGGTCATGTTGAGTTGGCAGTCGATGATAATCCAGAGGTTCTTGGTGTGGCTGGTGGGGGAGAGGGGGAGCGTCGGTCTGGGCCGAGGTGTGAGTTCAGCTGGCCAGCAAGTGGAGTTCCACTACGATCAGTTCTTTCTGAAAATCACACCTTCTCTCTTGTCAGTGTTCTGTTTGAGACAATTATACTTCATCCAGTTGGTGATTTTGGTCATTCAGGCAGTTAACTTCACCGGGTGATGGGAGTTTTGTCCAAGAAGGAGAGGATCAGCTAAGTGTCGTTGCCATCGGATAGGGGGGTCAATCTTATGGGTATGGACGATGCTTATGAGCGAGATAATGTAATCATTGAAGGTAGTGGGATGAGGGAGGATCCTTGCAGTACTCCACAGATGAGGTTGCAGGTGTTTGGGCATTAGGGGCTAGGCTGACTGACTGAGTTCTTCCAGACAGTAAGAACATATTGCTTGGCATGTGGGACTTTGGATTCCTATATCATGTAGAGGTCGGATGATGACTGGGTGGGATACACTGATTAATGCCAGGAAGATGAAAGCTGCTGTGCGCCTCCTTTGTCCACAAATGTTGCCTGAGTTAATTAGGGCTGTTTCGTGCTGTGGTTAGCTCTGAAGTCGGATTGTGTGGCATCAGGAAGTTGGTGCATGTTGATGTGGTTAGTTAGGTGCTTTGGCAGGGTACGTTAGCTGGGAGATTAGTCTGCAATTTGCAACCATTGTTGGGTCCTCAGATGGCTTCTTGAATATGAGAAGTATAATGATGTGTTGTCAGGTATCAGGGCAGGAGGCTGTTGAGAGGGAGACATACAGGGTCAAATGAGTGCTGAGTTTATAGGCTGTAACCCTTTGGTGAAGACGTGGTAGGGGTAAAGGTCCGATGGGGCCCAAAGTAAATTGAGTGCCTGGTGGAGGCAGTTTTATCCATGGGATTGAGGGCCATGTGGTGTAATCCATATGTGATGGGAGAGGAAATCAACAGGGGAGTAAAGCTCTACTGTATTTCTGTAATACTATACCATATGCTGCAGGGATGAAGGACAGTGTTGGTCCCTCTTGTTATTTAGTGAGTAGCAGTGATACTGGTGGGTGTTTCAGTCCTGATGTTAAAAGGTATTTTAGAGTCACTAAGCCTGTGATTCTCAAAATCACAGGATTTGCAACTGAAAAATACCTTTTTCAATTTACAAAAGACCTTTTACGAGTTGGAAATAATATGGCTTTGATGACCCTGACAAATTGCAAATAAGAGAAGGTGTGAAAGGGGTGTCCAGCACTTATCTGCGATTCAGATGGAAATAGAGCAATGGTATATGACTGCATTTGTGACAAAACGTCATATTTGTGGTATCCAATACCCACAGGGACATCTTCCCCTTTGAAAATCATGACAGTTGCCTTGGCAGGGGCAGACAGTAGTCCGATGGACAACTGCTTTTTTCCTTCTATGTCTTCCCACGTAGTATATTTTACTAAAAGCAGCACTAATCCCTTTAATGGACTGTGTTTGCTTTGAAAAAATGTTCCTGTTTGCAAATGGAAATACAAGGATGGATGTCTTCTGTCCATTGCATGCCTCCTTCCATGCACTTACAGCCTATCACAGGGAGTCAGATTATTTTGTGAACCTTTCAAATGTGCAATTTGCGAAGCAACCTACTATTTAATAGGCCACATCACAAACAACATCCCAATTCGAAAATCAGTCTGTGTGCAAATTTCACATCCCTGGTTTGTGAATAGGAAAAGTACACCAAGCCCTATATTTTTACCTTTTGTCTCATACCCTGATTTTATTTTCTTACTTTTTGTGCCTGTACCCCTATTACAGGATAATTGCTGTCCTCAGTAATGTAATTAATGATGGAATTTAACTTTCATGAGTTATGTCTGATATGAGATAATCACCAGTGCCTAACAGAGAGTGTGAGTTATGATTACTTTACCATACAAAGTAAATTTCAATGTGTTTTTTTGCTTGTGTTTTGTAACTATGACAGCACTTAGGCCGTCATTACAACCCTGGCGGTCGGTGATAAATCAGCGGTAATACCGCCAACAGGCTGGTGGTAAATACCGCCAAATAATGACCATGGCGGAAACAGCTCAGACAAACAGCCACTTTACCACACCAACCACCAAGGTGGAATCAACAGGCACCACGGCAGTAACTGTCTACAGCCAGGCGGAAGCCAATGTTCTGTCCACTGATTCATGACAGCTCAACCCGCCACCTTTTCCTGATGCGGTACCAACGACATCAACAGCCTGGCAGAAACACTGCACAGAAAGGAAACAACTTACCTGTGGAGACTCAGGGAAGAACCACGCCGCCATGGAGCCCGAACTGCATATATTCCCAATGCTGTTCTACGCGCTGCTCCACCACGCACACCAACAACAGCGAAGACGACCACGTGGGTACAGCTGCCTAGCACACAGGGGAGGGAGGGAGGGAGGGAGGAAAAAGAGAGTGACACACACATGCAACACGCAACACCCCAACCCCCAACACCATACACACAAGCAGATGCAGTAAGTAAACATATTGACCCCGTACCCTTCAGGAATAATGCAAGGACAATACAAATAGATTAAAGTGAGTGTAAGAAGATAAAAATAGTAGTAATATGTGCATCCAATCTAAAAGTATATACATATTTACAAATCAAGGGACACTGCCCATTCCTCAATGTTCGTGGGCCACAGGGCCACATTACAAAGTCCAAGGCCCCACTGGACTCCTGCAACAACACGGAGAGAACACTGCAGGGGCATCAGTTTGAAAATAGGCAGGCACCTCAGGGGGACAGGGGAGGGGGGGAGCACCTCAGCCGGCAGATGGAACAACACCACTGGTCCTCGAGGGGGCAACATGCCCTGTGCGCTCTTTCCTGGGGAGTGCAAGGCCACAGTCTCTCAAGTGGGTGACTTACCCACATGCTCTGGAGGGGGTGTGCTGCTGCTGCTGCTGGTAGTGGAGGGGGTAGGGTCCAGCCCATGCCCTTCAGCCTTGGATGGCTGCCCACTGGTGCTGCTGCTGGTGGTGGTGGTGGGGGGAAGCTCCTGCCCATCCCCTTCAGCCTTGGACGGCTGTCCACTGGTGCTGGTGGTGGTGGTGCTGGTGGCAGTGCTGCGGGTGGTGGTGGTGTGGGGGGAGGCTCCAGCCCATCGCTTGCAGCCTCGGACGGCTGCACCACCATGGTTGGTGGTGGGGGCTTCGACTGTGTCCCAGCACCATGCCCCCTTGCCTTTCCTGGCAGCAGCTGGGGTTTGCTCCTTGCCCTTCCTTGCAGCAGCTGGGGGTGGCTCCTTGCCCTTCCTTGCAGCAGCTGGGGGTGGCTCCTTGCCCTTCCTTGCAGCAGCAGGGTTGGATCCTACCCCTTCCTGGCAGCACTTGGGGCAGGCACCCTTTCTGTGTGGCTGCCTGGTGCCTGGGATCCTTTCCCACCACGAGTTGCTGTGGACCCTACTGGGCCAGTGGACTGGGTGGCTGAGGAGCTTGCCTGGGTTTTACATACCCTGGCCAGGCTTGAAGAATGGGGGGGGAGGGGCAGGGAAGAGGTCAACGGTGGAGAGGAAAAGATTCTTATGGACAATGGGGCGGGAAGAGGGAGAAGGTTTGGGAGTGGAGGAAAAGGGAGTGGTTGTAGGAGGTGTCTGCTGTGTTTGGGTGCAGGAGCATGGGCTGGATGCTGTTGTGAGGTGGATGGCTGTTGGGTGTCTGAGTTCTTGGGTTTGTGTACTTTGGGAGGAGGGGCACAGACACAGTGGGAGAGGACACAGGGGACGTTTGCATGGATGTTGGGGTGGTGACTGCCAGTGAGGTGTGTGCTCTGATAGGTGTGCTGGTGATGGTGGTAGTGGATGAGGATGTAGTGCATGCAGGTGTGAGTGTAGATGCAACTAGGAGGGAGGTAGAAGACGAGGAGGAGGGGGACACAGTGGAGGCAGTGGATGTTGGTATGTCTGCATCTGGATGGTGTTTTTGTGAGTGCATGTGGGATGAAGTGTGGTGCCTGTGTTTGCTTGTGCCACTCTTGTGTGTTGTCCTGTGTGCATGCTTGTCTGCCTGTGTGCTTGGGATAGGTTGGGGTTGAGGGGAATGGGATTGGGTAGAAGAAGTTGGAGGGGGGCGGGTAGAAACAGGGACAATGGCTGCCATCAGAGAGGAGGCCAGAGCTTGAATTGGTCTCTGTTGGGCCTCCAAGCTAGTGTGAATGCCCTCCAGAAATGCATTGGTTTGTTGCATTTGGGCTGCCAGCCCCCGGATGGCATTCACAATGGTTGACTGCCCAACAGAGATGGATCTCAGGAGGACACTAACCTCCTCACTCAGGGCAGCAGGGCTCACTGGGGCAGGGCCTGAGGTGCCTGTGGCGAAGGAGATACCCACCCTCCTAGGTGAGCTGGCACAGGCAACTCGCTGAGGGGCTGCTGAGAGGGCGATGCTGGTAGGGGGGTGGTGGCTGTACCTGAAGCTGGGGTGAGCACAGAGGTTTCCGCCAACACAAGGGAGCTTCCATCGGAGGAGGTATCCGTGTCCAAACTGTCCCCCCCAGTCTCCGCTGTGGAGCTCCCCTCGCCCTCCGTCCCACTGGTGCCCTCACCGTCTGTAGACTCTGCCTCCTGGGTCCTGTGGGATGCAGCTCCCTCCGTCACTGGTGCATCTGCTCCTCCGCCAGATGATGCTAATGCACATAGGGACAGGATAACAAAACAAAAAGGGGGGTAGACAAAGGATACACTGGTCAATTGCTCCACCAACACCACTGTTGGCATACACAGCACCTCACACACAGGGAACAGCCCTATGCACTAGGCAATGCACTACCAACAACAATGCTAGTCACCAGGGCATGGGGAGGGACACATACCTCCAACTGCAGCATACCTGGGACCTACACAGCCCTGCCCAGTAGTGGATGTCTACTAGCTAGGTTGGAGGAATTTCATATCAGAACCCTGCCCAACATGGGACCTACTTTGCAATGCCAGGCCTGGGCTAGGGGCACCCACAGGCACACATCCCCCACACAGATACCACCCTACCATGCGTAAGTTGTAATGGTGGGCACTGAATTCACCCCCTTGTTGCTGCTGTGATGCCCCCAAACGCCCACCCAGCTCCAGATAGGTTACTGCCAGTATGCGGGCCATCGTGGGGGGTCAGGGTTCAACAGGCACCCCTTCCTTATTGTGAGGCCAATCCCAGCTGGTCCTCTGCCGTCTTCCGAGCCCAGCACCTCAGGTCCTCCCACCGTTTCCAACAGAGGGTTCTCCACCTGCCGTAGACTCCCAGAGTCCGCACGTCCTTGGCGATGGCACACCATATACCGTTCTTTTGATGGGCGCTGACCTGCAGAGGAAATATACACAGGTAAAGGTATTAGTTAGACCATCCTGCCTGTTACACTCATGGCCCACCAGGTCTTTCCTATCCCTTTACGCACAGACATGGCCCAGCATACATGCTACATGCTGCCCAGGGCCCATCCACCAACCCCCCCACACAGTGCCTTCACACACAGCACTCCATGCATCCATTCACCATGCATCGTGCTCACAGTGTACTCACCTGTTGGTCTGGAGGCCCATACAGCAGTCCGTACTGAGGTAGGTCCCCATCAACCAGTCGCTCCAACTCTGCTGAGGTGAAGGCAGGGGGTCCTTTCCTCAGTCACACGGGCCATGGTAGGTTCCTGACACAGGTCACAGTAGCATATACAGTGTAGGTCCTGTCCTGTTGAAGGTCAGGTAGCAAGTGAGTAAACAGATAGAAAATGGCGGTGACGTCCGCGGCGGTGCATACCTTTACTGCCAGCATACATCACCATTGGCCACTGTACCCGATAGGGCCCAATAATAACCAATGAGGAGTTGCCCAGCTGTTCCCGATGCCTCCCGCTACGCCGCACGTCAGCGGAATTACCTCACTTCCACCTGTCCCTCCATACAGGACAGGCGGACACCATTTCAGGGGAGGTGCAGGCCATGGATCATAACTGCATCACAGTTCACAATTGTACATTCAGGACATATGCCACCAATATATTAAAAAATCACATCATGCACTGAACTGTAGTGGTTACAATGTACAGATTATGAATGCCTCCTCACTCTTTTGCCCCATAGATTGCAACTGCTGCAGATGAATAGGAGATGGAGATACCCCCCGTGTACAGACCCCTGGTGGACTTGGCAACAATGGAGGACAGGCACATCATACTCACCTAAAGACTTGACAGGGGCACAATCACAGAGTTGTGCGCCCAATTAGAGCCTGACCTGATATCTGCTTTCCGTCACCCCACTGGGATCCCCCCCTCTTGTGCAAGTCCTATCTGTGCTCCATTTCCTGGCAACTGGTTCTTTCCAAGTGACAGTGGGCTTGGCAGCAGGAATGTCACAGTCAATGTTCTCAATAGTGCTGACCAGAGTGTTGTCTGCCCTGATTAAACACATGTGCAGCTACATTGTTTTCCCCCAGGTGGAGGATTTGGCCACAGTGAAGGCTGACATCTATGCAATGGGACATATCCCCAACATTATTGGGGCTATTGATGGAACACATTTGCATTTGTCCCCCTCCTGGCAAAATGAACAGGTCTTCAGAAATTGAAAAGGTTTTCACTCGATGAATGTGCAGATGGTGTGTTTGGTGGACCAGTACATCTCCCATGTCAATGCTAAGTATCCAGGCTTGGTGCATGATGCTTTTATCCTGAGGAATAGCAGCATCCCAAATGTGATGGCTCAACTCCAGAGGCACAGGGTGTGGCTAATAGGTGAGCCCTGGTTCCTACCTAGTGGATATTGGTGTATGCGTGTGGTGAGGGCCATATAGGATAGTGTGTGTCTAAATGTTGTCCCTCGATATTTGCAGGTGACTCTGGTTACCCAAACCGCTCATGGCCACTGACCCCTGTGAGGAATCCCAGGACAAGGGCAGAGGAACTTTACAATGAGGCACATGGGTGAACAAGGATAATTAAACGTACATTTGGCCTCCTGAAGGCCAGGGTTTTGGTGCCTCCATCTAACTGGTGGATCCCTGTGCTACTCACCCAAGAAGGTCTGCCAGATCATCGTGGCATGCTGTATGTTCCACAACCTTGCCTTGAGATGCCATGTGCCTTTTCTGCAGGAGGAGGAGGCCGGAGATGGCCGTGTGGCAGCAGTGGACCCTGTGGAAGGTGAAGATGAGGAGGCAGAGGATGAGGACAACAGAACTCCAGTGATTAGACAATACTTCCAATGACACACAGGTAAGACAGTGTAACTTCACATTTCATTGACAGTTTTTTGTTTCACATTGTCACTGGCAGGCCGTGAATTCTCACTTCTATGCCCACTCACTGTACCCTTTGGAAACTCTTTTTGCACATGTTGGTGCCCCATTGTCACTCCTGAGGTGTTCACTGCAGCCAACTATAGGTCTTTCCTATGTACACATCACTGTACAGTTGAATTGCAATGTTTAAACCTTGTTAAACGAATACATACTTAAATCATTTGACATACTCCATACTTGTATTTTTTCTAAATGTTTATATTGCAGTACTCTGATGAAAAGGGGGAAGTGCAATGGGCTGGGTTGATGATGGAGGAAAGTCCAGGTTAGAGTCCAGTCTATTTGTAGCATAGGTGCATTGTCCAAGGGGGCATAGGAAGGGGAGCAATGGCAGTTCAAGGTGGACATGGTGACTGAGTTGGACACAAGGGTGACAATCAGGAGAGTCTCATTTCCTGGTGGGGGTCTTGGCAAAAGTCTCTGACTTCTGCCTGGATTGCAGGGAACGTTTGCTGGGTGATTCTCCTACTGCAGGGGAAGGGGTGCTGGTGGCCTGTTGGTCCTCTGGCGGGGCCTCCTGTCCACTAGCGACAGCGGAGGCGGAGGACTGTTCAGTAGTCTGGCTAGTGGCAGGGACCAGCTGGTGTGACACTGCCTCCCTCATTATGTTGGCCATGTCTGCCAGCACCCCTGCAATGGAGACCAGGGTGGTGTTAATGGACTTCAAGTCCTCCCTGACCCCCTGGTACTGTCCCTCCTGCAGCCACAGGTTCTCCTGCAACTTGTCCAGGATCTGGCCCAGTGTATCCTGGAAATGTTGGAATGCTCCCAGGATTGCGGGGAGTGCTTCCTGGAGAGTCGGTTCCCTGGGCCTGTCCTCCCCCTGGCACACAGCAGTCCTCCCAGCTTCCCTGTTGTCCTGTGCCTCGGTCCCCTGAACCATGTGCCCACTGCCAGTGACCCCAGGTCCCTGATTGTCAAGATGCATGATTGCCAAGACTTGCTCCTCCCATGTTGTTAGTTGTGGGGGGGAAGAGGTGGGGGTCCACCGCCGGGCCTCTGTACAGCGAGTTGGTGTCTTGCTGTAACGGAACGCACCTTCTCCCGTAGGTCGTTCCACCTCGTCCTGATGTCATCCCTTGTTCTGGGGTGCTGTCCCACGGCGTTGACCCTGTCCACGACCCCCTACCTTAGCTCCATCTTCCTAGCAATGGATATCTGCTGCACCTGTGATCCAAATAGCTGTGGCTCTACCCAGTTGGTTTCCTCCACCATGACCCTTACTTAGCTCCTCCTTAGAGAATCTGGGGTGTTGTTGTGGTGCCATGGGTGTAGTGTGAGTGGTGTGGGTGAGGGTATGTAGGGTGATGTGTTGGGGTGTGTGATGTAAGGTGCATGGGTGGTGAATAGGTGATGGTGATATGTGGCTCTGGTTGTGTGTTTGCTCTTGCTGTCTCTCTCTGTTGGCAATTGTTTGTAGTCATAAAGGGTTGTGGGTAATGTGGGTGTGTGTATTATAGTGGTGTGGGTGTGGTGTGTGTATGGGTGTCAGGTGTGTGTTATTTAAATTGACCATGTAGTGTTGTTTTGTTGGAGTGTGTGTTTTTGGAGCGCTGCGGTGTGTACCGCCAATGGTTTACCGCCATTGAGTGTCCGCTGTGGTGATTCGTGGGTCATAATGTGGTGGGCATTGTCCTGTTGGTGTAACAATGTGGGATTTGCTACCGCCTGTTTATCACTGACCTTTGGGCTGGCGGACTTGTGTGTGTGGCTGTATAGTGACATATTGGTATGTGTGTGCCATGATATGGTGAACTGATATCCGCCGCTGCGGCGGTATGTTGGCAGCAGTCAGCCTGGTTGTAAGTTGGATTTACCGCCAGTGTCATAATGAGGGCTTTAGCGTTTTTTTCAGTGATTTCAGAGCTTTTTTCAGAAACGTTAAGATCTTATAAGCATAGCACCAATATCTTTACTTAAATCTTTTTTTCAGTGAATTTCTGTTTTGTTTAATCATATATCACAACCAACTTCTCTTTGCCCATATTCTGCTTTTTACAAGCCACGTGCAGTGAATGTTGGCCTCAGGTCAAATCCACCTCAGTTAGCCAACGCCACCCCATCCTCGACCCCCTCCCAGTCTATGCAGACTTTACACCGTGTGCAGGGAGGGATGGACACAGGGCCTGGTCTCCGGCACAGCCCTTCACCCACCTGCCAGAGGCAGCAAACCCTCACAGTGCACATCTTCTGGTTGCAGCAGGCTAGCACACAATGCACATATGTTTCATTAATTGACTAATTAATTAATTAATGTATTTATTTTTTAATTCCTAAACTGAACCAAGAGACTGACTGTACAGTTTTTTGGCTGTAGTTTACGTTTTTGGGGAGCCAACATTTTTGTACCTTCTGGACAGGAAGAACAAGAAAAGAGAAATTCAGAAGAAGAAGGAGGAGAAGGAGAAGGAGAAAAAGAAAAGGAAGAACTGGATTATGTTCATGCCAAAGGCTCTAAAAACCTGGCCAAAATCTATTGATTGGAAATTTTTATTTGTTCCATATGGTGAACAAGAATTGGCCTCAATGTACACAACTTACACTCTGTGCCAAAAAAAGCTTAGTGGGACAACAATGGAAATATAAATTAGGAGCTTCACTGATGCAGCTTTATATTAATGCTTGGCATCAGCAGTAATTCAAGAGGGGCCCTGAAGAGGTGAGTACAACGTCTTCTGCACTGCAACACACCAGCCTACCTGAAGGTAGTTTACCTGAAGAAATTATGCAAGATCAACAAGAAGAAATTATTCTCAGTTTTCTTAATTGTTGAATTCAATTGCTTGGTTTGTCACAGGCTCTTGGGGTAAGCAAAGTCACAGATTTCACTACACCAAGCCTTTTTACATTATAAGACCTGTCAAAAATATTTCTTTCTATTTCACTTTTTTTGTCCCATTTTTGGTGTTCCATATTTTTTTTGTTTTTTAAACTTTTTATAAAGTTTATTATTATATCAACAATATAAGGTGTTCTGTTTAATTAATGACAAACAACTAGCTTCTTTCCTTCACAAAGGTAAAAGCAAAATAAAATGAACAATCTCAACAACTCTTTCCAGAACTACATTTTGTGGTGTAAAAAAGATAAAATATATGTGGTTTGTTTGTGTGCTAGTCAGAACAGCAAAGCAATGGATGGCATAATGGCATGCTTATGCACCTCCCTCCTGACTCCTTACCACCAGCTCTTGAGCCCTGCTTCTCAGTTTCCTTCATGTTGGCGCCCAGCTGTAAACTCAGCTTTTGATTCTACGTGGTTCTCTCAGCAGTTTTTGGAGTCTGGGATACCGGGTGTCTCCAAGGATTTTGAGTCTTTTTGCCGCCTGATTGTTGAGGGTTCCTTTTCCGTAAACTCCTCCCACTGTACTCTCCTTTTGGCGGGGGAGGAGCTGGTGCTCTGGAGTCTGCATGGGAGGTCAGTGGGTAAGGGGCTTTACCCTAACAGAATGTCAACAACCTACTGGAGTTGTGTGAGGAGCTATAGAGCACCTTGGTAAACTCCTTTATAAGGGCGTCTACGTAGGCCCAGGTGTGCCCCAGTCTGCTTGACTGTATGTGCTGAGTGGGTCTGCTGCTGTGTAGGAGTTTCTCCAGCATTGCAGAGGGAGATTCTGCGTCCCCATGTATTCAAGAGAGAGACACTTGCAGGCACCTCTCAGGAGAATGGTAGAGTGACTATAGCGAGGTCAGAGGTGGTGAAAGAAGACTAATTGTTTTCACCACAGTGAAAGGCAGAAGTTGGAGCCTGAGCCAAGCCTGTGTCTGGCTGCACTCAGCCTTCAACCACATGCAGTGAAGATTCTAATGGGTGGCATTAGTTTTTCTGAGCCGGCAGCACCTGTACAACTGACACATGTCTCAGAAGTCCAAATAACTAACCCTGTCCAGATGAGGTTCTAGAAATGCTGCTAGTGTTGGTATGATCTGAAAGGGTGATGGTTTTACTAGTGGTCAAACAACACTATAACAGTACATCAGTTCTCCTTTACCCTCATGGTTGCAGGCTTTCATCTTTGAGTTTGAGTTGAGACACTTTGTTTATGATCCATTTTTTTTTTTTTTTTTTATTGCGCTATATAGCAACAAATAGGAAATGAAACAGAACAACAGTTGGACGAAGAGGACCCATCCATCATTAGATTATGCTTTGGCGAGTGTAAGGCCATCCCAAACATCCTGCCCACAATAGACAAAGTTTTATATGTTCAGGCAGTAGAGCCCCCAAGTTTAGAAGGGTCTCTGGTTGGCAAGGTCACGTTTTTATTGTGTGGTAGGATTCATTTGGGAGAGCAAAAACGGTTGCCCTATAGGTGTCTGTCCTGCCCTGCAGCCCTGGTAATTTGAAGGGGCTTTTTCTGTGTTTGGTGACCAGGATATCTCCCTGTTTCTTGTGCTAAACAGCAGTTGCTGGTGGTGCTGATCCCACAGTATGAGAGGGAGAGCTGCCTGTCCTGACAATCATCTTCATCATCATCATCATCTCTTTATAACAGTTTTTGTTTCTTTTGCGAATCAACATCCATCTTTTTAGGTGTTATTCCCATATAACTAGATGTTCATTTTTAGGTTTAAACCCACCAGACAGCACCAATGTCTGGTTTGCTGAAAACGTTTGGGTACATTCATAAAGCTTTCCTGGGAATGCATTCAGCTCATTGCTTATCACTGGCTTTGTGGTTTATAACTCACATTTTCTGGCTTTCTGTTTACTGGTTTCATTTGTTTTAGGCTGTCCAGCGTGAGTTTGCCCCTTCCAAGGAGCAAAGCCATTTCACACTACCTCTCCTCGTGTTCTTCCAGGAGTCCTCCTTCTGTGAACAGGCCTGTAAATTTTATTCGTATCTTGTTGCATTTCCTGTGCATTCGAAGACAGAGGTGAAATATCAGGGTCTGTTTGCAGAGGAAGCTAGGTGTTTACTTTTATTTCTGGGGAGAATTGATGTGACAATCTTGCTGGATATGAACTGTGCAAGTATTTCAGTATATATCAGAATTAGGAAAGGACAAATTAAGCCAATTTTTTGTAAATTCTGAAGTGTGTTTGAAACAAATACTTTAATATGAACAAAACAAATCAATACACTAGGTGATGCCATTGATGTGCGCTATATAATCTTCACTATATTTATAAACTTGTATGTTTGTTCAAATGTAATGGTCATTTCAATTGAAAATGTATTTTCATTAATGGCAGTGTGCTACTACACCATGACTATCCACCCTACACCACGTCACTCTACTCTGCCCTCTCCACACATAGTGCACCCTACTCTTCACCACTCCACTTTACACCACCCCACGCCACTGCACAGTTCTCCATTGCACTCTACTCCACCTTGCATCACTGCACTCCATGACTTGCTACTTTATGCCACTCTACACCACTCCTGTCTAGGCCACTGCACTCTACTCTGCACAACTCCACTCTAGGCCACTTTGCAACACTGCACTCTATGTCACTGCACCTTATGCAACTATAGTCTATGCCAATGCACTCTTCTCTGTGCCACTCAACTCTATATCCCTGCACTCTACGTCAATCCAATGTATGCCACTCTAATTTACTCTGCACCACTGCACTCCACACCCCTTTACTCTACACCAGTACACTGTATGCCACTTTCCTGCACCACTCCACTCTGCACCACTTCACTCTGCACCACTCCAAGCTCTGCCACTGAACTCTATGCCACTCTACTCTGCACTACTGCACTCTGCCAATGCACTATATGCCACTCTACTCTGAATCAATGCACTCTACACCACTGCACTCTGCATCACTCTACTCTGCATTACTTCGCTCTGTACCACTGCACTCTACTATCCACTGCTCTAATCTACACCACTGCATTCTACGTCACTGAATTTTTTGCAGCTGAAGTCCATGCCACTGCACTCTATACCACTTTATGCCAATGCACTCTACACTAGCTCACTCTACGCCACTGCGCTCTACTCTGCAGCACTCTACTCTAAACAATTGTACTCTACGCCACTGCACTCAATGGCACTCTACTCAACACCACTCTATGCCACTACAATCTATGACACTCTTCAATACTGCACTCTTCAACACTCTACTCTGCAACACTGCACTCTACACCACTGAACTCAATGCCACTCTACTCTCCCCTACTGCATTCTATGCCAATGCACTCTTATGTCATTGCACTTTACTCTACATCACTCCACTCTACACCACAATCTGTGGCACTGCACTCTATGCCTTTGCACCCTATGACACTGCACTCTATGGCACTAAATTCTAGTCTGCACTACTCTACACCACATTACTCTGCACCACTCAACACCACTGCACTCTATACCACTCTACTCTGCACCACTGCACTCTGCTCCACTGTACTCCATGCTATACTGCACCACTCTACACCACTCCACTCTGCTCCACTGCACTCTACCTCACTGCACTCTACTATGCAACACTAACATACATCACTGCATTTTACGATGCTGCATTGTACGCCTCTGAATTCTATGCTGCTGCACTCTATGACACTACAGTCTGCAACACTCTAGGCCAATGCACTCTATGCCAGTTCACTCTACTCTACACCACTATATGCCAACACACACTACACTAGTCCATTCTACTATACACCAGTACCCTGTACGCTACTCTATGCAACTCCACTTGATGCCGCTCCAATACGTGACACTCTAGGTCACTCCAATCTACTAAATTCTACTCCACTCTTCACCATTTCACTCTTTGCCACTCCACACCACTCCTACGAGACTCATTTCAGCCATGTTGAACAGCAGCTACACTGGTGTACAAAATAACTAAAACAAATTGTCAAAGTCAATAGCTCTTGCATAGGCAAGACCTATTGGCTTTGCCAAGTTTGTTCATGTGGGTTATTGGGCTGCTGGATACCATGATGCACTCAGTTGTGGCAAACTTTGCAGCCTGCAATGTGCTCATCATTCTCTCTAACTGTAAAGAGGACACAAACTGGGAACAAGTGTTAAATATAGAGGTAAAACCAGTTTACCTTGTAGAGAAGCTAATCTGGCTTTGCTTTTTCTTGAAATGGAGTAGGACTATGGCAAGGGGTGCGCTACTGTTTTGGAGTTTTTGAGAACATGGATGGCGATAATGGTGGTACTGAAGGAGGTTGAATATGGGCAATTTCAGCGTCCTTAGTGTCGTTCTCAACTAAAATAATGACTTCTTCAACTTCCTCACTGCTAATTAGGGTTTCTGGAGCCTTCCTTTCCCGCTCTTGTGAGGGCTACGGGGGCTTAAGAGTCCACTCTGTGACTTTCCTCAGTTGTATCACTGAAGTACTGAGCAACATCTGATTTGGTGCTAGTAGTGGTTATACCATTGATCCAGGTATGATCCCAACATTCTCCGAAGGGGGCAGCAAGTATGTCACATTGCACACCTTGGCTGTAAGCAAGTAGGTGGCATGGAGGACAAAGAAAACACAGCTGCCTAACACATTCACATGATTGTTACAAAATGGTCAATAAGCAAAGGGTTGACAAAGAGGAGGAATGGAGGGCCAAGAGAAAATGGCAGCCTAACATGCACAAACTGTTTTCACAAAATGTTCGATGAGCACAAAGCACACAAGAAGACAGAGGACAAAGATAAAATATCCCACTTATGCACACACACAGCCACACTCATTTACAAATGGCAGAGGAGCACATGGCAAGCAAGTAAGACGTATGAAAGACAAGAGAAAAGGCCTACCTGTCTAGCAGACCTGCCATCCTCCCACTGCCAAATGCTGTATTGCAGGGCAATGACTGCATAAGTATATACCCAATATGTGTCATATCTCAACTACCTGCTGATGGAACACCAGTAAAGCAGCAGCAAAAATGTAAAGATTCAATTCAAGTCTAAATTGATAGGATATCCATGATCAGTAGGCCTTAAAGGGGCACCTAGAATTACCTAGAGCAGCCCAACAACATGGAAACTCTCAAATAATGATTAGAATAACATTAAAGATTCCTTTAAACGCAAACAACTCTAGACAATAATTGTTCCAGCCAAAATATTATGAAATAATATACATTGATCAGTCACTCCTGTCCTCTCACACACACAATAATGGACAAAAGCATGGCAATAGAGAAAAAGGCTGAGAAGAACAGAAAATGCCTGGTTGCCTAGTCCTGGAGCCATCTCCCCCACAGCCGCCAACATGCACTTACAGACAATTTTGCTGTACTTTTGCCAAGAATTTAGGGCATTTCATAGGGCATTCTAAAGGCCCCCAGTATAGCACTAGAATGGAAGCTTAGAGGATATGAAAAATGTCATTCCAATATCCCTTTGGCCTCAAAGCAATGGTTCAAGGAAGGGAAAAACCTAAGCAGAGAAGATGCTTTAGTTTGGGCCTGAAAGGATTTCATAAGCACTGCCCCCTGGGCTCAGCACTGCCCCTCATGCTCCCCCAATGTGTGTGATAACATTTTTTGGGGGGGCAACTTCAAAACATTTTGCTTAGGAGGGCCCAGAGCATAGCATAGCATTTGAAGACCTTTGCTCTAAGATGATTGGTCTCTGTAAACTGACCGGTGATGATTTTAGAGATAATCTGGAGCTCCATCAGAGGCAGCAGGAGAGCAAAATTATCATTAGTTAAATGATGAAAAGTTCCTGGAGGTCTAGATACATCTCATTTATAACTTCTAAACATGATAGACTCAGCTTTGATGCATCAATTTCTCTTGTTTTTGTATTTTTGATTGCCTGTTGTGGGTGGAATTGAACCACATTGTAATGGTTGGTTCGGGTATAGAAACATAATCACAGGTATAAATTGATGCCTATTTTGTATAATAATTAATTTCTAAATGATTCAAATAATTCACACATTGAACCACTATTTCCTCCTTTCCTAAAGGCCTATCTTTGATGTTACATTGCTCATTGTTTATGTGGACGCTCACCAGATATTTGAGCAAAAAACCCTCTTCCACGTACTAAGTTCATGGATATTAACTATGAATGCAATGAGTAGTATACTTTTACACAGCTCCAGAATGGGGAAAGTCCACAGGGGCATTCCCAAGTAGACGCAAATGCCTTAACACATCCAATCGGATGTCATGCTTCATCATCGGGCTTGCTCCTCGTCAGACTGGCGCAGCAATTTCTGACGGGCACCCCATAGAGGGGGCCCTTTGCCGGAGATCTTTTTATCAACAATATGTGCTGTGGTGTAAGCTATGAGGCAGGATTTCCACCTGTATATAAGCAGACAGAGGGACAGCAGAAAAAAGGAATTAAAATTGGCTCAAAACCCTACCCATAGACAACAGATTTATTGGAAAGGAAAGTGTCTTGGTCAAGATTTTAAAAAATCATATAGGAGTGAAAAAGAGATAATGCTCAATCACTCTCTCAACACTTATCACATAGGGGTGACAGTCATCCCCTACTCTAGGTCAACATGTTTCACGTCTAGGGGGTCCACACGGATCCAGTGACGCTTCATCAGGACCAACTGACAAAGAGAAATGCTTCTCCTCAGTATTAGAAAAGAAAACCACAGAGAAAAATGAAGTGGTAATTCAGGATTTTCCAATCACTTACTCATAAAAAAAAAACATACGCAGATTTAGTTGTATATTTAGGTGACCTGTGGAGAAGAAAAAAGAACAAAATAATATGCACACGCAAAAATCAATACAGTTATGTACAAAAAGGTGGGGTGACAAACAGTGTCAAAAGTGCTGACATGCTCAGTGAAGGCATGGGGCATTGAGCTATACTAGCTTACCATCCCACATGGAGGACCAGGCTCCATAGGAAGCTGTGTACCCTAGGTTTGGCGTTACATCTATGATAATATGGGAAAGAGAAATATATATATTTTTTAAGTTAGGTAATGATTTAGTGAGTGTCTGTTCAATTGAGTGTGTAACGCACCATACACGAGACACCCACAGACCCCATTGTTCCGCTGTATCCACAGTGTCATAAATTACGGTCCCCACGTATAGTCACTCCTCATTGGAGTAGTAAGGAGACCGAATATTACAGTATCCCTTACATGGTGAAAAAGGCAGAGGCTGTGTGAGAATACATCAAAAACACACCGTAATGTGGCTCAAAGATACCTGCCTCATAGCTTACACCACAGCACATATTGTTGATAATTGATCTCCGGCAAAGAGCCCCCTCTATGGGTGCCCGTCAGACATTGCAGCGCCAGTCTGACGAGGAGCAAGCCCGTTGATGAAGCATGACATCCGATTTGATGTGTGAGGGCATTTGCTTCTACTTAGGAGTGCCCCTGTGGACTTTCCCCATTTTGCAACAGTGTATTTTTGTATATAAGTATTACAGATTGGGAGGCTGTACACTGGATCAATAATCTCCCAGTCCCTCTTGTTGTAGCATAGTATACTTTTACTACACTATGTTATATATATGACAGAAAACTACAATAAATAAGTATGTTTTGCAAATAATATTTATGTACTAAGACGGAGCAGCTTGGAACTGTTGTTCTGATTGTCCATATCTGTAATTAAATATTTCGATCACAAATATGTTAAAAGGTATCAATTGAAACATATAGAATGGTTTAATTCACTTTAATGGAGACGGTGGACTCATTCGAAACCTCAGGCTCCATTACTCATCCATTCTTATGGCTTTTGGAGTGAATTTACTGGATCAATAAACATTCTATTTTTGTTCTTAACCCAAATGAGCTATCCTGAGTGTATCTCTACATGGCATTGGCATGCTCTAAACGAGGTCAATGTATCTTTTTTCCTAACATAAGGGGTAGAAAGGCTAGGCATCAAAACTTAAACAACAGTTTTGAATCACAGTATGACCCATTTGGCCATACAAGGAAAACTCCAGTTGGAAATAAAGTTAAAGGGTTTATTACAAGCTTAGACAAAGATTAATGTAGATAATTCTTATGACAAAGCTATAAAAGGTACAGAATCGCCATGAGTTGATGAAGACATTGAAAAATGTTTAGGCGAACTAACATCAAAAGAACTAAACACTCAATAATAGCAATACAAAACAGCAGTAGAATTAATTGGTGCTCAGTGAACAAGCATTGTTCAATTCTTTTAAGCATGAAGACAATTTAAGAATCATCTGAATTCTCTAACTAAGGTAAGCAAAATCCCTAGAAATTGGCAAGTCTCGAGTTTGCATGAGCAGGGCTAAAACACAAGAGGGCAAAAAAAAAAAAAAAAAAAAAAAAAAAAAAGGAAGAGGACAAAAAACATTTGGAAAGACAACATCTGCAGCAAAAGGTGACTCACCAAGGTTGGTAAAAAGGGAAAGAGTCAGCAGAGTCTTCTTCTGGGACCAGGGGAAAAATTCTAAGTCCCAGCAAAGCACTGAAAATGCAGGATAAGGGCAGAGAGGTCTGTACCTCTCAAAGTCCAAGGGAATCTGCTCCTAAAGGGAAGAGCAAGACAACTGGTATTAATGTCCAAAGTTAATGATGACTCGTCCATCAGCTGCATGACATCAATCAGAAGACTTCACTGTTGAATCACAGCTCATCATATGACATGGAACTGCAACATAGGGACAGATTCACAAGTCCGTCATGAGAAAGACATCCATCTTAGCTCATCTGTACAGGTTGAAGAAATTGTATATATTCCATTTCCATAGTTCCTCAATGTACTGGGTTTAAGGTTACTCTCTCAGGCTCACTATGCGTAAAACAAGAGGACATCTACTGCCAGGCTAGCATTTCATGGGAATACACTCTGAAAGAAATGTGACGTTAGCAAGAACGACCAAACAATTTTTCTACACATTTAGAAAACAGAGCTTTGCAGGCCTCACTTAGGCTAGCTAACGTGTATTAACTGACACATTCATTTATACTAAATAATGCACATATAACATTTAAAAATATGAATTTATCATTAATAAGCTTGGTCAGTGTTCATGTTACAGCAAGATTTAAAACGAAATGACTCTGTTAATACATTTCAATTGGCATAACACAGAACTATACTTTCCACATTAGCATGTGAAGTTCATTTTTGTTTTAGGGCAAACTATCAATTATCATGATTGAAAAAACACATAAAATCAAATTAATTGGTTATACATGAAGATTTAGGGCTATACCACATCACTATAGATCTATATTCTACAGCAAATGCACCATAGTACAGATGTTTGGTGCACACTTTACAATTCACGTTAGAGTTTCAAATAACAAAACATAAAATTGTAGTGCATAGATGATTCCGTGACATCAAGGGTGGCAATAACATTTTCTGCTACATAGGTATCTATCCATGCCATAGGTTGTACGCCATTAACATGAGCTGCAGGTTAGTCACTAGAGACTTTCTTTGTTTGTGAGACATAAAAAAGTCATTAAAGATTCACAAAAAAACAAATCCCTGCAGTTATTTGTTATCCACGATCACATAGATCCTTCTTTTTTATTTTGTGGGGAGAAACCCCCAAACTCTCCTTTGTCTTCCTTGTCTACCCTTTCTGTCTTGATTGAGGAAGAGACCCACCACAATTTTCTCCTTTCTTGCGCTCCACTTCCTTCCTTCTACCTCAACTAAGAGTTTATTTTCTTAGCCTAGTTCTCTACCCCACTCAATACCCTATTACTTCCCATTGCAAAAAGGAGATTTCCAGGAGAATCCATAACACCTGGCCTGATTCCCCCAATAATTATTAATTTCATCCAAGTACTTCACTCAAACTCCACCTGCCTTTAGCAGGATTTATCTCTGGGGGAAACTATAGATCCAATGAGTTAGTGTGGGTCTTGTTATACCGATTCAGGCAGTAATTCTTGCTACCAGCAAAATCTGGATTAAAGGGAGTGTGATAAAGAGGTAATTTGTGCAGTAGTCAGTTTATCCAATCCTCTGCAATTCAGTATGCCAGGGAGGACAGATGAGAAGGAACAGTCTCTTGGGCATGTGTTCCTGACGCCCTATGTCTACAATGGGGAGTGGGCGCGGAACACATAACTAAATAACAATCTCCTTAGCTCAGTACAGGTTGGTGGAAGACGGACCTGTATTAAAATGTTTACATTTCATAGTAGCTGCATACATAAGAATTAGACATGTAATCAGAGCATGCTCAAAATAATAACACATCACGCTTTCAGAATGCAAATAATGTACTTTAGAAGGAAAACACTTGTGAAATCAATGAAGATACAAGTGCATCTAATCTCAACAATCAACTAAAATGTCAGTTTTTGCTATGAGGTCATTACTCTGACTTCCAGCAAAGCTTCCAAGCACACAAATCTTTCTTTATGCTGCCAAAAATAAATGCCTCCTCTTGTGCACCCCATACCAGGTTAGGTAAACATTCTATATGTAAGTAAACCTTTCGGTACAGTGCCAATGTTAATGTTATATTTCCGGGTGAAGGAGCGTCAGTCTTCCCCTGTGCTTCAGAGAAAAGATGCATCCGACTAGGATACTGCTTTGTGGCCCTCGGTCCATGGACGGGTCATTATTATTCTAAATATTATATCCAGAGTTACAGTATTTATCAGCAACAGGATCTGTACTTTTAACTCTTTATAATACAGGACCTGAACTATGTGTCAGCATATTTTCTGGTAAACCTCAATTAAAAATAAAAATACAAACCTCACCTCTCTAACCCACCCGCACAGCTGAGACCCACTGCAGAGATACATATCCTCAGGCTTCAACCACTAAAGGAGAATCAAGACGTGCCAATCCCTAGAAGGACCAATAACACACCGGACTCGGTTCAAAAAGTGGGCGGTGTGTATATTTGAACTGCGTGTTGTCTTTACCTGCGTTGGACATAAAATGCCACTGGTTACGCCCCAGTGTCTGACATGCAAGGCCACGGTTATTGAAATTAAGATACAGCTGCTATGCTGATAATGGCGCCACAATGCTACATTATAAAGGTGATTACACAGAGAGCAGAAAAAAGAAACAAAGTCCATTAAAACCTGCACTAAAACGAACAGGCGCGCACATACTCATTATATGCAAACAATTATCACAGAAGAGATAATAGCTCAGGTAATGATACTCTGTCTGGGGAGGGAAAGACTTAAGACGGGCATTAGCATTCCGACCTCTCCTTTGCTGCTATGCAAATTGCCTCCAGACAGTGAGGAAATGCACGTAGTGGCAATAGATGTCATGGAGGGGAGGGTTCTTGGCCCAAACAACTAAGCATGCCTTCTAAGGCTTTTAAACTCAGCACCCTCTTTCACTTGAAGATGAGCGTGTCCAAATTAGGGCAGTTTAAGAGGTTGGCTGTTGGTTGCACATATCTTCTCCTTCAGCAGCTTGACTAACTAAAACAACAGGGGGGTCTGCATCTACCGCTCTGATCCGTGCACTGTTGGCAATTAAACAAGGATTCAGTGTTGATAACTGTACAAAGCAAGACCCTGACTGTGAATGTATACCTTTTAGACTAAGCAAGAATGTTTGAAAAAAGCAAAAGTAGAATTTACGCATTACTACCACACCACAGCTTAAGCTCGCAATGCACATATGTAAATCAGAGTGAATACCACATGAAATAATGCAATCTCAGCATTATGCGGAGATTAAAATTGATTGCGCTGATGTGTAATGTTTATTTAGTGTCCGTGACACCCATTACCACACTCTGTGTGTGATTGATCCAGCAATAAAACAGAAATTACCTGAGAACAGGAGTGATTGGCAGTCAAAAACATAGTCCAAGTATAAATAAATTGCAGACTTGAAAGTACTACGAGCCATTTGGATGCAGAGACAACACAACATCCTTCCAAGTGTGAAAGTGGGGAGGGAGCAGGGAATCATGTATGTTCAAGGCAAGACGACTTTCATATGTCAGAATCAGAAGTCATGACATTGTACCATTCATGCTACAGAATATCAGTGGAGTGGGTGGCACGTTCCAGCTGCACACACAGGAATAGCCATGCCACTCACTCTTGGTGAAGCTAAATTCTGTTCATCGTTTTCCCACGTTCCTGTTGTGAAGACGAAAAGACTGATAGCACTGCCTCCTACAAAAAACCCAAAAGGGGTGGCATCCATGGGCAAGGCGAGTGTGGGGCTCACCATAACCTTTTGGAAGCCTAAATTCATGTGTGCATTGGCATGGGGGTTTCTGGCACACCTCTTCTCCTCACAGGGTGAAATTTCCCCTGCTTGGATAGTGACTGAAGTAGGGGTGTTGCTGAAACAGGACACTGGTTTGCATTGGTTGCAGGTCTCAAGCCATCCAAAGTGGTTTGAGGGTTTTGCCCTCTTTGCCTTCCATTCAGATACCTTCCAGTCGCAAACAATGCTAACCACTTAAACATAAATAGAGAATGTTCATTCCACGTTTTTCCCTGAGGGTTGTGGCTGTCAGGGTGATAGCCTGGTCAAGGCTAGCAGCTTCAGACTCTGACCCGTTTGAGTTGAGTCATATAGTGCCTGTGGTGGTGGTGAGGGGGATAGATTTGGAACTTGCATCAGGTTGGGCCATTACACAGGATTGTCCCCCGACTCACCTGAATGTGAAGGGATACAGTGAAATGTAAAGACGGTCACATTCAGCTTGCTGCAGTCATGAACCAGATGTTGGGTGCCTGGCCAGCAAGCAAGGTATTCACAGGTCAAACAGGTTCCTTTTAGTAGCCCAGCCAGAGGAGATTAGTGTTTTGACAGTTTACCGTTTCTGCATTTTTAAATTTAAAAAAAATGTATTTAAATATACCATTCTCCCACTGTTTTTGGTCCTAAAGATATAGAACACTTCCCAATGTGTATAAACACCCATTTGAGCTTTGGTCTGGTGTGTGCGAGATAGCCATTGCTTTCATAACTCTATGTGCCTAATGCTGCTCAAGTTACAATACCACTGCCCTGACAGTTCCACAGCCTTCATGGTCATCGTCAGAATCTGAAAAAAGTAGTTTTTGTGGCAAAATATTCCAGCATGTTAAGGGTCCTCAGGCTTTATAGACTTTCAAGCTATCCACAAAAACATTGATGTGTGATGGAGAAGAACTTCGTGGTTCAAGGGTTTCCACAATGCAGGGAAATCTCCATTCAAGGTTTGGGTACAACCTATTTTTCTCATGATGTCATACATTTTATATTAGTCCTTGGGTCTTTGGCAGTGAAAATAATGGGTTGAATGACTTGCCTCCTGAGACCACTGTCACCTTGATATATACATGAGTGTTGTCTATGTAGAAGTATCACTGTACACTTTGGGAATGCAGGAGAACACAAAAGCCAGGTATACAAATGCTAAGCAGACCCTGCAGAAGTCTGGATCCACACTGGCCCACAAGCCCACAGAACCAGAAACAACGGTCCACTCCAGCACTGTCACAGCAACTGGAGTGGACTGTGGATGAAAGAACTTCTAAGCAAATGGTACAAGATTGTGCTGCAAGACCCGGAACCAACAGCAGCATTTGGAGGTGAAGGTTAGCTGAAGAAACATTATGCAGCCTCTGTGCACACCTGACCTTCTGATCGTCACTGAATAAACCAGCCATGACAGCAGAGCACACACTAGAGCCTCCCACCTTTCATGCATCACAAGTGTTGAAGAGGGCATGGTAGCACTAGTGGGAAAAGTCCCAGAGTGACCACTGCTTGATACACACAGTCTAAGCAAGTCTCGTAGCTTGTGGAAAAGGAATGCTGAAGCCAACTCCAAATAAAACAGATGATGATGAAATTCCCTTTCCCTTCAGACACTACAGACAGGCAATCATTATGTTCTGCAAAATGAAGGCAACATGTAATCTCACAAATAGGTAAAATGCTGCAACACAGTTTATGAAGGATTAAAGCATTGGATATAGCATATTCTCAACAACCAGAAGAGTTGGTCATGAAATGGTTACCACTTTGACAATTGATAACATGGGAATATACTAAATAATGCATGCTATGGCATTTTATGTAAATGCAACAATGCCACTTGAGGATATGTTGGAAACATTGTAGGCCCACTTAAATGAAAATGATTTAAAAAATATTCTGGGAACGTTTTATGACGCCTTTTGAGATATTTGAAGGAATTTCTGAGGACACATTATCGGTGAAGTGAAAGCAGGCTTGTGTAATATTGGGCCAGCAAGCACATACTTTAATATGTAACATATGTTCAAATTTTAACTGCAAATCCTATTGTGTCCCACACTAAAGGAGTGGTTCATTTTATGATCTTCATCAGTGTTCATGGGATTTTTTCTATGTGGTGGGTGGAGGTGGCTGTTCTGGGAGTGCTCTGGCACGAAAAAGACTTGTATATCCCAAATATATTTTTATGAGGGAGTAACATGATTGCTAAATACGCTTTTAAATCATGAAAATGTGCTTTTTATGCAGAAATACATGGAAGATAAATTATTATCCATGATTTTGCAGCTGATTTCTCTGCTAGTACCACAAATATTGCTTGCAGCAAGAACAAATGCATGCAGTCCTCCATACCTTGTGAAACACATCTTTTCAAGTTTAAAACTACCCCCATTTGCAAATGTGGGCCACTCTTTTAGCTATCTGATGGGTAATAGGACCACTTTTAATTTCGTGCCAGGGCCTATTTTCTGCCCCAATCTGAACCTCTAAAAGGGAGCTTTCTGTAAAATGTCTCTTCTTTGAAAGCACATATTTTGCCCGCGTGCCACCTGTGGAAATGTACGGTGTTGTAGTGTAAGTATTAAGACAGTAGTAGGGAAGAGATTAAAAAAAGTTTCTCCTTTTTTATTTATCTGCACACGTTTTAAACTGGCTGGTGTGGTTTGACAGTAGTCAGACCTGCCCTGATGCCTCACTACTTTAATCACTGGCTATAATTTTCCTCAATCTGTTCTTCCGTGCCCTCAAAGAGTGGTCTACCACGTTTTTACTTTGCGTGGCCCCTGCCAGCTCCTAATGATTAGGGCTACTCATAGCCGAGCAGCTAATTGGCCTGAAAAGAAAATGTTTGCTGTCATCACAAAAGGAACAACACATTTTCACATTCCATTACTCCCCAACATAATTATGTCTGTAATAGATTAATGCATTTTTTAATATCAGATGGATAAACCGAAAATGTCAGCCTAAAAAGGAAACATGAAAGCACTGTTCTGTAATGCTGTCAAAGTACAGGTGCTTTTATGTTATTGGGAGAGCAGACCGCTTACATAGTTTTAAGTATATAAAACAGAATATTTTACAAATGTCGCTATCCCCCACCAAAGCTATGTTTTTTTCCTGAACCAAATGCTGCATTTGGTTGGTTGGGGAGATGTGGAGAGACAATGTGTGATTCACCTATCTCGAGGTTGATTTTGGAGACCCTTCCCTCCTCGTGTGGTATCCAGTGCTGCTTTGTAGTGGGTTGCTCGGTATGACACACTCCAACGATGAGTGAGTTTAACTGGTTTTCCTGTTGCTGCCCCATATCAGCTATAAAAGGATCCTCGAAGAAGAATTCACTTCAGGACATGTTGAGCAAGGATTGAGGCAGGTTCTTTCTTCCACTGCTAATATCTGTCGGCATTCCAACCTGTTCGCTGGCTGTCAAGCTGTACTGTGTTGTCACAGACACAGGCCACCGCCCGGGGCTTGTGTGCGGCTCTAACACGCTCACTATATTAAACTGCCACTTACAAATTTTCTAGGGCAAGTGACACCTTTCCAAGGACAGCTCCCATTTTAGTTCAACTTGTAAATACAAACCACTGTTTCAAAACGGCTTGGCTGCAAGACAAAGAGATCCTTATTTTGCAATTTGTAGTTGTAACTGCAAAAAAAGGCTGGAAAAGTCTAGACCAGTGGTTCCCAACCTGTGGTCCGGGGACCCCTAGGGGTCCGCTAAGCCTTCTCAGGGGGTCCGCGAGAGCCTAGAAAATTAAAAAAATATTAACAAATATTGACAAATTAGGTCCCCAGCTTCCAGTAATGACTCAGGCGGGGGTCCCCGGATTCCCATGATGATTCAGTGGGGGTCCCTGGGTTCCATTAATGTTAAATAGGGGGTCCACGGAAATCAAAAGGTTGGGAACCACTGGTCTAGACCGATGCAAAGTGGACTGGTACATAGGGATGTGTTGCCTCGTAGGCTTCCTGTTGCTGAAATAAAGAACTGCATTGAATAGAGAAATGGTTAAAACAAAATAATTTGAATGGCTTTCTAAAGGATAGAAAAAAAGCTGAAGATGTTTGGGGACACGGTTCATAATTTGGCAGCCAACGCTGAGACGCTGCATCCACCTAGCTGCACTTTACGAAATTTAGGAGCTTTTGAGAGAAAGGTTTGAAATGAATGAAGAGTCCTTCTGTGGATGCAACAATGAGCCTTTTAATCGTGGGGGAAGACTTTTAGAGAACTCGGTGCGCAATGCAACTTACTTTAAAAATAATGCTCTTTTGGAATGGAAGCTAATGAAATGACTTCAATGTATTCGTGCCTGATTTTGGATTGAATTAAATTGTTCAAGCTTCAAAAACTTGGTGGGCTTATTTACAGAGCACCTTTAAACTCGTAAAGTTATGAGTGTGGTGTCTCTACACTTGTGCCGGAATCGCCACACTGCTTTACAAGAAAGAAGGGTATATAGTGGGGAGCAATCAAACAGAAAGTAGGCCCCAAAGGTGAGCTTATGAACTGCTCACTGCCTCTAGAAACAGTTATTTAACAAAACAAATTGTCATCATATTTAAATAGCTGAATAATCTACATTCTCCGTCTCTCCAAATTGAAAAAGAATCAGTTTTTATCAGGAAAACATATAGGCATATATAATAATTTTAACAAACTTTAGAACACAACTATGGTTAACAAACAAAAATCAAAACTAAAATCAACAAGTCTTGTTAAATTACTGTTTCTAGATGCAGTGAGCAATTGATAAGCTCACCTTTGAGGCCTAATTAGGTCGAGCCTAGCAGTGTGCATGCATTGCTCTCTCAACATGCTGTAATCTACTCAGTGGACTTTAACCACGCCCATCTTGCGCCCACCACTTTCATTCGTTCCTTGGCCTGCCTTTCAAAATTCTCTCGATTTTCCTAGGTAAATGCTTTACGTTTGTCTCGCCTTGATGCTGTTTTGTTACCGCCTTGGAGATTGACCCTGTTACATGGATTATTGCACGATCGGCCATATACTTTAGTGTGGTGCGTTATTTTTTTCTTTTGTCTCTCCACTTCAGGCTCCGTGGCCGTATGTGGTTTCTTCATCTTCCTTGTTTTTGGGCATGCTGCTGTTTCTTAAGTTGAAAAATGTACAAACTAGCACACTTTAAACAGAAAACAAAACCCACAGAAATTCTCAACTTGGCTCTCCAGGCACAGTCGGAGAGCCGAAACTACAATATTCACTGCACTCTGGAAACTCGCCCCATAATCCTTTGTGGGGCATTTCTTTTACAAAACAAGTTTACCCACAACAGCCTGTGGTGGTCCTATGACAATGGGACCACCACCAAAATGTTCAGCATGACATGCTCTTTTTGTCTAGGTCAGCTCTGGGTCCCCACTAGGTTGGGGGACCCCAAAATAATAACCTTTGCAGCCATTCAGTGTCTTTTTAAGCTCTCCCATGGTTAGAACTTTTGTTTTACAGCTGGGAGTAGTTTGTGTTTCTAAGGGCCTCGTTTAGAATATTATTGCAGTAGGTCTGCTAAGCCTGAAAATGTGTAAGGCACTACAACCTCTAGGGGTTAAATATATAGTTAGACTGCATTACTTTCCGCTATTCTGTTTACACTATATATATATGGTTTTGCACTATAGCGGCAGACTAGATGGTTACACGACCATGTGTCTTCCAAATGTCATTTTTATTGTGGTGTCCTTTAGGGACTGTTCTGAGCATTACAGTCAAGATACTGCAATATTTGCTGCACTCTGAATCATTCCCCATAATGCGTTTTAGGGCATTCCTTCTACAAAACATTTTTTCCCATAACTCACCGTGTGGTGGTCCTAGGACAATGGGACCACCATCAAAACATTTAGCACAACCTGCTCTTTCTGTCTATGTTATCTCTAAACTCCACACTAGGTTGGGGATGGGCAAAGTTATAACCTCTCCCACCATTCAATTTTTTTAAGCGCTCTCATGGCTAGAGCTTTTGCTTTACATCTGGGACTAGTCTATGTTCTAAAGACCTTGGTTGTAATAATATTCTAGCAGGCCTGCTGGCCTGAAAATGTGCCATGCACTATGCCCTCTAGGGAGTGATGTACAGTTACACTGCAATGCTCTCTGAACCTCTCTTTTTATGTGGTTATGCCCTCTGGGGGCTAACAATATGGTTACATGACCATGTTTTTTCCAAAGGCTACTTTTATTGTGACCTCTGGAGAATGTTCTGACCATTGCAGTCTAATGCCAAGTGTATGAAGGAATGCACAAACACAGTTTATTTCTAATAAAGGTTTAATGTGCTGCATGGCTAAAGTCCCAAAGGCGATACCTGTTGGATAGGCCAATGCTTGTTATACCTATGCAACTGTAGCATGTGACTGGAGGCCAGCCTCCAATCCCCATCCACCTACACACTAACACACCACCCAAAACATGACTATTCACACTCTAGTCTGCGTACATATCTCCTAACCATTGTAAGCAGTGCTTTAAATGGGCCGGTACTCACCGGTACAGAGTACCGGCACTTTTTTATTTTCTCCCCTTGAGTACCGGAACTTTTCCTCTGAGAAGGAGAGTACCGGTACTCATGGGGGTGCTGGCATTGACGCAAGTGGTGCTGCTCATGAATTCCTGCTTCGGCAGCAGTTTCAGTTTCAAATGCCTCTCAGAGGGTGGGAGCCGGGGCTGAGCTGCTGTAAGAGTGCCGGAGCAGTGGCTCTTGTGTGTAGGCCTCGTGAGCTACCTGAGCTGCACTGGAAGTTACCAGGGGAGGGGAGGGTGTGGCTGCAGGGCGCTATCTTTAGCTTAAAAGGTGATTGTGAAACCTAATGGGCAGGGGTGTGGGAAGCATTGTTCAGGGCTGCTTGTTTAGTAAGCCCGTTGTTTAAAATAGCTGCACATTTTCACCCATCAGATTTTTTAATGTCAAGGCGTTTGCGTGAAAGAAAATCCCCGCACTCTCCACCATCTTTCCCGATTAACCTAAAAGAAAAACCACATTAGAGGCAAAATCAATTATTTTTTTAGCGTTCTACAAGTGGCAACCTCTTGCTTTAGATGGAAAACCAGATCCAAACCAACTGTTACATGGAAGATGTGACATTTTCATACATTTTTTAATTTTAGAGGCCAAACCTGTGCATTCTGGGATTTGTAGTTTTTTTTTTCATTCTATGCAAGATATTAAAAAACATCTCAGCAATAAAGCATGTATTGTAAAAATCAGGGATGGATTTAAAATGTTACATAGGAGGCCACTTGGGAACTCACATTTTGTGGGAGTCCACACACACACTATGCATAGAACAAAGATCAACAATGACCATTTTTTGGTATTTTTTATTGTGAATACTGAATCCTTCAGGGCACTGCTTCTGGTGCAGGATCTACAACATTTTTTAGAGCTGCCACTGTCCAGCAGTGTATGTGTAAAAATACAACATGTGAGCAGTGCTTAATTTGAGCCAGTGGTTTCACCTCCGGTGCGGAGCACCAGCACTTATTTTTGGGGGCCGCCACTTATTTTTCTGCCTCAAGAATTTACTGCAAGCAAAAGATAGAGGAAGAGAAAAACGAAAATGCTTCACAATGGGAGAAAGCAGAAAGCATGAGAGAGGTGGAAATTAAAAGACAAAAGTATGCGAGCTTGCAACCACAGTTATGTCTGTGAGAATGAAATGTGGAACTTGTGTTTGTGTGAAACTGAAGGTGATTCAGAGTATGAAATGGATGTTTAAGTCAGGGACATCTAAAGGTTTTCGTGGCCCTTGGCCAAACGTATTTAGGGTGCCCCTGTTTGGAACGGCTTTAATTTTATGATCCAGTTTCAGCTCTTTTGTGCCCTCTTGGGCCAGGACACTGTCAGTGCACAGACACACTCAGCGAAATTCTAAATGTGTTTACATCTAGTATTCTGGGAAAGTGACATGATTTTAAGTTTTTAACACAGCATCAGCTCACTATTACTATAATCTCTGAGTCACCCTCCCTTTTCTCATGTGTGAGGTACTGTTTTGAGATACAATAAACTTTTTTATGGAGGTTGCATTAAACATAAACACAACATTTGCCTGTAAAATGCAAACATCACCTACATTAAAAATATATTAAAGGAAAACACTATTTAAAACAATCTGTTTAAGAATTAGTCAAGGTCATCGGGGCAAGACGCTCTCCAGAACAGAGCTGGCTCTATCAGAGCCCCCCCTGGAAGGCTGGATCAACGTGTCTGCCATAATGCTGTCTGCCATTATGTGCAGAATGAAACATGCAGATCACAGATTTGTTTATGTGGGTAGCTCCGTTGGTTATTGTTTTTGCTGCAGAGATCCTTGTGGTACCTGTCTTTAAAATCCTTGGGATATAGCTTAATGATTAATGAACCTGCATCAAGGAAATACATGAAAACAGCAAGGCATACATTGGGAATGTTGCTGTTTTTTCCTCAATACATTGTTATTTTAAGATTGCTAAAGAAGGATTACTTTGGTTAATAATCACCACTTTTTATATAAGTACTATATAAATGGCCATTAGTGTAATAACTCATGAACAGATACATCGTTCATTCTTACAGTGCATGCAGATTTCTGGCATACAAAGCTTGGAATGTTAAAAAAAAACATAGCCCTGCCCCTTGCCCCGCCCTTAACACCACCCTTATGCCCACCCCAAACTCCACCCCAGTCCACCACTCTTTTTGGTGAGTACCTGCACTTATTTTTTTCCATTTAAAGCACTGATTGTAAGCACATCTGACAGCCCCGAGTGCTAAGAGGTCATACTGATACCAGATATCCGCTATATAAATGCTAATAGTATAACCTAACCGGACCGCACTACCACAGAAATAAAAAGCTAAATGAAAACAATGGGACCATCAAAAAAAAGACTTCACTTTAAACTAAACTTCCTACATATGGTTTAGTGCAGGATTGCTAAAACCTGCACTTTATAAGTGGGCACGATGGTTCGATCAAATTTCGTACATTGAGTGGCTGCCTCAGAGTGCCTGGGCCCTTTCTCTTCTGTGGACTATGTGTTCATTTGATCCTGCAGGTGTGTGGTCAGAGCTCAACTATGAGCAGAATGCCGTATTTGCAAGTAACAGCCTTATGTGCTCACCTACATGAATAAACAAACGGAGTATTGATCCCAAAGCTGTCCGCAAAGCTAACAAAATCAGCTTTGCTCAAGCTGGTAATATGTTATAAATGACATAATCCAGTTGAAATGCAAGGACAGAGGTGATTTGTGCTTGTGGTGTTCAAACGCTTTGGAGGCGCGCGCTTGACTGGGTCGGTTTGTGGGCAGTGCACCAGGTGAATGAAACTAATTTCCTGAACAAAGCCGGGGCCGAGGGGAGAGGCCAGGTAACATAACAAGGCAGCCATTCTCCCCAGATTCCAACTGTGTTGCCTAGCAATCTTTATTTATTAAGCATGTTGGCACGACGCCCATTTTGAAGTATAAAAACAAACAAACAAAAAAGTTAGCAGGTGCCACGAAGGAGATAAACAACTTACTAGTAGCGGACACTTACTTTAGGCCAGGTGGGTTTTTTGCTGCATTGAACTTAGCCTTTTCCACAGATCTCCGGGAACTTCTACCCCCGTAACCATGTAAGAAGTGGTGGAAGATGACGGGAATGTGAAGAGCAGTCTCAGAGTAACGCATGTCTAGAGGCGGAGGACGTCCACAACCTCAAAAAAATGTGAACATTCTAGGAAATCTTTTTAGATCTCTGCGGGGGAGAAAAATGTGAAATCTTTAGAGTTGTTAAATGAACTTTGCAGAAATCAAGGTGAATAAATATATAAATGATTTTCACTTTTATGCCTAAAATAAAAAAAACACATGGCACTCCATAAATTTATTTAATTTCAGTATTCCTAAATGCTTTCAGATTTGTAAATCCTTTGTCTCCCCATACCTCTCTCCTTGGCCATTCTTTCTGCATTCTTTTGCCAGTATCTCGGACCCTCTTGCATACATTACTTGTACTCTCCCTGTATCACCAAGCACGTTTCTCTGCTGCCTCACACAACCCGACTCTGCACCTGTTTGCGTGACTGTGCTTCTGAGAGCACATATGCATGCCTGCAGTATTCAGTCATCACGGAATAGAGCTGCCAGGGGGTGACTAAGTGGCTGCACCTGGGAGGCTTCCTTGTGGTGATTAATTTATAATAAAAAAAGGTGCCTATTGCTCAGTCTAACTTGCATTTCAGCTGAATGACCATTACAAAAAGCATTGGCAAAGCCAATAGGTCTCGATTTAAAGTGAACACTTTGAAGCCAAACAAATAAACGAAAGGCAGACTGTGTTGAAGGCTGCCTTGCTTCCTATACATTTATGTTTTTGTTATTATGTCCATAAATAAAGAAATAAAGGTCGGATGGCAAGAATAGTTCATCATAGTCCTTCTTTACTTTCTATAACGGAAGGAAAGTTGACTACAATGAAGGCTCCATTCCCACCTTAACTCGATCTAGAAGCAAAAAAAAAAAAGCATCATATTGACTAGGGAGCTTTCAATTTACCTTGCTTCACTTTCTGTAGCGAAAAACAAAAATAATAATTTCGCCTGTCCAGAGGGAAGGTTGAGGGGGTGGAGGGGAGTAACAAGAAGGGAAGAATGGAGGGTGAAACTAGCGTGGGTGGATGGTTGAGGAATAAGGAGAACACAGGAGAAAAAGGGAGAAGCAGGAGAGAGCAAAACAAGGGGTGACAGAGAGAAACACAGTGACTCACCAGCATGCGACAAGCAGAAGCAGACAGAGGGCTATAGTTGTCAATTCGCCCCTCATGCAGTTTAATTCATGCATTGCACTGGAGGCAGAAAGATACACTATTACAGCCAATAGCACCTAACCTCTGATGAGTGAAGACTATTTCTCTCGTGTTCCTCCTTTCACCTTCCACTTTTTCATATGCTCCTCCTCCGCCTACTACTCTCTCACATTCCTACCTCTCAATTCCCTGTGTCTATCAGACCCCCTCCCATGCCTACCTGCCAGACTCTTTTTCTCATTCTTCCCTCTTTACTATGGGAGCTTTTACCTCCTGGTGGCTTCTCATTAGAGCTGCCAAGAATATTTTTTTTCTTTTGCGTCCATGTATGCAACCTTGAAAACAAGCATTTGCAATGCAATGGGTCTCCCGTTTGCTCGAGTTGGAGCTATTAGCATTGTAAATTCCTAAATGGACTTTTCTTGCCACATAAATTGAAAATGAAAAGTGAAACAGTTGACATAAGCAAGCCAATTCAAAGTGCCATGGCCGCCATGCGTGTGAGCACAAAGAAGAGACACAAAAGGAAAAATACGTTTGCTCGCAGTCAAAGTATCGGCAAACGTACAATTATCCAAGTAATGGAGCCAAGGCAGAAGCAAAACCACCCCAAGGAGGGATAAACATAAAGCATTTACCAATGATGATAAAGGTTTTTTGAATGGCAAGCCCATAAATGAGTGATGTGATGGGCGTGCAGTGGGCGTGGTTAAAAGCCCACAGATAGATTGCAACATGTCAGAGCGATTACGCGCTCGACTTAGCAATGATGGCTATATTGAAAGCTTCTTTGCCTTCAATATGGTGCTCTTTTCGTTTCAATGGCAAAAGAAACACAGAAGGCTCCTCCTTCACCCAGACTCTAATATTTTAAATAGAAACAAAAATAGGACTGTATGGAACTCAGGGCAGCCTTCAATACCGTCCATCTTTTCATTTCTCAGTCTGGCTTTAATGTGCCCTTGCTGCTTGCATTAGTAGTTTAATCCAGACTTTTCACCTTTGGAAATGCCTGTAAATAAACGAACTGAAAGAGAATGACCCGTGCAAAGCTCAAACATGTCACGTTCTTCATTTCTTCTCCCCTAGTGAGGTAGTAAAACAATGGAGCCAACTCCATTGTTTGGTATGGGACGTTCTTAAAATTATACTTCAGCCACTGTTCCGATTCTGACAATAAAACTGGTTCTGCACAGATCTGGCAAAAAGAAAACACTCTATCAGCAGGACTCAAACCAGTATGCACTCATACGGATATATTCAGGTTTGCCAATGTACAAATAGAACATCTGGCAGTAGCAGTATTGCACGTGACGCCGTTTGCTTGTAAATGTGTTCCAGATTACTTCACAATATTGTTGTTTAGCAAAACCAGTATTCCAGACACATTTCGCAGGAAATTTGTAATGCTTCAATCACTTTGGGGTAATATTCATTATCTCTGTATAATATATTTATTTGTAAAGCTTCTTGAGTGTACCAGCATGAAAGGAAGTTAAATCCATTATGTATATCAATGATATGGGGTAGTGATAAGGTCACCATGTTCTTAAAGCATTTTCCTATTATTGCTGCAGTATCAAGTATCGATAGGATGTGGATACCAGAACAACTGTTGTTTTTTTACATGTTCCTTGTGCTCTGCATGTAAGTTTGGCATTAACAAGATATCTTATTTCGGATACAATTCTGTCTGGACTTACAAAATTGAGCATTTCATCAATTGTCATACTAAATATGCTGTATATGCGATTGTGGATGTAACAGAATATATGTGGGTAGCATCACCAGATAGTTACGTTCTCAGATTATAGAGCATAGGAAATCATGTTGAAATGAAGACAAAAAAACTTATCACTTGCCATCTCCCAATTGTATTCCTGCTTAGCGCTTCCGAGATTGGCGCATTCATGAGGGCCCCGCGAGGCACGGAACTCTGGAGTCGTGGAATTCCACAGAGTTTTTTTTCAACTCTGTTGAATTCCACAAAGCTGGACTCCGTTCACTCCACCCATTCCTAGTCTAGTCCTTGCTTGTGATTACCTGGCATTCTTTTCTATCTCCAGTCCCTGATTCAATGGCGTTCTTCTGCAGCTCCAGTCCCTGCTACTGATTCAATGGCTTGCCACCCAATTCTTGTGGTGGTCCTGCCTAATAAGTAGTCCAGTCTCCAAGTATTTTTATTGCATAAGTGGTATCCTTCCACTTCTAACATTAGGACACTGCAGTATGGAGGACTATTTTTTCTCTCTCACTCTCTTTTCTCATCCTGCCCGTGCTCTCTTTACTTAAAAAGTTGTCTCTCCTCAGCACCCACTTGCACGCTGTGCTCCGTCTGACCACCACTCCATAGGCAGCCATTTTTAAATGTATTTTTAAACCATTCTATGATGGCCACACATGCATAGAGGACACCAACTGTATCTAGTTTATAGAGAGGATTTTGTGTCCACCTATTGCTAATAATTCAATAGTGTTATTGTTGATCTCTGGTACAGCCCAGAGAATCAGTCTGGTCTCCCAGTGTTTTTCTTGGGTGAGTGGTATTTTTCTATAGCTAACATCAGTAAATTGAATTGTGCGGCATGAGGGACTAATCTTTTCTTGGTCCTGAGGTAATGGCAGTTTCCAGGAATATCCATGGACGTCATTTAGGGGTCGCAGCTGTGACCCACTGGCTTACCCCTTGCAACCCCTGGCATTTTCTTTGCGACCCCTGGCCTCAGAGGTTGCAAAGTCAGTTCCAGGAACATAGTGGCAGCTCAGTCTTATGGACGCCGGTTTGGACTTCATTCGCTTTGTTTTCTCTCAATTTTTATCATTATACTAATAGTGAACAATGTTTCATTATTCAGTATTAGTGTAATAAAAATAGAGTACAACTAGCTGGAATATGGCCTTCCCGGTCAGCTGAGGTAAATAAATAAAAATGCTTTTGAATGTATGCTTTGTGGGTGGGTGGGTGTTTACTCAAAAGAGAGAGTTTAAGTTTGAATGTGTGTATGCTTAAGTGTATGAGTACAATTGATGATGAAAGGGAGTGTGATGTCACTTCTGCTACCCCTGGCATTTTGGTGAATTCATGTCCATGGCAGTATCCCCCAAACATGTGATCAGAGAGTATCAAAGTGGCATGCATTTTCAAATAAAATTAACACATGGTTTCATATCAGAAAAAAATGAAATGCTGTTCTTAAGGCTTTTTCTTTTACAATCAATTAACGTCTTAAGGCGCTTTAGTTCAACAGAATAAAATGAAGAGGACCAGGACTGCAACTCCCAAAATGCATTGGTAAATGAAAACTCGTGGTTGGAGCACTGCTTCCCTGCTGACACGCATTAAAATGATGTCTGTGTGCAGGTGGCCTTTAAAACTACACCACGTCTCAGTTTTCTCTGGTTCATTAGACAGTCACGTGGTTTCTTCCAACTTCTATGAGCACATATGGTGCTCGTCATCCACGGAATGTGAAGCAGATTATAGACACAATGAGGACTTCCTTATCGTGCAGACCTTTGCTTACAAATGCTTGAAGGGATTTAGCAAAGACAACCCTCCTGATTACACACAGATGAGTAACCACCATGGACAAAGGTGGGATCCCTCCGCCTGTGTGTGTTGGGAGTTTAGATCTTAGAAACGTGCCTCACCTTCTCACTCAATAGCATGGCCTGACCCACGATTTCACAGTGTATAGCGGTAACGCGAGCTGGTTGCACATGCGATAGCGGACTAATGCCTCTGAAAATCCAGCATGGCTTGCATGAAGTTGGTAGGCCAGGTGACATCTGGTGACCGTGCCCGGGTGCTTTATTTGGTTTAAAAAAAAAAAAAAAAAAAAGTTCAGCAGGGGCCCAAAGTATTCCTAGGACTCTACGTGAAAGTTACCACATGCATGTCTCACGGCTGTCAAGTTTCCCACGTCTATGGGTGATGAGCTTGTCCACTCCAGGTTTTCCTTATATTAAATATGTGACTTGTGGTCCTGCTTTCAAAATGGAATACTAAAATTATAAATCCCAGAATACATTAAAAAAACGCGGCCTGGACACGTGGACCTAGTCGCAAGGCTGTGTCTAGCATTGATTAACTCTCAGATTTTCAACCCCTGGCTTTTATTAAACAGACCATTGCATTCTGGAAGTTGTGGCCTTGGTTTTCTTCAGTTTGCCTAAAATACGAGATTGCGATGGCTTGTGGGAGGAAGGCCCGGGACTACGGCACCGTGCGCCCGGTGGCATGGAACGAAGCATAGCTGAGACCACGCACGGATAGGCCAGGCAAAGCTCCCTGGCACCTGTGGGGACGCCGCTCCCTAGAGCCGTCTCAGATTCCCTTCATCTGTCACAACACCAGCACCCCACCCTGAGTTCAAAAGCATACCTCATTAGCAGGCCAGGCAGCGTAAGAAAAAGCTGCGCCTCCCGCCGAGAGCAGGCCAAAAAAAAGGCCTGCCTCATCAGTTAATGTTTTTGCAGACTGTTCCCCTCTCGCCCCTCCCCTTCTCGCAGTGTCGGGCCTCACAGGTGAAAGGGATTGCAAGGATGGTATCTCGGCCTGCCACATGCTCTCAGGCTCTGCAGGGCGCGCGGGCCAGAAGCACTGATCTTCATGGCAAAGCTGTGAAAACAAAGGCAGCCAGATTAGTTCTGCTGCTGACCTGGTCATCTGTTAGTGCTAAATACCGCTAATGTGCTCCTTCCTTCTGAAGGAAGCTGCTCTTTTTTCCGCCCATTTACTCTTTTACTATTTCTCTCAGCGAACAGGATGGAGGCGCGATGAACCCTGTGACAGTGGTGCATGAACAGATATTTCGCCCATAACTCTGTAAACTAATATGAGTTGTATAGCGCTTGCCTTTGCAGCGTTTGTCATTTTTAGCGCTATAAATCGCTTTAATCATCAGGTGTTATTGTTACAGTGATCAGTTTTTCGACCTCATTAGAATGAAGCGTTAATATGAGGCCTGAATTTGAGTTGGATTAGAAAGCATGGAAAATTCTCTATAATTCTGGAATGTTGAAAGCAGAGGAGTCCAGTGGTGGACTATCTTCTATCATTCTATCCCTTGGTGGAGTAAATAAGAGGAGACCAATTAAGTGTTTTAATTTCTTCCGCCCTTGTGCCCCAATGGTGGAGGAGATTCCACGGATGGATTCTCCTACGATTTTAACATTTGCTTCCGAAAATTGACGCTTTTGCCTTATGACCTAAATCAGAATCAGACTCGAACCTGTTACCTTTAGACAGCGGAATTATGTGATTTTGCGGCCACAGTGTTTTTCGCATAACTATGGGTTTGCCATATTTGTCACATAATACATCGCAGTATGCTTATTCTGCAGATTTTAACAAAAAAATATTTATAACCCAAACAGATCAAAAGTTCATACAAAAGTGGCACCATATTGACGTGCAGTGCAAACCCCTTTGCAAAGATTTGCTAATCCCCTTTATGTTGCTTATTGCTGAATTTGGGTGTTAAACTAGTATTAATGGAGTGAAACTTTGCCCAGTGTTAACTTGTGTAAAAAGAAGGAAGTGATACTATCACAAAATGTGCCACATTCTGCCACATAATTTGCCTACTCTTGCCACATAATTTAATCAATCATGCTGTATGATTTGGTCTGCCTATGTCACATAATTCCAGAGGCTTTGACTTTAGTTTGCACATAGGGTCTTCACTTTTGTAAATTATGATGTTATGTGATGTGTACCGCAGAGCGCACAACTGACCCAAGAGGGTATCCTATTGCTCATATGGAGGCCTGTGCCGACCGTGTCTGAGGTCTAGGTAAAGAGCCTGTGTGTGAGTTTGGCTGCTGAGTTTTGTATGGTCTGATTTTTTCTGGTTAGTTAGGCAGTGATGTTGACGTAGAGTGTGTTGCCATAGTCCAGTCTGCTGGTGTTGAAGGATTGGGTGATAATTCTGCTGGCATTGGTTGGGAGCCATTTAACATTTAAGGATTTTTTTGAGGCCCTTGAAGGTGTAGAAGCAGGAGAGGACCGATTTGACTTGCCTGCTCATCAAACGTTAGTTGTCTACCACTACTCCAAGGCCATCCTGTTGAAAATGTTGATGCACTTTCTCCAGAGGTGACATCAAACTTTAACAAATCTTTCCTTAGAAACAATATCAGAAAATTATTAAATACAATGCAGTTGTATAAATGTAATTACAACACATTTTGACTGCTCTACTAGCTTATGATGGCATAAGTGTGCATGTTAAAAAAATATACACTACGGAACTTGTGACATTTATACTAGAAGTTGGTGCAGTATCTCTGATTCTGGGAGGTATCACCACACCAAATTTCATCACTTACCATCTGAATGTACTCAGAGAGACTGCGAAATACATAATTGGTACAATACACTCTTGCAGTGATGAGAACAAACACAGCTCTCAATCAATGTGAAAAATGAAGGTACATCAATAAAGGTCTGAGAGATCATAAGTGAACTAACAATCACATGTGGACCAAAAGGGAGCATTTAAAAATCAAGCCTGCGTCACTCCTAATCACAAATGAAACACAAAATGGACGTGGAAGGTCTGTGCAAAGCAACCAGCTTAATAATTGTGCTTCAAATGTGTAGGTCTCTTTGAAAGTGAAGAGAAAATGAAACAGAAAAAAAAATGTAAGGACGAAACCCTAACCCACCCTTGGGTGGCACCCTTCATCATTGGGTTCCTTTTCAGACCACTAACCCATGTGATAGTGGTATGTGCTACAACTCTTTCAAAAGAAAGGAAAACAAACACTTATGTGTAGTCTGTAAAATATTACACCAATTTGAGCTGTGTGGTGCTGGTGAGGGTGGACCTAACCCTAGTTTTATGAATGCCCCAGAGGAGTATATTAAAAGCAGGGTGGGGGGTGAATCTACACCATTTGTGACAACTGGGTCAACATGATGCTGTCAATCCTAATAACTCTACTAGGAAGTGTATTGCATTCTTCAGGATCTAATCCCCTAATCGTATCACTCTGAAGATAAAGTATGTGTGAAAAAAACTGTGAACATAAATGTAATGGTAAAAAACGCTGGTCCACAACCAATGTGCTAATGACCATCATTGTCAGCATCTGTAAAAACAGTCAAGAAACTAGACAAATGCAAAAAAAAAACAATAAATATAGTGGCAAGACAAGCTGATCATAGTGCACAGTTGTATAAATATCTCTTGTATGTTGCAACTGTGCTATCACCCTCAAGTAGAGGAGACCCAACAAACATATCATATCATTACCCCCCTTCCACTGGACACAAGGGACCAGACCATGAAATGTAGAGCAATACGGCAGAAGGGCTACAACTGGAAGTGACATGAAATTGAAGACTGACATAAGGACAGAGAAGAGTTTGTATTGCCCAGGTCCTCAAGCTTCAGGAGATCAGCATGAGTAATCTTCAGGCTGCAAGCAGGACTACACAGCACACATATGAACCAACTGAGCTATTTTATTAGCAAAATCAGAAACACAAGTCTGACTTAGATATGGACCTCAAGGTGCCTCTTGTCAGGTTAACCTGATTAATCGGTCTATTTTTCATAACATTCTGTAACTTGTAGCTTTGTGATTTTCACATTATAAATGCTGAGCCACGAGGACCAGAATACAAAGAAAAGGCAGAACTGGGTAAGCTGCTCGCATCTGACATAGGGCACTTTCGGAGCGGAGGTCGTTGCATTGACTTTTACAAATCCTAGAGCTGTGTTCCAAACTGCTGAAGAGGCCAAGTTTAAAGCACTCGATGAACCCTGCAATGGGTCGAATGGACCTAGAAATATGGTGCGTGGTTTGAAGAAAAGATACCAGTATGATAATAAATGGCATAGATTGTATTCTGACCATTGTTTAATTTACACGAGTGGTCCCATGTCAAATATGTCACCCACAGCTAGTCTTACCTTTATGACAACAGCGCTTTGTATGCTGTGATATTTCTGTCCGTTATCCGAGTGACTGAATAGAAACTCCAAATCTCAGAATGCAATTGGATGTTGCTTTCACTGCCAGGACCTGCTGAAGGTACCACCTGGGTCATTTCGCAGGCACGTCCCTACTGTTTCCGTTTTGTGCAAGTTGTGCTGTAGCTAACTGCACGTGCACGATTGTATCATTGGGATTTTAAAACACATATAACTGCTGCAAATATCGGTTGCACATGCTCCCTAATTTGTACAACAAATGTGATAACTAAGCACGGTAACCTTACTGCTTAAAAGTGCAACGTGTCATTAACGCATTGGTGGAAATAATTTCTCTAAAACTGTATTCCAAAAGAAGACGGCCATCAAAATTCACATTTCTCTCTTGCTCCTTCCATATGAATGAAGTGCCCATGCAAGCAGCTTTCTACACTGCCCATTAGTTTGAATCCTGAATTTCTTTTTATTTACATAAAGCGTTGCCCTTTAAGGGCAGGTGTCTGGAAGTGCGCTCAGTTTTTTTTCAAATCAAAGGGTGAGGAAGCCAGCACCCCCTTGAAGGCCTTTGTACTTCCCTTGCCCCCACCTGCTGCGTATGACAGCAGTGGGGGCTCTCAGGCCTACTTCAAATGCCCAGCTTCCTGTAAGTAAATCAAGAAGCTGTCTCTGCCGTGCACCCTGGTGTCCCGGGGAGAGGCGCACGGATCTTCTCTCCACAGAGCAGTGGATATTTCAGTAATTCTAGCCCCTTGGTTACCAAAGTAAATCGCTTAGCCAGATGGACCCGTTCAGGTGCCCTTAAGTTTAGAAATGGTAGTGTTGGGTGAAGGAGGGAGGGGGCGACGCGGGGATGCTGCAGCCGTTTAAAAGAACAGTCACATCTAAAGATAAAAAAAAAATGTCAATGCATCGAATTCCACTTTTGAAACGCAAGAGCAAATGACCAGCAGGCAAGCTACAGAGAGCTTTCAGTAATGGTTTAGTGCTGGCACAAGGAGCCCCGGACAGACTTTTAGCAGTAATGGGTAAGGTAACAGGAAGTAGCATTTGTGCTAAATTGTTACCTTACTTTTTTCAATCGCATCAATGGCCGGGGCCCTTTTAAGACATTGCAAGCATTGCATCCTTAAAACCTCCCGTTATTTTCACCTCATTTCCAAGCATCACATGCTGAGACAGCTTCTAAAAGCTGTCATTATTTCCCTCCGCGACGTTACTACCACCTCGCTGCACCATTTAAGCAAACTTCCAACATATTGAGCGAGTCCGGACCTTGATGTCATGTAGTGTGCGCAGGCAAGCGACTAAAATGTCTAAAATCTTTGCAGAAGTACTGGTGCGACCATTGTTCTTTGAAACCTTATGTTCTGCTTCTTTTGTGGGTTACACTTGCGAAACAATTGCTTTCGGCAGTTCTGATGTGCTGCCTTTATGCTGAGAGAGAATGCTGGCAGAAGAGCCTTGATGTTGGATCCTTTCCAAGAAGGCATCACATCCCGTTGATCTCAAGCATGTACAAATGTGTATACCGCTCTTCCTGTCAATGAGCATGTTGTCTTGACAGCCATGTGCTTTCCATGAATCTCAGAATGTCTCAGAACATGTGGAGGCATCTTGAATGGGTATGAGCATGGCACTAATGGGTTGCAGTTCTCTGGAGTAGCAGTGATGGGTCTGGAGTCTGATGTGACTCTTGAGTGGATGGACTTCAAGGTAACTGCAGTTTCTTCTGGGGTGACGGGCCATGTGGTCAGCATTGTTTATCGGATAGGAGCAGAAGGCATTATGCCACGTTTGTCAGGTCTTGTTGTGGGGTTTAAGTTGCTGTAAATAGCAGTGATTTTGTTACTGAAGAACTGAGAGAACTTTTTGCAGAGGTCCTGCGAGAGGGTGATCGAGTTGGAGGTGGCCGCTGGTGAAGTGAAATCCTTCACAATTGTGATGATTTCTTTGCTTCTGTTAGTGCTGGCATCATTGCGGTCCGCCAGAGCGACACGTTTGGTTACCCTCATCACTTGGTGGTATTACTTCAAGGCAGATTTGTTAGTGCTCCTGTCTGCATTGTCCTGACTCATTCTCAATGTGTGCTCCAATTGTTCACAAAGCATTTCATAAGTCTGAGTTCTACCGTGTACCAACTAAAATAGGGTCTAAATCTTGTTGTGTTGCTCTTTTGAGGGGGGGCTAAGGAGTCTGCACAGGTGATCCAATTGTTGACATTCTTGATAGCTATGGAGATGCTGTTGTGTTCGGGTCGGTGGGTGTTGAAAGCTGTGTTCCAGTCCTTGCCATTGATGCTGCTCAATTCTCAATGGACTGGTATAGCAGTGGTGTGGGGCAGGGATGCTGAACTTGATGAGGGTGTGGTCTGTCCAGGAGACTGGTGTAGGCTGTTCGACTCAGATGTTGTAGAAGGGGTGAAAATAAGGTCCTGGAGGTGTCCATTGATGTGGGTAGATCCTTTTGCTTGTTGGGTGAGCAGAGGGACATACTGCATCAAAGTGCAACCAGGTCCATTGAGCCTCGCAGTTCAGTACACAGTCATCAAGACTGTCAGATGATTGTGGAAGTGAAAGCTCAATATAATCTACAGGCTCTGTAAACACATTTCTAAAATATTCACTTTGGATGGTTTTGTGTAGAACGTGCTAGCTGAAAAATGGCTGTTGGATTGCTTAATGATGTTGAAGAAAAGTTTTAGACAATTTCTGGAGGTATCAAGCAGAGATTTAATGTGGTTAGATACAGCCTTCAAAATGTCTAATTCAAAGTTTCTTCTTGCAGTCCTGAGGCTAGCCAGATTAGATAGAGATCGTGCTTGTCTGCATTTTTTTCTAAGATGCCTCAAGAGCATTCTTTTGGCACATACATCCTTCAAAAACCATGAGGGTGTTAATGTGTCAGACCTTAATAAGTAAACTTACAAAAGGACGTGAATAGGTTGATGAACCGTTTGACTCGTATTAAGAAGTTCTTATCATCGCTCCTGTACAAAATCAGTAATCAATACACAATAATCAACTATCATTAGTAGTCAATAAAATCAATAAACAATTGAGTCAGTAAATGTCACACACCATGACCTTTCAGCCATGAATAACCACACCTTTAGTAAAGTTTAGTAAGTTTATTTCTTTTATATTAACAATACTAAAGTCATGTAGATCAATCTCAAGATCAAATGAAACACATATAACAGCAATACTCGTTGTCCAAGGTGGCAGAAGAAATGCAATCTAATCAAAGCTTGAGTCACAACACATTCTAGAGCTACAGTGCAAATCAATAGCAGAGTCAGTTGCGCCAAAGTTATAATATACATAGAAGTCAGCAAGATAATTCAGCAATCATTAGTCCCTTTAGTTCGTCAGTCCCTTTTGAGTACCCTCAACTACCGTCAGATTAGCATCAGCATGTTGGGCTTCATGCAAACAATTTAGCACCCACATTTAGAAAATCATCCAGCTATGGATCTATCAAGACAGTGCAGTTGGTACCTAGAAAGAAAATGCATAAAATGCATAACAGTCACATTTCGTCATATCTACCTATCCATGGTATGGGTCAGTAAGCAGAATCAGTCTTCGTCCTCAGGTCATCAACTGATGAGCAAAGCATCAGGCTCTCAGTCAGAGAGTATGAGCCCAATGACAAAATTTATCTTGCATAAATCTGGAATCTAAAATCTGAATAATTCTCCTCTCAAGTCTCTAATCTTTTCCCCTTTGCGGCATTGTTATATCAAAGTCACCTAAACTATCCCCTAATTTCCTATTTGTAAGCTAATCGTACGTTTATACTCTACCCAAAAATATTTCTATACCAAATCTATAAATTCTAATATTTCACTCTTCTCATGAAGTTGACTGGTTCACTTTACGATGTCCTCATCATCCGGCTTGTCAGGTAACAATATTGTTGCATCTTCAGCTCCAGTCAGTGGCTTCATTGTTTTCGTCCTGGAAAGTACATCTCACACACATTACACATAAGTTGTTACTCTAGCGGGAACGTCATCTCCTGTTAGTTGGTTCTCACAAAAAGCTTCTGCTAAGCTCTTTTAACAAGACAATGCACATTTCACAGTTTACTTAATTCGGTCAGCATTTTTATTAACTCGTTAAGACATATAGCTTCTGCATGATGGTCTGGCAAGACTAGGCCAAGACACTCGCTTAGTTAAGGCCTACAATTAATAAAACTAAAGCATATTTCATAACCCTTAATATGACATATTACTACCTTAATCTAATACATTTTCAATATTTCATAAGTATTAATCATTAATTAGTAAATTTCGTGAACACTGGTGGCCATTCTTCGAGGTCACATTTTCAAATGCATGCATTATTTTCTATAATAATTAATTTTCTACATAACTCATTTATTCAAAATACATAACACGCATTAAAATTTCTTAGTTAAAAAACCTGCTCTAGCAAGGGGGAACGTATAGTTCTATTACTCTTGCTTTTCATTTAACAAATTAATTAATCAGGGTTTTCATGCACCTATTGTGTCCATCTGTTGCAGTATTAACAACTTGCTGCGTGTCAGGAGTGGGAAAGCTATTTTTGCACCCTTTAGCCAGGGAGCTGATGTCAGTGGTCTTGGGGTCACAGAACCAGGACTTTTCTCTTTTTGAGTTGGCTTGGAATTTTCTGATGGATATAGGATAGCGTGAAAGACATTTAAAAGTAGTCCCACAAATCCACCTCAGCAATCAGAAGCAAATCATTGGAGATAATTAGGTCAAGAATGCCTCCTTTGCTCTGGGTAGCTTGTTAACAGTGGTGAAAAGGGCATTGTCTTAGACAACAGAGAAGAACAAGTTTATTGTTTTTTCACCCCAGTGCAGATTGAAGTTACCAAAGAAGATGTGTCTTAATGGCAATCAGATGTGGTGACATGAAATTAAAACATTCCTCAACAAATTGAGCTGCTTTCACCTTTATGAAATTAATTCTGAGTCTAGAGGGCTCTGGAGAAGAGATCAAGAAAAATACATCGGAAGGAATGAAAGTGGTCAGTAGGAAGTAATATATAGTTTAGTGTATTCTTATAGGTTTCTGCTAATAGTAACTTGTGGGAAGAACTTGCCTAGGATAGTGATGGTAGCATCATTGAGACAAGTTTCTTTCAAGACAAAGAAATCTAGGTTGAAAAACCCAACCATTTCTAAAAGCTTCAAGCAATGTTTAACTGTGGATTGGAATTATGCAGTAGACAGCGGAGTGATGAGGGAATGACTGTCAATGAAATCCAGATCGGATTTAGTTTTTTGGGCCTGGGTTTGATGTTGTTGCTGGGTACATTTTCGTCCTACGGTCTGTTCTTGAGGACATAGAAGTTAGGCTGCGATAGTAATTGAGGGTGGATATTAAGAGTAAAAGTTGTGAAACTGCTTGTGCTCAGATGTACATTTTCTTAGACAGAAGAGTCAGCAAGGATAGGAAATCTAAAGAGGAAGACTGTTACGGTGCAAGGTGGGATTGGTTCAAGAAATTGTTTGCACTAGGAGTGAGTCCTGGGGGTTGCGGGTCTGGTTTTTAGATTTGGTTAGAATATGTGGTGGGAAATGTCAGCTATTTAAGTAGAGCGGTGACATATCATCACTGGATTAGAAAACATGAAATCATAACATACCATCTGGAAACATTTCAAGTCCCACTCTCAATTTGAGTGCAGCATTCACATTAGAAGAGCTGATTAGAGAGGATGACCTAAAAGTGGTTCTCAACAGTCAATTACTTATAGCTGATGCATTTCAGTGGTTTTATGGTTTTAAAATGGTAGAATTTTCATTATTAGAAGACCTACATAAAACTCCCTTTTAACCTTTGTTTTTTAAGTGATTATCTAAGTTTTGTTTTTAACAAAAGATAAAACCTCAATGCCTTACTTACCTGTAACTCCAAGTTAACCTTATGTTTTCTTTAAGTAAGTTAATATTTTACTACCTTGCATACATATAACATCAGTTTAATCTTTGTGTTTTCACAGAATTTCTATGTTTCTTTTTAATATTACGTAATATTTTATTATGAAAGGTCTGTGCTAACCCACTACCATGCATAGCTCTGCGTTCAACTTCCCAAGGGTGGTCAATACCCCTGCCAGGCACAGCGTTCAACTGTGCAGGACAGAGATTAGCCACAGGGTCTGGCCTGCTGCCAGGCCCTGCACTCAGCCCCTCACAGGCATTCAGCACCCATTAGCAGACAACCATCGATGGAACCACATATCACACTCTTCCCTTTTTCTTCGGTCCAGTGGGAGCACAGGAGTCCACGCTGGTTGTCACCAGAGTTCAGCAGGACCATGGGACTCTTCCGGGAGCAGTCAAAATCTCCTGGAAAAGTCCCTTGGGACCGTCATGCCAATTTTTTTTATTTTATTTTGACCACAGTGGTGGTCCCTATTGGCTACAACATAAACACCATGTGGTCAAGGTACCACTACCTTGCCCACTACTAGCAAATTTAGGATTTTAACTTACAGGCCACTGGGACTGAGTACCTGTATCCTGTAATTGCGATTGTAACATTTTCTTTCATGTTGCAGCCAGCTAATAACAGCATTCACTCCCAAGGGAGCACTGGGTCCTGTGAGATTTGACCGGCCAATGGGAAAAAGACCTTGCAACCAAAAAACTCCCTAATTTTAATGTGCAATCCAGTGGCAGTCCCACAGGGGTACCACCCATCAAGATCCAGATATCTTTATTTTTTGAAGATTATGGGCTTCATTACGACCCTGGCGGCCGGCGGTACATTGGCAGTAACACCGCCAACAGGCTGGCGGTGTACCACCAGTGTATTATGACCATGATGCATTAGCCATGGCAATACTGCCGACCCCTCAACTTGACCGCCAGGCTTCCGCCAGGCGGTCATAATCCCCACGGCAGCCAGGGGATTATGAGTCCCCAACCTCTAGCCTGTCCATGGTGGTAAACACTGCCATGGACAGGCTGGCGGTAAGGGGGACTCAGGGTGCCCCTGGGGGTCCCTGCAATGCCCATGCACTTGGCATGGCCAGTGTAGGGGCCCCCAGGCACATCCCCATTGCGAATTTCGCGGCTCGAATTTCGGGAAGTGAAATGAGCGACAGGTGTTGCTGCACCCGCTGCACATCAACATTGTCGCCGGCTCTATTACGAGCTGGCTGCAAAGTTAATGTGACTTTTCCGCTGGTCCAGTGGACGGAAACACTGTTTCCATCCGCTGGCCCAGTGGAAAAGTAATAATAGGGAGCCACGTATACCGCCAGCACTGGCGGTATAGTGGCGCCCGGGGCTTCGGCGGTCTTTTAGTAGGACTGCCAAAGTTATAATGAGGCCCTATGTTCTCTAAAACGGCTGAACAGATTTTTACCAAATTACAAAAATCACACTTTCTGAGTAAAGATCTAGCTTTCTGCCAAATTTGGTGCAATTCTGTTTAACCTTTTTTTCTGTATTTGTTGTCAAATTTGTTCTATTACAAAAAGCATGGGATTTGGGAGCTCCCTTTTTCTTGTCCCCCACTTGACACATCAACCCAAGACTTTCCCGGAACGAGCTGAAGTGGATGAAGTTTGGTATAGTGTAGGAAGTTGGCTCTGTATGCACTATTTCAAAGTAAGGAATAGCATGCACAGAGTCCAAGGGTTCCCCTTAGAGGTAAGATAGTGGCAAAAAGAGATAATTCTAATGCTCTATTTTGTGGTAGTGTGGTCGAGCAGTAGGCTTATCAGAGGGTAGTGTTAAGCATTTGTTGTACACACACAGGCAATAAATGAGGAACACACACTCAGAGACAATTCCAGGCCAATAGGTTTTTGTATAGAAAAATATATTTTCTTAGTTTATTTTAAGAACCACAGGTTCAAGATTTACAAGTGATGCTTTAAATGAAAGGTACTTCACTTAGGAACTTTGAATTAGTAAAATAGCATATACAGGTTTCACATAAATGACATATAGCTATTTTAAAACTAGACACAGTGCAATTTTCAACAGTTCCTGGGGGAGGTAAGTGTTTGTTAGTTTTTGCAGGTAAGTAAACCACCTACGGGGTTCAAAATTGGGTCCAACGTAGCCCACCATTGGGGGTTCAGGGCAACCCCAAAGTTACCACACCAGCAGCTCAGGACCGGTCAGGTGCAGAGGTCAAAGTGGTGCCCAAAACGCATAGGACTAAATAGAGAAGGGGGTGCCCCTGTTCCAGTCTGCTAGCAGGTAAGTACCCGCGTCTTCGGAGGGCAGACCAGGGGGGTTTTGTAGGGCACCGGGGGGGACACAAGTCCACACATAAAGTACACCCTCAGTGGCACGGGGGCGGCCATGTGCAGTGTGCAAACAAGCGTCGGGTTCGCAATAGAAATCAATGGGAGACCAAGGGGTCTCTTCAGCGATGCAGGCAGGCAAGGGGGGGGCTCCTCGGGGTAGCCACCACCTAGGCAAGGGAGAGGGCCAACTGGGGGTCACTCCTGCACTGGAGGTCGGATCCTTCAGGTCCATGGGGCTGCGGGTGCAGAGTCTTTATCAGGTGTCGGGTGTTTGAAGCAGGCAGTAGCGGTCAGGGGGAGCCTCGGGATTCCCTCTGCAGGCGTCGCTGTAGGGGCTCAGGGGGGTCAACTCTGGCTACTCACGGTCTCGTAGTCACTGGGGAGTCCTCCCTGTGGTGTTTGTTCTCCACAAGTCGAGCCGGGGGGCGTCGGGTGCAGAGTGCGAAGTCTCACGCTTTCGGCGGGAAACGTGTGTTGTTTCAAAGTTGCTTCTTTGTTGCAAAGTTGCAGTCTTTGGGGAACAGAGCCGCTGTCCTCAGGAGTTCTTGGTCCTTCTAGATGCAGGGTAGTCCTCTGAGGCTTCAGAGGTTGCTGGACCCTGTGAACGCGTCGCTGGAGCAGTGTCTTTAGAAGTGGGGAGACAGGCCGGTAGAGCTGGGGCCAAAGCAGTTGGTGTCTCCGTCTTCTCTGCAGATTTTTCAGTTCAGTTCAGCAGTCCTCTTCTTCTTAGGTTGCAGGAATCTGAGTTCCTAGGTTCTGGGGAGCCCCTAAATACTGAATTTAGGGGTTGTTTAGGTCTGGGGGGTTAGTAGCCAATGGCTACTAGCCCTGAGGGTGGCTACACCCTCTTTGTGCTTCCTCCCTGAGGGGAGGGGGGCACATTCCTATCCCTAATGGGGGAATCCTCCATTTGCAAGATGGAGGATTTCAAAAAATCAGAGTCACCTCAGCTCAGGACAAAAGTGGGGCCGTGGCCGGAGGGGGCGGGCAACTCCACTAGCTGGAGTGCCCTGGGGTGCTGTAACAAAGGGGGTGAGCCTTTGAGGCTCACCGCCAGGTGTTACAGTTCCTGCAGGGGGAGGTGTGAAGTTCCTCCACCCAGTACAGGCTTTGTTACTAGCCACAGAGTGACAAAGGCATTCTCCCCATGTGGCCAGCAACATGTCTGGTGTGTGGCAGGCTGCTAAAACTAGTCAGCCTACACGGATAGTCGGTTAAGGTTTCAGGGGGCACCTCTAAGGTGCCCTCTGGGGTGTATGTTACAATAAAATGTACACTGGCATAAGTGTGCATTTATTGTGCTGGGAATTGTGATACCAAACTTCACAGTTTTCAGTGTAGCCATTATGGTGCTGTGGAGTTCGTGCTTGACAGGCTCCCAGACCATATACTCTTATGGCTACCCTGCACTTACAATGTCTAAGGTTTTGCTTAGACACTGTAGGGGCATAGTGCTCATGCACTTATGCCCTCTCCTATGGTATAGTGCACCCTGCCTTAGGGCTGTAAGGCCTGCTAGAGGGGTGACTTATCTATACTTATAGGCAGTGTGAGGTTGGCATGGCACCCTGAGGGGAGTGCCATGTCAACTTTAGTCTTTTTATCCCCACTAGCACACACAAGCTGGCAAGCAGTGTGTCTGTGCTGAGTGAGGGGTCCCCAGGGTGGCATAAAATATGCTGCAGCCCTTAGAGACCTTCCCGGGCATCAGGGCCCTTGGTACCAGGGGTACCAGTTACAAGGGACTTACCTGGATGCCAGGGTGTGCCAATTGTGGAAACAAAGGTACAGGTTTAAGGAAAGAACACTGGTGCTGGGGCCTGGTTAGCAGGCCTCAGCACACTTTCAAATCATAACTTAGTATCAGCAAAGGCAAAAAGTCATATATATATATATATATATATACACACACACACACACACAATTTTCTTTCGTGCCTCGGCTGGAGGTGGGAAGACAGTGTAAACATATATAAGGGGTCAGTGTACTGGTATTCTGACCCCATAGGACATATGGAGGGGTCCCTTAGGGACACCTTATAGGCAAAAAATTGCCCAATTGTTTTTTAGGCCGATCCGCATATCCTCAAATCCTCCTCGGATCCTCCTTGTATCCAGGGGAAAAGCAAAGCCATGATTGGCTGGCTTCAACCTGACTGAAATATTAACATGCATGTTTGAAAAACAGAGAAATTCACTGAAAAAATCAAAGGTTACAGAGAGGTTATAGTTAGGCTGACGTTTTGCCCATACAAAACCAGAGAAATTCAGCAGTTATAGTTGTACTTATCTGAAGAAACTATAACCTGTGCCGGAAAGTAACTTTGGGCAGCACAATTTATAGTTTCTTGACAAAAGTCCTTTATGGGCTCTCTGGGACCACGAGGGAGCCCCCAAGGGCTCCCCTGTGGTCCCTATTTATTTATTTATTTTTATTTATTTATTTACTTTTATAAAAGAAAAGTCCTTTACGGGCTATCTAGGACCTCAAGGGAGTCCTCAAGGGCTCCCCAATGGTCCCTATACATGTAATAATTTATATACATATATACTTTTTTAAATAAAATGCCCTTATGTGCTATCTGGCAGCTCGGGGGAAGCCTTAAGGCTTCCCCCGCGGTGAAAATGCTTTAACAAACATGGAGCTTTTTTGACAGCAGCTCCCTGCTTACTGAAGCATTTCATCTCTGTCCCCTGCATGCGTGCAGGGGACAGAGATGAAACATTGGATTTTGACAGCAGGACCTGCTTTAAAGGTTATGCTGTCAAACGCCGAAGTGTTTGCTGTGTCCTGGCTGCAGCGCTGCGGCCAAGCCACAGAAAACTGCTATGTCCCGGAAGTGGGCCCCCTGGGACATAGCAAAAGCCGGCCCTGGGCGGTGGTGGGCCCCAGAGCCATCAGTGGCTCTTTGAGGGTGGCCGCACACCACCCTCTAAAGAGAATAGCCCCGATGTGGTGGTCCTCAGGGCTTGGAGGTCCCATAGGGACCTCCTTTCTTTTTCTAAGGATTTGCCCTGGGGAGTGGTGGTCCCTGGGGCAGCAGGATGCTGCATGGCCTTCTGCTCCAAATAAAGCGTAGCCCTGGGGGGTGTTGGTCCATAGGGCATGGGGGGCCACAGGCTTCCTTGCATTAATTAAATGGATAGCCCTGTGGATGTGGTGGCCCCCAGGGCTGTGTGGGAGGCCACAAGGCCTCCCCCACTTACTGTAAAACATTTTTTGCCCATGGGGTGGTGGACTTTTAGGTGCGGGGGCATGGCCCTCTGCTCTTATTTGCACATTCAATCCAAGGAGGTGGCAGTCCCCAGGGCTTATTAAAGCCCAAGGTGGAGGGCCCGATGCACCCCCTCCTCTATGATCCCATGGGACCTGGCCCACCTGAGGGCAAATTTTAACAAAACATGGGAGACCATGTTTTAAAAAAAAAAAAAATCTCAGAAAAATCTTGGATCCATCCACTGATTTTTCCAGTGTTTAAAAAAAATGCTTTTTAGCCCTGGTGGGGTCCCTCAGGGACCCCAGCACCAGGGCTAAGGAGTCAGGGTGACTCTACCCTCGCCCCTTATTTGTTGTTTTTTTTCTCTGGGACTCAGCTGAAGCTGAGTCCCAAGTTGGTTGCCAACATTTCCTTGCTAAAGTGTGGGCAGAAATGGACAGTTGAATCCGTGGTGGATATGCAACCCTATATATTTATTCTTTTGGGCCTTAAATTTCTCTGAAACTACTGAACTGATTCACACCAAATAACAAAAAGCGTGATCTGTGGAACAGAATGTAGCTTTGTGTCAAATTTGGTGTAATTCTGTTTAGTGGTTTGGGCTGTAGGTGTGTCTAACGGTCCTATGGAAAATGAATGGAGAAAACGTGTTTTGGGACCCCCCCTTTTCCTCGGCCTCCGCTTGATAGAGCACCCCAAAACTTTTAAGACAGAAGCTGAACTTAGCAAAGTATTTGTTTTGAAAATCTTGTGAAGATTCATCAAACGATGCCAAAGTTATTAGAAAAACAAAAAAACACTCTATCAAAAAAACTAGGTCCTTACTATAACTACCTAGTGGTGACCACCACTATGCAATATATATATATACTGAACAAACCAAAGGCTACAGGGATGTTATAGTTACAGGGCGTGAGTTATAGTTACCTTAAGGCATGAGTTATAGTTGCTTGAGATAACTCTAACTATATCTGGCGAATTTCTAAGGCTTTGTACGTTTAAAATGTGAGCCAAACCCCCTAACCACCCAACCCAATGATGTGCACGGCCTTTGGCCATGTGCAGCAGGAATTGGCCGCAGGTCCGCATGGCCTCCCTCTCCTGGCCATTTTCAGTCCCAGGGACCCCATTCCCTAGGGCCCACTACTGTCAAAGCTCCGCAAACAGCTGTGTCCTGGGGTGGGAATGCCGGGACATAGTAGGAATCGGCCCTGCGGTGTCCATCACTGGCTCCCTCCAACATTAAGTAGCACTGGGGAGGTGGTGGTCCCCTGGGCTGCGGAGGGGCTGCGAGGTCCCCTTTAATTATTGTTAAAGCCCCGGGTAGGTGGTGGTTCTGCTAACACGTCCAAACCTTGTTAATTTAACTTACAAGGGGACTTGTTTTAGGCCAATGAATCTTTTGACCACCTTTGGGGACTTCCCAGAACGAGATATCTGTTTAGCATTTCAATCAATAGGTCAATAACCTATTCAATATTCACAATAACTAGTCAATCAAACTAATCAGTAACATGTAATAAGAATGAACCACACCATGACCTTTCAGCCATGAATAACCACACAAATCTAGCAAGAGTTAGGATATTTATTCACTATTAGTTACACTCTAATATCATATTTATTAGTCGCAATATCAATAAGCACATCAATACCACTATAACTCGGCAACTCGAGTAAGACTTTATCAAAGCATAGGTCATGAACATTAGAACAAAGCACGACGTCAAAATGAATCAACTTTAGCAGAGAATCATTAGTACATTATTCAACAAAGCAAGGATTCAATCATTTGTTTATTTGCACCCGATATTAGTGAACTCCTTAACTAACCTCTAATTAGCCTCTGCATGTTGGGCATCATGCAAAACAATTTGGCAACATGAATTTGGAAAACATCTAACTTTGGCCTCTATCAAAAGAGCAGTTGGTACCTAGAAAGAAAAGGCAAATAGACAATTACAATTTATCATCAGATAGTTACCCATCCAAATGGGCCAGCATGCAGGATCAGTCTTCGTCCTCAGGACATCAGTCGATTCGCCATCAGCCAGGATAGAGCAGGTAGGTCTCAGCAGGGAATAGCAAGAAAAACTTTTCCCTCATAAGGAAGAGAATTAAGTATCAGGCAAGGAATAAGATGAGGATGGTTTAAAGTATAAGACAAAGGGGGTCATTCTGACCCCCGCCGGCGGCAGAAGCCGCCGGCCTGGCGGGAACCGCCAGAAGACCGTACCGCGGTCAAAAGACCGCGGCGGTCATTCTGACTTTCCCGCTGGGCTGGCGGGCGACCGCCAAAAGGCCGCCCGCCCAGCGGGAAAGCACCAGCAACGAGGAAGCCGGCTCCGAATGGAGCCGGCGGAGTTGCTGGTGTGTGACGGGTGCAGTTGCACCCGTCGCGATTTTCAGTGTCTGCCAAGCAGACACTGAAAATCTCAATGGGGCCCTGTTAGGGGGCCCCTGCAGTGCCCATGCCACTGGCATGGGCACTGCAGGGGCCCCAAGGGGCCCCACGACACCCGTTCCCGCCATCCTGTTTCTGGCGGTGAAAACCGCCAGAAACAGGATGGCGGGAAGGGGGTCGGAATACCCATGGCAGCGCCGCCGTGGAGGATTCCCTGGGGCAGCGGGAAACCGGCGGGAAACCGCCGGTTTCCCTTTTCTGACCGCTCCCCTACCGCCGCGGTCAGAATTGTCCCAGGAGCAACGCCAGCCTGTTGGCGGTGCTTCCGCGGCACTCTGCCCTGGCGGTTTTCAACCGCCAGGGTCAGAATGACCGCCAAAGTCTCTCAGAAGGGCAAGGGATAGCAAAGTAATGGATCGGTGGAATGTCCGTAATGGCCCATTTCTCCTTGTGTCACGCCGTTATATCAAAGTTGTCGAACAAGTCTCTAATTTCCCATTGGGCAATATTTGGTGCATCGTTATCTCTGTCCAATAATCCGTCACACACCTTACTAGAATCTTCACCTAAGACAGTTCTCATGCAGTTTATTGGCTCCTGTGATTAATGTGTTCAACGGGTAGAATGTCAGGTAAGAAAGTTACACTTGTCACTCCAGTCAGTAGTTCCATTGTCTTCCCCTAGTACAGACGACCTTGCACCTGTTGCGAATTACACTGTTGCATTTGGCAAGACTGTCTCCTTGAGCAAGTCGGGTCTCATGAGAAAGAATTTACTACAGCTACAAACATATCTCTAGCTTCTGGAAAAGTACAGCTCTCTGTCCTTCTGGAAAGCAGCACATTGCACGTTAGAAAACACAATTAATATGAGACCAGGTAGCTAGGCCCAGACCCTTGCTAACTAAGGCCTAGTGAGTAATTTAGCAAAACCCTAATACATAACTCTAATTAGGATACGTTAATACAAACCATACATGAGTACATTATTAATTAATTATTAGTCAGTTTAATTAATCATCGTATACATTGGTGGCCACACCCCGTGGGCACATTTCAAACGCGTGCATTAGTTTCTTCTAAGTTAATACATCTTCTATGCGGCTTCATTACAAATTATATTGCAAGCTTTTCATGTTAATATTGATTATAAAAGTCACACTCCAACAATTCCTGGGGCAGCAGCGGCTGGGTTGTCTCCCGCATTCATTTACTTTAAAGCCCCAGGGAGGTTATAGTCCCTGGGGCTGTGAGGGGCCAGGCAGCCCCCCCTGCAGCCATTTACTTTAAAACCCCCAGGGACGTGGCAGTCCCTAGGGCTGTGGGGAGGTTGCGCCCCATTCATTTAGTTTAAAGCTCCAGGGAGGTGGCGGTTCCCAGGGTTGGGGGCCACACCGCCCCCTTAATTATGGTTAAAGCCCGGGGGAGGTGGCAGTCCCTGGGGCTGGTGAAGGCTGGGGAACACCCCCTGTATCCATTAACTTTAAAGCCTTGGAGAACTTATGGTCTCCAGGGCAGTGAGGGGCCACCCTCCCCTCCCTACATCCATTAACTTTAAAGCCCTGGAGAGGTGGCAAAGTCCGGGGCAGTCAGAGGCCATCCCCCACCACATTCATTTAGTTTAAAGCCCCAGGGAGGTGGTGGTCCCTTGGGCTGCAGGGGGGCTGGGGGGCCCCTCCGCATTCAAAATTCAAATGCCCCTTTGACCAGGCCCAACCGGGGGCTGCATTTAAACAAGCTGGGGATCCTGTGCTTGTTTTGTAAATAAAACATTTTGGTAGATGCACTGGTCTGCCACAAATCCACAGAAAATTTAAAAAAATGATTTTATGCTCTGGGCTTTATTTTCTGGGACTTGGCTGAAGCCAAATCCCAACATGGCTGCCAACACTTCCTTGGCAGCAAATCAGATGTGAGCACGAGATAGGGAGGGTTCGAACAGCCTTCACGTCCCTATGTATACAAATTTGGATTTTGTTTAATCTCTCAAAAACTAGTGAACAGATTTAGATCAAATAACATAAAGTTTGCTTTCTGGACCAAGAGCTATCTTTCTGACAAATCTGGTGTAATTTCATCCAGACCAGTGGTTCGAGCGGTATTGCTGTTCAAAATCCCTATGGAAAAATGCAAGGGGGGAAAAAGCGTTTTGGAACCTCCCCTTTTTCTCGTGAGAATTGAATTTTTTTAAAACGTTTGTGAAGGTTAGTCAGCCGGTGCCAAAGATATAGGATAAATGCTTTCTCTATAGAAACTAGGTCTTAACTATAACTACCTAGTGGTGACCATCACTAGGTAATATATATATATTTATACAGGAGATGTACCTGAATCCAGTAACAGCAGCAACAATGTGTTGTCGATGACGTGGCTAGCTAATGAAGGGGTACCTTTTGGAAATCCCCACATGCCCCTAGGAGTCAGGGTATGTTCAGCATGCCCCCTTATATAGTTATGTAATTCATCTTCAGGACCCAGGGATCATGACCCTAAGTTCAATAATGGGTACCATAACATATTGTTCATGTTTTTTAAACTGGCCAACCAGAGCATATCTGAAAAACAGCGGTCCAGATGTTACTAGCTTTTTCTGAGCGTTAAGCCCTTCATGCCCAACCTGAGCATCGCTTTCAATCCTGTTTCAAAAAGCAGATGAGTGGACTTTCACCAAATTTCAAAAAGCCCTCTTTGTCAGTGAATTTCTAATCTTCTGCCAAATACGGTGTAGTTCTGTTCATCCATTTTTTCTGTAATGGAGAGAAACATTTCCTGTGAGAATTAAGATGGGAAATCACAATTCTGAGACCCCCCACTTTCTCTTGGCTCCCAATGGATGGATCAGCGTGAAAGTCTCCATGAAGACACAGGTATATGAACTATATACTAATATATATATATGTGTGTGTATGTGTACATTTTTGTTTGGAGCTAAAGAATAAATGAGGTTATTATAACAATAACTGCAGAATTTTGAATGTTTGTGTATTTTATGCTTCATTCGTATAGAAGGAATAAATACAGTTTTCTGAACTATAACACAGGTTTATCCTTTAAAAAAAAATTAATTTCAGTTTTTTTTTACTTTAAACAAAAAGATTTTACGGTCGTAAAGTTTACTTTCATTGAGTGGAGTGCTATTAAGATAACTGTGGTACACTACAGTGGAGGACAGCTTCGTAAAGTGCACTGTCATAGACTATAGTTTCATTAAGTAGAGTGGAGTAAAGTAGAATGTGGTACAGTGTGTAGTGTCCTCCCAGTCTGGGTATGGGCAAATGACTACGCCACACACAGAACTTGGTCTTACACATCTTTATTGCTCTGCGTGTAACCTAATCTATTTACCACACCTATACTCTTATGTCATAGTCCTACGGAGTCCACCAGGGACTAAAAGGGTCCTTTCATTGCTTTCACACACGACACTACATCTTTCCTCTTGTTAAATAAAAAATATAGTTTTTTACACTTATATAGACACCCAGATTGTGTCCTCTGAGGCTGTGAAGAAAGAGAAGAAACATCCATCACTGGTGCCGGTGATGTGATGTGGGGACAGGCGCATTCAAAGGGTTGTCTACAGTTTCGATTGAACCAGTCTAATCTCTGGTCAGGAACTAGCCAATGAGGAGGCAAAGAATTGTGCGTAATGTACTTTGCAGGATGATTAGCAGTCGCCATGTGTCCTTTGCTAGTTACAACTCTGAAAGTTTCAATATCAAAGGGAGCTTCAAATTTGCATTTTCTTTGTTGCTGCACCAATACTCAATCTTCTTTTTTGAACACAATGTCTTTGGCACATGGATGATTTCCAGCATATACTTTCATTTTTTGTTTGCAACACGCATCTTTTTGCCAAAGTTCACCATCTGTTATAGATCCTTTGTTGGTCCATTGCTGAACTTGATTGCCATGGCTCTCCCAAACATCAAGGTGGCAGGACTTTCACCTGTTGTTGAATGAGGGGTTGACCTGTACATTTGAAGAATAGCATTGGAGAGCTAACTTCATTTTTAATTTCTCCAGTTTAGCACACCGGACAGTCTTTTTGAAGGTGCCCATTAAGTGTTCAACAACACCATTTGTTTGCGGCCAAAGAGGTGTACTCTTTTTTTAAGGGGTGTGGGTTGGTGGGTTTGGGTATTTTTTTTTGGGTGGGGGTTTTGCCTTTTTTTTTGGGGGGGGGCAGTATTGGGGGATTGGATTTTTTTTTATTCAGGGCTTAGGGTGAGGGCGGGGTAGTTTATTTTTAAAAGGGTGGGGGAAGGTTTAAGGAAGGGCAGGAGGAAAGAAAATGAGGAAGGATCGAGAGAGGATACAATGAGGTAAGTTGTATTGGGGCAGGGCTGGTAAGTAGTTTTTAGTGGTGGGGTGTATTTAGGGCTGAGGGTGGGTGGGGGTGTCGGGTAGTTTTGTTTTCTGGGGCAGGGGTGGGGGGTCAGGGTAGTTTTTTTTAGGGCTCAGAGTGAGTGAGGGTTGGGGTAATTGAGTTTTTAGGGGTGGGGTAGGGGTCGGGTAGTTTTTTTGATAGGGCTCAGGGCAGGTGGGGGTCGGGCTAATTTAGCTTTTATGGGCAGGGGTGGGGGCTCAGAATAGTTGTTTTTTAAGGGCTCAGGGCAGGTGGGGGTTGTTCGGGGAGTTTAGTTTTATGGGGCAGAAGGGGTTTGCAGTAGCTTTTTAGGGTTCACAGTGGGTGGGGGTTGGGGTAGTAGTTTTATTTTTAGGGGCAGGGGTGTGGTGGTTGGGATAGTTCTTTTTAGGGCTCAGGGCGAGTGGGGAGTTGGGGTAGTTTAGCTAGTGGGGGTGAGAGTAGCTTTGGAACTCATGGTGGGGGGGTTGTATGACCGAACCACGCATGCCATTTTATGTGATGTTTCCACATATGCCTTTACTAGGCATGCTTTTACAATGAAATTCATAGTAAAGGCATGCGTGGAAACGGCACGTTCATGGTTCCGGCGGCGTTGTTAAGACATTCCTTGTTCCAGCATGCATGGTTTTGTCATACAACCCCTTCATAGGCCACTTCAATTACTTGTTGTTGCTTACGCTCAGGTATGTAAATTCTTGATCCACGTAAAACAATTCTTGAGTGATGGTCAGTTTGTCTTCAACACTTTTGATCCTATGATATTCACTGTCATGTGTGAGAGGTCGCATGTACTGTTTCCAGGATTGATGTGCAATAATGTATTTCAGTATCAAAACTTCATTGTCCTTATTTGTTGCAGTAATAATTTGTTCCAAAGAAATAGCAGTAGGGGTGCTGGACTTTATATTAAAGTTAATGTAGGCTTCAACAGCCTTGGAAGGGGTAATGTATGCTTCAGCTGCTTTGGAAGGGGTACCCTGACACTGTACTCGCACTTGTGAAAAGTAGTCAGCAGATTTTTCATTTTTCCATGTAGTCATAAACCCCAATGTTTAATTCTTGGAGGCATCTTGGCTTTCAGATTGCTCAAGATGGTAAGCAATTCTTGATGATTGGTAACAAGATTGTAAGGTTGTCCATATATGAACACGTAAACATGTTCAGAAGCCCACACCACTGTTAAACTTAGCTTCTTAGGCTGTGAATAGTCACATTCAGTTTGTGACAAACGTCTGCCTGCATATGCCACAATATGCCTTTGAGCATTTGTGTGTTCACTTTGTTGGGCAAGGATCATGCCCTGCCAGGTCCGGCTTGCATCAGCTGCAACCTCTGTATAAAGCTTTGTATCAAAGTAGGCCAATTCAACAGCATTCGCAATTGTATGTTTGATTTTCTTAAAACGTTGTTCACGTATGTGTGACCAGTAGAATAAACATTTCTTTTTCTAAAGTCTCATTAGAGAGCACTGATTGTGGCAATGTCACATCTGGAACAGTAACTGTACATGACAAGGAATGAACGTAATGTACTAACATCTTTTGGTGGATTGGTGACTGACACAGCTTGCACCTTAGCTGGATCTGGCATCATACCTCCATCAGAAAAGATATGGCCAAAGAATTTGAGTTTTGTTTGGTTAAACTCACATTTCTCAGCATTCAGAGTTAAACCTACATCAGCTAGTAAACAACACACTTGTGTAAGAGCTTTATCATGTTCCTTTTGAGTAGCTCTGATATGTCATCACTGCAATTGAAAGCATTCATGACAGGTTCGATGATACATAGAATGACATCTTGAAAAACATCTGTGGCTGATGACACACTGAAACGTAAGCATTTATATGGGAACAAACCAATGTGTGTAGAAAAGGTAGTAATGTAACTACAATTTTCTTCGAATTCCAACAATCATACCCTTTGTGCAGATCAGTGCAAGAGAGTACTTTGGCACCTTTTAGCTGTGTCATCATGCCAGCAATGTGTGGCCCGAGATGTTGTTCTCTTTCAATTGCCTTGTTGGCTTGACACATATTAGTACAGATGTGCACAGCTCCTTTACTGTCCTTTCGGGCCCTACCACTATGGGAAAACACATGGAGTTGGACCAGTATATCAGTCAGTGATATTATACTTCAGTAAGGTCTCATACTCTTTCTCAACAGCTCCTAGTAGACGAAACACAGTGGTGGTCATTACAACCTCTGCAGTCTTTTTGCAGGACCGCCGAGGGTCCGCCGTGCTGAAGACCGCCAGTGCAGGCGGTTTTCCGCTCGGTGAATTATGACTGCTGGCAGGCCTCCGTCCTTTTCCAGACGGAGAGCCGCCAGCAGCCATACTGGCGGTCGGCGGAGAAGTGAAGGTTGCTCCACCTCCACCGCCCCGTCAACAGAACACCGCCCACCGAATCACGTTCCGTGATTCAGCGTGGCGGTGTTCTGTTGATGGGGTGCTGGCGGCGGAGCAGCCCCCATGGATCCTGTCCCCTCCCAGAGGATCAACGGACCAGGTAAGTTGATCGCCCGTTAGGGGAGGGGGTGGGGGGTGTTGTGTGTTATGTGCGTGCATGGAGGTGTGCGTGTGAGTATGTAGAGGGGGTGTGTGAGTGGGTGTATGCATGCATGTGTTGTGTTTGGAAATGTGTGCATGTCTGTCTGTATGTATGTCTGAATGGATGTGTGCGTGTATGTCTGTGTGTGTGGCTGTTGGCATGTTTGTTGATATGTGTGCAGGTATGTGTGTTGGTGGTGTCTGCATGCATGTACGGTGTGTGTCTGGGTTGCGACGTTAGGGGTAAGGGTGAGGAGGGGGGTTCTGCCACCTTTGGGGGTGGCAGGGGTGTGAGTGGTGTGGGGGGAGGGCTCGGGTGGGGTTGGGGGGTGGGAGAGACCCCTATCAGTGCCAAGGAAGGAATTCACTGGCACTGATAGTGCTTACCGCCATGGATTTCATGGCGGTTCCCAACCCCATGAAATCCATGGCAGTCAGACGGGTCGTGATACCGCCAGCGGTCAGCCGGGTCGTGATACAGCCGGTGGTCTTGTGACAGTCGCCGGGCTGGAGACCCAAGTCTCCAGCCCAGCGGTCGTCTCTGCCCTGGAGGTTGGAACGGAAAAGTGGCGGATGACCATGGCGGTAACCACCATGGTCATAATTCAATTTCTTTTTACTGCCAGCCTGTTGGCGGTAAGACCGCCACTTTGCCACCAACCGCCAGAGTAGTAATGACGGCCAATGTGTCTTTGAGCGACAGCACAAATATCCTCATTGATATGTAGTTTCACTTTCATGTTCTTAAGTTTTCCCAACCCTTGAAACAAAGACGGGAACTGACTTACTATTTTGTAATGAGCATACATGTAATAGTTCACAGATATCAGTCCCATATGGGCAGCAATACTGAAGCTCCACAAACAGGCAGTTGACACATTACTTTGAGGTAACTGAATGAGTGCCTGTACTTTTGTCGTTTTGTGTCCGATAATTGCTAAGAATGAACCTTGACATTTTAAGGGTGTTGATGCCGGCTATGTAGACACTAGTTTTTGACGATGTAACGTGGAGCATTGGCGACAGTTCATTATATTTCTCTTCAGGCATAATGTTCAACGCACCACTGTCAATATTAAAAGGTTCATTTTTAGAGTAATCTTCGGACAATGTTTTACTGACTTTTATAATTGTACTCGTGGATTCTTTTTTAACACTAATTCTTTTTGCATGGGGCGAGTCCAACATCCACATGTTTTTCTAAGGTAAATATCAACATGGCACATCCATCCTCCTCACTGCCACTTGGCAATGAAGATGACAAATGTTTGGACTAAAATATAGATGAAAATCAACTTTGTTTGGAGTTGCTTTGCCTCAGCTTATGTTGCCGCTTGGCCTTGTCGGCATCTGTAGAATGTCGTTTATGGAACATTCTGGCATACATTTTGTTTTCTCATTGTAATGCACATAGATTTTCCTTAGCCTTATAAACCATTACAAAATGGTTCTACTTCCCACAGCCTTTGCATCTTGTCCATTGGTGGGACATTCACCTTCATGTAGAAACAAAAATCCTCATATGAAGCACAGTTTATTTTTCTTTGGAGATATCACTTTGAGTCCTTCAGTTTTGTGTTTCTGCTTACTTTTCATGTTCATGACTGACTCACCCTGAGCTTTTCCGGCCTCCATGTCAGCAGCTTGTTGATCTGCATGATCCTCAACTCTGGCCATGAGAACTCACTCCAGACTAACACTTTTTCTCAGCATTCGTCACCTGAATGAATCTGACAGACATCTGCCAATATTTCAAAGACTTATGGCTTCATCATCGTTGAATGAATTGAACTTACAGTGTTTGATAACCATATCAAGACTCTCCACAAATTTGTTGTTTGTTTCACCAACTTTCTGTTGTTCCTGACTGAAAAGATATAGTTCATAATTTACATTTGGCATTGGATTGAATTTGAGATTTAATGCTTCTTTGATTTAACTGTACATAATTTCTTCAGTTCATGGCAGTTTATTTATTACCTCATTAACTCCTTCACAAGCAATTTTTTTTAGGTATTTGACAATCTTTCAGTTGTCTGTTTCTTCCAGTGCATTGACGAAACCATCAAATATTTCCATCCAAACAGTCCATCGGTCACCAATATTTTGCCTTTTGGTAGTATCGAAGGGAGGAGGTGTTTTTCAAAAGCCATGGTGCCATATTTTATGCACTTTCCTGCAGCCATCAAAAAAGTTCACTCTTCCGAGTGACCATTTCCGACCTTTCTGCCAGTGTGATGTGATTCACCAGCCTCATAAGTACAACTTAGGTTGCAGTGCCTGGCGCTGAGGTTGTATGGCTCGCTTTCTTCAGGTCTTCCCAGTAAGCTTGAACATACTCCTCACAGACCTGATAATCACCACCTCTAATGCTTCTCTGCTTCTCCTCACAGCCTTCTCATGCGTCTAGCATTCATTGTTCATTGTATTTTCTGTACCTGGTTGTCACTTTAGCGTTATGGTACTTTATGAATTTATAGCTCAGTGTTGCATAGTGGCACTGTACCTCTTTCATGGCCTTACTAGAAAGTTTCTGGCCAATAATAGGTAAACTTTTCAATGAGGCTCTTGTTATCTTAAACAGCTTCACACTGGCTGGAGTGGCGCTTGGCCTTCAAATATGCCAAATGTCAATCTTCGCTTCGACATTGGCACTTGTGGCATGCACGAGCAGTTTTTTGGACCACAGCAAATGCTCTTGGAGAGCACTGTTGATCTTCAGGTTACATATCCCCTATCTCATCACCAGTTATAATGTCCTCCCCAGCCTCGGTATTTGTAAATGACTATGTCATGCAAGGAGCTTAGTCTTACACGTCTTATTTGCTCTGCATGTAACTGGGACCTCAACATTCTACGCTGAAATCTTTTCACCACACTCAAACACTTAGATCACAGTTCTATGGAGTACATCAGGAAACAAAAGGGTCCCGGCATCACTAACACACAAGACACTACACAGTGAGGTGGTGTCCAGTGGTTTAAAGTACAGTGGAGTGGTGTAAATTGGAGTGCATACACTATAATAATGTACAGTAGAGTGGCATAGAGTGGAGTAGCGTAGAAGAGACTAGCGTAGAGTGCAGTGGCCTAGACTGGAGTGGCATAGAGTGGAGTGGGGTAGAGTAGCATGGCATAGAGTGCAGTGGTGTAGAGTGGAGTGGGTTTGAGTGGCTTGGCATACAGTGGAATAACATAGGATGCAGTGGTGTACAATGGAGTGGCATAGAGTGGAGCAGCATACTGTGGAGTGTTCTAGAGTCGACTGGCATACAGTGGAGTAATGTACAGTGTAGTGGCATACAGTGGAATAGCACACAGTGGAGTGGAATACACTAGAGTGGTATACAGGGGAATAGTGAACACTGGAGTGCGGTAGAGTGGAGTGGCGCACAGTGGAGTGGTATGCAGTAGAGTAGTGTAGAGTAGAGTGGCATAGAGTGGAGTCAGGTACAGTGTAGTGCCGTACAATGGAATAACATAGACTTGAGTGGCATTGTTTGGAGTGGCGTACAGGGTAGTGGCATAGAGTGGAGTGTTGTAGGGTGGAATACCGTAGAGTGCACTGTTGGACAATGGAGCCTGGTAAATTGTAGTGGGCTTGACCTTAGTGGTGACAGTGTAATAGTGTACTGCTGAGTATTATATAGTGGAGTGTTGTAGAGTGGCGTGGCATGCAGTGAAATAGAGTGTAGTGGCATAGAGGGGAGTGGTGTGGGGTGGCATACAGTGGCATAGTACACAGTAGAGGGTTGTACAGTGGAATAACATTGTGTATTACTGGTGTCCAGTCTAGTGGAGAGGCAGACAGTAGAACCGCGTACAATAGAGTGGCATACAATAGAGTGTTGAACAGTGGAATAGGGTAGAGTGTAGTAGGGTAGAGTGGAGTGGCATATGAGGGAGTGGCGTAGAATGGAGTGATGTATAGTATAGTAGTGTACAGGCAGTTCTCATATAGTGAAGTGGCGTTAGGTGGAGTGGTGTATAGTGGAGTGACACAGAGTAGAATGCCATAGAGTGTAGTGGCCTACACTGGAGGGGCATACAGTGGAATATCGTAGAGTGGATCATTGTAGAGTGGAACAAGGTACAGTATAGTGGGGTAGAATATAATGGGGTAGAGTGAAGTAGGAATCAGTGGAGTGATGTAGAGTGGAATAACAATGATTGTTACTGGCATGCAGAGTAGTAAAATAGTGGATTGGCATATAGTCATATAGTGTTCAGTAGAGTGGCGTAGAATGGAGTGTTGTACAGTGGAATAGTGTAGCGTATAGTAAGGGAGAGTGGATTGGCATAGAGTAGAGTGGTGTAGAGTGTAGTGCCATAGAATGGCGTGATGTACAGTGTAGTAGCGTACAGTGGATTGTCATAAAGTGGAGTGGCATACAGTGGAATGGTATAAAGTGGAGTTGAATACATAGGATTAGCGTACAGTGCAGTGGTGCATACTGAAGTGGCGTACAGTGGAATAGCATAAAGTAGCATACCATAGAGTGTAGTGTCATAGAGTGAAGATGTGTAAAATGGAATAGCATATACAGGAGTAAGAAAAGACTAGAAGGGCATAGAGGGTATTGGCGTACAATGGATTGTCATAAAATGGAGTGGCATACAGTGTAATAGCATACAGTGTAGTCGTGTAGAGCGAAGTTGCATAGGGTGGCATGGGGTAAAATGGGGTTGCATACAGTGGTTCAGCATAGAGTGGAGTTGCGTATAGTGGAGTGATGTAGAGTGGAGTTGCATCGAGCATAATAGTGTACAGTGGAGTGGAATAGAGTGGAGTGGTGTACAGTTGAGTCTATTAATTGAAACAGATGTGGTGTGAAAATGTGTTAGATTTAGATGCAGGAGAATAGACTATTTGTTGTAAATGGTAATTTTTGGTAGTATGTGTGATTAGTATAAGTAGTGTTAAAATTATAATTTTGAAAATAGTTATATTTTGTGCCGCTGTATACCATGGTACGTTCATGGTATACAACGGTACATGCACATGAAAAGTCAATATATGACTGGCTAATGACTGTGTTTATCAAAGGAAAAAGGCAGCTATGTAATTTACAGGGCATTTTGGCTGCATTCTGCTTTCGCTGCGTTGTAGGTGAGGGTCTTAGATATAAATAAGTAGTAGGTTTTATTATTGTCCCCTACTTATTACCATTTTATTAATATTTTACTAGGTAACAAAATGTAATCTATATATTTTGCAGCAGTTTAGGATGAACCACGCATTTTTTTCTAAAAAATGTTTTAAGCAACACAGTAATTTTTAGCTATTACTGCGCAAGCTTTTTACTGAAGATTTAAATGTGTTAAAAATTGAAAATATACTTTAGTACAATATATTTGTAAAATATAGTGTACTATAGTGTATTTTATTTTTTTAAATTATCTTTTAACTCATGTTTGGTACATTGGTACTCCTGAGGCAGTACCACAGTACTCTGTACATTTCTAAAAAATATATTAAAAGTTATAAATATTTTTCCTACCTATTACCACTTTAATAAACTGGATATAGATAGGAGAAAATTATCCAACCTAATATTTACCTACATGTGTGTGCTAAATGCAGAACACATGCAAAGTGTACATCAAAACAACATGGCTGCCTTTAACTTTTCTAAAGGCAGTGATTAGCCAACCACATAATGACTTATAATTGCTATGTAATCCAGTGACAAAACATTTCATGAAAATGCAGCAGTAAAAGATATCACTAAGTTAAAATACCTTTACACTTAACAAATACTTACCTTACTCATCTGTGGGACCTAAAAAGATCATCTGTGCACCATAATGTCTAAGTTTGCCAAATTTAATGTAAATCCGTTCAGACCGTTTTTGTCCTACTTGAGATACAAAAGTCTATAGAAGCTGCATTGGTGGAAAAACATCTTTTGGTACCCCACTTTTATCTTTGCACCCCCTCGACCGTTCTCTGCAAAATCTTCTATCATCTGCCAATGTGGAAAAAACAATAGGTCTGGAAAGGTTGGTGAAGATTCCTCAAACTGGGGGAAAAATAAATAGCAACCATAATTCCGAGGAATTCCTATACCTGGGAATTCTAACCAGGTAGGCTATAGAAGGCCTGCGAAATTACACCTGAAAAGCAAGGTGAACAGGTTAGATGAACCGAGGGACACGGACACTAGTGCTACAATATCACACAGTATCACTCAGAAGGACATGTAGGGATTGGATAGCAAGGTAACACTACCCAAACGCCCTAGATGTCATGAGGACAGACAATTGAAAGGCAGCATGAACATTTAGACAAGCACAGTATGGAGGCAGAAGACATAATTGAATGTTTTGGAGAAAAAGCTTACAAATCAGGGCAGCATATAAAATATGCATTAGACGTATAATAAAAGAGCAAAATGAAATTGTGAAAAGTACAATTTCTAAACCTAAGCTTGACGTCGGCAAAAAAGTGGTAAGTATTTATTTGAAGTGTTATGTTCACAGGGTGTACGAGATGGAGAAATCGACAACAATAGAAAGAAATCTGAGGGTGGCAAAGAGGAAATGTTAAAGGGACTTTTGATGAACAGTATCAGATTTCTTTCTCCAAAATGGTCTCCTCATCTGACATGAAGCCACCTTGATGAGCATTATTAATATAAGCAGCATTTTCCTTAAAACGGAAATGAAACTGTGGGAACATGTGTTGCTGATAAGCAAAGCAGCGGGGAAATATACCTGACACGAATAAGCTTACTGTCTGAATGCATATTAGTTCTTGATTTGTGAGCAGAAAAAACAAAGAAATTAAAAAATATTTTTATGAAGGGTTTTACACATTGGCATTTGTTTTTGTATTAAACATGGATTAGTATCTTGAAATGTATTTGTATTGTCTACACAATCTATGACAAATGTATAAGAAATACCTTTCTTTATTGTTAGAGTATTGCACTATTTCATCACATAAAAAGAAAGCTAAAATGTGCTGTTATTTTTTGGCACACGTTTAGTGCATGGGTACATTTTTTATTTATTGTCTTTACTCTTTAACATTGAGAAACAAACCCTGTTACTAAAGAAGCAATTTTATATACATTTGAGCCATGATAATATGGTCTGTCGGTACAAGTGCGAATTAAAAAAAGTCAACCTCAAATAAATTAGTTTATATTAATAACTGTAAAATTTCATTAAGGGCAGCCGTGTACTTTTCAATAACACAGAAACAAAGAAGAAATTATTCTTAATCCATTAATTTAAAGAAACGGTTGCCCTTATAATATAAATTAAAATCCAATGATTATTTCTTTGGGTAAAAACTTTCCTTTTTCTGTTAGGACCAAATCTGCACTAATTCACTGGAGTCAGACAAAATATATTGATCCATATGCTAGATGGCGGGTCAATGTTTTTTGTATGAGTAGTTGCAACTTGACTTTACAACCTGTGATATCCAGGGCCCAATGAACTATTCCTCTACTCTGGAATTTCTCTGGTGAGCTGCAGGTTAAGAAAATGTTTCTAAAAGCAGGATTGACTGCCATGACTCAACTACGTCCCTGGGGTCCGTTCTAGTCACAGCCTTCTGTAGTGTGGGGCTGAATTTACCTTTTTTGCCAGAGGTGGTAGGTTTCAAGTACAGCCCCAGAGACATCCGGAAGATTTTCATTAGGCTACACAAGCTAACAAAAGCAAAAAACATTTCCAGCTGCAAACAAATTGAGAGACATTTTGAAATGTGTTGGGATAAAGCGGCAACAGCATTAAAACGTGATTTGATTCTATCACAAAGAACACAAATATACAGAGGGTCAAGGAATTTAACTTTGATGGGCAGTGAGTCTAGACCTTCATTCCCACTGGAGAGTGTGACCTGAATTGGGAGCTAAAAACCAACAACATATAAATCAGTGGTTTAATGCACCCATTTAAGGGACATGTGTTGTTTAACGATGTGAACAGAAATTCAGTCCAGAATGGGTCCACTCAATCTTTCATCATTCTATGGTTGATAACATAAGAACCAGTGAACCTGGTAAAAATAATGATCTTTTATCAATGCGAAGACACTGGTCGAGCAGTGAACTAACACCTTAGACTGTCAACTGGATATAATCTAGGGCCTTTTGTACGTCTAAAATGGTAATCTACTTCCCAAATATCTGAGTTGTACCTGAAACTGAATATGAGCCATCTGCTGCCTGGATTCCACATCAAATTGGATGTCTTTGGTGAGAATTTACATTCTTGGAATTTAGAGTTCAGTTTATGCATGGTCTATGGGCATAGCCCAGAAAATCACTCCACAACCTCAGGTGGATGCAGGTATCAAGTCCAAAGACTATGCCTCACATAAAGCCCATCGAAGTTATTCTTAATTTGTAGGTTGCCTGAAACAAATTCCTGATGCTACCATAATTTTTAGGTTTGCTTAGACACTGCTTTATTTGCATGTCGTCAAATCTCATGTGATAGAAAAAAGTGCAAGGAGGATTTTGCAGTGGATTTGTGCAGTTATATGCTTTGCATTGAGTTTGTGCATTGGTGGAGGGCGAAAAGTAACATTTCTATGACTCTTTAGGTGTGTTTTTGCGATTGCACGTCAGAGCTTCCTAGACACAAATACAGACACTGACAGTATCCAAGATATTGGTGTCCACGACCAGAAGTAACAGTGTCTACCAACATAGCACAGTACACAGCAGCAACAGCTGCTATGACAACATCGATCACAGATGTTGCAACACCACATCTTTTATTACAGTTACAACAATGGAACAAATGACAACAGCAAAAGCAGCTTCCAGCACAGGGACTACATAAGCAACCACTGCTTTAAACACAGAGCAGGGACCAAACCAGCAACCTTGTCTCCCACCATGGCAGGGACAACTGCAGCAACAATATCTGTTCTGGAAACAATAGTGCCCAGGTTTGTAACCAAAGCAAGTAAAACAACACCTTCAGAGCGGCAACCACAGCAGTGTGTCAACTGTTACCATTACAGCAGGGCACACAACAACCACTATAGCTTCCACAAACGATCCCACCATGCAGAAATAACAGCCTTAACAGCAGCAACAACAGTGGCAAGCACACCAGGGAATAAAGCCATAATGATGACAGGCATTGTGAGAGTGATCAAAGTCACCACCATGGTAGGGACCAGTGCAGTGATAACAGCTGTAAACATAGCAGGGGCCAATTAATTAACCACAGCTACCAACATCATACTATTAAAAAAAGCAGTTACAATAGCTTCAACCACAGTAGTTTCGAAAGAGGCAACCACCGAAGTCCCAACAATGGCTACATAATCTTTGAAAGCAGTTATTATAGCTAATAGCTGCAGCAATACTTGCAAGCACAGAAGGTACCACAGCAACAATGACAGCTCCTACCGGAGCAGTGACAACAATGAGGACCAAAGTAGGAGCCACAGCTGCTATCAAGAGAGGGACAACAGCAGTATGAACAGCAGGGACCCAAGTCACAATTGTGATCACAGTGGGGACTCCCAAAGCAATCATATTTTCAACGACAGCAAAAACAAATCAATAAAAACAGTTGTTGTCTCAGCAGCCACTAAAGCTGCTTTCATAGAAAGAACAATACCAATTATCAGCACAGCAAGGACTACTGAAGCAACCACTGCTGTAACCACAGCAGTAACAACAGTAGTTGACAGAGCTGCCACTATGGCAGGAACAGCACCAGCAACAACAGCTGCTAACAACACAGAGAGAGGAGCAGTAACCAAAGTAGTAACCAGAGGAGGGACAACAGTAGTGACAGCTGTCTCAACAGCAGAAACCCCAGTAACAATAACATACCTCTTGCTACGTTTCCAACGTCTTTTCCTTCTCTGTCTGTACTTTTTTTATTTTGCGAGACAGTGCATATGTTGTTGCTTGTGAGACATTTTGTTTACATAAAAGGGACTCAGAGCTTTCCAATTACTTACCAATGATTGGCTTCATTGTCACTCTTATATCCTGCTCCTCATTGATCAGCATGTGCCAGTTCTATTTTCTTTTTGTTTGTTTCTCTTTTCCGTGGAGCATGGACCAAGTACTGACTTTTTTTTAATTAGTTTCCTTTGACTGCTGGTGCTGAGATTAAGATGCTTTTTTTTCTTTCTCCATTGTCATTGTTGCTTGTTTCCTTATCTCACCTGTGTTGTTGCTTGTCTGTTGTTGCTTGCCCATCGTTGCTTGCTCTGTCATTGTTGCTTCCCACATTCTACTCCACCTCCCGCATTGTTGCTTGTCCATTGTTTTTGCTTGCCTCATGACCCTCCCGCATCATTGTTGACCCTTTCTTGCTTGCTTGTTATTGTTGTCTCTATACTTCTTGCTTCCTCTGTTTTGCCACCTTCATTCTTGCAGTCTCATGACACCCACCACCACTCCCTTTCACCCCTCCCCACCTGTTTCTGCTTGCCCTGTACCACATGCTCTCCTTTCACCTTTGGTTGCTTGCCCTGTTCCACTTGTACACTCTCTCCACAAAAACATTGACAAAGTCAAATAGCGACAGCTATTTATCTTTGCAATATGTTTTTCAGTCATGTTGTACAGCAGCATGGTTGAAAGTAAAAAAAAAAAAAAAAAGAATTGCGTCACATCACTTTTTTCACATTCAGCCATGCTACAGAATAGCCGCAATGCTGTACAACATGGATAAAAAAAAAGAAAAGACAATGACAAAGTCGATAGATATCGTTTAGGCAAGACTATTAGCTTTGCCACTGATTGTTTTATTTCCCAAGCTAGTGGCCCCTTCAGCATGCTACACAGTGGCATATCAAAGACAATTTGAGCAGGTTTGTAAATGACTGTGTTTGCAGTTCATTAGTAATATTAAAATCAGACATATTAACTGTACCAATGCTTGTCACTCGTCGTATGCTCCTATTGCAGATTTGAGATGTATTTAAAAGATAAAATGCTGGTAAATTCTGCTTTGTGAATTCTTTTCGTTCACTGTAATGTTCCCTTAAGATACCCACCCTCATTGCGTTACTTTTAAGTCTTTCGCCCTAGCTGTTTTTCCTGCTACAATGTGCACAAGGAAGGTGCTCACAAAGTGTTATTAAACCTTAATTAAAACATTACACCATAGTCCGGCTAAGCCACGCCGACCATTTGGTGAGAAGGACCTAACTCGGAAGTATTTTATGAACACAGCCGCGCAGATATTTCAGACTGGAATCCAATTACTGTTCCAAGGACAAACCTAGTGATGAAATGATCTCTGTTTTATTTGAAAGTTTCCTTTTGTAGAACATCTCACGTTGTTAAACATAGGTAACACGAGACCTCCTGCTTTCACATCATACACTTTTTATTTTCGCATGGCCATTTCTGCGAGCTCATTTACGTATTCCCAGATTCCCAAATGTTTTGACTTAAAAAAATCCTCAGATAAATACAAAGCTTAGCGCCACACAAGGGAGGAAATAATACGACAACTGCGGCAACTGCTAGAGTTTTATTTTCATTTTTTGTCTTTTTGGCCGCGTCGCAGGTGCCAATTCCGGGTTCTCAGGAGACTTGTGCTGACCCTGAGGTACAAATTACCCCCAAGGCGACATAACGGCTGGCTTAGCATCCGCCACAAAACCTGCTCCTAGTATGCTGCCTTTGCTCCTAATTTGCTGCCCTCAGCCATCTCCTGTAGACAGTGCTCGCCCAGGGGTAGCACCAAAGCCAAAGACAAAATCAACTGGTAAATGCTACAGGGATGAAACATCCCCCGCAACAAGCATTATATAACCCGACATAGGGTTTGCCAGAAAGTACGAAAAGGCTCGAAGTTTGATCCTAGGGAAATAATGGAAGATAAATTGGTTATCATATTAAATTAATGTATTTTGGAGGAATTTGTATTTATTTTGCAAAGCTGTTTATCCATTTTGATTGTTCATTCCATTCTAACATATTACTTGGAAATTGTTGGATATGTCGCTTTCTGCAGGGTTATCCCCATACGTTTTGCCTTTCTCCTCCTATTTTTCTGACCCTCTTTTTGTTGGCTTTAGGATGCTGGGCACTTTACCCCTGCTAATCAGTGCTAAAGTGCACATGCTCTCCCCCCTAAAACGTGGTACAATTAGCTTATGCCTGTTTGGCTTATTTAATTTACCTGTTAGTCCCTTGTAAAGTGGTGTACCATATACCTAGGGCCTGTAAATAAATTGCTACTAGTTGGACTGCAGTGCACATTGCGCCACCCACAAAAGTAGCCTTTCAAACATGTCTCAGACCTGCCACTGCAGGGCCTGCTTGTGCAATTTGCTTCACACTGACTAGGCAAGCCAAACCACTTGCCAAGGCCTAGCCTCCCTTTTTACTACACCTAAGCCACCCCTAAGGTAGGCCTATATTGCCTTATGGGCAGGGTGCTGTGTATGTAAAAGGTAGGACATATGTCAGTATGTGGTACATGTCCTAGTAGTTACAGACAGCCTAGTTAGTTTCTCACTACTGTGAATGCTGCTCCTCTCATAGGATTGTGTTAGAAATGCCCTTACAAGTGTCCAAGTGGTGATTCCTGATCCATAAGGAGTGGCGTGGGCATGTTTGGTATAGTTGGAATGGTAGTGAAAAATCCTTCTTACTGGTGTAGGTGAATTTGACATTACTGTTTTGGCTGGGAACCCACCCGGTTGCCGACAAAGAAACTTTACTGGATGTACCGTGCAAAGCATAATGGAGGCACAGGGGTTTTAGCACCACCTGCAAAAGTGTATGTACTCAGTAGCCCGAAGCGACTACTGTAGTTCTCTTAAGTGAAGTGCAGGGGAACCGAGACCCATGCTTTATCTCTTGGAGCCATTTGATTTTTCCAGTGGCATGTTATGCCACATCATGGCTTAGTATTTAGGAGGCTTACTGTACTAACAGGATACAGAGTGCCCAGGCAGCTGCTACTTCATTTGGAGCATTCCAAGTGAACTATGTCACAAGACTGTTGCATGACTGCAATACTGAGTTCCATTGCATTATCTACATAGCGTGCCTAACTATCAGTCCCCAGGCGTGCATAGGGAGATACACTGGGTGATTCATGTATATTTAACTAGCCCTGAGTGTATTGAGAAGTGCCCTTTTTAAGCCCTTCATAGTCAGAAAAATGAGTACTATACAATATCCCGACACAATATGCAAAGTTATGCCATTTTATGATGTTTAGCGACATAACAGACGTCATTTTATTGCCCTCATTCTCATGTTTTGACCATTGCCTAAGTGGCAAAGTATTCACTGAGTTATGATGTCTAGGTCTAAGGTTTATGTATAATACACTTTGGGGGTGATTCTAACTCTGGCGGGCGGCGGAGGCCGCCCGCCAGAGTTCCCCCCTCCAGAACACCGCTCCGCGGTCAGGAGACCGCCGCGGTGATTCTGGGTTTCCCACTGGGCTGGCGGGCGACCGCCAAAAGGCCGCCCGCCAGCCCAGTGGGAAACAACCCTCCATGAGGATGCCGGCTCTGAATGGAGCCGGCGGAGTGGAGGATGTGCGACGGGTGCAGTTGCACCCGTCGCAAATTTCAGTGTCTGCTCAGCAGACACTGAAATTCTTTGTGGGGCCCTCTTACGGGGGCCCCTGCAGTGCCCATGCCATTGGCATGGGCACTGCAGGGGCCCCCAGGGGCCCCACGACACCCCATACCGCCATCCTGTTCCTGGCGGGAGAACCGCCAGGAACAGGATGGCGGTATGGGGTGTCAGAATCCCCATGGCAGCGCAGCAAGCTGCGCCGCCATGGAGGATTCCTTTGGGCAGCGGAAAACCGGCGGGAGACCGCCGGTTTTCCATTTCTGACCGCGGCCAAACCGCTGCGGTCAGAATGTCCTGCGGGGCACCGCCAGCCTGTTGGCGGTGCTCCCGCAGACCCTGGCCCCGGCGGTCCTTGACCGCCGGGGTCAGAATGACCCCCTTTATGTTTTTATATACCATTGTGTAGGGTCTCTTTTGTGTGTATTTATTTAGTCACTGGTGTGTGTGTGTGTGTGTGTGTTGCGCAAATGCTGTACACATTACCTCTGGAGATAAGCGTGACTGCTCTGTGCCTAGCTACTGGGGGTGAGCACAGGTTATCTTTGGCGTCTCATTTACTCACCCTGACTAGAGTGGTGGTTTCTGCCTGGCTGAGGTGCATACACTAGCCAACTAGAAATCCCATTGATCAGCAGTAAGGAAAGGACTTGTGTTTGCACAATACCATAGTGACTCATTTTTGCACTACAAAACTCTTAGACTATTATGTGTTGTTGAGTTTCTCCTGTTCCCTCATATTGGTCATTTTATTGATTACTCCTGCCTCATTTTTCTTACACATGGGACTCTACCAAAATGGAGTTAACTTATAATGTGGACCACTTAGTCTATTATGACCTGACGGAGTTAAAGGGTTTCTGCAGGGAGAAGGGAATAGCTGTGGGTGAAGAAGTCGATGAGGCAGACCTCAGGAGAGCCCTGTACTAGTTTGATAGGGACCGCAAGGAAGCAACTGAGAAAGAGGACCAGGAATGTGGTGCTTCTGTGGAGGACCCTGAGACTAGTGAGGACTCTTGATGGGACAGTTCCCAGTCCACACACCAGGAGGGTAGTGGTTCTTTGGGAGACCCTGAGGAGGACCCCAAGAATGGTGAGTACTCTGAGAGTCCTTGTGGTTCTCAATCCACAACTCCAGAGGCCAGTGACCCTGAGGATGAAGAGGAGGAGGAAGAGAATGACTGGGCACGGTCAGCTGTAGAGAGTGAGGACCCCATAGATAGGGAGTCCTTTGTTAGGTCTAGTGCCAGCAGCAGTGTCACCTCCCTTTCCCTGTCCCCTGAGTAACTCAAGGATAGACAGGCTGAGAGGGACCTGACGTTGCAGCTGGCACAGCTAGCTGTGGAGGAGAAAAGCCATGAGCCTGAAAAGCTCTCAGCTCAGGAGAGGATGGCGGAGGCTGAAAGGGCCTTCACCAAGGAAAAGCTTGCCTTTGAGGAAAGTAGGCTGACCCTTGAGTATAGTTGTAGAGTTCTGGACTCACCTGCACTGCAGGTGGGGTCCAGTGGTGGCAGCAATGTGGAGTCTAGTGACAGGTACAACACCCACATACCGATAGACTTGGTGCCTTGCTTCAATAAGGGGGATGACCTGCATCAGTGGCTGTAGGCATATGAGAAGGCTCTGACAGCACGCAGGATCTCTGAGGAGGATTGGGGAACTGACCTGGAGAGTTATATTCCTGGTAATGAGAAGGATACCCTACTGGTCCAAGAAGGGAGTGACAGACACAGGTATACCACCCTGAAGGAAGCCCTGATTGCAAAGTATATGAGTATATGTTGAGGTGCAGGGGCCTTCAGAGACTGCCTCACCAGTCTTGGGGGTGTTTGTGGAGCAGTGTTGCAAAGCACTATATGGATGGATGTTAGGTAGCGCAGTAAACAGTTTTGAAGGGCTGCACAATCTGACTATCAGAAAGCACATGTTCTGTTGCTGTTTTCCAAGGCTATTCCAACAACTGTTGGAGTGCAGGGTCTTTGACCCCAGGGAACTTGCAAAGGAGGCAGACCTCTGGGTGGGTACCAGGAGGTCTGCAAAGTCACTGGGGAGTGACCCAAAAGGGAGTGGCTCAGGTTCCACCCAACCGAGGGTGGGAGAGGTTCAGAGTAACTCAGACAGGTCCCCTTGGAGTAAGTTGGGTGCAGGGTCCCATCTCCCTTCTTAGAGTAGGAGGAAGGGTGGAGGTTGGAGACATCCCAGGTTGCCCTATGCCCAGCCCCAGAACCTGGAGAGTACCCAGAAAGGACCTCAGGAAGAAAACATAGTCAGTACTGAGAGACCATCCACAGAGGGGGGCCCTGTGGTGCGAGGAGAACTTGGGGAGGGCTGCTGTCACAAATGCCCAACCGGTTCTGGAGTCTGGCAGTACTGCTCCGCAGAGGAGGGTACAGAAGTCCAGGTGAAGAGATAGGGGGGAAGACCTTGCCCCTAACCTCGGTCCAGCCTAAGGGTACAGACCCTGTGTTGGGGTGCCAGGTTCAAGGTGACACCCCTGACCTGGATTGAGGGGCGGCTGCCACAAGCATCCCTACCATTTTTTCTTCTGGTAGTACCCTTCCTGGTGGGGGGTGCGGAGTTCTGGAAGGGGGAGCAGGGGAAGGAAGTACTCACTTCTAATCCTGGTTTAACTCAAGGGAGCGAACCCTGGGTTGGGAGACCAGTTGCATGGTGTAACCCCTCGACTGGTGGAAAGCTGAGTATGACGGCTGACACAAGCGTCCTGGAAATTCTGGATTTTAGGGGTACCGGACCCAAAAGGAGGGTACAGAACCCCAGGAGGAGGGGCAGGGGAAGAAAGCCTCAACCCTGCCTCCTGGCCAGCCTGAGGGTACAGACCCTGGGCTGGAGGACCAGTCTCGGGGTAACACCACTGACCTTGTGGGATGTAGAGTAAGGAAAGTGGGTTCTGGGAGCATAGACAGAGGGATCCAACTGGGTACAGGGTGGAGTAGAATTGGCAAGTATTGCCCCTGCAGTTGCCGGCCATTGCCCACGTTCTATCTCACCAAGCAGGGAAGCCCATCAAGGTATTGATTGGTCTACCTGGCTTTAGGCTGGAGAGAGGCTGTGTTGGAAATGGCCCATTCTGCAGGGCTAGCCCCAAACCTTTTGCCTTTCTCCTCCTATTTTTCTGACCCTCTTTTTGTTGGCTTTTGGACTCCGGGCACTTTACCACTGCTAATCAGTGCTAAGGTCCATGTGCTCTCTCCCCTAAAACTCGGTATAACTGGCTTACATCTGTTTGGATTATTTAATTTACCTGTAAGTCTCTTGTAAAGTGGTATACCACATACCCAGGGCCTGTAAATTATGTGCTACTCTTGGGCCTCCAGAACAGATTGCACCACCCACAGAAGTAGCCTTTCAAACATGTCGCAGGCCTGCCACTGGAGGGCCTGCATGCGCAGTTTACTGCGACACTGACTTGGCAAGCCAAATCACTTGCCGAAGCCTAGATTCACTTTTTACTACACCTAAGTCACCCCTAAGGTACGCCCGAGATAATCCTATTGGCAGGGTGCTGTGTATGTAAAACTAGAACATATGTCATTCTGTGTTACATGTCTTAGTAGTGACAGACCGCCTATTTAGTTTCTCACTACTGTGAGTGCTGCTCCTCTCGTAGGATTGCATTGGAAATGCCCTCACAAGTGCCTAAGTGGTAATTTCTGATCCATAAGCAGTGGCGTGGACATATTTGGTATGGATAGAATGGTAGTGAAAAATCCTGCTTACTGGTGTAGGTGAATTTTACATTACTATTTTGGAAATGCCATTTGTAGAAAGTGGGCATTTTTCTGTGCTTTTAACTCTGGTGCTTTGCAGCATGGCTCCAACCCACGTATAGGGTAGAGTGACAGCTGGGCTTTGTGCATATTCCCGAAACACGGTCACCCATCAGGAATGGTTAGGTTTGATAGGGTTACATCTGCATACTAATGGTCTTCCTGGGCTGGGAGAGAGGAAGGCAGGACACTTTTTACACCTAAATAGGCTGTGTCCTGCACTCACACAAATGGTTTGTTTACCCCCTCCTGATGTCTGGAGCCTGAGTGGAAGAGAAACTGGTCAGATCTGGCTGGAACCTTCTCCCACCTTCTGGAAGCTGGACACTTGGAGTATAAGTAGAGGGGCTGTAGCCCCCTGATTATCAGAACACTTTTGGAACTGGGACTGAACCCCTGCCAGAAGGACGGCTGGACTGCACAAAAGACACATTTGGACTGCTCTTCAGTTGTTGCCCTGCTGCCTGCTGCTGGGTAGCCTAAAGGACTCATCTGGATTGCTTTTCTGCATGTTGCCCTGCTGCCAGCTGTACCATGATTTTGGACTTCCAAAGTACTGTAGTGCTATCAGGAGAGATCACAATTCAAGCTGCTGGTTTTACTGTGCTGGTCTGCCTCACCACTTCTGCTTGCTTTGTAACACCTCCAAGTGCTTCCCAAGGAGCCCAGCACAGGGAGAGTAATGTTTCCTGCTCCTTGGTATTGTCTGAACTCACCGCATGAAAAGCTCTTCATGATTTTTGCGTTAGCGCTTGGTGAGTGCTTTTTATGACCTTACTTTGTGGGATTCCTCAGCATGCGGTGAGTGCTGCATTTTTCTGAGCTCTCACCCTCTAAACTAGTGCATGCTAAGCACTGGGGCAGGAGCTGTGTCATCTGTGAGAGGCGAACCACAAGGGAGACCACACTCTGCCCCCAGTGAGCGTGATGCCTCCTGTATAGACTGCAGGAGGCACCCTGCGCTCACTGTGAACCCTAAACCCATGCCCTGCTCCCCCCTCCTTACCTGGTGCAGTGTCCTCAGGCCACTCAGTCTGTGGCGGACCCCGGACCCGAAATAAGGCATAGGATTGCCTCCGTGGGAGTCCCCCACCCCATAACAGTACCTCCTAGCTCTCCCACCATCAGACAGGCATGGAAGGAACCATGCCACAAGTTTTCTACCTGGAGCCCCCTGATTTTGGGATTCAGGCAGTCCCAAGAACCCAAGCAGCCTCCTTGGCCAGCCAACATGCGCGGAGCCCTAGCGAGGTCTCACCGCCCAAACTCCACAGTGTGCGTGTGCCCCCCTGCTAAAGAACCATACCTGGAGGGCACTGGATTGCCGGACAGAGGGGAAGGCTCGGCACTACCCCTCCACCCGGTTGCTTACAAGGAAACTGTACTGGAGCTACCATTCAAAGCCTAATTGAGGTTTTTGCACCACCTGCAAAAGTGTATGCACTCAGCCTGAAGCGACTACCGTAGTTCTCTTAACAGAAGTGCAGTGGAACTGGGACCTTTGCTTTATCTCTGGGAGACATCTGATCTTTGTTATGGTATGTCATGCCAAATCATGATTTAGTATTTAGGAGGCTTACTGTACTAACAGGATAGGGCGTGCCCAGGCAGCCGATAATTCATTTGGAGCATTCCTAGTGGTCTATGTCATATGACCGTTGCATGATTGCAATACTGAGTTAGGCTGCAGTATCTACGTAGTGTGCCTAGCTATCAGGACTAAGGTGTGTATAGGGAGCTACATTGGGTAATTCATGTATGTGTTCCCAGCCTTGAGTGCATTGATAGGTATCCTTTTAGACCCTGCGTAGTCAGGATAATGAGTACTATACAATATGCCTGCACAATATGCAGTGTAATGTCATTTTATGATGTTCAGCAACATAACAGACATCCTCTTATTGCCCTCATTGTTATGTTTTGACCCTTGCCTACTTGGCAACGTATTCACTAATTTTTGATGTCTTGGTCTAAGGTTTATGTAAAATACACTTTATGTTTTTATATATCATTGTGTAGAGTCTCTTTTGTGGTGTATTTAGTGGGTCACTGGTGTGTGTGTGTTGCACAAACACCGTACACTTGACCTCTGGGGACAAGCCTGACTGATTTGTGCCAAGCTACTGGGGGTGCACACAGGTTATCTTTTGTGTGTAACTTACTCACCCTGACTAGAGTGGTGGTTTAAGCCTGGCTGAGGTGCATACCCTAGCCAACCAGAAACCCCATTTCTAATTGAAAGAAAAAACTGAAGTATAGCATACCTATAATGTTATTCAGTTACAGAGATCATATTAGAAAATGAAGCAAGTTATTGAACTTTGAAGTTCTCTAAAATGTATTGTTTTACCAATCTCTTATATAATGTGTCCTCCGCCATCTGTTTAAGATTCGGGAATGCCTATCCAAGCCTAAAACCAAAGAAAGATGATTAATTCTCATTGATAGTTGCATAGTCTATCCTAAACAAAATCCAGGGCCTTATTCACAAAATGTGTTACCTTTATGCGGCTCAGTCACAATGGGTGTGGGATTCCCATTCAACCAGAAACTCCCATTGTGGGTCCAAACGGGAGGCCAGTTGTCCCACTATTTTGAAGCAGAGATACATCACTATAAAGCACTTGGAAATATGGCACGAATATCAGAAATAATTTTGGAAAAACACACAGAAATTAGTGCGGTATGCAGTTTTCACAGTTTTCAGCATTTGAATCTCTTTTCCGCAGGTCCCAACACGGTTGGTTGTAAGAGTGTGGTAATACCTCCCAGTACAGTTATTATGGGTGCTGTCCTATCGCACGTTGTCACTGAACAACTCAGGATCGGCCCTGTAGTGATTACCTACATATACCATAAAAATCGATTTCAACACACAAAAGGAAAATCCTGAATAATGAAAAGCACAAGTAAAACTGCCAAATTAACGAAAGCCTGACTGGTAAGCTGAGCACATTTTTCATTTAGAACCTGAATAAAATAATGTAAGTAGCTTGGAACTTTAACACAAAGATGAGGAGGAATCAATTAATCAGGAATTATATAGTGCTGTTAATTTAATCACTCAATAGGGTATCCAGGCGCGTGCAGGCCCCAGAAGGCTCAATCATACAGACAGGTTTTGAGAGGCCTTCGGAGTTCCGGAAGTGAGGTGATGGTCTGGAGTTGTATGGGGAGGGTGTTCCACATGTTTGCTGTGATGTAGAAGAAGGTGCATCCCTCACTTCTGCTTTAGTGGATGCAGGGAGTGTGGGCAAGTGAAAGGGAGGCAGAGCCTAATCTTCTTGACAGTTGATGGAAGCTCAGGAGGTGGTTAATGTAGGTGGGTCCTTGGTTGTGTAGAGCTTTCTATGTGAGGGTCAGTAGCTTGAACTGGCATCTCTTCTGTACAGGGAACCAGTGGAGTTGCCTGAGGTTGGGTGTGATGTGGGTTCATCTGGGGAGGTTGAGGATGCGTCTTGTTGCGGCGTTTTGTATGGTTTGAAGTCTCAGAATAAGGTGTGTGCTCATTCCTACGTAGAGGGAGTTGCCATTGTCCAGTTGGCTGGTGATTAAGGCCTGTGTCACAGTGCATGTCATGTGTGGGGGTAGTCACTTGATCTTACTTGGCCTGTGCAGGATGAGGAAGCAGGCAGGGGAGACAGCATTTATCTGTGATTTAATGGTGAGGTTGTTATCAATGATGATTTTGAGGTTCCTGGCATGGTAGGTGGGTGTAAGTCTTTGGTTTGACAGCCACCAGGAGTTGTTCCATGTGTTGTTGTTGTTGCTGAAGATCAAGACTTCTATCTTGTCCATGCTGGGTTTCAGTTCTTCTTCATCCATTTAGCGACGCTTGTCATACACATGTGGAAGTTGGTCCTGGTGAGTTAATCAGTAAGTGAGAGGATGAGTTGGTGTGCCATCTGCGTAGTATATTATGTTGAGACCGTGAGATCAGATAGTGTAAGCTTGCGGGGTCACATATGCATTGAAAAGCGTGGGGCTGAGGGATGAGCCATGGGGGACACCACAGATTACATTTGTGGGTTCTGAGGTGAAAGATGGTAGGGGGAGCCTCTGTGTTCTACCAGTGAGGAAGGAAGTGATCCATCTGAGTGCACCCTCTTGGATGCCGAGCTGGTGGAGTCTTTTGATTAGCGTGTGGGGGGATACGGCATAGAAGGCTGCCAAGAGGTTGAGGAGGATCAGGCCTGCTGTTTCTTCCCAGTCCAGGAGGATTTTGATGTCATTGATGACTGCGATCACAACGGTGATCTTGGCACTGTAGTTGCTGTGGAAGCCCGATCAGGAAGAGTTGAGTATGTGTTTCTGCTCCAGGTATGTTGTGAGTTGCTTGTAGGTAGTCTTCTCAAGTACCTTGGCTGGGAATGGGAGCAGGGAGATTAGGCTGTAGTTTTTTTAGTTTGCTGGGGTCAGCAGGGTTTTTTTTGAGAAGTGGTCAGACTTTGGCATGTTTTCAGGCATCAGGAAATGTTGGGGTGGAGATAGAAGTGTTGAGCAGGGTGGTGAGTTCCTAGCCAATCCTTTGGTTTCCGAGGTTGAAGATGAAATGTGGGCATGGGACTGTAGGAGCTCTTGAGTGGATGGTTTTCATGATAGAAGTGGTGTCCTGAGTGGAGAGGTGGCTCCAGGTGGACAGTCCGTGTTTTGTGTCAGATGTGGTGGCAACAAATCTGTTGAAGAAGTCCGTAGGTGTAGGTTGTGGTTCAAAGTATCTGTATATGGTTCCAATCTTGTCATGGAAGAAGTCAGCGAGGCTGTCGCACAGCTCTTGAAAGGGTGTGATGTTGTGTTCATTGGCAGCCGACTTAGAGAATTTCCTAATTAAGTTGAAAAGTTATTTTCTTTTGTTGATGTTGCTTTTGATGCGTACAGCTAGAGCTATCTTATTTGTTGCCCTCAGAAGGCAGTGGTAGAGGTTGAGAGAGGTCTTGAAGGTTGCACTGCCTGAGGTGTTTTTGCTGGCATGCTATCTCCTCCCCAGATGTTTGCTGTTGTGCTTTGCTGATCTGAGTTTTTAGGTGTGCTAACTGGCCATTTTGGAGGATTGACTCTGCTTTTTACTCTTGATGGGGGCGATGCTGTTGGTGCAGTTGGAGATCCAGGTTTTAAGTTATTGATTCCCTGTTCCAGGTTGGTGGGGTTAGCTGGGTTGGAGGTGTTGAGGGAGTCTGTCCAGCTGGTCTCTGAAATTTTGCTCCATTTGCAATGGGGGGCACTGGCCATCTTGGGGGTGGCAGTGTGGGGGCTGGAGATGCTAAAGTGTCTGATGGATTGATCGGTCCATATGAGTTCTGTAATGTGGCTGTATTTGATGCAGTTGCTGGTGGTGAAGATGGGGTCCAGTGTGTGTCCTGCAATGTGCGTGGGGTCGTAGACAATCTGGGTCAGTTTGAGGCCACTCATATGTCGAGGAGGTGGGCAGTGTTGTTGTTGGGGGTCATTGATGTGGAATTTGAGGTCACTGATGAACATGGAGTCCTTGGAGACCAGGGCTAGTGGCCTAACAAAGTCTGTGATGATGTTGCAGAAGTTAGAGCAGGGGCCTGGGGGCCGGTATGCAAAGGGGCCTTTGATGGTTGTCTTGTTACCTGTGTAGAGCTTGAAGTTGAGGTGTTCCATGGGAGAGGTAGTATTGTCGGTGGTGGTGGTGCACTTTATGGCCGCTTTTTAGGTGATGTATTTCCTCGTCCTAGCTTGTTGGTGTGGTCCTGGTGAGTAATTTTGTGACAGTTAGAGATCGCTGTGGAGATGTCAAGGGCAGAGGCCAAGCTGAGCCAAGTCTCAGTGAGGAAGATGATGTTGGGTGCGAGGGTGGCGATGAAGTCCCATAACTTGGTGGAGTGCTTGCACATCAAGCGTGTGTTGAGGAGCAGGCAGTGTAGTCAGTGGGTCACTTTTGGTGCGTTGTGGTGAGAGGTCGATGTTGTGTTTTGCTGTGTGCTTGTGGGTGTGTTGGTGCAGGAGAATGTCCACCTGGCGCAGGAGAGTGGTCCTACCGTAGTGTTAGGGTGCAGTGCAGCATGGCAGCAGTGTTTGTTGGGGTGTCTGGTGTTCAGAGCATGGAGGGCAACAGCATCATAACTGCGGATGAGATCCAGGGGTCCTGGTGCTGAGTGTGGCCAGGAACGGACAGGTGCAGATGGGTGTGTCTGTGGCACACCTATGGAGCATCAACAGTATGCCTGCTGCATGACAATGCTGCAGGCTCCATTAACTAGGCACTGGGAGGCAGTGGACGGGGCTTGGTGGGAGATGGGAAAAATTGGCAGCAGGTGGGAAAATGGCCATCCAAGTGTTAGGAGTGAAAACGGACAAGGAGGAAAACAATAGAATGCGAGAAAAAAGCAGATTCACAATGGAAAAAGCAGTAGAATATGAGAGAGAAGCCGGTTAACAAGGAGAAAAGCAGGGAGAAAAGCAATAGAAAATGAGAGAATTAGAAAACAGGAGAAAAGTAGTTTAACATGGAGAAAAGCAATAAAAAAGCAGATTAACAAGGAGAAAAGTAATCGAGAAATGGGAGAAAAAGCAGAATACCTAAGCAAGAGTGATGCAGTACCTCGATGGAGAGCTGGGTCTGGGACCTGCATGCATTTATAACCGGAAATGCAAGTAGAAATATATGGTAATCCAGATAAAAGACTGAGCAACTGCATGCAGGACAATAAGAACAACTGAGTGGTGTTTCTTAAGGGCGACGACAATGGGAAGTTGCAGTTAACAAGCCAGATAAAGGAAGGCTATTGTACACAATTTCAACATGGGATCCAACATCTGGTAAACATGCAAGGTGCTAGATGTAATGCTAAAAAGTGGTCACAGGCAAATTTCGTTCATGATAGCTCTGAGAGCTCATTCAGCAGCACAATAGCACCCAAGTGGAAGGGCTAAATTATACACGTCATGCGGCAAAACCAAATTGTGTTTGGAAATGGAAGGGCACTTCAAGAGGATCAGGTCACAAGAAAGGTGATGCTAAACTTGCAGAAACTGAATTGCGGTGAAATTAAAGGTGAAATGATATGAAGCATAAAAGGGAATACAATAGAAACATTGAAACATGGCAAAGAAATGTTGATAGAAAGAGGGTTCAAAGAGAAGCAGGAAAAGCAGGCATATGATTACAGAAAAGGACATGTGACTGGATAGGGAGTGAAGCTTGGAGAAGAATACAGTATTAAGGCCAGGTTCCTGAGACATCTCCATACAATCGATACAGATATGCATATTAGATGTGAGATGAGGCACTCTAGGAGGACCCTGTTGTGTAATAAGATAAAGTACATAAATAGTAGTTGGAGATCATGATGGAGGTGTTCGCTTGTATGGTTGAGGCAGATTTCTGGTATTTGTTGATCATCTGGGACCGAATTTCAGATTAGATTCCCTGTCTGTGCCACGGCATAGCCTTAACTTGACATGCCTGGTGGAGACCTGGACAGTACACCTTATTACAGAAGATGCACAGTTACCAGTGCAGGCACAAACGTGTGTCTGCATTGGGAACAATGCATTTGAAAAATGAGGTTTGAAGTCACAGGTCTACCTTTCACTGTAGATGGCTGACCCTGTCTCATTTTCAAATAAGGGCAGGGATTGCCCTCCCACAAGAGAGCAATATGTGGCTGCTTCCGACTTTGGGGGGATGCCTGTGGAGTTGCTGTAACCCCAGTTACCTTCACCCAAGGGATGCCTCATAGACTATGTTCCACATATGTGGTGCACACTCAGTGCACCGCCTGACAGATTTCTTGCCACTGCCAGCAATTATAATATGTCACTGTATCAAAGGCAAAGGTTTTCCTCATTTACATGATGGCATTCCTCAATGCTGATGAGAAAATGATCCTTTGTTATTCCATCCATGCAAAGTATGTGCTGATGTGATCTATATTACAGAAGGAGCTGCACAAGCATTTAAATACCAGAGTGGCCCAGGGTGCAATAAGTGGGTGCAAATAGCTTTTGTGGCCCCGGGGCACCTGGGGCACATTGTATAATATGGCCCCTCCTTGCTAAACTGGAGGAGGTAATATATGGTAGGACCCGAAGGACACATCAAAAGAGGTTGGTGGGTTGAGTTTTCAGTCCAGACAGTCTGCTTAGGTCCAGATTCAGGAGCTATACATTGATATACTTCCCCCCCCCCCCCCACAAACACTCATACATACATAGTCACACATAACTAGATTCATACAAGATCTCTAAACAGACACAGCACTTGAAATAAAGCCACTAAGATGCCATCCATAATGTTTAATACTCATCTTTCAACGGATCATTCAGCATTTTGTCCAGATTCACCCAAATATGCAATCAGTTGCAAGGGAGTTATGTTGTTCCACTGAATAAAACTGAACTGAACAGGTCAAAGAGTGGGCTGATATTCTGACAGGAGACAGCAGTGGAAATACTGCAAACACTTAAGAAAGAGGAGACAAGTGTATGTCTTGCTCCTCGTAGAGGTGGGATTGCAGAGACAGCACCTCGTAGCAGAGAAGGGTGGAATATAATAGTTTGTTGGATCATTTGTATGTTAACTTTTTAACCTAGTGTCCAGGACAACGTTCTGGGACAAGATTAAAGTAATTGGGGTTTTCTTTCATTTCTGAACGGAGCTACGGTTTAGTTTCTGGGAAACTGTCAAATCATAAATGTAGAAAGTATTCTGTCATTGCTACTTTGCCAAGGAGAGATCTTTGTACTGCCACGTTTGTGAAAAAGAGCAACCCAAGGAATATTTAATAAACTTCGCCTACTTTCCTGGTTTAACAATGTAATTTATTAAACATCTGCTGCTAGGACAATAACTTATTTTTCTTTACTTACAGAGGATGCATAATTTGCCCTCCCGATGCAAGGGTGCAACATCTTTGTTGACTTGAAGTCCAGTCTTCCCCAGTGGACCCTGGATGAGACATTCATCAAGCACATTATCTGCACATTTTATCAATAACTTTAAATCTCTTGTGTGTCAACAACATCCTCTGCAATTTTAGTTATCAAAATAGTGTTCCGCCAAAGGAATCGCCGAATGTAGTGATGTTTCTATTAACCTGTGTATGGTCCACCATCTACCTTCAGTTCTAGGTAAATAAAATATCTTTTGGTGTAATCAAGGCCAGCGGTGGCTGATGATCTTTGAAAGTAATGGGGTCAAATGCTAACTCTAATCCCATGGAATGAGTGAAACAAGCAAGTCTGACTTATTGTAAGTAGGTTCCATGAGAGGGTGGTCTTCTCTGATAACATTTTGAAAAAACAGGTTCAAACTGTGCAGAATCCTCATATAGATTTGCTAAAAATCCATGGGCTCTGAACAGGCATTTATGAAACATTCCAATACACCATAAATCAAAAAATGTCTCTGGTGTGTCAAGGCCAGCATTTACTCATGTTTTCTCCCTCACCATACATGCCAGGACTGCCCCGCTTTAGGACAAGAATTATCTCCAATATGCCACACTAGCGTATTGCCACAGATGCCCCCATATTGTTAGAATATCTTCTCATATACCAGGGCCTACATTTTTCCATGGAAGCCCTCCCTTACAAGAATTAATTCTAATAGGCTGGCACCAGTAGCTGGCCATAGGTACCTCCATAATCCAAGAATGACCTTGCGCACACCGTGCTGGCTCTCACGCACAACACATACTCAGACATATACTTACTTACTCACTCCTCCTCAGTCTTTCTAACTCACTCACATTCACACTCCCTCACTTCCCAACACTCTCTGATTGTATCTCAGACTCACTCCCACACAAATGTACAAATACATACACACTGAGTCTTATACCATTGTCTCTCACACTTTCACTCATTGATTTTCATTCTCATGCACACCCTCATAAGGATGCTCACACATATTTACTCACTCTTTTAGACTTTTCCTGGCTTGCTTCCCCCTCATTCACTAAAATGTTATTCTGCTTACTCAGATTACCTCACTCGCTGTCACACTCACCCACCCTTTTTCACTCATTCTAATTCATACCTTCATTCACTCACTCTCTCACTTACTCTCTGTTAGACACACTCTCCCACTCACAAACACAAAGATACTCATTCAATATCACTGATGCTCATTCATTCTCACTCAATTCTCACTCAAATTCACTCACTCTCATTTACACTCATGCTCACAAACACACACTTGCATGCAATTGCTTTCACTGAGTCACTCATTGATTTTCACTGCTCTCACACACACACACACACTTACTGTCTCCCACACTTTCTCACTCACTCCTTCTGCACTGACAAAATGCTCAAACCCACACTCACTCTCACTTTTTTCACAGTTCTCTCTCTCCTCACTGACTGATTCTTACTTTCACTGCCACACATTTGCCTCCTGTTATTTAATGCCTTACCGCTCATTCTGTCACTGACTCATTCTCACTCAGACTCACTTTTGCTTTCTCTCTCTCTCTCTCTCAATTACAGACATATATCCACTTTCACAAACTCACTCACATACACTCTCGCTCTCAATCTCTCACCAGTTCTCACTCACTCTTATTCATACACAATCACTCTTACAAACACCCACACACACACTCACTGATTTTCACTCCTCACATACACACACACTCACTACCTCACACACACTCACTCTCACACATTCCTGCTCACACACTCTCACAAATGAACAGAGCAACAACTTTGGAATTATTTGTCATTCTTACCATGAGTCCTCTGCTGGTGATTCCCTCACTGCAACAGCGCAGTAGGAATCCAGCACTGGACATAGGATCCAGCAAGGCAAATGAGAAACCAAGCAGGTTAGCAGAAGCTCTATCAGAAACTAGGAGAGGGTTTGGGACCCATCCCCCCTGCTTGTCTGTGTAGATGCTCATTAGCCTCAGGGATAAACTGATGAGCACACTCACAACTCTATTTTGGCAAATATATTGTGCTCCCAGAGGCACGTACATGATTTAAATAAAATTGATTGTGCCTGTTTGAGGTGGCAGTGGTTGAATTACACAACTCACACAAGTAAGTACAATCCAGACATCCACCCACTCAGTCCCCTGTTCCTAAACATTACTCTGTAGTAGGACTGTAACTCAACTCCTCATCTCTCCTCAGAAACTTGGGAAAGCCAAGATGACTAACCTGCACACTGGCACCGTTCAAGGAAATACAAAAGCCATGTTTTCATGAATGTTGCTAATTTAAAAAAAGAGCAGTGTGGGTAGAGGCAAGGAGCAGAGCCTGGTGGCTCACAGGAGGCGGTGCAGCTCCCTAACAATCCTGTTTAAGAGCTGCCTCTGATCACGGCACACTTTTATTTGAACGGGGCCTGTGGAATAGGTTTTGCAATTAAATGTGGCGTCTACTGTTCATTTTATCAAATCTGATGCAGTTTATCGACTCCCCCAAAAGTAACTACGAACTGAAACAATTCATTGCACATTCACAAAGAAGCCTCTGTACTGGAATGTGTTTCCAAGCCAAGTGTGATCTGTTTCCACACACAGGTAGCATTGTAGGGTACATTCCCACCAGTGCCAAGATAAATGTGTATTTATGAGCTCGCTATCCAACCATGCATCTAATCTTCAGCACTCAAGAACATCTGACTGTATTCAAAAGCTGCATCACACCCAGATCTTCCACTGATCAGAGCTCACAGTCCAGGTATGTCGCCTGGGAGGGCGTCCAAGACAAATATGTCATTCTCTAGGAAATGTAATCTTTACTCCCATATTTATGCACGTCACACATATGACTGGAATGCCTGCAGTTGCCAGTTTCGCTAGCAGTCATGTTGTAACCTTTGCCATCTGCTCTCTTCATGCGCCTCTGGTGACCGGTGCACATATAAAGTGAAAGCAGGTTTAAACATTTTTTAAACTGCAACATGCTGTACAAGAATCATCACTGGCGGATGTAAATTCAGTTTTTTGGTTGGCCAGCCACACTTACTGATTTGCACTTGTCCACTTGACATTGTTCCTAGAGGCACCTTACCAGCCACCTACCAACACTTACCCTCACGAAAGAGTCGCAATTCATTGAAACAGAAAGATCATGGTGTCAAACAAAAGACCAGATTGGTAACTGCATACGTGATACTCATAGGGAATGTCGACTTGGTACCACTGGGACTGGATTGCATAGGTTGCACTGGTGCCGGTGCAATTTTCCACCCACAAATTCAAAAGTGCAAAAGTAGATTGGTGGGAGTTTTAAGTAAACAGGCCCAAAGTTAACTTCCCAACCTTGCAAAGTGTTCCCCAGTTCTGCTCATGGTTTAATTATGGTGTGTTCTGGATATAAACTAAGGACTACTGCAAGAGGTCTATCAGTTTCTCAAATGGTCGGTCTGCAGGTCTCACACTGCAGTCCAAGTTTGCTGTCCGAGATTAACCGGAACCCATTTGGTAATGTTGTTAAAACATGACTCGTATCTCAACATATTTTAAATGATGTAACTCACAATAAAGTCTCAGAAACTTTACAACAGGAACACAGTGTCATCATGTAAATATTTTTCCTCCTAAATGCTAAAGATGTAATTTATACAGTGGAACCTAACGCTGAAAGTTTTATGTCTGGCTCACTTCTCCACATATTAGTAATAGTTTGTGTGTTGATGCTAAGTACTGACATTTCTCGAAATTCAAATGATGATGATACATATTATTGTGTGTTCTTTGCCACTGAAATGCACTTATGCTGCTATGTTGGCCTGAAAACCTTGTAGTATGATTCACATTTTAATTAGGAAGATGAGCTTGCCTTCCTGCAGAGTGTAGGACATACCCACAATCAAGACTACCACCTGGACAGGCGCCCTGTAGTAGAGAACATTGATTGTAATTTCTACTAAGGAAGAAGTGGGAGCTCAGATCATGTCTTGATAGAGATCACATTTTACTAATACATTAGTGGCATAGAAGTTAGCATATGGCGACTTACAAACCTTCATTTAAATGCCTAACAGAGAGAAACTATTGTGGAAATGTAAATTGTGCATGTTTGAAAGATGGTGGACAATGTGGCTGCCATTCGTATTTTGACATCACGTTTAACATGAAGGCATTGTGCGTTTATATTTAAGTGAATTTTTAGTTAGAATAAACATGAAAGTATTATCTTTAAGAAGAAACAGTAGAAATGAAGAATATTACGACTATTAATTGAACATGAACTAATCGTACTTATTTTGATTCAAATGGATTTTACTAACATGAGTTACATGTGTGCAGAAAAATAAATGCACGTTTGTGTTCTAATATGTCATAAATAATGTTTGCAATAAAACAATTTGTTTTGTTTATATTATTTAATTGTAAGGTGCTCAATAGGATTTATGTGTATTAATAGTATTAATGTGCATTTAGCTTTGTTAGCTTGACTAGGCCTGAAAGTTTTTTTTTTTTTTGCAGCAGCAGCAGCAGTAGAGGACAATTACTGGTTTATTCTGTTCCCTCTGACCTGAATTCTTGGTCTAGGTTGTTGATGTGATGTTAAATGTCCTATTGTAATGGAGGCAGAGAACATGTTTCAGTACTAACTATGTAACAATATTTGTTCTAACTGTTAGGGCAGGAAACTTTTAGTTTCCGTGTAAAATGTGTTTAGTTTATTTTGTGTGTCATGAGAAAGAAGTTGAAGTAACAAATAATTAGAAAATGTAATATTTTGGTGTAACTGTATGAAATCATCGAAATGACAATGCACTTTCTCTGAGAGAATCCAGAATAGTTGCAAATTTGATGGTGCCACAGAGAGCCATTGGACATCACATCATCCAATGTAGGATGGACCCACTTGAAAGACCAATGAACGGATTGTGGTTATTTCTAATTAGTGAGGGACTTTGAAACTTATATCAGTTCTCAGTTCTCAGTTTTCAGTTCAGTCTTGTCCTGCCTCGAGTCTGCAGCTGTCACCTCTTATCTTCTCCAAGTCTTCTGATGAATAAACTCTTAGTCTTAATTGCCCTATTTGTTGAAGCTGTTCAGTATTAATATGCCCAACTAATTCTGAACTGCTGATTTCTCCTACCTGCAGCCTGTGTTCTGGACTGTCCTGATGTTGCTTTCGACTGATGTCAGGAGAAGGTGACCATTGTTGCTGACAAAGTACTTCTGTCTGCTATCCCATGAGGAGAGATATAACTAATTGTGGTTCTCACTTTCCTCTATCATTTTGTTATAGATAGTTGGCTAGATAGATGATTTTTTTTCCAAATTATTTTTGTCTTTCTTTTATGTTTGCCTGCATATGTTAGCCCATTCCCACACATGCAAGTCCTGATTCGTGTTAGAGATAAGGATGACCTTGCTCTGCAATTGACTGTTAAAATTGTATTTTGATGATTTACTGATGTCAACCTCATCTGTTTTGAAATCTGATGTTAATGTGCTTGCTGTAAATTTGCTGATTTATGTCATTCTTTTGGAGTGTCTATGAGTATTGATGTTAAGTAGGCTAAATCTTTTTAGACTTTTTTGTCAATTAATGGTTTTTATGCATGTTTATAATTTATTTTGTGCACCATATATGTGACGTTATTTTGGGATTGTAATAAAGCTTTAAAACTTTATTCAGTTTGGAGTTTAATTTAGTGTTAAATTGTTCATGATGTTTAGAATTATTTATGGTTTCATGTCATTGATTTACGATTGAATAATTCTGACTACCACACTCTTTGGCAAGTCCAAAGATCTAGTCAACCTCTAATGGTGGGAATATTGATGATTGTCTCACCTGTGCACTTGTGGTTTCTGAATCCGAGACGAGAAGAAGACCTCATTGAGCGCACCAGTAGTCTGAAGGTCCCATAGATGGGTAGGAAAGGCTGTTCAACATTGATCTTCAGATCCGTTGAAACTCACCTTACTGGTCTTCCGCAGACAGTAGAGATTAAAAAGAAATACATAGGAGTTTTCGAGCACAAGGCACCTCCTAGACACACATTGGATGAGGTTTATTTCCACATGCAACAGTGCTCACCAACTAAAGGCCAGGCAAGCAAGCTCATCCTCACACCTTCAGACCTATAGCTCACTAGTAAAGACTGTCAGAATGCTAGTACAGCCTCCATTGACTCAAGGTAGAACCTAACTAAGCTGTGGTGAGCCCCAATACAAGTCCACCAATTGCCATTACTAAGATGCTCATCGCGAGATGTTTGGGGTGATATCTCTGGGGCAACTACAAGCTGTGCAGTGTCTCAAATGCCAGAATTATCAGATCCTCAAACTCTGAACTTCATAATTCTGGACCTGGAGACCCTGGACCTGGAGTCCTCTGAGGGGGCTGCAGAGACTGAGATCAACTGCCATCCCGGGCCCGATCTGTTCTTATCTTTCAGCTGGAGGGAGGAGAAAAGCCCCTCCCTGGCTGAAGTGAAAAGATATCTACCCTTCCTCTGATCCCCACCCCTAGACCTTACCCCAGGCCTGAGAAAAAAAATCTTGCTACATTTACCACCTGCTTCAACAGATAGTAGATATTTGCGGTTTTAGGTCTAATATTTCCGTTGGAAGGGGGGAAACTATACATGTAGAACTGCACAAGATATTACTGGGGCTACATCTTATTCCTCATTCTGGCAGGAAAATAGATGCAATCAATGTCATCTTATGGGTAGATACCAGCCAGCATTGTTAAATCTGGCCATGATTCTGTCCCACAGAGATAATAGGGAGCTTGGCATGAGGCCCTATCTCGACTAAAGTGGTACCTTTTTAATCACCACAACTGACAGAGAGCCCCTGCGAAGACTGTTCCCAGGCTGTTGCTATAGCAGGTTTGGTGTGTGACAAGTCAGAATCTGGAATGATGAGGATGTCTAATGGGACAGAATAGAAGATGTGATGTCCTCCAGCACATTTGCTTAGAAGGTCATGTGAAAAGCTCTGATTGGTGGCTCGCTCAGGCCCATACTCTTACCCCAAACATAGTCCATCAGTTAAGCATCTTTGTGATAGTAAAGACTCCTATCCAGCAACCCACACTCACAGATAACCAGGCTATGTCTGGAACAGAGAACATAGAACACCTTTGGGGGAACACCATTAGGATGCCCTTCCCCATAAAAGATTATGACAATGTTTGGTGTTTTGTTTGTAAGGAAAATGTGGAGGGGAATTCCTTTAAGGAAAGATTAAAGAAGCCAATCAAAGTGGTGGAGAAGGACAATCTCCAAACGCCAGCAGTTACGAAAGGCTTAGTATAAAGCAAAAGCCCAAACTAACAAGGGAGTTGTTTTCGTTCCTTGATTATCTGAGCAGCTGCACAAGAAAAGGATAGGATCCATCCCCTTGTTTCATGTGCCAATGAAAGAGGAGGAGAGAGAGAAAAAGAAAGAGACGGAGACTTGATGAATAGAGAGGGAAGGAAAGGGGACTTTTTTTAAGCAGGGGAATCATTGTATGATCTGCCCCTTTGAAAACAAAAGTGCTAAAAGTCTTGGATGATACTGAAGTAAAAGTCTCATGTAATTTTTGTCAGGTCATTTGTATTCACCAGTAAAAGAAACAGGTCATATTTTTCTGGGTTTAGAAGCACTGAACCATTAATAATCGGGCAGAGCAAAATTAACAAATGCTAGCATCCATTAAATATGTTCCACCTGACTTGTTAACAGGCATATGTAGCAAAGGGTCTTCTGGCCTGGAATTCATACTGACATGAAGAAATAGTGCCAAAGGTATGGAATATGGCACAGCGGTTCCCCAACTGGAGTTCCCAGGACTCTTCCTCAGCCACGTGCTATAATTGAAACCCCTTATGAACATATTGACATAGATAATAAAGGTTCCTTATCACCCTATTTGAAAATAATTAAGTACATTCTAATAATTCTTAATTTTGCAACCCACCATCTAGAAGCAGTAGCTCTACTACCACAGCAAATATAATATCAACACTACCTCCTACATTTGCTCAAACAGGATCCCTAAAGGAAAATTTGATGGACCAAGGAATATCTTTCATTTATTTAGTTTAGACTTCCAGAACACTTTACACCACATCATCCTTATACTGAGAGGCTGGTAGAACATTTCAATCACACTTTAAAGAACATTCTTAAGTAATAGGCAGCTGTAGGCCAACAACATTCAGAAGCTCTTGCATTGTATTCTGGGCCCTTACACTCTTACCCCAAACATAATGCATCAGTTAAGCATCTTTCCAATAGTAAAGACTCCTATCCAACAACCCACACTCTCAGATAACCAGACTGGATCTGGACCAAAGAACATGGTTATAAAAGATTATGTAAATGTTTGGTGTTTTGCATGTAAGAAACATGTGGAGGGGAATTCCTTTAAGGAAAGATTAAAGAAGACAATCAACAAAAAGTGGTGGAGAATGACAAACCCCAAGCACCAGAAGTGAAGAAAGGGCTAGTATAAATGAAAAGCCCAAACTAACAAGGGTGTTGTTATTGTTCCTTTATTGCCCGAGCAGCTGAATGAGAAGAGGCTAAGATCCTTTCCCTTTTAAAGAACATACCTTGTTTCATGTGCCAATGAAAGAGGAGGAGAGAGAAGGAAATAAAGACGGAGAGAGAGAGAGAGACGATGATTAGAGAGGGAAGGAAAGGTGACTTTTTTTAGAAAGGGAAACAATGCATGATTTCCCCCTTCTACAAAACGTGTCACAAGTCTTGGATTTTGCTGCAGCCAAAGTCTCATATGATTTCTTCAGGCCATTTGTTTTGGCCAAAAGAAATCAGGTCAGATTTTTCAACATCAGGTAAATTTGGGTTTAGAAACACCTAACCATTATTAATCGGGCAGATCAAAATCAACAAATGCTAGCATGCATTCATTTTGTTCCACCTGACTCGTTATAGGCCACTTCTAGCAAAGGGTCTTCTGGCCTGGAATACATACTGACGTGAAGACATATTGCCAAAGGTATGGAATATGGTACACCGGTTCCTCAAGGGAGAGTTCCCAGGACTCTTCCTCAGGCACTTACTATCATTAAAATACCATATTGGCATAGATCATAAAGGTTCCTTATAACTATCTTTGAAAATAATTATTTACATTCTTTTAGTTCTTCATTTTGAAACCCACCATCTGGAAGCAGTAGCTCTTCTACTGCCACATCAAATATTATATCAACACTCCCTCCTACATTTGCCCAAACAGGATTCCTAAAGAAAATTTGATGGACCAGGAAATACCTTCCATATATTTAGTTTAGGCTTCCAGAACACTTTACACCATATCATCCTAATACTGACAGACTGGTACAACATTTCAATCACACTTTAAGGAACATTCTTAAGTAATTGGCAGATGTAGGTAAACAACACACGGAAGCTGTTACATTGTATTCTAGGCCCTTTATGCTATCAGGAAAATACTGAAGGCTTCTAGAGGATCCACCTTTAGATTTGTTATATGCTCGGTAGTTTGAAGAGGTATTAGATCTTGTAAGGCACACAAGGCACGTCCTCAGAATCCATCCTTCAGAAGTCACTTAACAAAGTTTGTACTCAAAACATACTACACAGAAAAAAACCAACACAAAGAAAATTATAATTTTGGAATGCACCTAAGAACTGCCCAAGTCAGAGAAAAAGTTTTGGTCTTACTTCCTACACAAGATAAGATCATCTTCACACAATGGAAAGGACTTACGTTAGAAGTGAAAAAACGTAACACAACCTATAAACTAAAATAGCATAGTCACTGCCCAGTATAACAAATATACTATATTAATCATCAGAAGAAATGTTGTGGCCATCAACCACTGGTTCTGTTGGCATAGTTGTTGATCCAAAGGAAAGTTCTTGCATATCATTTCCTTTGCAGGGGTCTAATCCAGACCTGGAAGTACTACTTGATACTCACCCGAATAGAAGAGAGAATCAAATGAGTGGGTTTGATAATTTCAATCTTTTTTTCAGAGATCCCTGGGAGAGCCATAGGATTGGATCATGCTATTTCCACACCTCCTGAAACAAAACTGTGAGGCTTAAGCAGTACCAAATTCTTCAAGCTAATGAAACAGCAGTCGGTCAAGATGTAGAAGCAATGCTACAAACAATAAAGATAAAGGAATTAAAAACAAGTCATGTTTGCAAGTTGTTTAAATGCCTAAGTTGGATGATAGTATCTGCCTTTGTATAGACATTCAAAAAGTCAGTGAAATATGCACATTTGACAACTACTCAGTTCTAAGGGTAAATGATTTACTGGTTAGCTTTGTCGCGTAGGCTCTCGTTATTCTAATGAGACTACTGAATTTGGGCAGCAGAATCACTTGCACTGTTGGGGACTGAGTCTGAACCCACTACAGGTGATACCTGTTGGCCTAATCCGGGTTTTGCTCCGGCTAACTAGCAGTGCCTCATCTCCACCCAAGAGCATTGATGATGGGCAGCTGAGCGCATGAAACAATTGATTCCTCTGGGAAATCGTGGTCACTCAGATCGCATCTGTTTCTCTCAGTTACATTAGTTTGACATATACAAGGACCATCTGAGGCAGTATATATTTCAATAAGGTTTTAATGAAGCAACTGCACCTTAGATAATAAAGCATGTACTGCAATAACCAGGACGATGAAGCATGACAGGACTAAAATAGTGACAAGGAGAGTAAAACATAAAAAGAACGCTACCATTGTGTCCCTAGAATCATTAAAATAATTCCTACCTTGGCTAGCACAGCATGTTAATCTCTATTTCTGCCCTTCAGGTTCCCCTGGGAAGACATCATCCCTCATACCTGAGCAAGAGACCTGTAGTCTACATACGCAGCTGTAGCGAAGCGTTCAGCAATCAGCATACAGTTGTGGTCATCTGGCTGGTATCTCCCTTTAACGTGTATGTAAAAAAATACACAGCCGATGTTCTGAGAAAATGTCCCTACGTAAGGATGTGTATTTTTCTATGAACACTAGAGACAAAGGGGGTTATTACAACTTTGGAGGAGGTGTTAATCTGTCCCAAAAGTGACGGTAAAGTGACGGATATACCACCAGCCGTATTACGAGTCCATTATATCCTATGGAACTCATAATACGGCTGGTGGTATATCCGTCACATTTGGGACGGATTAACACCTCCTCCAAAGTTGTAATAACCCCCAAAGTGTCACCACGTTTACTGGCAGCCTATATGACTTCAGCCTTGAGAAAAGCACAGAGTGAAAGAAATGTCTTGTTTAAGAATGCAGTGCTGGCCTAGGCAAAGAACAGCTCGATAGAGAAAAATAAAACAAGACGGCAAATGTGGCTATTGTAAAATAATAAAAGAAGCTGAATAAAATATATCTAGGTTAAAGTGCACAGCGGCAGGCCTAATTTGCTAAAATAACCTGTATGAAGCTATAACTAAAATGGCTACACAACAGCTTGTGGAAAGCAAAATTAATTCTACATCTCACCAAGGTATACTGGCAAATACTATGGAAGGTGGAAGACAAAAAGATGACTGCTTTCTTAATGCTGCTAGAGCTTTTTAAATTTACAGAAATGCCACTTGAATTAAGCAGAGCACTAGCCTCCATTCAGAAACTCATGACGTGTTGCTAAGGCCTTTTCAGGAGTATGTCATAGTTTATTTTTATGATTAAGTCATCTACAACCCTGCATGGGAAACCCACTAAAATATTTTAAATTAAGTTGTGAACCTCTTTAAACTGGGGTTTTAACACACAATCCAAAAATGTTCCCTAGCCTGAACACTAGTGAACTATTTAGGATGCATAGTGGGAGTTGGAGAGTTAGTTCTTCAAATCACTAAACACAAGCCATCCAATTGTTCCACTAAGAGTAAGAAAGAAGCCAAATCCTTTTTTTTATTTTCAGGGTATTATAGATGGGTCATTTCCTTCTTTTCCTCCTTTTCCTTCTTTTTCTCAGTAATTTGCTCCATCTAGCCATTTACTACAAAAGAAAACAAGCATTTGCAATACGATGGGTCTCGCATTTGCTCGACTTAGAGCTATTAGTGTTGTAAAGTCCTAAAGGGACTTTTACTGCCACATAAAATGAAAATGAAAAGTAATAGTTACATAAGCGAGCTGATGTAAAGTGACACGCAATTATCATGAAGGAGCGCACAAAATGAAACATAAGTTCACTTGCAGTCAAACGTATCAGAAAATGTGCAGTGAGATTGCACTGCATAGGAAATAAAAAGAAAAAGTAGTCCAGAAACCATGCTGAAAACATGGAGCCTTGTATGTTTTCAGTAGTTGGCCGGTGCGCTTCAGGAGGGCTGAACACCAGAAAAGGCATTATGTATGCATGCCTTTCACAAATAAAATCAACCGATTTTTGAAAGGCGGACCAACAAACCAACAAAACTGATGGGTGCGTGGTGGGTGTGGTTAAAAGCCCACAGAGATATTCCAGCAGGCTAGGCTAGAGCGCTTGCGTGCTCAACCCTAATAACTATCAAGTTAAGCAGGGATCCAAACAAGACGTGGCTGAATACTTCTTGTTATACCTAAGTAGGAAAATTCTATGTAGAGAAAAGCTTGTTGGCCATTAAAAAGCACTTCTTAGTGGTAAATTGGGCTTTAGTTTACCTTGCATACTACCTGTTGAGCTGAAGTTTCATCTTGGTAACCCTTGATGCTTAATTGATATGATTAGTGTAACATGAAGACTTCCACCCTAGAGAGTTAGGATAACTTCTCTCTCTCTCTAGCATTTACCATAGATATAGATAAGAGAAGCTACAACCAAATGTGGATTTTCTGTCCAGCATAAATTATTTAATTGGGTCAGTTCTGAACTTTGGTTAATTTAAGGGGAGGGTATGTAACTGAGCGAACACCCAGCACCTTAAAGAGGGTGTCTTCAGATGCCCAGCTCTGATTTCTGTCATATTACAGCTGACATTTCTGTTTGTAAAATAAAACTATAAAATGGCGCTAGAAGAAGTGGTAATCAAGTTGTTTCTTTGGCAGGCAAGGTGTGTTTGCTTAGAGGTCCCGAGGTCCCATCTGAGAAAAGTCAGAAGGCAGAATCTAGCACGCCTAAGACAGCTAATGGGACTAAATGGCAGATGTAAATGCTTCTAACACATGCACTTAGATGCCCACAGGCCTGTGCAAGGAAAGCCCACGCCTGATCTTTTGCCCAGCCCTTTCCCCTACCCAAAAACAGCTAAATCACTCAGGCTACGGCGTGATAGTAATGACTCCCTTTCAACAAGCTCACCACAAAGATTACAGGGACGAAGCCAGATTGAGCACCAAAAGGAAGAGCAATGAAAGAATGAAATTTTTCATACAATGAAACATCTACTGGGAATTAATTTAAGTGAGGTTTAAGGAGGCCAGTCAACTCAAAGGGTAGAAAGGAATAGGCTCCAAGCACCAAAGAGAGAGAAAGGGCACACACACAAAAAAACGTTCAAAATAACTCCAGGGTAGTTTCTGTTTCGTTGTGCTCTGAGCATCCGTTTGAGAAGATACAAACACTTCCCTTTTTACTGAAGAAGAACCCCCCCGGTTTGATGCACAAAGAAAGAGGAAGAAAGAGAGAGAGAGGTGGGGGGAGGCGAATGTGTGTGTGTGCGTGTATTTGTGTGTGTGTGTGTGTGAGAGAGAGAGAGAGACAGAGAGAGAGGGGCTTTTAATGGATAGATCCTGTTCATTGAACTTTATGGGAACAAAACTGGGACTGAATTATAATACAACTTTGTGCAGCAACGGAACCTGCATTAGAATTGTCAGCATTGCAGCTTCTTAACTAAAGAAAGCGACCTTACAGCTGCCCCACAGGGCGTTGACCATAATATTTCCATGAACTCCCTTAATACACTTTCTCTCTAATTCTAATTATGATCTCAAGTCACAGTAGCCCTGACATAACTACTTCAAATGTATTTGGAAACACTTGCATTCCTACTTCTTCATTAGATGGATCAGAATATTTAAAAGTTAGGTTATAACCTTTTAGTGTACGGTCTGCCTGAGGTCAGCTTTCCAATTCAGTGCTTTCTGGTGGTTTACCCACCACAAGAGGAGGATAAAAGACATGCTACGGCGATTACAAAAAAAGTTAGGTTTATACATAGTGTAAGTAAGGACATCTAAAGAGGAGTGTCCATGTTCATTCCTGTCTGAGTTGCTGGAGGTGACATTAATGTACTCACTATACTGTTTTTGTGCTCTCATGAGTTGAGCAGTGTAGTCTGAGTTGTTTTCCTTTGTGGTTATTCGAACGCGACCTGAGATGCATGTGCGACATGTATATTTGAATGACTATACACTGTGTGACCTTGACAATGCCAGTAAAGCTATTTCGCAGAACGTAAGGAATTGTGAATTCAATGAAACGGGTAATGCTTCAGCTGACAGTGTGTTTCACAGACTGCAGCTAAGACGTCGCCGAAGGTCACTCTAGCCTAGAGGCTCTCAATAGCAGATGTTTGCAAACCAAGCACTAAGGCAAAATGGAAATGCTTGAACATATATGAAATGTTTCACACACAGCAGATGAACACTCTCTCCTGAGAGCTCCCTGAAAGAAAACATAGCATGTCCCTTGAAATATTCTGAAAGTAAAAAAGATGTATTTGCATTGCTACTTGCTTTTTGATTCCATAATTACACCCGATTTTAAATGATTCATGTCTTCACAATATGTATTGAAATTCTAAATTCCCCACGGGTATTTTGGGCTATGCACCCTTTCTCTAAGGTTCATTCCACTGGGGTCCAATGAACAGATTACCAAAAAGCCGCCATTGAACGTCCTTATTCTTTTTGTGAGCATATCGGTTTGTTTGCATGTCTCTACTGAGAATACGTTTTCACCTGTGCAGGTTTTTTCGAAAGGAGGGACACAGCACGAGTGGAGTCATTCTCGATCAGAGGTTTCTCTTTTGTCTCTTAGTTGAGATTGTAGGAAGGCTGGATCCACTCCACTGATGGCCTGGTGTGCAAGGCAGGTGGCTTTTGACTGAGATTCTTCTTGTGACTGGTATCCAGGGCAGAGTCTTGAGAGCTGAGATAACATGAGTCCATCTGCTCAGGAGCACAGCTTGTTGGCTGCCGTTTTCTGAATTTGCGAATGCTGCTGCTTAATTGTCTATTGAGAATTATGTAGAGCCCATTGGTGTAATCTAGATGTGACAGCACTAGGTCTAAATATGCCTCTATCCTGTGAGTCAGGCCGAAGTAAGGTAAAATATGTTGTAGAACTCTCACTGTGTAGAATGAGCCTCTTATTACTTTGTTGACCTGGCATTGAAGTATGAGGTTGGAATCTGTGAGCATACCAAGGTATTTCGCCTCAGTCAGTGTGGTTGGTTGTAGCCAAGAGGATATTGGGCGCTTACTTTACAAAGATCCATAGGGGGAGTATTCCTGTTGTGTTGGTAAGTTTAATATCATCCATTGCTCCACTGCCAGGAAGCATTTGCTGAGTCTGAATGTCTAGACCCTTGATGGCTTCTATAGCTTCAAAATTACCTCAGTGTCCACAACATGATTGCAGAAAATGTCACAAGGTAGGAGTAAGGCTCATAGTGAACACGAAGGAACAACGTTCTAAAGAGTCTCTGAAATATTTCAGTTCTGTCATTAAGGTAGGCATGTATCCATGTGAGAACTGTTCCCTGGATCTCTTCATCACATAGGTCCTCATTACAATCCTGGCGGTCAAAGACCGCCAGGGCTGTTTCGTCAGAAGCACCGCCAACAGTCTGGCGGTGCTTTCCTTGGAATTCGCACCGCCGGGACCGGCAGTTTCCTGCCACTTTGGTCCGGTGGGTTTCCGCCTCTTTGGTCCCAGCGGTTGTAATCCCCGAGGGCAGCGCTGCCCAGGGGATTACAAGTCCCCCTCCCGCCAGCCTTTTCATGGTGGTATGAACCGCCATGAAAAGTCTGGCAGAAAGGGGAGTCGCGGGGCCCCCTGCCACGGCCCCATGGAGCTTTTCACTGTCTGCATAGCAGACAGTGAAAAGTGCGACGTGTGCAACTGCACCCGTCGCACCGCCGCAACACCGCCGCCTCCATTTGGAGCCAGCTCCCGTGTTGCGGCCGATATCCCCGCCGGTCCAGCGGGGATCTCGAAATGGCCTACGCGGGACTGCGGCCGCATTGGCGGCCACGCGGCGAATACAACTTGTGCCGCCCGCCAAAGTTGTAATGAGGGTCATAGACCTTTAGATAATAGTTGGTGGTCTGCACTGACTATGCAGATGACAGACCAAGCAGGAGTAGAGTGGTGCCTCCATTAGCATCAGAAGAAATTTTAGGGAATTTAGTGCTTCTTCCAGGTCTGAATCGTGTCTGTCTAACAGTAGTTTGTTTTGCTCACTTAAGCTTGTGATCTGGGAAAGAGCTGAAATTTACCCTGAGCATGCTGTGGGCTAGGTGCTGAACTCAGGGGCATATCTTGCTCAGTAAGATTGGCGGGGTGGAGGTGTGAGCTTGAGATTTTCTGACAATCAGGCTGGCATCTAATAATTAAATACATTATACGACAAGCAGAGTACATGATTGAGTGGGGCGTAAGGGCCATTGGAAAAGGTGAAGAATGTGGTTTGATGGGAGAAATAAGAGAGAAAACACAATATTCTGTAAAATAACCAATAGTCATGGAGGAAAAAGGTGTCGCGCCTTGTTTATGGATGAAACAGTGGCGCAAACTGACAGAAAAAGAGGGATGTTTGGCGTTCCCAGAACATGGGACGTTCAACGTGAGAGTGCTAGAAAACCTAAGGTGGATGCTAAGTGTACAGAAACCACCTCCGAAGCCAGCTCAGTATGAGGCTTTAGAAATTTGGGATTTAATGGCTCTTAAACAGAGACAAGAGAAGTTCCAAAGAAGACTGAAAAGGGCAGAAAAAACTTATGCGGAAGCTAGGTGGGATAACGAGAGCAAAATGTGGAGACAGGGAATAATTGACGGATTAAAATTGTTTCCAGCAATAACACAGGGAGATGAGATAAAGGGAAAGAAAGCCACATGCAAAACAGACAAAGACTCTAGTAAGCCTAAAGAAACTAAAAGATCTTGGGAAGAAGAAGATGATTCAGATGATGAAGAATTCCTAAATCAGATATTACATGATCGCCCGCCACCTTATGCGGTAAGCGATAATGTCCTGAGCACTAGCGTGGGTCCTGGGAACCAGACGCAGGAGAAGGGAGTTACTGATACAGTACAGACTCGTGATACGGGTCTGATACAGAGTGGTGTCATTGTACCCACTGCACCAGACATGCAGATACAGTTGCAACCTCCACCGCAGATACAGAGTATCTATCCAGACGTCGCAGTGCTGGAAACTACTACAAATTTGATAGTGCCGCCAGACCCGATATATACAAAATCGAGGTTAGTACAGATGGAGTCAACTCCGCAATTGCTGCCCCAGCTGCAACCACAACTAATACCAGGGTATAATCCAGCAGCAGGTCCTCCATTAATACCTGCCCCGGCTTCAGAAGATCAGACCTTTGGAGTTGCTGCTCCACGAGGTTTGGGACCAGGTCAGACTCCAGCTGGCATATCATTGCCAATTACTGTTGGTCCACCGGTGCCATTGTATGCACTAGGTAAGCCTGGTGTATGCGATCAGGGAGTAATGACCCAAGATGTGATAGGAGAAGGGTCCATAGGAACCCCTCAGTTAATGGCCCCAGGAGAACAAGCGGGTGAAATGCCAAAGCCTTTGATAGACCTTAGCCCAGTTGAAGCACCGTTGGAGGCAATGAGACAGACAAGGCCAGGGGTGTTAACTCCACAGACAATAAGTACGAATGCTTCACAGTCGCCAATGATGCATGCAGGGAACATTTCACTGCAAGGTTTTACAGTACAGCAGTTGAATGAGTGGTTAGAGAAGACCTTTACTACGCAAAAGACCACAGTAACAGAAGTACAACCGGAAAGGTCAGAGAAAAATGATTACCTGAACTTTGTGAGACTGGGTGTGGAAGCTGCTGAATTGGTGGAAGGGACAATGGGGGTAAACAGATTAGAGTCATATACAGAAGCAGAGTTGAGATACCTGTGCCCTAAGATCACTAAGGAAGTAGGCAAGGTACATCAGAAATTAGCGAATTTGGCAGACAAATACAATATTGACATAGAAAACACTAAACATTTGAAAAGAAGTTACAGGTTAGACTTTGATTCAAAAGACTTTGAGCACATGAGGTCTACTGGAATGAAAGCGCATTTAAAAGAATTATTGCAGAGTGCGCAAATCTGTGGAGCTTTAGAAAAATGGGAAGGCAGATGGGCTAAGGAAAGAGACAAGGAGAAAGGTGACAGCCCGGGTGCGAGCAAGACTAAAACCACACCAGACACAGAATCGGTAAAAATACTACAGATGAGAGAAACAGCTGGTGGAGTTTTAATTCATGTACGTGGTCCCGAGGAGACATCCTATCTTTTACTAATGATTATCCCAGGTTGAGGGAAAAACCGATCGAGTGGTACCAACAAACAGATAGGTTTGTGATGCTTGCGAAGTGTCTCTGGAAAGACTTGAATACCTTGTTTGAGATCATTGTTCCGCCTGACCTATTGCTTGAGTGCAAGAGAGGAGTAGACTGGCCGACACAGGAGCCGGCAAGGGATAAGGTGACCGGAGCACCCTCTGAGGAGGTGATGAAGTACTATCATAAAGTGATTGAGTTTTTGAAGCAGAAAGTTTTGCCGAAAGGGACAGATTGGCAGAAAATCGACCGGACCTCACAGGAGGTTAAGGAATCAATACATGCTTACTATGAGAGGTTGTTGAAGGCATTCAAACATTACAGTGGTACTGAGACCATTGAGCCGAAAGACATGAACCATCTCGTATTCAGATTTGTTGAAGGGCTGAGACCAGAGGTTAGCCAGATGATTAAGAATCATTTGATCTGTTGGCAAGCGAAGCCGATTGATGAGGTGTTGCAGTATGCGAAATACTGTAGTGATGAGATTGAACTGAAGCAGAAAAAGTTGAAGGAGAAAGTGATGGTGATGCAGATAAGGACTACACAAGCAGGAATGCAGGGAAATGGAATTCAACAGATGATACAGCAGCAACCGCAAGGGAATGGCGTGTTTCAGGCACAACCAAGAGGTAGAGGTCGAGGTTTTGTGAATCGCGGTCCAGACTTAAATACGGTTGTGATTCAAAATGACGTGCAAGGGATGAAAAAGATGTCACCATGTCACACGTGTGGGGGCGTGGGTCATTGGAAGCGGGAATGCCCAAATGTAGTGCAGGATGGTGTCGTTCAACAAAGCACTAATGTTGGTACATTGCAAAATATGAAAGGTCCAAAATTGAGAAATCAGAACCCGAACTTTCAAAATAACATGGTTCAGATGCAAGGGTTACAGCCCATGCAGCAAATGCAAATGCTGCGCGTTCAACCAGTGCAAATGCAGCAAGTACAACAGCAGGTTCCCATGGTACCTAGACAGCAAATGCAATTACCAATGGCTCCGATGGGACAGCAACAGGTGATGCTTCCTCAGCAGGTCACAGGTCAAGTGATGAGTCAAAATAATACAGTACAACAGTTCCCATTGCGAGGTGAAGATGGAATGAATGAAGAATGGTCGGATGACAGCTCAGACAGCTAAGAGTGCAGGCTTGCAGTGTCCCTAGAGGTAGATCAGAGGGGACCTTATGTAGAGGGAAAGGTGATGGGGATAAACCAGATGTCAGGGCACTCATGAATCAAGAATCAATTTCTTTAAAATTGTTTTGGGTCCAAAATGTAGTATATAGTGCCAATATCAACACAATAAGTTTCGCTGTAGGACCGGGATTTATGAAAGAAACAGAACTCAATTTATTTTTGGGATATAAAGTTCATCACAGCGATAAGAAGCCGTCCTTGAAATCAGTATTCATGTAGCAACAGCAGCCGAAACAAATATTCATGTAGCAACAACAGCCAACACGTGTTTCGTCCTATGAGACATCAATCTCAAAGACTTCATCAGGGCTTTCCTTGAAACAAATTTAAAGCTAATCAATTCAGTCCTCCAAACAATTCGAGTTTCTTATTGCGTCTGAAATAAGTAATTAGCAAGTAGTAATTCAAAATATTATGTAGAGCATCCTATTAGTATGAAGTAGCATGATGCAAAGATACCGCGTTCAAATATTTGCGCGGCGTTCTGTAGTATCGGTGTAGTAAATGGTGATGGGTCACAAGGTTTCATTCTTGGTTGATACCGGAGCTACACGCTCTACGGCCAGAAGTGTAGAAGTTCCGAAATTGCCACTTTCAGGGCGTACCATAAGGGTGGTCGGAGTAGCAAACCAGTACTTGACAAATCCAATTACAGATCCAGTGCAAGTTGAAATTGGCAACTTTCAGGGACTGCATAAGTTTGTAGTCTGCGATTCAAGTCCGGTATCCCTACTGGGAAGAGACTGACTGTGCAAGACGAAATGTTCAGTTACATATTCCAATGATGGAATTGAGGTACAGACAAACAGTGATGATGAAGGGGAAGATGGTCAGTTCTCAGAATTAGAGACAGAAACCGCAAATGCAGATGACCCTTAGATAACATTGTTCCCGATGCTTACAGTGATTGACTTGCCTGCCGAGTTACATGGAACGGTGACAGAGAAAGTGTGAGAATTGACAGGAAAAGAAGTGGGACTGATAAAAGGTGTAGAACCAGATAAAGTACAAGTGAAGCCAGATGCAGTGTTTCCCCAGGTTCCACAATATCACATGGCACAAGATGTTCTTATGCATGTGGCACAAATAATTGCGGATTTTGTAAAAGCAAAGAGTCCTGAAAGAAGTGTTGAGAAGCCCATGTAATTCACCAATAATGGGTCTGAAAAAGCCTTGTGGGAAGGTTTGTATTGTGCAGGACTTAAGAAAGATAAACAAGATTGTGGTAAAATGTTGCCCCATAGTACCCAATCCAGCAGTGATTATGTTTCAGGTCCCGTGTGATGCTGAATGGTTCACTGTTGTAGACCTGTCACAAGCCTTCTTTTCTGTGCCTCTTCATGAGGACAGCCAGTTTTTATTCAGTTTCAAATTCCTGGATAAGGTGTACAGTTGATGCAGAATTCCTCAAGGGTTTTCTGAATCACCGTCCATCTCCAATCAGATATTGAAAAAGCACTTAGAATCCTTAGTACTGCCTTTTAACTCAACTCTAGTGCAGTACATTGACGATTTGCTGATTGCATCCAGAACAAGGGATGATTGTAGGTATGACACAATTGCCTTACTGAATCATTTGGGAAAGAACGGACATAAAGTGTCACCCAAGAAGCTGCAGTATTGCCAGAAGGAAGTGAAATACTTAGGACACTTGATTGAGAGAGGGTCCAGAAGAATATCTAAGGAAAGGATAACAGCCATTTTGCAAATGAACCCCCCAACAACAAAGAGAGATGTCAGGATGTTTTTGGGAAAGGAGGGCTACTGTCGCCAGTGGATACCCAACTTCTCAATTATCTCAAAACCTTTGATAAAATTGACAGGAAAGGAGATTAAGGATGAGCCGTATACCATAGCTTTATCCAAAGAAGAACTTGAGTCATTCAGGGAATTGAGAGAGCATGTGCAGGGCACCAGCTTTAGGTATGCTTGATTATACGAAGCCTTTTTTACTATTTTGTCATGAACGTGATGCTTGTTCTTTGTCTGTCTTAACACAGGTCCATGGAGGTGCAAATCGCCCTGTAGCATATTTTTCAGCTACCTTGGACCCCGTCGCAGCAGCCTTACCGGGTTGTTTGCACGCAGTTGCAGCAGTTGGTCAAAGCCTCATGCAGTGTGAAGGCATAGTGATGGGACATCCCTTGACAGTAATGGTTCCTCATTCAGTTGAAATTTTGTTGACTCGAACCAAAACTCAGCACATGACAAATGCTCGTCTTACTAGATATGAGACAATAATTTTGGGGTCACCTAATGTTTCGCTGAGACGATGTACTGTGTTGAACCCGGCTACTCTACTTCCTGCTGAGAATACTGAGGTTAATAATGAAGATGAAGTTGAGCATGACTGTGTTGAGGTAACAGAACTATGTACCAAACCACGACCTGATATTCAAGATACGCAGTTAAAAGAAAATGACTGCATTATGTTTGTTGATGGATCCTGTTTGAGAGACTCAGTCGGAATGCTGAGAGCCGGTTACGCTGTATGTACCATAGCTGGTATCATCGAAGCTTCCTGGCTTGAGAGAGTGTATTCTGCACAAGTAGCAGAATTAATTGCCCTTACTAAGGCATGCCACGCAGCTGAAAATCTGAGAGTCACTATCTATACTGACAGCAGATACGGATTTGGAATTGTACATGATTTTGGCCAATTGTGCTCGCATAGGGGTTTCATGACCTCTTCTGGTTCTCCTGTGAAAAATGGTGAACAAATTAAGGATTTGTTACATGCGATTCAGTTACCTCTTGAAAGTGCCGTGGTGAAATGCAGTGCTCATGTTAAGTCGCAAGACTTTGTGTCCATGGGAAACGGCTATGCAGATCAAGTCGCAAGATTTTGCGCATTGAACTGTATATCGTTCAAGGACCAGTGGGAATTGTTACCGCAAACTGAAAATGACACATGCCTGAACCTTGCATTAAGGGTGGCCGATACATTAGATGAGCTAAAAACATTGCAGGGTCGTGCTAGCAAAGAGGAAAAACGCTCCTGGCAGAGAATGCAATGTGTACAAAGGACTGATGACTTTTGGGTCTCAGAGGAAGGGAAATTAGTTTTGTCAAACAGTCTTCTGTCACAATTCGCAAGGCTCTATCATGGACAGGCTCATCTTGGAAGGGATGCAATGATCAGGTCATTTAAAATCGATTGGTTTAACCCAAAATTCAGACATGCTTCAGAGGTTACCTGTCACAGGTGCATCATCTGTCAACAGATGAATGCCGGGAAAGGGACTGTGGTAACGTTGAGCCACATAGGGAGAGCTGGTGGTCCATTTAGCAAGATGCAAATGGATTTCATTGAGATGCCTGTTTGTGGAGGATTGAAGTACATGTTGGTGATTGTGTGTTTTTTCAGCCATTGGATTGAAGCTTACCCCACACGTAGAAACGACAGTCTTACAGTCAAAAAGCTGCTGCTTAGGGAACTAATACCCAGGTTCGGGTTTCCGGTCTCTATAGAATCAGATAGGGGAAGACACTTCGACAATGAGGTGATTAAACTCTTGTGTGCTGCATTAGACATCGAACAGAAGCTGCATTGTAGCTACCGTCCCGAAGCATCAGGATTAGTAGAGCAAATGAACGGTACCTTGAAATCGAGAATGGCGAAGATGTGCGCAGCTACCAATATGAAATGGCCAGATGCTTTGCCCTTAGTGCTGATGTCAATAAGGAACACCCCTGATAAGAAGACAGGACTATCACCACACAAAATCCTTATGGGTAGAGCTATGAGGCTGCCCGCAGTACCTGCAAATGCTCTTGTGAATATCACGGATGATATGGTGTTGGATTACTGCAAAGGCTTGGCTGATGTGATTCGCTCTTTTTCTCACCAGGTGGAAGCTAACACATTGCCACCGATCGGTGATCCAGGTCACAACCTGCAAGCCGGTGACTAGGTGGTTGTCAAGAAGCATGTGAGAAAGTCGTGTTTGGAACCGCGTTGGAAGCGGCCATATCAAGTAATACTGACAACAACCACTGCTGTGAAATGTGCAGGCGTTCCAAACTGGATACATGCCAGTCACACAAAGAAGGTAACGTGTCCAACTGATGAGGAACTTGAAGTTTCCGACTCAACAGTTCCAGAGAGGGAAGTCTCAGGGTCTGAAAATAGCCAAGAGAGAACTGAGACTGCAGAAGAGCCCACTGAGAACAGCCTTGTCCCTCAAACAGTAAACGAATTCGGGAGAGGTGACAGGGTGCCTATCTCAGTAGAGGCAGCAGGAGAACTGAATCAAGGAGAGGATCTCCTAGAAGTAGAGGGATACGGGTTAGAACTCAAACCTGTTACAGATCAAGAGGAAGAATAAGAAGAAGATGAAGGCGAAATAGTAGAAAGAGATCAAAGTACACCGGCATCCCCTGAGCAGTTGCAGGTCCATCAAGAGAAAACACCATATTACAAGAGGAGGGTGCTGTTCAGCGTCCTGAAAAGACAAGCCGGAAGAAGACGCATAAGGGAGATAACTGTCCAGAAAAACAGGCTGCAAAAGCTAGAAGCATATCAGGTGAAACAATAACAGAAGAAATTGATACATCCCGAGTAGAGGATCTGAGTGAAGGAGAACTGCAAGGTGAACGCAGGCTGAAAAGAAAAAGAATCGCAAATAGAAGGTACGCAAGTCCTGAATGGGCATATGCAACAACATCTGAATGGCAACAAGAATTCTTAGCGTTCTGTTTTGATCGAGAAGTGCCAGGCCAATACTACAGTACCTGAAATAACTCAAAGAAAGAGACTTTGTTTAAGGGAAAACTGAAAACTTATGGAAAGAGTCTTATAAATTACCGGATAAGACACTGAAAACCTGATTTGACTTTGAGAACTCGATTATGACAAGCTGCTAACCTGATTTGACAAAGGGGTCCTGGAGTGAGTGAAACACTGTAAATACACACAGAGAGAAAGAGACTTTTGCATCAAGAGAAGAAAAAAAAAGAGAAAGAAAAGAGCTTTTATATCATCCTCAAGATGATTATTTGTTTTGAAGTTATCTGCTATCTGATTCTTTACAGACATGGCTTATAATAGAGGTAGAAACAAAAAGGGTAAGGTGTGTGGTTGGTTGAGTCTTATAATAGGTATTGTGTGTGCAATAATAATTGTGGGAGTGATTGTGGGAATGCCGTGGTTGGATAAGAAAGTGACTAACAATGCTTCAAAACCTGAGACTGCAACATTAACACCGTGGGAAAAGTTTGAGCAGGATGCAAGACACTTGCATGAGGGAACTAACTCGAAAGGGGAACTTTCCACTAATGTCTTCTATCGCTTGCTGAATGAGTATGTTGAGACAATGGATGCGAAAAACTGTTATGTGTGCACAAGGATTCCTTCATCAGTGCAATAAGGAGTCACCTATCATAGCCTTCCATTAACCTACGGGATAAGCTGTAGCTTGTTATTAACAAGATTCTATGATCAAGAGCATGTGCAATATTTCTATTCAAATTTAGATGTGGTGTTTTCCTTTGTGCCTGTGATTGAGTTGGACAGGGATCTATTACATCTGTGGACTTAATGCTTAATACCGTCTCCCTAAGGGATGGTATGGGACATGCTATTTGGGAATAGTTTTTCCAAAGATTTACCAGATCGATGACTTGAAGCAAATACCTAAAATGTCTGAATTACAACATGCTAGACAAAAACAAGAGACAGCGGCTGTTGTCGTTGGAGACATATTTGGAGCCATAATTCCTTCATCAGGGGTTATTTTAAACTCCATAAAGATTCAAAAGTTGTCTACTATTGTGGATAACATGCTGACAAACTTCACATGGGCTATACTCCTGATGGATACTGAACTTGCTGCAGAAGGAGCTATGACTCTTCAAATTCGGCTTGCTTTAGACATTCTTTTAGCAAAGAGTGGGGGAGTCTGTAAGACGCTCAACGAACGTCATTGTTGCTCACATATACCTGACAATAGTAAAAAGATTAGAGGTATGCTTACTAACCTAACTAGAGATAGTATAGATTTGAAGGATTTGAAGGAACCTGGAGTATGGGAAAAATTTGGAATAGGAATTGCCAGAGTAGGGAGCTGGTTTAGCAACATTTGGAATGGGGTACTTGCAAAAATATCAGGGGGGTCTCTTAATAGTTATGGCCTGTCTAATAAGATTATGGGGGGCATGCAAAATTAATGATAAAGTTAAAAGAAATTGGACAAAGAGAACCAGAAAGAATGAAGAAAATGAAAGGGAGAAAATGTTCAACGAAATTTGGGAAAGTTCACACAAAGGACAAGATGTTGAAATGCGCATTATGACTAAGGTGAAAAATTAAAGTGAAAGGTCAAAGGGAAAAGGAGGGACTGAGAGAGCGTAGCTTATATAATCTATATTAACATGAAATGTTTATGTATTAATTTGTGATGATGCTGCATAGAAATTAGAATGATAGTGATTTTGTTTAGACATGCATATAAATTGTGACCACGAAGAGTGGCCACCAATGTATACGTGGACTAAAATGATAATCAAAATGTTTTTACGTTCAAATGAGCTTATACTAACAAACGAGTTATTAAATCTGTATTGAAAATCTCATAGGCCTTAAGTTAGCATGAGCCGAAGCTTAGCTGTCTGGCTCTCATATTAAATGCATTTTTCTATTTTTCAGTGTGCTGACTCACAGGGGACATGACCCTGTTTGTTCTTTTCTCTTCAAACTTTGAAGGATGAATATAGCCATATAAATCCGTTTTCCACCGCTTCTCATCGTCTTGCAAAATAAATGTTAAAATGAATTGAAACAGTGTAGAGTAATGTAATGTACAAGGTCATTCAAACCGGTGAAGACAATGGAGCTGCTGACCAAAAGATGTGCAAAGAATTACAAAAGGATGAAGTCACACCGGACATGCTACCTCTGAAAACGTCAATTATGAAGACCAATCAAAAACTTGTAAAACAATATGGGGTGAAGATTAGGATTACCTAATGTTTAATTCGATAGGTTAAAGATAGTGGGGTATAGCAAATGTCCAATAGAATTTTGGGGGAATGTACTACAAAAAATGGATAAAAACCCATATCACAGGGAGGTCATTTAGGTGGGTTAGGGAATGCAATTGATTTTATCCAGAAACTTTGTCACTCTGTTTGGTGACTTGGTGGTTTTCTTAAAACCATCCTCGCACTTAGTTTGCCCATGGTACACTTTGCCTCCTTATGAGGGAAGTTCCTTTTTCTTTTTACCCCAGAGCTGAGTTCTGACTGATGGCGATTTGACTGATGTCCTGAAGATGAAGACTGAACCCGTGTGCTGACCCAATCTTGGAGGGTAATTATGACAATGCAATTGTAATTTGTCTGTTTGCTTTTTCTTTCTAGGTACCAACTGCTTGTTTTGACAGAGTCCTTAGCTAGATGTTTTCCAATTTGGTGTACTAAATTGTTTTGCATGAAGCCCAACATGCTAATGCTAATTAGTGGTTTGGACAGGTGTTCATTAAAACGGACGCAAATAGACAAACAACCGAATTTATGTTTTGTTGAACTGATGCATTACCGATACTCTGCTAAATTGATCTATGTTCACACCGTGTTATGTTCTGATGTTTGTGATTCTCGCCTTACTGAAATCTTATCACATTTGCCATATTGTGACTATGCTATTATGTTTCTTGGGTTTGAGATTGACGCATCTGATATTAGAATTGTAAGCAATAGGGAATAAAACACATAAAATTCTGCTCAACCGGTGTGGTTATTCATGGCTGAAAGGTCATGGTTGCGTCATTGAATTGATTAATGACTTTGACTAAAGTGAAATGCATTGTCGTGATAAATATTGATGACATTATTCACGTATTGATTGACATATTGATCAGCTATCTCGTCCTAAAGTGTCTCCCAACTGGGTCAAAAGATTCATTGGCCTAAAACGAGTCCTGATGTGTAATAAATTATCATAGAGGGACGCGTTACCATAAGTATGTTATGTGACAGTCTTACTCATGTGCTCTGTTCAATATAGGTGCCAATGTGGAGGTCCACATAGTGTTGTTGAGGGTCTTGCCAAACTAGTGACATACATGCAAACTTGGTCTCAGTGCTGGATGACAGTGTGTGCAGACTGATGCAGTGAAGGTACCATGTTGTACCAAAGGGCAAGGATCCTCAGCAGTGCAAAAGATGCAGGTAATGCATTTGTGCAGTGCTAATGTCAGTGGGTGATGATGATGATCTAGTATTCATGAAGCACACAAATACTCAGATGGAGGGTGTACTGGCTTTAGTGATGAAAATACTGATTACGCAGGTGACAGTTAAACAAGCTAGCCTGAGAAAATATGAGTTTTAGTTAATTACATCATCTCACCCAACAGCTAGAGATGCGGAGGCTGTGAGGAAGAGAATTTTAGGTTGTGGCTGAGAAGACGAAAAAGGCCAATTATCTGATGTGAATTCTTCTACATTTATGAATATCCAGAAGAAAGATTTCTTGCAAAATGCTCTGGAATGGGATTAGATAACAAAGAATGGATTCATGTAATTCTCAGCAGAAAAATTAAGATATTTGTGACTAGGGCATTGAGTAGCGTTTTTGCATGAGAAGCCAATGTAGCGATTTCAGATGTGAAGACATAGTAGAGTGTTTGTTCAAATCTAAAGAGAACCACACTACTGCACATTGAAAGCATTGAAGCATAAACATAATGTAAGCAGGTAAACCTGTGTAAAAGCAAATTGTGGCATTCCAGCCTCAAAACGTTAAGGCTTGAGACACATTTTTTCGAGAAGGTGTGTTTGTTAACGTGAGTCATATTATTATCAAAGATGATATGTCAAAAACTAAGATTTCCAATGTATTTGTTGTTATGTAGAGTGAACCGCAGTCTATGCACTTGGCAAAGGCACAAAGCAGGATTTTCAACTGGGACTTATTTATGTCTAACCTGAGGACCAACTGATGAACTGTAATCAACTGAAGCATCGAACGTCAAACTGAATGACTTAATATAAACTGTATAAGATGAGGCATTAATATTCGATAGAGAGGGATTGCGGGAATAGTCTTGTGATACTCACTGAAACATATTTAAAAGAGAAACAGAAAGAAACAATGACCAAAACATGGGAGCAGCCTTTTATGAAGGAAAACATCCACACCAAAGCTGTGCCTGTAAGACCAGTGCTCGCCAGGTGATTGAGTAGCATGCTGTGAAAACGCTTGTTGAAGCAAATTAGAGCTCTAAGTGAATGAGGTTGCCACTCCTCCAGCTTCCAATATCAGGAAAATGTGTTTGGTGGCTAAAACAAATATTGCCCAAATGCGAACCATAGGGCGGAATCCTGATTGTTGAGGATTAAGAAAGTTGTTTTTCTGACTATTAGGAGAAAGCTGTTGGTTCTTGGTGTAATGCAATGGTGACAGGTGCACCGTCAATTCAGGTGCCAGTAGGAGCAATGCAAAACAAGAGTGTGCATTTAAAGTGCAGTTGTCAGTGAGAATGGGTTGAGTGTAGGTGCCCATTGCATAGGAGTACAGTGCAGGCGCCACTAATTTCAGCCAGACTGTTAGTGTGAGTGTGCCTTCTGTTAGATCAAATCGAGCGATCTATGCTTGATTTATGAGGATACAATCGTTATCAGTATTAGGTAGGAATTGGTAGGATGTGCCCCAGGTGAAGGAATGAGTCAGGACAGTCTTGACTTGGAAGGAGAAGAGAGGACATACCCAGATAGATTTAGTGCCTAGCTAGACTAAAGGTGTAACCTGGGGCAGAAGGGCTATACGTCTATTGGAACATTTCATCCACTAAGCTAAGAATGTTCTAAATTAAAAAAAGAGAAAAAAAAGACAAACATTGGCATGTTGGATCAGAAGGCGTATAAGAGCAACTGCAAGCCCGGAGCCACTCGATTGTCTTCAATGGATCTGTCAACATTCCAGTGTTCTAATTAGGTATAAACCATTTGCACTATGTGGTCTATGTGCCTATATTAGGATATAAACTCTACGACTTCTGGGGAGTAGCTTGGTAATAGAAGATGGTCCATACGGTTTGTAAGTGGTAGAATCGGGCTTTAACTTGACTTGTATAAATGTTTGCATTTTTGGTTATTCACAAAATCTAATATGATTTCACAAGTAAACTTAAACACACTAGATTTTTTGGCCTACCCCTGCCTATCACATGCATTTCAGTTGCAGTAGTTGTGGAAATGTATAACATTGTTTTTTCTTCATTTGTAAAAAATAGCTATGGAGAAACTCATTCGCCTATACACCCATGCACACTTTCCTTTTCTGTCACCCCAGCTTTGTACGGGAGTAAATGTGCATGCATTTCGAGGCTGGCAAACAATCTGTAAAATGATTGTGAATACCAGCAACCAGCAACCAATCCTGGCTGTTCACTGTATTTGCCAAGGTAATCATCTTATGGAACACCTGTGGTCCTGCCCTGACGTACATACACAAAAGAATTGTGACTTGAGCCCCTGACAGGATAGAGGCTGAATTAAGGTTTCTGGATTATATAGTTTCTTATTTGTCAGTTTCATTTCTGCTGTAAAGCAGTGACTCAAAATTCTGGACTGGTCCCCTAGGTTACTTATTTATTTAACATAAGTACTGCTTACATCTTCAATTTAATGACCGTGTCAAAGATCGATCCAGCCTTTCATTAATTCTTAATTAACAATAGAATATGCAGGGAACCATCTGTCTTTTTAACCACCTTTGTTTTTTCAGCCAAAAAATTCAAAGTTATTTCACAAAAACATTTCACAATCCTTGATACAAAGGACGATGTACTAGCTCAATCAAAATTGTATGCGCATAGGAAAATATAAACAGTCTTATTATATTCGATTTATGGCAACTTTTGATAGAAATGCTTAAACGTGGTATGGTAATTTATACTTTTTGAGCAGTAATTGGGCATATCTGTTTTATTCGAGACGATTGATGTATGGGTTGAACTTTATCTGCATACCCTTTCTTTCTGGTAGCACCTTAATAAGCTTAAACTCCAGGTATGGCTATATCTTTCAGGAAATCTTACGGCTTCTATTTTTTCTGTCTTGTATAGCACACAGATGATCCTCGGGGTTCATCTGGGAGTCGGCCGATCCATGGACTGACCAGCACTGGGAAATACTACTGCATTCTTTGGGGAGAGTGGTTTGAAGTCTGAGCAAAATACATTCCTTCCATATCTCAACTTTAAATGTGATCTTTTTTGTGTCTCATTTTGTGTGATTCAGTATTTTCATTGATAAATGTCACCTTAGAAGATGGTTTGTGATACTAAGGTCAAATAACAACATATCGCGCTCGTCAGATTCTTCTGATTTACCGTTTTCCTGGAAAAATCTTTTTTGAAACGGAACAAAAATGTCTTGAATAAAACATGACTTTTTAAGAGACCGATTTCGTGACACTGTCCAGTTATACATACCCACTGTAATGAAAATGGAAATGACAACTTGTGTGGTTATGACTAACCAATAATGTATAGGTGTGTTATTTCTGTAGTGCAAACCTGGCTAAAAGGAAGCAGGGCACTGTAGAGCATGAAAGACATGAATTAGATCTGTGAGTTATAGGAGGAGTGGCTGGATCGTGGGCCATTAATGCATTTCGATGTAGTATGCTTTAACCCCTTCGCTGCCAGGCCTTTTCCCCCTCCTGTGCAGAGCCTTTTTTTAGCTATTTGGGGCAGTTCGCGCTTAGGCCCTCATAACTTTTTGTTCACATAAGCTAACCACGACAAATTTGTGTCCTTTTTTTCAAACATCCTAGGGATTCTAGAGGTACCCAGACTTTGTGGGTTCCCCAGAAGGAGGCCAAGAAATTAGCCAAAATACAGTGAAAATTTCGTTTTTTTCAAAAAAATGAGAAAAAGGGGCTGCAGAAGAAGGCTTGTGGTTTTTTCCCTGAAAAGGGCATCAACAAAGGGTTTGCAGTGCTAAAATCACCAGCTTCCCAGCTTTCATGAACAGGCAGACTTGAATCAGAAAACCCAATTTTTCAACACAATTTTGGCATTTTACTGGGACATACCCCATTTTTAGGATTTTTTGTGCTTTCAGCCTCCTTCCAGTCAGTGACAGAAATGGGCATGAAACCAACGCTGGATCCCAGAAACCGCAAAATTTCTGAAAAGTAGACAAAATTCTGAATTCAGCAACGAGTAATTTGTGTAGATCCTACAAGGGTTTCCTACAGAAAATAACAACTGAAAAAGAAAAATATTGAAATTGAGGTGAAAAAAACATCAATTTTTCTGTACGTTTTACTCTGTAACTTTTTCCTGCAATGTCAGATTTTCAAAAGCAATATACCGTTACGTCTGCTGGACTCTTCTGGTTGCGGGGATATATAGGGCTTGTAGGTTCATCAAGAACTCTAGGTTCCCAGAGCCAATAAATGACTTGCACCCTGCAGTGGGTTTTCATTCTATACCGGGTATACAGCAATTAATTTGCTGAAATATAAAGAGTAAAAAATAGCTATCAAGAAAACCTTTGTATTTCCAAAATGGGCACAAGATAAGGTGTTGAGAAGCAGTGGTTATTTGCACATCTCTGAATTCCGGGGTGCCCATACTAGCATGTGAATTACAGGGCATTTCTCAAATAGACGTCTTTTTTACACACTGTCTTACATTTGGAAGGTAAAAATGTAGAGAAAGACAAGGGGCAATAACACTTGTTTTGCTATTCTATGTTCCCCCAAGTCTCCCGATAAAAATTATAACTCACTTGTGTGGGTCGACCTAGTGCCCGCGACAGGATATGCCCCAAAACACAACGTGGACACATCACAGAAAACAGAGCTGTTTTTTGCAAAGTGCCTACCTGTAGATTTTGGCCTCTCGCTCAGCCGGCACCTAGGGAAACCTATCAAACCTGTGCATTTGTGAAAACTAGAGACCTAGGGGAATCCAAGATGGGGTGACTTGTGGGGCTCTGACCGGGTTCTGTTACCCAGAATCCTTTGCAAACCTCAAAATTTGGCTAAAAAAACACATTTTCCTCACTTTTCGGTGACAGATAGTTCTGGAATCTGAGAGGAGCCACAAATTTCCTTCCACCCAGCGTTCCCCCAAGTCTCCCGATAAAAATGATACCTCACTTGTGTGGGTAGTCCTAGCGCCCGCGACAGGAAATGTCCCAAAACACAAAGTGGGCACATCCCAATTTTTGACAGAAAACAGAGCTGTTTTTTGCAAAGTGCCTACCTGTAGAATTTGGCCTCTAGCTCAGCCGGCACCTAGGGAAACCTACCAAACCTGTGCATTTTTGAAAACTAGAGACCTAGGGGAATCCAAGATCGGGTGACTTGTGGGGCTCTGACCAGGTTCTGTTACCCAGAATCCTTTGCAAACCTCAAAATTTGGCTAAAAAAACATATTTTCCTCACATTTCGGTGACAGAAAGTTCTGGAATCTGAGAGGAGCCACACATTTCTTCCACCCAGCGTTTCCCCAATTCTCCTGATAAAAATGGTACCTCACTTGTGTGGGTAGGCCTAGCGCCCGCGACAGGATATGCAGAGCTGTTTTTTGCAAAGTGCCTACCTGTAGATTTTGGCCTCTAGCTCAGCCGGCACCTAGGGAAACCTACCAAACCTGTGCATTTTTGAAAACTAGAGACCTAGGGGAATCCAAGATGGGGTGACTTGTGGGGCTCTGACCAGGTTCTGTTACCCAGAATCCTTTGCAAACCTCAAAATGTGGCTAAAAAAACACATTTTCCTCACATTTCGGTGACAGAAAGTTCTGGAATCTGAGAGGAGCCACAAATTTCCTTCCACCCAGCGTTCCCCCAAGTCTCCCGATAAAAATGGTACCTCACTTGTGTGGGTAGGCCTAGCGCCCGCTACAGGATATGCCCCAAAACACAACGTGGACACATCACAGAAAACAGAGCTGTTTTTTGCAAAGTGCCTACCTGTAGATTTTGGCCTCTAGCTTAGCCGGCACCTAGGGAAACCTACCAAACCTGTGCATTTTTGAAAACTAGAGACCTAGGGGAATCCAAGATGGGGTGACTTGTGGGGCTCTGACCAGGTTCTGTTACCCAGAATCATTTGCAAACCTCAAAATTTGGCTAAAAATATATATTTTCCTCACATTTCGGTGACAGAAAGTTCTGGAATCTGAGAGGAGCCACAAATTTCCTTCCACCCAGCGTTCCCCCAAGTCTCCCGATAAAAATGGTACCTCACTTGTGTGGGTAGGCCTAGCGCCCGCGACAGGATATGCCCCAAAACACAACGTGGACACATCACAGAAAACAGAGCTGTTTTTTGCAAAGTGCCTACCTGTAGATTTTGGCCTCTAGCTCAGCCGGCACCTAGGGAAACCTACAAAACCTGTGCATTTTTGAAAACTAGAGACCTAGGGGAATCCAAGATGGAGTGACTTGTGGGGCTCTGACCAGGTTCTGTTACCCAGAATCCTTTGCAAACCTCAAAATTTGGCTAAAAAAACAAATTTTCCTCACATTTCGGTGACAGAAAGTTCTGGAATCTGAGAGGAGCCACAAATTTCCTTCCACCCAGCATTCCCCCAAGTCTCCCGATAAAAATGATACCTCACTTGTGTGGGTAGTCCTAGCGCCCGCAACAGGAAATGTCCCAAAACACAAACTGGGCACATCCCATTTTTTGACAGAAAACAGAGCTGTTTTTTGCAAAGTGCCTACCTGTAGATTTTGGCCTCTAGCTTAGCCGGCACCTAGGGAAACCTATCAAACCTGTGCATTTGTGAAAACTAGAGACCTAGGGGAATCCAAGATGGGGTGACTTGTGGGGCTCTGACCAGGTTCTGTTACCCAGAATCATTTGCAAACCTCAAAATTTGGCAAAAAATATATATTTTCCTCACATTTCGGTGACAGAAAGTTCTGGAATCTGAGAGGAGCCACAAATTTCCTTCCACCCAGCGTTCCCCCAAGTCTCCTGATAAAAATGGTACCTCACTTGTGTGAGTAGGCCTAGCGCCCGCGACAGGATATGCCCCAAAACACAACGTGGACACATCACAGAAAACAGAGCTGTTTTTTGCAAAGTGCCTACCTGTAGATTTTGGCCTCTAGCTCAGCCGGCACCTAGGGAAACCTACAAAACCTGTGCATTTTTTAAAACTAGAGACCTAGGGGAATCCAAGATGGAGTGACTTGTGGGGCTCTGACCAGGTTCTGTTACCCAGAATCCTTTGCAAACCTCAAAATTTGGCTAAAAAAACACATTTTCCTCACATTTCGGTGACAGAAAGTTCTGGAATCTGAGAGGAGCCACAAATTTCCTTCCACCCAGCATTCCCCCAAGTCTCCCGATAAAAATGATACCTCACTTGTGTGGGTAGTCCTAGCGCCCGCAACAGGAAATGTCCCAAAACACAAAGTGGGCACATCCCAATTTTTGACAGAAAACAGAGCTGTTTTTTGCAAAGTGCCTACCTGTAGATTTTGGCCTCTAGCTCAGCCGGCACCTAGGGAAACCTACCAAACCTGTGCATTTTTGAAAACTAGAGACCTAGGGGAATCCAAGATCGGGTGACTTGTGGGGCTCTGACCAGGTTCTGTTACCCAGAATCCTTTGCAAACCTCAAAATTTGTCTAAAAAAACATATTTTCCTCACATTTCGGTGACAGAAAGTTCTGGAATCTGAGAGGAGCCACACATTTCTTCCACCCAGCGTTCCCCCAATTCTCCTGATAAAAATGGTACCTCACTTGTGTGGGTAGGCCTAGCGCCTGCGACAGGATATGCAGAGCTGTTTTTTGCAAAGTGCCTACCTGTAGATTTTGGCCTCTAGCTCAGCCGGCACCTAGGGAAACCTACCAAACCTGTGCATTTTTGAAAACTAGAGACCTAGGGGAATCCAAGATGGGGTGACTTGTGGGGCTCTGACCAGGTTCTGTTACCCAGAATCCTTTGCAAACCTCAAAATGTGGCTAAAAAAACACATTTTCCTCACATTTCGGTGACAGAAAGTTCTGGAATCTGAGAGGAGCCACAAATTTCCTTCCACCCAGCGTTCCCCAAGTCTCCCGATAAAAATGGTACCTCACTTGTGTGGGTAGGCCTAGCGCCCGCTACAGGATATGCCCCAAAACACAACGTGGACACATCACAGAAAACAGAGCTGTTTTTTGCAAAGTGCCTACCTGTAGATTGTGGCCTCTAGCTCAGCCGGCACCTAGGGAAACCTACCAAACCTGTGCATTTTTGAAAACTAGAGACCTAGGGGAATCCAAGATGGGGTGACTTGTGGGGCTCTGACCAGGTTCTGTTACCCAGAAACCTTTGCACACCTCAAACTTTGGCTAAAAAAACACATTTTCCTCACATTTCGGTGACAGAAAGTTCTGGAATCTGAGAGGAGCCACAAATTTCCTTCCACCCAGCGTTCCCCCAAGTCTCCCGATAAAAATGATACCTCACTTGTGTGGGTAGTCCTAGCGCCCATGACAGGAAATGTCCCAAAACACAAAGTGGGCACATCCCATTTTTTGACAGAAAACAGAGTTGTTTTTTGCAAAGTGCCTACCTGTAGATTTTGGCCTCTAGCTCAGCCGGCACCTAGGGAAACCTACCAAACCTGTGCATTTTTGAAAACTAGAGACCTAGGGGAATCCAAGATGGGGTGACTTGTGGGGCTCTGACCAGGTTCTGTTACCCAGAATCATTTGCAAACCTCAAAATTTGGTAAAAATATATATTTTCCTCACATTTCGGTGACAGAAAGTTCTGGAATCTGAGAGGAGCCACAAATTTCCTTCCACCCAGCGTTCCCCCAAGTCTCCCGATAAAAATGGTACCTCACTTGTGTGGGAAGGCCTAGCGCCCGCGACAGGATATGCCCCAAAACACAACGTGGACACATCACAGAAAACAGAGCTGTTTTTTGCAAAGTGCCTACCTGTAGATTTTGGCCTCTAGCTCAGCCGGCACCTAGGGAAACCTACAAAACCTGTGCATTTTTTAAAACTAGAGACCTAGGGGAATCCAAGATGGAGTGACTTGTGGGGCTCTGACCAGGTTCTGTTACCCAGAATCCTTTGCAAACCTCAAAATTTGGCTAAAAAAACACATTTTCCTCACATTTCGGTGACAGAAAGTTCTGGAATCTGAGAGGAGCCACAAATTTCCTTCCACCCAGCATTCCCCCAAGTCTCCCGATAAAAATGATACCTCACTTGTGTGGGTAGTCCTAGCGCCCGCGACAGGAAATGGCCCAAAACACAAAGTGGGCACGTCCCATTTTTTGACAGAAAACAGAGCTGTTTTTTGCAAAGTGCCTACCTGTAGATTTTGGCCTCTAGCTCAGCCGGCACCTAGGGAAACCTATCAAACCTGTGCATTTGTGAAAACTAGAGACCTAGGGGAATCCAAGATGGGGTGACTTGTGGGGCTCTGACCAGGTTCTGTTACCCAGAATCCTTTGCAAACCTCAAAATTTGGCTAAAAAAACACATTTTCCTCACTTTTCGGTGACAGAAAGTTCTGGAATCTGAGAGGAGCCACAAATTTCCTTCCACCCAGCGTTCCCCCAAGTCTCCCAATAAAAATGATACCTCACTTGTGTGGGTAGTCCTAGCGCCCGCGACAGGAAATGTCCCAAAACACAAAGTGGGCACATCCCAATTTTTGACAGAAAACAGAGCTGTTTTTTGCAAAGTGCCTACCTGTAGATTTTGGCCTCTAGCTCAGCCGGCACCTAGGGAAACCTACCAAACCTGTGCATTTTTTAAAACTAGAGACCTAGGGGAATCCAAGATCGGGTGACTTGTGGGGCTCTGACCAGGTTCTGTTACCCAGAATCCTTTGCAAACCTCAAAATTTGGCGAAAAAAACATCTTTTCCTCACATTTCGGTGACAGAAAGTTCTGGAATCTGAGAGGAGCCACACATTTCTTCCACCCAGCGTTCCCCCAAGTCTCCCGGTAAAAATGGTACCTCATAAGCGCCCGCGACAGGATATGCAGAGCTGTTTTTTGCAAAGTGCCTACCTGTAGATTTTGGCCTCTAGCTCAGCCGGCACCTAGGGAAACCTCTTCCACCCAGCGTTCCCCCAAGTCTCCCGATAAAAATGGTACCTCATCAGCGCCCGCGACAGGATATGCAGAGCTGTTTTTTGCAAAGTGCCTACCTGTAGATTTTGGCCTCTAGCTCAGCCGGCACCTGGGAAACCTCCCAAACCTGTGCATTTTTGAAAACTAGAGACCTAGGGGAATCCAAGATGGGGTGACTTGTGGGGCTCTGACCAGGTTCTGTTACCCAGAATCCTTTGCAAACCTCAAAATTTTGCTAAAAAAACACGTTTTCCTCACATTTCGGTGACAGAAAGTTCTGGAATCTGAGAGGAGCCACAAATTTCCTTCGACCCAGTGTTCCCCCAAGTCTCCTGATAAAAATGATACCTCACTTGTGTGGTTAGGCCTAGCGCCCGCAACAGGAAATGGCCCAAAACACAACGTGGACACATCAAATTTTTTCATAGAAAACAGTGCCTACCTGTGGATTTTGGCCTCTAGCTCAGCCGGCCCCTAGGGAAACCTCCCAAACCTGTGCATTTTTTAAAACTAGAGACCTAGGGGAATCCAAGATGGGGTGACTTGTGGGGCTCTGACCAGGTTCTGTTACCCAGAATCCTTTGCAAACCTCAAAATTTGGCTAAAAAAACACATTTTCCTCACATTTCGGTGACAGAGAGTTCTGGAATCTGAGAGGAGCCACAAATTTCCTTCCACCCAGCGTTCCCCGAAGTCTCCCGATAAAAATGGTACCTCACTTGTGTGGGTAGGCCTAGCGCCCGCTACAGGATATGCCCCAAAACACAACGTGGACACATCACAGAAAACAGAGCTGTTTTTTGCAAAGTGCCTACCTGTAGATTTTGGCCTCTAGCTCAGCCGGCACCTAGGGAAACCTACCAAACCTGTGCATTTTCGAAAACTAGAGACCTAGGGGAATCCAAGATGGGGTGACTTGTGGGGCTCTGACCAGGTTCTGTTACCCAGAATCCTTTGCAAACCTCAAAATTTGGCTAAAAAAACACATTTTCCTCACATTTCGGTGACAGAAAGTTCTGGAATCTAAGAGGAGCCACAAATTTCCTTCCACCCAGCATTCCCCCAAGTCTCCCGATAAAAATGATACCTCACTTGTGTGGGTAGTCCTAGCGCCCGCGACAGGAAATGTCCCAAAACACAAAGTGGGCACATCCCATTTTTTGACAGAAAACAGAGCTGTTTTTTGCAAAGTGCCTACCTGTAGATTTTGGCCTCTAGCTCAGCTGGCACCTAAGGAAACCTACCAAAGCTGTGCATTATTGAAAACTAGAGACCTAGGGGAATCCAAGATGGGGTGACTTGTGGGGCTCTGACCAGGTTCTGTTACCCAGAATCCTTTGCAAACCTCAAACTTTGGCTAAAAAAACATATTTTCCTCAGATTTCGGTGACAGAAAGTTCTGGAATCTGAGAGGAGCCACAAATTTCCTTCGACACAGTGTTAGCCCAAGTCTCCCGATAAAAATGATACCTCACTTGTGTGGGTAGGCCTAGCGCCCGTGACAGGAAATGGCCCAAAACACAACGTGGACACATCACATTTTTTCATAGAAAACAGTGCCTACCTGTGGATTTTGGCCTCAAGCTCAGCCGGCACCTGGGGAAACCTAGCAAACCAGCACATTTTTGAAAACTAGAAACCCAGGGGAATCCAAGATGGGGTGACTTGTGGGGCTCTGACCAGGTTCTGTTACCCAGAATCCTTTGCAAACCTCAAAATTTGTCTAAAAAAACACATTTTCCTCACATTTCGGTGACAGAAAGTTCTGGAATCTAAGAGGAGCCACAAATTTCCTTCCACCCAGCGTTCCCCCAAGTCTCCCAATAAAAATGATACCTCACTTGTGTGGGTAGTCCTAGCGCCCGCGACAGGAAATGTCCCAAAACACAAAGTGGGCACATCCCAATTTTTGACAGAAAACAGAGCTGTTTTTTGCAAAGTGCCTACCTGTAGATTTTGGCCTCTAGCTCAGCCGGCACCTAGGGAAACCTACCAAACCTGTGCATTTTTTAAAACTAGAGACCTAGGGGAATCCAAGATCGGGTGACTTGTGGGGCTCTGACCAGGTTCTGTTACCCAGAATCCTTTGCAAACCTCAAAATTTGGCGAAAAAAACATCTTTTCCTCACATTTCGGTGACAGAAAGTTCTGGAATCTGAGAGGAGCCACACATTTCTTCCACCCAGCGTTCCCCCAAGTCTCCCGGTAAAAATGGTACCTCATAAGCGCCCGCGACAGGATATGCAGAGCTGTTTTTTGCAAAGTGCCTACCTGTAGATTTTGGCCTCTAGCTCAGCCGGCACCTAGGGAAACCTCTTCCACCCAGCGTTCCCCCAAGTCTCCCGATAAAAATGGTACCTCATCAGCGCCCGCGACAGGATATGCAGAGCTGTTTTTTGCAAAGTGCCTACCTGTAGATTTTGGCCTCTAGCTCAGCCGGCACCTGGGAAACCTCCCAAACCTGTGCATTTTTGAAAACTAGAGACCTAGGGGAATCCAAGATCGGGTGACTTGTGGGGCTCTGACCAGGTTCTGTTACCCAGAATCCTTTGCAAACCTCAAAATTTTGCTAAAAAAACACGTTTTCCTCACATTTCGGTGACAGAAAGTTCTGGAATCTGAGAGGAGCCACAAATTTCCTTCGACCCAGTGTTCCCCCAAGTCTCCTGATAAAAATGATACCTCACTTGTGTGGTTAGGCCTAGCGCCCGCAACAGGAAATGGCCCAAAACACAACGTGGACACATCAAATTTTTTCATAGAAAACAGTGCCTACCTGTGGATTTTGGCCTCTAGCTCAGCCGGCCCCTAGGGAAACCTCCCAAACCTGTGCATTTTTTAAAACTAGAGACCTAGGGGAATCCAAGATGGGGTGACTTGTGGGGCTCTGACCAGGTTCTGTTACCCAGAATCCTTTGCAAACCTCAAAATTTGGCTAAAAAAACACATTTTCCTCACATTTCGGTGACAGAGAGTTCTGGAATCTGAGAGGAGCCACAAATTTCCTTCCACCCAGCGTTCCCCGAAGTCTCCCGATAAAAATGGTACCTCACTTGTGTGGGTAGGCCTAGCGCCCGCTACAGGATATGCCCCAAAACACAACGTGGACACATCACAGAAAACAGAGCTGTTTTTTGCAAAGTGCCTACCTGTAGATTTTGGCCTCTAGCTCAGCCGGCACCTAGGGAAACCTACCAAACCTGTGCATTTTCGAAAACTAGAGACCTAGGGGAATCCAAGATGGGGTGACTTGTGGGGCTCTGACCAGGTTCTGTTACCCAGAATCCTTTGCAAACCTCAAAATTTGGCTAAAAAAACACATTTTCCTCACATTTCGGTGACAGAAAGTTCTGGAATCTAAGAGGAGCCACAAATTTCCTTCCACCCAGCATTCCCCCAAGTCTCCCGATAAAAATGATACCTCACTTGTGTGGGTAGTCCTAGCGCCCGCGACAGGAAATGTCCCAAAACACAAAGTGGGCACATCCCATTTTTTGACAGAAAACAGAGCTGTTTTTTGCAAAGTGCCTACCTGTAGATTTTGGCCTCTAGCTCAGCTGGCACCTAAGGAAACCTACCAAAGCTGTGCATTATTGAAAACTAGAGACCTAGGGGAATCCAAGATGGGGTGACTTGTGGGGCTCTGACCAGGTTCTGTTACCCAGAATCCTTTGCAAACCTCAAACTTTGGCTAAAAAAACATATTTTCCTCAGATTTCGGTGACAGAAAGTTCTGGAATCTGAGAGGAGCCACAAATTTCGTTCGACACAGTGTTAGCCCAAGTCTCCCGATAAAAATGATACCTCACTTGTGTGGGTAGGCCTAGCGCCCGTGACAGGAAATGGCCCAAAACACAACGTGGACACATCACATTTTTTCATAGAAAACAGTGCCTACCTGTGGATTTTGGCCTCAAGCTCAGCCGGCACCTGGGGAAACCTAGCAAACCAGCACATTTTTGAAAACTAGAAACCCAGGGGAATCCAAGATGGGGTGACTTGTGGGGCTCTGACCAGGTTCTGTTACCCAGAATCCTTTGCAAACCTCAAAATTTGGCTAAAAAAACACATTTTCCTCACATTTCGGTGACAGAAAGTTCTGGAATCTAAGAGGAGCCACAAATTTCCTTCCACCCAGCATTCCCCCAAGTCTCCCGATAAAAATGATACCTCACTTGTGTGGGTAGTCCTAGCGCCCGCGACAGGAAATGTCCCAAAACACAAAGTGGGCACATCCCATTTTTTGACAGAAAACAGAGCTGTTTTTTGCAAAGTGCCTACCTGTAGATTTTGGCCTCTAGCTCAGCTGGCACCTAAGGAAACCTACCAAAGCTGTGCATTATTGAAAACTAGAGACCTAGGGGAATCCAAGATGGGGTGACTTGTGGGGCTCTGACCAGGTTCTGTTACCCAGAATCCTTTGCAAACCTCAAAATTTGGCTAAAAAAACACATTTTCCTCACATTTCGGTGACAGAGAGTTCTGGAATCTGAGAGGAGCCACAAATTTCCTTCCACCCAGCGTTCCCCGAAGTCTCCCGATAAAAATGGTACCTCACTTGTGTGGGTAGGCCTAGCGCCCGCTACAGGATATGCCCCAAAACACAACGTGGACACATCACAGAAAACAGAGCTGTTTTTTGCAAAGTGCCTACCTGTAGATTTTGGCCTCTAGCTCAGCCGGCACCTAGGGAAACCTACCAAACCTGTGCATTTTTTAAAACTAGAGACCTAGGGAAATCCAAGATGGGGTGACTTGTGGGGCTCTGACCAGGTTCTGTTACCCAGAATCCTTTGCAAACCTCTAAATTTGGCTAAAAAAAACACATTTTCCTCTCATTTCGGTGACAGAAAGTTCTGGAATCTAAGAGGAGCCACAAATTTCCTTCCACCCAGCATTCCCCCAAGTCTCCCGATAAAAATGATACCTCACTTGTGTGGGTAGTCCTAGCGCCCGCGACAGGAAATGTCCCAAAACACAAAGTGGGCACATCCCATTTTTTGACAGAAAACAGAGCTGTTTTTTGCAAAGTGCCTACCTGTAGATTTTGGCCTCTAGCTCAGCTGGCACCTGGGGAAACCTAGCAAACCAGCACATTTTTGAAAACTAGAAACCCAGGGGAATCCAAGATGGGGTGACTTGTGGGGCTCTGACCAGGTTCTGTTACCCAGAATCCTTTGCAAACCTCAAAATTTTGTAAAAAAAAAACACGTTTTCCTCACATTTCGGTGACAGAAAGTTCTGGAATCTGAGAGGAGCCACAAATTTCCTTCGACCCAGTGTTCCCCCAAGTCTCCTGATAAAAATGATACCTCACTTGTGTGGTTAGGCCTAGCGCCCGCAACAGGAAATGGCCCAAAACACAACGTGGACACATCAAATTGTTTCATAGAAAACAGTGCCTACCTGTGGATTTTGGCCTCTAGCTCAGCCGGCCCCTAGGGAAACCTCCCAAACCTGTGCATTTTTGAAAACTAGAGACCTAGGGGAATCCAAGATGGGGTGACTTGTGGGGCTCTGACCAGGTTCTGTTACCCAGAATCCTTTGCAAACCTCAAAATTTGGCTAAAAAAACACATTTTCCTCACATTTCGGTGACAGAGAGTTCTGGAATCTGAGAGGAGCCACAAATTTCCTTCCACCCAGCGTTCCCCGAAGTCTCCCGATAAAAATGGTACCTCACTTGTGTGGGTAGGCCTAGCGCCCGCTACAGGATATGCCCCAAAACACAACGTGGACACATCACAGAAAACAGAGCTGTTTTTTGCAAAGTGCCTACCTGTAGATTTTGGCCTCTAGCTCAGCCGGCACCTAGGGAAACCTACCAAACCTGTGCATTTTTGAAAACTAGAGACCTAGGGGAATCCAAGATGGGGTGACTTGTGGGGCTCTGACCAGGTTCTGTTACCCAGAATCCTTTGCAAACCTCAAAATTTGGCTAAAAAAACAAATTTTCCTCACATTTCGGTGACAGAAAGTTCTGGAATCTAAGAGGAGCCACAAATTTCCTTCCACCCAGCATTCCCCCAAGTCTCCCGATAAAAATGATACCTCACTTGTGTGGGTAGTCCTAGCGCCCGCGACAGGAAATGTCCCAAAACACAAAGTGGGCACATCCCATTTTTTGACAGAAAACAGAGCTGTTTTTTGCAAAGTGCCTACCTGTAGATTTTGGCCTCTAGCTCAGCTGGCACCAAGGGAAACCTACCAAAGCTGTGCATTGTTGAAAACTAGAGACCTAGGCGAATCCAAGATGGGGTGACTTGTGGGGCTCTGACCAGGTTCTGTTACCCAGAATCCTTTGCAAACCTCAAACTTTGGCTAAAAAAACATATTTTCCTCAGATTTCGGTGACAGAAAGTTCTGGAATCTGAGAGGAGCCACAAATTTCCTTCGACACAGTGTTAGCCCAAGTCTCCCGATAAAAATGATACCTCACTTGTGTGGGTAGGCCTAGCGCCCGTGACAGGAAATGGCCCAAAACACAACGTGGACACATCACATTTTTTCATTGAAAACAGTGCCTACCTGTGGATTTTGGCCTCTAGCTCAGCCGGCACCTGGGGAAACCTAGCAAACCAGCACATTTTTGAAAACTAGAAACCCAGGGGAATCCAAGATGGGGTGACTTGTGGGGCTCTGACCAGGTTCTGTTACCCAGAATCCTTTGCAAACCTCAAAATTTTGCTAAAAAAACACGTTTTCCTCACATTTCGGTGACAGAAAGTTCTGGAATCTGAGAGGAGCCACAAATTTCCTTCGACCCAGTGTTCCCCCAAGTCTCCTGATAAAAATGATACCTCACTTGTGTGGTTAGGCCTAGCGCCCGCAACAGGAAATGGCCCAAAACACAACGTGGACACATCAAATTTTTTCATAGAAAACAGTGCCTACCTGTGGATTTTGGCCTCTAGCTCAGCCGGCCCCAGGGGGGGCAGAAATGGCCTAAGATAAATTTGTCCCCCAACCCCCCCCCCCCCGGAGTGCCCCTTGCCTACGGGGTCGCTCCCCCTGTGTGACATTGGCGCCCAAAAATAAATCCCCGGTGCCTAGTGGTTTCTGCCCCCTTGGGGGCACATTGACCTAAAATCGGCCAATCTGCCCCCAAGGGGGGCAGAAATGGCCTAAAATAAATTTCCCCCCCCACCCCCCACGGGAGCGACCCTTGCCTACGGGGTCGCTCCCACTGTGTTACATTGACGCCAAAAAAAAAATCCCCGGTGCCTAGTGGTTTCTGCCCCCCTGGGGGCAGATTGACCTAAAATCGGCCAATCTGCCCCCAAGGGGGGCAGAAATGGTCTAAATACAATTTGCCCCCCAGGGGAGCGACCCTTGCCTAATGGGTCGCTCCCCATCTCTAAAAAAACAAACAAAAAAAAAACCACAAAAAAAAAAATTGCCATGGCGCCTAGAGGTTTCTGCCCCCCCGGGGGCAGATCGGCCTAATACCAAGAGGCCGATCTGCCCCCAAGGGGGGCAGAAATGGCCTAAAATAAATTTGACCCCCACCCCCCCTGGGAGCGACCCTTGCCTACGGGGTCCCTCCCCCCGTGTGACATTGGCGCCAAAAAAAAAAATCCCCGGTGCCTAGTGGTTTCTTCCCCCTTGGGGGCAGATTGACCTACAATCGGCCATTCTGCCCCCAAAGGGGGCAGAAATGGTCTAAATACAATTTGCCCCCCAGGGGAGCGACCCTTGCCTAATGGGTCGCTCCCCATCTCTAAAAAAAAAAATTAAAAAAAAAAACCACAAAAAAACAATTTGCCCTGGCGCCTAGAGGTTTCTGCCCCCCCGGGGGTTAGGATCGGCCTAATACCAATAGACCGATCTGCCCCCGGGGGGGGGCAGAAATGGCCTAAAATAAATTCCACCACCCCCCCAACCGCCCTCCACCCCCCCAACCCACCCCGGGAGCGACCCTTGCCTACGGGGTCGCTCCCCCTGTGTGACATTGGCGCCCAAAAAAAAATCCCCGGTGCCTAGTGGTTTCTTCCCCCTTGGGGGCAGATTGACCTACAATCGGCCAATCTGCCCCCAAGGGGGGCAGAAATGGTCTAAATACAATTTGCCCCCCCAGGGGAGCGACCCTTGCCTAATGGGTCGCTCCCCATCTCTAAAAAAACAAACAAACAAAAAAAAAACACAAAAAAAAATGTGCCCTGGTGCCTAGAGGTTTCTGCCCCCCCTGGGGCTAGATTGGCCTAATACTAATAGGCCGATCTGCCCCCAAGTGGGGCAGAAATGGCCTAAAATAAATTCCCCCCCCCCCGGGGAGCGACCCTTGCCTACAAGGTCGCTCCCCTTGCGTGACGGCGCAAAAAAAAGATCCCTGGTGCCTAGTGGTTTCTGCCCCCCTTGAGGGCAGATTGACCTAAAATCGGCCGATCTGCCCCCAAAGCGGGCAGAAATGGCTTAAATACAATTTGCCCCTCCAGGGGAGCGACCCTTGTCCAAGGGGTCTCTCCCCATCTGTAAAAAAAAAGAAAAAACAAATCCCTGGTGCCAAGTGGTTTCTGCCCCCCTTGGGGGCAGATCAGCCTAATCAAAATAGGCTGATCTACCCCCCAGGGGGGCAGAAATGGCCTAAAATAATTTCCCCCCCAGGGAGTGACCCTTGCCTAAGGGGTCGCTCCCCACCTAAAAAAAAAAGAAAACATAACAAAAAGAAAAAAAAAAATAAGGATACCTGGTGCCTAGAGGTTTCTGCCCCCCCTGGGGCCAGATCGGCTAATAATAGGCCGATCTGCCCCCAGCGGGGGCAGAAAAGGCCTTCCTAAAAAAATGCACCCCATGGGAGCGACCCTTGCCCAAGGGGTCGCTCCCCTTGAGTGAAATTCACGCAAACAAAAAAAAAAACCTGGTGTCTAATGGTTTCTCCCCCCTTGGGGGCAGATTGGCCTCATCAAAATAGGCCAATCTGCACCCAAGGGGGGCAGAAATGGCCTAAAATAAATTTGACCCCCACCCCCCCTGGCAGCGACCCTTGCCTACGGGGTCCCTCCCCCTGTGTGACATTGGCGCCAAAAAAAAAATCCCCGGTGCCTAGTGGTTTCTTCCCCCTTGGGGGCAGATTGACCTACAATCGGCCATTCTGCCCCCAATGGGGGCAGAAATGGTCTAAATACAATTTGCCCCCCAGGGGAGCGACCCTTGCCTAATGGGTCGCTCCCCATCTCTAAAAAAACAAACAAAAAAAAAAACCACAAAAAAAAAAATTGCCATGGCGCCTAGAGATTTCTGCCCCCCCGGGGGCAGATCGGCCTAATACCAAGAGGCCGATCTGCCCCCAAGGGGGGCAGAAATGGCCTAAAATAAATTTGACCCCCACCCCCCCTGGGAGCGACCCTTGCCTACGGGGTCCCTCCCCCCGTGTGACATTGGCGCCAAAAAAAAAATCCCCGGTGCCTAGTGGTTTCTTCCCCCTTTGGGGCAGATTGACCTACAATCGGCCATTCTGCCCCCAATGGGGGCAGAAATGGTCTAAATACAATTTGCCCCCCAGGGGAGCGACCCTTGCCTAATGGGTCGCTCCCCATCTCTAAAAAAAAAAAACCACAAAAAAACAATTTGCCCTGGCGCCTAGAGGTTTCTGCCCCCCCGGGGGTTAGGATCGGCCTAATACCAATAGACCGATCTGCCCCCGGGGGGGGGGCAGAAATGGCCTAAAATAAATTCCACCCCCCCCCCAACCGCCCTCCACCCCCCCCCCCCAACCCACCCCGGGAGCGACCCTTGCCTACGGGGTCGCTCCCCCTGTGTGACATTGGCGCCAAAAAAAAAAATCCCCGGTGCCTAGTGGTTTCTTCCCCCTTGGGGGCAGATTGACCTACAATCGGCCAATCTGCCCCCAAGGGGGGCAGAAATGGTCTAAATACAATTTGCCCCCCCAGGGGAGCGACCCTTGCCTAATGGGTCGCTCCCCATCTCTAAAAAAACAAACAAACAAAAAAAAAACACAAAAAAAAATGTGCCCTGGTGCCTAGAGGTTTCTGCCCCCCCCTGGGGCTAGATTGGCCTAATACTAATAGGCCGATCTGCCCCCAAGTGGGGCAGAAATGGCCTAAAATAAATTCCCCCCCCCCCCGGGGAGCAACCCTTGCCTACAAGGTCGCTCCCCTTGCGTGACGGCGCAAAAAAAAGATCCCTGGTGCCTAGTGGTTTCTGCCCCCCTTGAGGGCAGATTGACCTAAAATCGGCCGATCTGCCCCCAAAGCGGGCAGAAATGGCTTAAATACAATTTGCCCCTCCAGGGGAGCGACCCTTGTCCAAGGGGTCTCTCCCCATCTGTAAAAAAAAAAAAAAAAAAATCCCTGGTGCCTAGTGGTTTCTGCCCCCCTTGGGGGCAGATCAGCCTAATCAAAATAGGCTGATCTACCCCCCAGGGGGGCAGAAATGGCCTAAAATAATTTCCCCCCCAGGGAGCGACCCTTGCCTAAGGGGTCGCTCCCCACCTAAAAAAAAAAGAAATCATAACAAAAAGAAAAGAAAAAAATAAGGATACCTGGTGCCTAGAGGTTTCTGCCCCCCCTGGGGCCAGATCGGCTAATAATAGGCCGATCTGCCCCCAGGGGGGGCAGAAAAGGCTTCCTAAAAAAATGCACCCCATGGGAGCGACCCTTGCCCAAGGGGTCGCTCCCCTTGAGTGAAATTCACGCAAACAAAAAAAACTCCCTGGTGTCTAATGGTTTCTCCCCCCTTGGGGGCAGATTGGCCTCATCAAAATAGGCCAATCTGCCCCCAAGGGGGGCAGAAATGGCCTAAATATAATTTGCCCCCTAGGGGAGCGACTCTTGCCTGAGGGGTCGCTCCCCACCTAAAAAAAAAAAGAAAACATAACAAAAAGAAAAAATATATATATATCCCTGGTGCCTAGAGGTTTCTGCCTCCAGGGGGGCAGAAAAGGCCTTCCCAAAAAAATGCCCCTGCTGGGAGCGACCCTTGCCCAAGGGGTCGCTCCCTTTTGTCAGTTTCAGACAAAAAAAATAAAAATCCCTGGTGTCTAGTGGGGTTTCAAAAGCCGGATTGCAAGCAATCCGGCTTTTGAAACCCTGGGAGAGACTTCAAAGGGAAGGAAATACATTTCCTTCCCTTTGAAGCCTCTGCGGGCCTCCCTCATGGGATTGAAAGAGAAATGCTTTGCATTTCTCCTCTGCTTCCAGCGCGATGGGGGAGACCCTGTGACAAATCAGCGTGCGCTCGCGCGCTGACATCACGGGGGGGTTGGGGGGGGTCGGATGGCTTCCCCTTCCATCCCTGACTTAGCGCTCCCTCTGGGCTCTGTGACCAGGACGTAATGGTTACGTCCTGGGCACAGCAGCACTGTGCCTCAGGACGTAACCATTACGTCCTGGGCACAGAACGGGTTAAAGAGGTGTGTCTTCAACTCTTTCCTAAATTGGTACAACAGTGGGGCAATCCTGAATGCTACAAGGATATTGCTATAGATCCTGAGTGCATAGATTCAAGATGCCTGCTGCCATGTCTTTTCTTTTTTACACTTCTTAGTCAGTAGTCTGATGGTGTCTTGGGTATGTGTGCACTGAGAACCACCAAAGATGGTGAGCTTGTCTGTCAGATGAGCTGTGGTGAGAGTTGTGATGACTGTAAATTATGGAGCTATTTTTTGATGTGTTATTGAAAGTAAGAGTAGCCAATGGAATTCCATCACAATGGCTGTAGTCATACTTCTTCAAGTTCCGGAAGAGGCATGCTTAGGAATTTAGGATTTGATTATGGGTGCCAGTGTGGAGTCTGGGAGGCCATGGAGCAGGGCAGTACCACCATCAAGATGCAAGAGTATGAGGGCCCGAAAAACAGTTCCAAAGTCACTTTCTAGAAGAAACTGATTCACTTTCTTTAGTAGAGATCACCAGGCAATCTTTCTTTTCTTAGCTTTGGGTCCTTAGGAATGAGATTGGTGTCCAGTTTGAACCTAAGGGGAATATTTATGAGGGGATTTGTGTCAAGTTTGCACGACACAATGTGGTGCATATTCAACGCATAAAACAAATGTGATTTATGAAGCTACACAAATCTCTATGTTGCCTTTCTCTGACTTGGGAAGGTTTCCATGAGCATTGCATGGGTGGTCCCCCACAACTCCCATAGATTTTGATGCATTCACAGATTTACCAGAGCTGGTACATCTGGGAATGCACCAAAATGGTATGCCTTCCCAGGGGAGTCGTGACATTGAGAAATATCTGCATTTTATCTCGATACTTCCTCTTTCTATGTGTACTACAGAATAGATAGAGAAATATGCCTCAGAGGATTATTTTTGCACAGGATGGTGCCCCTTCCTGCACAAAAATAATCCTGCATACAACAGAAGCATCCTTGCTCCATGGTGCAAGGGTGCATATGGTGGTGCCAGGCAGCCAAAAGGGCTCCCGCACAGGGGAAAAGGCAGGAATGCTACATATTGACTTAAATATGGCATACTCCTTCCCTTTCCTTGTCAAAGTGACTTGCTGTGCTGCACTTTGTGTCTTATCCATAAATATGCACCTGGATGAATTGGCATTCAGTGAAAGTTCACACCATTCAAAGCTTTCAATGAGATTGTCATTGAGCCAGGTTTGCACTGTTTCTTGTGTGTTGTTCTTACCAATTTGCAACAATTCTGTCTTGTTAAAGTTGAGCTTCAAATAGGCCCTCAACATTCAGGGCTGAATGATATGCATTCTTTGTGTAGGATATTGGATGTCTGAAACAGGGGGACTTGGAAGTAGTGTGTATCATTGGGACATTGGTGAATCTTGATAATGTTAGCTTTGAGCAGAGCACCAAGCAGCTCCAAGTAGAGGTTAACGGTTGCAAAGGATGGTATGGAAATTTAGATGACTCCAAATCCTCTGGAGAAACCAGTGCCAAAAGGACAAGGTAAAGATGACACACAGTACCAAGAGGTTTAATAAGGCAGCAACCTATTATATTGTGGAGACACCTGATTATATACACGTTGCTAAAGAAGTTCATATTTTGGCTCATTCACAAGCAAGTATTAGGAAAGCTAATTGGTCTGACCTTGGCAAGCATGCAATTAATTCATTCATTATTTTGCAAACATATGTATTAGCTATTAAGTTCTAAAAGTTTTACAAACTAAAAATAATGCTGTTAAAAGGTGGTGTGAATGTTAGCAAAAACAGAAACTCATAAATGAAATATTGCAAGAGTAAATGAGAGCACTGGGAAATAAAAGCAGATGTTATCCTACCAGCCTTGTCACCGGGGTGGATGACTTTTTAGACAGATGTTCATATGTGCAAGAGTGAAATGCAGTCACTCACAGTGAAGAGAGTGACTCACTGAAGTTGTCTGACACTTTGATCAATGATGTAGGTTGTGGTAGGTGGAAGCAAAACATGAATGGCACGTGTACTGGGCAATGGATAAAGACTACTTACTGAAAGTCCCTCTTTCGATAGATCGATGTATGCATGTATACTGATTCACGTGTGCTACCTGATATCTCTCACAACTCACTACATTCTCTATGTATTCAAAATCTACCATTTACCCGCTCTGGCACAACATTCTCCTTAACACAACTCAAATAGAAAATATAATCAAACATGTGTCATCTTAAATTTGAAAAATAAATCACACACTCCCATGTACCTACATCATCTAACAGTATACTCATAACAATGTACCAATACCCAGAGTCTGTAGGAAAAATACTGTCATAGAAAGAGTATATTAACTGAGGGGTAGTTCTGCAACTCCACTGTGTATCTAGCTAATACTCCTCAAAACGGGGTTGGTGGAGTTATTACCTAACGGAAATATATTGATTGTTTTCACTTTTACATTTTGCTAATATAGCATGTTGTTCCAAATCAAAAGGAATCACTTTGAGTGTACATTTTTAAAAAAATGGAATATACCATTAATGTTGACATCATTGTGAGCTGTATGCCCTCTGTATCCTCCTTAAGAAGTATAATGTTGTTCAACATTACTAATGTTGAGATACTAGTGTTTGATGGAATCTATTTCACACAGTGTTGCTAATCCAGAGTACAACGGGCCGTGAGACAGGGGAGCCAAACAACCCCACGTTTAAGAGCTCACACACAGTAGGCCAGGCCTGACCTGTGCAACTACTGAAATAACTTCAATCCATCCTGTATGAATCTTTCTAAAAAATCCTGGGTCATCCGGTTAACTTAAAACTGGTATGAACTAGTATTGCATTAAACATGTATTTTTTTCATCTTTAAGGCAAGGCTGAAGGATCTCAGTCATCAGCGTCAACTGCTTTGGCCACTATGCCTGAAGAAAGAAGATCACAGCCTACACCTCTCCCTTAGGACACAAGATATACTACATTCAGCAAAGAAATGTCCCCAGCATGTACATCAGCATCCCCACAGCTTCACTGTGGCCTCACACCGCCAACAACTGATGCTATGCCTGTCATGGAGCCTGTGACAACCACAGCCAAAACACCTTCTGTACAGCCAAGACATACTATTCGTGTGGCCACCCAGTTCAGGTCAGAGGGTATTTTGAAAAGGGCTGGGACTGGACACCTGCTCTGGGGAGGGAGGGCTGACACCAATGTCAGCACCAAGAGTAGAGATGTGATGGGTACAATGACATCACAAGAGGATCATGTGGATCAGACTATTGAACTTCTAAAGGCCAGCACAATCTTGTCAGGGCCCAGAATAAGATCCAGTGGCCCCAAAGTGATCTCCTGGAGCATCATCTGGATGTCTACCTTTTATATTCTGCAGTGGGGCAGGATGGCTTTGGAACATTCTCTGCAGAAGTGTGTCATTCAACTGCTGCCATCTGTGATCAAGCACCATCTGCCTCCAGCTTACCCCAAAAACATCTACAGCTCCACAGAAAGCAGGACACTGTTCTACATAGAGCCACTCACACCCTTCCCCCTACAGTAGAAACACATACTGCTTCAGTGGCCCTTTGGAGAGGTCGTTCAACTGGCTCAGTTGAAGACAACACCCAAGAACCTAACATAAAGAGATGCAAAATCTGATGCCCTAATGTGAGCATCTAGGTTAGTCACCTTATCCACCTTATGTCCTTACACGTTCAATCCACTGATTGACTGTTTTCTGGACAAGGACCCTAAGCAACTGTTGCCTCTAAGCAACTGTTTTCTTTAAATACTCAACATACAAGGTAGCTTATTTTGAGAGAATATCAATTGTTTGACTACTTTTACATTATAAAACAATAAATTAATGGATACAAATAATCAGTGTACAACCATCTACACATAACATGAATTCAATGTAGTAGCTTATTTTGAGAGAATCTCAATTGTTTGACTACTTTTACATTATAAAACAATAAATTATTGACTATAAGTGTAATGAATGAATTCAATGTAACATTGCTGTATTATGAAAACATACATACTTCTCTAAAAATGTTACATATTTGGCAATCATTTAATGTACACACAGAGTACACATTTCATTATAATACAAAATTACTGGGATACCAGTATGTACAAGTACACATGTACATCTTTAACATTTTAAAATAACGTGTAATACATCCAGAAGGCTAGAAAGGGAGAAGGACACATCAACAATGAGTGCAACATATAAACATGCAGAGAAGACACAACATTAGAAAGCACAGATACAAAGTGAAAAGGTTGTATAAAGCATAACAACAAAGAAAATAAGACTTTTACAATGAAAGGAAATAATGATTCTACCTTTTGTGAAGATATAAAGTCAATGTTGCACTTTGTTGCCCACTGTCCCTCCAAATATATTGAGAACACAAATGGTAATCTTCATCCCTGCATTGGGCTTGCCTTATGCTTTATCTAGGCAATAAGCTCAGACAGTTATAAACTACATGAAGTCCCATATGTACAAAGGCATTTTGCATTTCCTAACAGAAATTTCACAATTTCAGGCCATTAGAAAATGCAAAATGTATTTTCGGTATGTACAAAAGTCATTTTCGGTCATGCAATTTGCGATTTCCATCATGCAGAAATCGCATTTTGGGAATTCCTAAAAAGGAAATCGCAAATTGGAATTTTCAAATAGCGAATCACTAGCACTATGTAGAAAGGATTTCCTAAATGCAAATAGACACAAATGTCCATTTAGAAAATGCAATTACCATCATTGTGGATCGGGGGTGACCAGGTGTAAACTACAAAAAGTCAATCTTAACGCATTTGGCTCTTTCAGGATGGCAGCTCCATATGTCTAGGCAAGTAGGATGAGGATTTGGGCCAGTAGACAGAGAAAGAGAAGGAGACAGGAGAGGATATTTAGGATGAGGGTCACCCTGTTTGAATAGAAAGAGAAGGAGCTATATGAGAAGCACAGACTAAGTAGTGAGGTTATTCTGGATTTAATTTCAGAGTTACAACCTAAGTTACAGAGTCCAACAGGCAGAAGCAATGGAATCCCACCACATGTACAGGTACTGTGCTGTCTACACCTTTTGGCTTATGGCAGTTACCAGGGAGTCATAGCGGTGGCAGGGAAGTGTCACAAAGTGTTTTTTCGAGATTTTTCCTCAGGTTTCTGGACATCATGGCTAACAAAGTGAACTAATATATTTATTTTCCAAATATTCCCCTATATTCACAACAGACCAAATCACGGTTATACGGGATAGCACAGTTTGCCAATGTGATTGATTGTGTTGATGACACACACATTTCTATGTGTCACCCTTCTGCAAATGAATTTATATATAGAAAAAGAAAATGCCCACATCCACTCAATATACAGGTAGTGTGTGATGCCTCATGCATCATAACTGACTTTGTAGCCAGATTCCCAGGCAGCACACATGACTCCTTCCTGTTCCACAACAGTGGAATAAATAACAGTTTGTCTCAGGGTGATTTTGACAATGGCTTTTTACTTAATAAAAGAATTGTAAACTCAGTTCATACAGTGCCCAATAGTGCATTTGTCAAATTACTTAATTATCTATCCTTCTCATAGTATTTAAGGAGACAATTCATATGACTTGAGCCCTTGGGTACTGACACCATACCTGCATCCAAAAACCAGAAGTGAAAGGCAGTACAATAGGCACGTTAGACAGCATGATCAATTATTGAAGGTACCTTTGAAATGCTTCAGCCTTGATTCAGATTTCTCCACAAAACTGGTAGAGCACCACTCTACAGACCAGAGATCTATTGTAAAATCATTGCTGCATGTGCAATTCCCCAACATAGCCATGAGGAAGGGTCTGCACAACATCAACATAGAGCCAAAATCAGACTCAGATGATGAACTACCAATTATCCGGATCCAGTAGGAAAGGGCACCTGCAGCAGACTCGAACTTGACGCACAGAGATCACCAACAAATATTTTTAAGGTAAGAACAATGGTGTGTTTGCGTGGAACAGCATCCATCTGGCATAGATGTGGCACTGAGGCTAGAGCTGGCTTTACTTTCAGGTGGTGGCAAAATGTTTGGGACAGACAGCTTATGTGTCTGTGTGTTTTCCAAGCTGTAGTCTCTTGGACCAACCCATGTGCAACATCTTGGCAGCAGTGCCCTATGTCATTTTGGATATTGACAGTTCTCCTGGAAAAAGTAGTTGTGGCTATGGCCAATCCATTGATAGATTTAGTGAAAGCATCATAGCGTGCCATGTGCTGCTTGTGCCTGTGTCTTTGCAGATGTTGCTCATTCTACATGGCAACAAATCAACGGCCTTGTCCTTTCTACAATTGCAGCATTAACCTTGACATGCGTTGCAGATGCCTATAAACAGTTTTTTATCTGTTTGGCTTGAAGGTGATGGATTTCACCAGGCCACAAAACAATGGGGAAATATCTGCCATGTTGTTAGAAATGGGGTCTTTGGTTGGCAGTCAGGTTGCCCCCTGTCCAAGCAAGGACCTTCACCCTATTCAGGGTAAAGGAGAATCACCCTCAGCTAACCCCCACTAACCCCTTGGTAGCTTGGCACGAGCAGACAGGCTTAACTTCAGAGATCTAGGTGTAAAGTATTTGTACCAACACACACAGTAACTTAATGACAACACTTCAAAATGACACAAAACAGGTTTAGAAAAATAGAAAATATTTATCTAAACAAAACAAGACCAAAATGACAAAAATCCAACATACACAAATCAAGTTAGTAATTTTAAAAGCAAAAAGAGTCTTAAATCCTTTTGTAAACAGTAAAACACTGTTAGCGTTGAAAAGTACCTGGGTAGCGTCAAAATAACACGCACAGGCGAGTGTGTGCCAAAAAAGTTAAGCAGTGCGTCGATTTCTCACCCGCAAGCGAGGCCGCACGTTGTTTCTCCTTCTCCGGTCGGGTTGGCATGCGTCGTTTTTCCTCTCCGCAGGAGAGCGATCCGTCGATCAGGGCAGCACTCGGGTGAGGGCAGGCGTTGCTTTGTTTTTCCACGCTTAGCAAGGTTTGCGTCGAAAAACCTGCTGCATGGTGTTAGCAAAACCTCGCTGTGTGGGTTGCAATGTTGCCAGCATCCGTTAGCGATGCGGCGCGTTGTTTCTCCAGCCTTGTGCGTTGATCTTCCAGCTGAGCTGTAGGCAGTGTGTCGATTTCAGCCACGAAGCCGGCGGCGCGTCCTTTCTTCATCCGCTTTCGGAGGTTACGTTGGAAATTGCCCCGCACTGTGGTATGTGCGTGGATTTTCAATCTTGGTCTGCCAGCTTCACCTAACAAGGCCCCAGGAACTGGATAGGGCACCACTTGGCAGGGCAGTAGTTTCAGCAGAGAGTCCAGGTGCTGGCAGGGGAAGTCTTTGATGGCCCTGAGACTTAAACAACAGGAGACAAGCTCAGGACAAGCCCTTGGTGATTTCTTCACAAGCAGGAATGCACAACAAAGTCCAGTCTTTGTCCCCTTTCATCAGGCAGAAGCAGCAACTGCAGGATAGCTCCACAAAGCACAGTCACAGGCAGGGCAGCACTTCTCCTCAGATCTTCAGCTCTTCTCCAGGCAGAGGTTCCTCTTGATGTCCAGAAGTAATCTTAAGTCTGTGGTTTTGGGTGCCCTTATTATACCCATTTTGCCCTTTGAAGTAGGCTTACTTCAAAGGAAAATCTCTCTTGCTTGTGAAATAATGCCTTGCCCAGGCCAGGCCGCAGACATACACCAGGGGGTTGGACACTGCATTGTGTGAGGGCAGGCACAGCCCTTTCAGGTGTGAGTGACCACTCCTCATCTCCCTCCTAGCACAGATGGCTCATCAGCATATGCAGGCTACACCCCAGCTCCCTTTGTGTCACTGTCTGGAGAAAGGTGCAAAAACCCCAACTGTCAAACTGACCAAGACAGGGAATCCACGAACAGGCAAAGTCACAGAATGGTTTAAGCAAGAAAATGCTCACTTTCTAAAAGTGGCATTTTCAAACACACAATCTTAAAATCAACTTTACTAAAAGATGTATTTTTAAATTGTGAGCTCAGAGACCCCAAACTCCACATGTCTATCTGCTCCCAAAGGGAATCTATGCTTTAATTATATTTAAAGGCAGCCCCCATGTTGACGTATGAGAGGGGTAGGCCTTGCAACAGTGAAATCCAAATTTGGCAGTATTTCACTGCTAGGACATATAAAACACATTAGTATATGTCCTACCTTAAAAATACACTGCATCTTACATGTAAGAAAAGGGAAGGTTTAGGTCTGGCAAGTGCATACACTTGCCATGTCGAATTGGCAGTTTAAAACTGCACAAACAAACACTGCAGTGGCAGGTCTGAGACATGATTATAGAGCTACTAATGTGGGTGGTACAAACAATGCTGCAGGACCACTAGTAGCATTTGATTTACAGGCCCTGGGCACCTCTAGTGCACTGTACTACGGACTTACTAGTAAATCAAATATGCCAATCATATTTAAACCAATCAACCATACAATTTACACAGAGTGCATATGCACTTTAGCACTGGTTAGCAGTGGTAAAGTGCTCAGAGTTCTAATGCCAACAACAACAGGTCAGAAAAAATAGGAGGCAGGAGGCAAAAAGATTGGGGATGACCCTGCATGAGGGGAAAAGTCCAACACGTGTCATCTGAAACATTTGCACTTCCTGCTGCCAGGGTCCTTGTCCCCATCTTCCGTGGACATGGTGTTCTTCAGAGATTAGATTTTCACTACCAGGAGTCCGACAGGAGCACTCCTTCCTTCCAGAACCTATCTAGGCTTCTGGGTTGTGACCATGCCCTGTATTTCTAAGCTTCCTGGTTCTTACATCATCATTCTACATACAGAATGGGAGTTTTCCTAATTGAGATTTCTTATTTGAAAATCCCATCTGTGCAATTTCCAAATAGGAAATGTCTTATTTGCCAATGCAAATTTGTAGAAATCTCTATTAGTGGAATACTCTCCTACGTGCATCTCATTTTACAATTTCCAAATAGCAATTCCTACAAAACCGCTGTTTGGTAATCACAAACACTAACTTTTGTACATATGGCCTCAAATCTCAACAGATATGCTACAGTTGACACGATTAAGTCTGAGTTCTAGACTTTGCCACACAAAATGTGTCAAGTATGCCTTAGATGAAACTCAGTTAAATTGACATCACTCGATCATTGACAGAAAGTGTATTGCTATTTTTCTCAGAAACATTCCACCAATGTTTAGGCAACTTGCACTGCAGAACTCTCTATAACCAGCATCTGTGCAACACTCCAAAGTATTCACCTTTGACGTGTTACTACCCCAACAAAGGAAAGGATGACATAATCTAAGAAGGGTTATTCATTAATAATAATATGTCATTAACGTTATATTGTAATCTGAGTTGAAAAACATTAAGGGCTATATGTACCAAGATTAGTAATTGTGATTTCCAAATTTAGATTTTTTTCTGAATCACAAATTGGAAATCACAATTCCTAATGTCTGAAAGATTTAAATATAAATTAGCCATTCTTAATGGGTCGCAAATTGGCCTACCTCATGAACATTAATGAGGTAGGTCGCAATTTGCAGCCCACATCAAATTGACATAATCACAAGGATGGTGGCTTGCTGGGATCAGCATAACTCCATGTCTGTGACTGCTTTTTAATATGCCATCTTTTTAAAAAATTCAATTAAAAATACATTTATTTCTGTTTTTTATTTGTTTAAGAGGATGCCGTGGTACCATTGACCACTGCTTCCTCCTAAACAAACTTCTTATTTTTACATTTGCAATGGGGAAGGGTCCCATTTGTGAATGAGTTGCCACAACATGTTTGTTGTATGTAAATTATTAATGTTTTGAGATCGGAATGCGGTCTCCCCTTTCAACTACCAAATTGGTATGTGGTTGCAAACCCAAACTGTGTTTCGGTAGCTTGTTAATGAACTGTAGTTTTGTTGTGATATATGCCAAAATGTTTTTATGTTGTCACAAACAAGCCGATTCTGTGAATCAGCCCATTTGCCAATGTTAAAAACCTAATACATCTGCGCTTTATCTCATGCAGCATGTACATTGTTATCAGTAGGATATTGGCAATATACTATTGTACATTTAAAGAACATTTAAAAACAGACACACTGTGATCATAATAGAAAATTAGAAATCTCAAATGTATTTTGTGGGTTAGTAGCATAATTCTAAAAGAGGTTATGTACATAGGGAACACAAACAAATTACATTTTTATTACAGTCAAAGACGTTTTCAGTGAGTTCATGTCTGAGATCAGTGTCCTCTTCCTCATCACTGTCAACTTGCTAACACGTCACCATCACCATGGACTTCCTACTGGTAATCATCACTATGGGTGAACTGTGTGTTTCTCCATAGAGCAGGAGCCCTGAAGCCCACTCCACAATCCCCCTTGTTCGTACTAGAGCTTCACTGAAGCAGACTTCCCATGGCGTGGTTGGATTTTAATAGTTGTTATAAGCCACATTATAAGCCATGTGTGGCTTCGATAAGCTTAATCCCCTGAAAAAATTATCACAAAAGTAAAAGTAAGTGACATTATGATTGGAAGGTCATAATCTTCGACCAATAAATAGCATTAACATAATCTTTCATACTTACCAACAAGCCAGGCCCTCCTCATGCAACATCCACAATCTATTGTGATATGCAGCTCTTGTATAGCAGTAGTGGGTCATGGGTAGAACCTGGAAATCTTTACACCAACATTGGGGATGCAAATATCTGGAATGAAAAGCACCTGCAGATTGCTGGAGCTAAAATGCTTCCTACTGAGAAATACCTGCTCCCTGTGATGAGGTGACACTAAAGCAATGTGGGTTCCATTTCTGACACCAGTCATTTCTGCTATGCTTCACAGTCCATAGAAAATACAATTGCTACTGTTCAGTTTAGCATCATCTATTTTAACTTGGATTTAGTCATTCACATGTCTAAGGATAATCCAGGAAATGGTTGAGGACAGCTCAAAAAGTTGGACGTGGCATCCCACCTGAGTTACTAAATGTGTACTGAAATGAGCCAGTAGCACAGAAAAGTAACAATGCCATAATCTTCACAATATGTGAAATCGCACTCTGAACTCTGATGTCCAGCAAACGTTTGTATTGAAATTGTGCTAGAGCCTTAATTGTGGTACGATTCAGTCTGCACTTCTTTATGATGTACCTTTCCTTCACGGTTTCTTTATCCGGACGTTTTCATTATTTTGACTTATCTTTCTCAATCTTTCCTTTTGTTGATGATAGCCATACCTGCAACCTGTGAGTACAATCTGTCAATATTATATGTCCCCACGCTTTAAAGGGCATATTACAAAAGTACTAGAATTGGTACATGTCAGAATACAAATACATAGAATATTTGAACAATGCTAATATTAATTTCTCTGCAGTTGATTCAATAATATATATTTAAAACCAAATATATATAAAAGGATGAATTAAACATGGTACAGTTTCTAAAAGCTCTGTCAAAAGAAGAAAAAAATTATTACAAAATTATTAGGTTAACAACGCATAATTTCCATTTCAAATATATCCCCAATGTTTTCTAAATTTGAAAAAATTATGTGTGGGTGGTCAGAATAGTTTATAATTTTGTTTAAGTTCTTTTCCTATAATTTGAACAGTCCCTCAAGACTGACATCGGTTAAACTGCAGAGTGTATATCTATTGTTTGTGATGTGGACGTTCTAATTGCTATTGATGGCAGTAATGTCACAGATGACACATGCTTCTTTCAAAAACACACTACCACTCAGCCATATTGTTAGGCATACCTTATGCTGACTACATTGGTTTGTGATGGAGGAGCGAGCATGGCAGATGCCTGACATGTCCATAATGGACTACGGACTAATAAGAGCAGTTCATCTACCTTTTCTGGCATACGTGGTCCCACACTGGTAATAATGGTCCGTGATTGACCAAATGCATCATCTGTTCTGTAAATGTGTGTGAATGGAAATTCCGTCACTATGGTGTACATATTTTTCAGGGCCATTAAATCACTGGTGTCATAACCATTTCTGTTGCAGACTGCCTCTGCAATTGTTGCTCATTTACATTTGATGAGGCCCAGCAATGCTGATGGAGCAGGTGATAAGTCCTCCAGCTTCACTTCGCAAGAGTTGAATATCGATGTGGAGGAGGCACTGACCCAGAACAGCCAATCTATGTGGGCCAGCAGAGTCAGATTTGCTGCGTACACGGAAAGTACTTGCATTTTATTGATCTCATTAATAGGAACATTGTGAGGGATTTAGTAGCCTGATCCTAAAATATTACTTGTTCCAGCCACCTGAAGAAATATTGTTCATATACTTGCGATCCAGCAATTTGTGATTTACACACGAGCTACTGATAAACCACCCTTTTATGTTCCTAATGGTTCTAAAATATGAGTTTACCTACTATATTTAACACATTTTGAACTAAGAAATTTGAAAAACACACCACCGACCTTTCACTGGTAAAATCCAATGCCTGACCAAAAAAAATACATGTTTTGACTTCATAAATATATGTATGTAACATTGTGATGGGCCTGGTTAATGTTTTAGGAACTCAACTATGTCAGAATCTTCTATGTAATGTACTTGACAATTGTTAATGATTGCCAAGCGTACACAAATGTAAACTGGCGAGTGTGAGAAAATGCCCCTTCTTGCTGAATTTTATTGCTAGTTTTTATGCTCCAGACATTGGCACACTGCTGTCCAGTGCTCATTCAATGTGCTCAGACCCACGAAGTCCAGATTGGGTAACCTTTGATTGGAATGTTTAACTTTCTTATAAGACCATAGTGCTTGGTGTCTCAAAGTACACCCACTGCATGGAAAGTTTCATGTTACTTTTGGAGTAGAGCACCACTGTGCCATCCACTGGCATGACAAGACAAACATGACTCTAAGCCTACCATTGTAGACTGGCTGATGAAGGTGCAAATCTGTACCCCAACCTGTTAAAATCACCCTTTTGTTATGTAAAAACTTCCCTTTTAAGTATTATTAATTCACTTCACAAGGCCTTCTAGTCTGGTATTTAAAAGTAGGACATACAGAAATTTAAAGTTAACGTCCTATTTTCAATATAGGAACGCTGGCTGGCCCATAGAGGAAGACTTGGAAGCAAAATTAAAATTAAATTCTAACACTTCAGGTTAGGGAGCAGCTAGAAAAAGTATTAAGCAACTATGTTCAATATTTATTATTGTTATTATTATCATCAATAATATCGTTATCATTGGTAGTGTTAAACATTATTATTATTAGCATGACTATTATTATTATAATTATTATTATTAGCATTGTTACTATAATAATTATTGTTATTATTAATGTTTATTTCAAATCACTCATAAAATACAAAAACACAGATTATTAAAGCTTTAAAATAAATGTATGGCATAAATACAAGACAAACATATTTCATTAAACAAATCAATAAAACACAATAAATACAGCATAGATCAATTTATAATTGCCCCCCTAATTTATGCCTTATCTAGACAGAGCAATAACTATCATAGCATTATTATCTACTTTTAAAAGACTAAGTGAAATTACACATTGCCTTATGACCAAATTCTGACAGATCGGAACATTCGATTTTCTGCTACTACAACGATAGGCTTCGCAAAAGAACAGTAAATGAGACTCCATCTCTGCTCCTTGCTCACTAGACGGACATCAGATTCCACGGGGCGAAGCATTCCATTTACTGCTAAAACTATTAATCAGTAGGATCATCATCCTGGTTTTTAAATATAGAATCCTTTTACCATTCTGTTGCACATGGTGTTAGGGTGCTAGTCTGCTATCTTGTATGTGATCGTCTGAAGGCACACTAGAGCAATGTTTGTTCATTATTTTTGCTCGTATTCTTTTTTAAAGAGTTGAGCAGTCTTCGATATTATTTTTAATTTCTTATCTGTTCTTCCAGTATTCAAAATTGTTTCTAGTTCTTCTAGGAGCCCATCTAACTCATCAAGGGTGCAATTTCTTCTCCATATTTAAGTGGGTTCGCTTTAGTAGGAGCACCCTCTAGACTTTCGGTTTCTTTTCTTTTGCCCATCATGGATGCAGTGAATTAAGTAACAATCAACAACCATCTCTCACTTTAGGACAAATACACAATATTTATTTGAAATAGGCGTCACATTTTCATTACGGACTATTTGCACTAATTGTCTATAACAGCACCTGTGTCAATTTCATGCAATGTCCATCATTTTTTCACACAAAAAACTTTTTCCACCGTTGACAAACCCTACTAAACAATGATTTAACACCTTCACCGCTAAGCCTTTCCCCTCCCAGTGCTAAGCTTTTTTTGGGCTATTTGGGACAGTCCGCGCTTAGGTCCCCATAACTTTTTGTCCACATAAGCCAAGTTTGCATCCTTTTTTCAAAAGTTCTTAGGATTCTAAAGGTACACAGAGTTTATGGATTCCCCCGGAGGGGACTGAGAAATCATCCAAATACAGCTACATTTTTGGGGGGGAAATGGGAAAAAGGTGCTGCACAAGAAAGCATTTGTATCTTTTCCCTGCAAATGGCATCAATGAAGAATTTGTAGTGCTAAAAAAGAAAAAGAAAATTGGTAATAACACTTATTTTACTATTGTGTGTTCCCCTAAGTTTCCTGATAAAAATAGTGCCTCACTGGTGTGGGTAGGCCTAGTGCCCGCGATAGCAAACGGACCAAAACACAACATGGATACATCAAATTTGTCCATGCAAAACTGACCAATATTTTTAAAACTGGGTAGCTGTGGTTTATGGGCCCTTTCTCAGCTGGCACCTAGGGAAACTTAGCAATCTTATACATTTTTGAAAATATGAAATCTAGGAGAATCCAGGGAGAGGTGACTTGTACCCAGAATCCCTTGGAAGCCTCAAACTTTTACTAAAAAACACATTCTCCTTACATTTCTGTGATGGAAAGTTCTGAGACCTGCACCGAGCCACAAACTTCCTTCAATCCAGCATTTTCCTAAAGCGTCTGATGAAAATGTTACCACACGTGTGTGGGTAGGCTTAGTGTCCACAATAGGAAATGATCCAAAACACAACATGGACACATCAAATTTTGCCACACAAAACTGACCCGGTTTCTGCAAATTGGTTAGCTGTGGTTTTTGGGCCCTACCTAAGCTAGCACCTAGGGAAACATACCAAACCTGTCAATTTTTTTAAAACTAGACAACTAGGGGAAACCAGGATGGGGTGACTTGTGTGGCTCTCACCAGGTTCTGTTATGCATAATCCCATGCAAACCTCACAATGTTTTTAAAAAACACATTTAATCCTCACATTTCTGAAATGGAAAGTTGTGGAATCTGAGGGAAGCCACATATTTCCTACCACCCAGCATTCCTCTTGGTCTCCCAATAAAAATGATACCTCACTAGTGTAGGTGGAACAAGTGTCTGCGACAGGGAAGGGACAAAAACTTGCAGATATTTGGGGGGAATCGAAGTGGGTCCAAAAGGGCAGGTTTTCTCATACTTTTTTAGGCTGAATCTGCTTTGGGAACCCACATAAGTGGGTCAGAACAGATGGGGCAATTGTGGGTGGTAGGAATGTTGGGGATTTCTGTGGATTCCGGAAGTTTCCATCACAGAAATGTAGGATAAATGTATGATTTCAGGCAAAGCTGGAAGTCTGCAGGGCATTGTGGGTAAGAAAATGGTGTTTTCTTTTCAGAAGTGTCTGGGTCTGGTAGGGTTTTCCAGATGGCAGAATATCCAAGTCCAAAAAGTGCAGCCACTCACCATTGCAAGTGGGACAATATTCGGAGTTAGTCAAGCTCTCTTGGCCCATTTGTAAAATCCAAACCCAAAGAAGTCAAATGTCCTCTTGCTTGCCATTGCAATTAAATGCTTTAGTCAGCAGAGGAGGGGGCAGAAAGACTGTTGCCCCCTTTTGTTGGGGTGAGGCACATAACCATGCCCTTGGTGGTGGGCAGCCCCTAACCCTTTATTTTCTTTTTTTTTTTAAATGCCTCCTTGGTGTCTAGTGAGGTTTCTGGGGGAAAGACTAGGGGTCATAATTCCCATCTTCCCACCAGGAGGGGCAGAAAGACTGTGCCCACTTATTTGAGGGGGTGGGGGCATTGCCATGCCCATTCTGGGCAGCCCCGGGCCCTACACTACCAAAACATATCATTTGTATGATTGGTAACTAGTGGGCTTTCCCTGAATCAAAGGACACAGCCCCAGGAGATGGGTAATCTTTTCCCCATCTCCTGAGGCTGTTTCTTTCAGAGGAGATTCCCCATGGTGCACGCAACAGAGGGATTTCCTGTGCCTTGTGCATGGATGGTGGCATCAGATGACTCCCTGCTGTCTGATGAACAAAAGTCGTTAAAATAATAAACACAATTTATACAGATCTTGCTGACCAAATAGAAATCCCATCCACCGTATTACTATCCCACTATATCCTTTGGTAATCATAATACGGCAGAGTAACCAGTTTGTCAAACTCTAAATCAGGCCCTTGGTCCAATCACTGATTCTTGGTAAAAGAACAAACGTGGAGGAATATATTCCTCTTTGTTAATCAAGATAAACACAGTTTTTCAATATACCAAGATGAATACCGACAACTTCAGCTCACTCAAAAGAAACCAAATTCTGAGTTGCTGTGCCAAGGGGGTGGCCCTGCCTTGCCTTATCCAGGCTCAGATGGGCCCACATGCAGCCCCTGCAGCGTGGGAATGAACATGTTGTAAGCACTTCCTTAAAGAGGTGCTCACCACTTGCCCAATGTATTGTAAGGCTTGTAGTCCTCCCTGGCCCCTTTGAAGGAAAATCAGGTTCCTGGACATAGCCCAACAGGTCCTCCCCATCACCTCACCAAACCTAAGCCATTGTCTCTACTCTGGTAGCAGTTTTCATACCACATCAATGCCATTAATAAGTTGGGTGACTGTTGGAGGCTAATGCAAATTAGTGAGGAGATTCAGGGAGGGCAAAGGTTACTTTCACAGGCAGATATCAGATGACACTGAACAGACCCCTTCCTTTGACCTCCTAGTTAGGCAGTGAGGGGAATGTTGCCCCCAGAACTGGCTTAAAGTAACCTCAAAGGAAGGGCTGCTCATTATCCTGGTCACACCTCTGGGTCGGCACACAGACTCCGCACAAAGGAAGAAGGTTTTCTCCATCTTGGATTTAGTGTATGTGGTATACTGTAGGATGATTTGCAGTAGGGCACACAGGTACTGCTGCACAAGTGGGCAGTTTTACCCCTGGAAACTTTTACCCTATTGGTTAGGGAGGAGTCAGTAGTCCACCCTCCTACAAACTAGCACCATGCATAAATGTGTCATCCCAATACACTTGAGAGCACTGGGCATGTGAAGGAACAGAAGAAGGACCACACCTGTAGTTTGAGACTTTTAAGGGGACCTGAAGCAGTAGACTGGCTCCCACTTGTACCCAAGACAAAGAAGTGAACTGCATGGCTCAGTTGGCTGTCCTCCTGTGTGGCTGCAGGGACACAACAAGTTATCAGAGGCCTTTTTTCTGAAGTGCCCAGTTAACCAGTACCACCTGGACGTGCCCTGGACCCTGCTGGTAGTCTCCACTGAAGGGAGTCTTAGCTGGCCCCTCCCCCCAAGTGCTGTTTTTGAGGACCAATGACCCTTGGCTGTGTTTAAATAGACTTATCCTATAACTTTTGAAAACCAGAAGTTTAGAAGATTTTAGGACTTCAAGACCTATAGAAGAACAGCACGAAGTGTGATCAGCCCAAGGTGCAACCTCGCTGGACTGAAAAAACTGGTTTCGCCTGCTCAGAGTTTCTATGCAGCAGCAAATCAATTTGAGCAGGCTGTCATTGAGAAGGTATTCAACCTTGTAAAGCCGTCATCGGATACAGCCAATGGCCATGTCCTGCTGGAGCACACTGAGCTCCAAAAAAGGTAATAATCTTGACCTGACAAAGGTGTTCAAAATATTTGGCCAGCAAGGAGACTTCTCTGAGCGCAAAATTTCAATTCTGCTGCTCAGAGCTACTCCCCCCAAAGCCAATAGCATCACTTGGACCTCATTCAACACCTACCAGACATCGCAGAACCCTCCGCAGATACATCCTGCTGCCTTGATCCACTGAAGGATTTTAGCTTTCATTTTTGAGACAAAGTCCCAAGGTAAACCCTCGTACTGAGTCGCACCTGTTTGGTATAATTGACACACGCTGTCGGCCAGAAATCACGCTTGCTATGACCACTTGATCCACATTGATGATTTGTGCTTTATGCCACTAAATATTCTTAAATCTTCTAAAATTCATATTTCTGTTTCCCCTTATTAGATTTTTTTGTCATTTTGGTGTCATTCTGTTCATTAAATTACGCCCTTTATCAAAGCCCAGACCCCATTTACCCACCTGCCTACATTCAAATCCCTGACCCCATTCTAAAGCCTATCCTCCATCTGAGTCAATATCTACAACTCTTTCCAAAATTCCACCAGCTCCGAAAACACCCTATACTCATAAACATTCCAAAATCCCCAAACACTCACATACAATAAAAAATTCACCATTCTCATTGTCAATCCCCCAACCAGCTTCACAATCTCCTGGTCCTTCCCACTCCCAAAAAAATTCTAAAATCCTGCCTCATCTCAAAAAAGGTTGGTGCCCACACTTCCATCAGCTCCATGATGAAGGAGACCACCAGGAGGACGCTATTCTGAAGAGTAGGCAAGATAAATGCCCGAGCCTACTACAGACTGTGAAATGACACTATTTTTTATTATCCAACCTGAACTTTACCATGAATTATTGTATCTTTATTGACATTACAATAACCTGAGGAAGAATATTTTTGTTGTTCCTTGTTATTTTTAATTTATAAAAAATATATCGCAACCTTTTGTGTCTGGTGTTTACTTCTAGATACATTTAGCTCTGTTAAATATTATAATGTTTGCCATACGTGACTGCATAATACAATAAATTGCTTATGTTAACAACTTACTTCCTTTTCCAGGTCTTGTGATTTCCCATGTGTTGCACTGTGGGAGATATAATGAATTCCCTTTCCCATGTGTGTTAAAGGAAGTGGAATGGGGAATGCTGTGTGGTGTGTGAGAGCCTAGTGTGTGGGGCAATCAGAGTGGTAGTGTGGGTGACTACATTTAACTTTATGATTTTTCTGATTAAATGTATCCATATGTTCAGATATTGGGGCCTACATATAGTCCATGCCATTCAATATGCATGCCTACACCTTGGTTTAATATGTGAGTGCAATGTCTGGCATGTAAGTGTGTGTCCTGCCACTGAAGTCATGTGCCAGATTTAAAGACGTAACATATCAGTAAATGGATAATGGTAATCTGTTCTTGGGGTACCTGGTTGAATCATATGATCGTGGTGTGTGTGGTAATTATGGAGGGAGGAATGAAAGGTAAGTTCAGAATAGTTGAGTGATTTATGTTAAACACTCCAATTTGGAGATATTGTTATTATTATACATTTACTTTGTAAAACATTTAAAACTGCATACTTATACGGTGGTAGCATTACACGTTTGCCTGACAATGTAGATTTGTTCAAAAATGTGCATACCCTTACCGACTTGAGGTGTGTGTAGGAGGGTTGCAAAAGTGTATCACATGAGTATTTAATATGTGTATGTGATGTGAAGCATGTGGGCAGAGAGGCATTCAAGGTACATTGCTGATGGTTTGGTGTTCATAAAGTTAGGTTTAGTGATACTGCTAGTTCACACAGTGAAATTAAACTGTTTCAAAAGATGTACTTAGGTTCTATTTTGTTGTGCATTGTGTTGTTGTTTATCTATTACTGCCAGATAGAGCCCCAGGGCTTGGAATAGCATGGACATGTTGATAGAATAGGGTTTATGGTCGTTATGGGCAGGGTTTGGCCTTTTATGCTCTTTTCCCTCTATTAAATGTCTGAATGATGAAATGGCATGTTTCCATTGATGGAAAATATTCTCTAAATAAGGTGGCAGGAGTAGTAGCTTTGCGTCACTTCCCCGCCATCAGTGGAGGAAGGAAAATGCGGCAGAGGTGGACATAAACTGTTGTACTCAAAATATGATGGATGGACCGCCATAATGGCAGCCGGGTAAACAGATTGTTTTTGACAGTCTTTGCGCATCTGCCAAACTCCAAATCAGGCCCTCAATTTGGACGAACCCCTTTTAAGTATGGGGGTGTAACTTTGCCCTTTTGCGCCAAAACCACTGATTCCTTCTTTAAAAAAAAAAGTAATCATCCCCGTCTTTCCATGGTGTGAAATGTCATGAATATCCTTGGGACTACAACACAAAGTGAGTGTTAGGAAGAGTTTGCATTATTCCCTGTATGCTACTCTTTTGTTGGCTTTTCCTATCTTGACACATATTTACTCATTCAGAAAATTCAGCTAAGCTGAGGTGATGCTTAGGCTTACATGGTTGTGTACAGTCACAAGAGGAAAGATGGAGAGGATACGCTGCACGGATTAACAGTAAATAAATCTGCTAACTGCATGTCAGGCTAGGCTGCATTAAAGGCTCTGGGGCCTCTCCATACTAGGCTAGAGATGCCCCCTTGTTCTAAATGACCACTTGACAAGAGGAGTTTCTAAGGCTTTGTTTACCATGAGTCCTTGTGTTACTCGACCCCTCACAGTTACCATACAACAAACGTGGCTCTTAGGGGCATCTCTTCATACCTCAGGCTTAAATTGTTTTTAAAGTGTGCAGCAGCGCATAAGGACATCCTGCCTCGGCCGACATCCAGGCGGGACTACTCTTAGTCTGTCCCTGAGAAGGGCCTACTGTGTTTGACTAAACAAAGAAGCTGCTCTTGGCACTGGAAAAAAACAAAATATTGTGCAAACATTTTATTATGTAGAGAATTTCATAATTTTGCACTTTTGAACTCTGTCACTCAGAGACCGTAAATTTCTGCAGGAAGTAAGCAAACATCTTCATTTTCTACAGGTGTTTCACATAATTTAGATCTTCTGTCTCAACGAATGCTTCATTTTGCAAATTTTGTTCAAAATGATGTGTGGAAATTTATATTCAAATTAGGTACTGCATACTGAAATTAAATAAAAGCTAACAGATCTCTTCAATCAGCAGATACCATGCAGTAGAAATGGCAGATTACTGTGTCATCATTCCATATCGGTATTACGCCATGCAGACCCCACATATTGCCCACTCCGCCCAGGGGCAGTTACAATGACACACACTAATGCTGACAGCGAAAGCTTCCCACACACTCTCTCCTACCATTGCTATGCACATTCTACAGTTAATCCATCCTCGAAGAGCTGTGTCACTTCCAACAACGTGAAGTACAGTGTATAGGAACATACTCCTGAATCTAGTGGTGCATGCAGGAACCAATTCATTCACCCTTTAGGACGATTAGACCTATCTAGGGTACAGTGTTTATGAGGATCAGCTAGCAATTTGCATTATCAGCGACAGTACCAAAATGAACAATGATGTATTTGTTGTTCAAGCTATGATTGTTGTATCTCCAGTTACTGTTTGGTTTGGTAAACTCAAGTATAATTGGTGAAATGTCTTTACTTAAAGACGTCCGCCACAATTACTGTTGACTACACTTGAAGACTAAACCCAGAAGCTGATATTGGAAATTATTGTAAAGGTGGACGTCCCAGGTGCAATAGGCTTGTGCAGACCTGCTCCTCATTTCAACATTTCTGACTAACCCAGTGTGTTTTAATGCCCAGTAGGTCCTCGTCATGAGTATCCTAGCAGGCACTGTACATGTTTTGGAACATGCCTATCTCTGCTGGAGGATGGGTTAACACAATGTGGACCTCCTTCCATCATACTCACTACCATCTCCATATCCAGGCCATGACAGGGCAGCTTTTGGCAGCTGATTAAAAGGTGTGAGTTACAGGCCTTTTTGGCCTGCACTTCAGATTGGTAAGATTGCATACTTGCCCTGCCTACTAAATCTGCATAGTCCGTCATCACTAGAACACCACACTTGCTGCAAATTGCCATATGTGTATGTGTGTTGCATTTTAAAAAATATATGAAATGTCAGGCTACACATATGGAGGGGACCCCTTACCTGTGGCAGTCCCACAATGTATGTTTAGATTCAGGTTGCCACATTGAAAGGTACAGGGCATGTGGGACCAAATTCCACCACGCCCCTGCTTCTTTCTCTGCTTCTCATTACCCTCCACCTTGCACAATCCATTGTGGCCTAGTTAATTGAACTAAGGAGGTGTTTTGTATAGCCATCTACACCCCTTATGGTCACCATTGGTAAAAGACAGCTGATGGTTAGCAACATGTTTTTTGTGAAATAGACATGCCCTGGTGGTACTCTGGGAATGCTCCTATCACCGTGGAATGAGAGACACTGAGAACATTTTAGGAAGTTTATGTCGTACCAAGACAGTGCATGCACTGTTTGTGGTGAGATATTGTTATTTTACGGTGGGTCAAAGGCTAGTCTATTGCTTACCATAAGCTGGCTTCATTGTAACTCTCATTTGCTTGCTTCTTATGTGTTAGTTGTATGGCTTTTCCCTCCTCTTCTTCTGTTTGTCCCACCCCTGGAGCATGGATACATTTTTATGTCCTTCCACTGCTCGCTTTTTCAGGTGCTGCAGTTTTCTTTTGGTTAAGGCGGTCTACAAGAGTGCATGTGTTTTTCTGCTGTCTCTCTCATCTGCTCCTCTTCCTCCACTATGCTCTGTGTTCCTCTCTCTTGCCTGTGTGCTTCTCACTCGCTCTCCCTGTGATGCCATCTCCCTCGTCTACTTTCCACCACCAGCTCCATGTTTCTTTCTTTCTCCCTCTTGATCCCAACAACCAAAGCCCAAATTGCTTTTGCACCTCATCCTCATGTTGTTTTCCCGCCTAGGTGTTGCTTTCACTCCTGTGTGGCTTCTCCGTCTGCTTTAAAAACCTGATCCCACCGGTGCATCCACGTTGTTTCCGCCCGTTGGCCCTAGTGTTACTTCTGCTCCCGCCTGCAACTCATGCTGATCTCCTCAATCACTTAAAAAAATAGCACTTTCACACATTTTTTTCTTGTTAGATATTGAATCAACTTGGATCTGTAACAAAAAAAAAAAAAACAGATGCATCATTTTGTAGACAAACACTTTTGTTGATCGTGCATCCACAAAATGACTTGGCCAGTTGCGTCAAAAGCTTTTTTTTAAAGTCTTTAGCATGCGGTACAGCACCAGGGACTTTGTACAGCATGGCAAAAAACACTGGCAAAGCCATTTGGTGCCAGTTGGAAGATTTATTGACTTTGCGAGTGTGTATTTTTGCTGAGACAGAACTGGACCTGGAAAACATGGAGCTGAACTTGAGTTCAATTCTTACGAAATGAGATTATTCTAATTTTAGCTCTAGCAATTTTCAACTATTGATATGTTTCTTCTGCCACTGGCTCTTATTATTGAATTTCTAAAACATGGAATTCTTTCAGTTGCATGAGCTGGCTGAAGAGCACTTGTTGCATCCCTTATTTCAACCTCTGAAATGGTACAGTCCATCAACATGTAAGTAGATCCCTCGCAACATTTTGGGTGGAATAGACTTATCTGCACATTCCCTAAAAGTGACCTATGAAATGTACACTTAGATTTCCCAACAACAATTGATACTACCTGCTAACTGAATGAAACTGGGGAGTGATCAGCCAATATTGCAAAAGGTATGCTAGTTCATGCATCTTTCATCATTGACTGTAATCCTCACATTAAATCTATACACGAATATGAGGTGTATGTGGCAGAGTAAAAAGTAGTTGCTAGCATTTCAAGATGAATCTAACTTCTTTTACCCTATATCTGATTTCCCCATTACCTTCTTTTTTGCTAGTGTTCCCAGTTACCCACACTTTGTCCTAGGGCTCGTCTCACTCTTGTGCTTCACTCAGATTCCTTTGAAGAATCATCCTCTAGTTTGGCTAATGTTTGGCAGCTATTGGATATTCTCTAGCCGTTTTCAACTAGTCAATAAATCTTTATACATAGTTTTGAATAGCACTATCCCCGCCCAACCTCGACCCTACTCCTTTAGGTCTTCTTCGCATTTGCCAGTCTATTCCAAATTACATAAGCAACCGTCCAAAATCTTCTCCCTCAACTGCAAATAGGAAATACTTTAATATTTATGTAAACTTGGTCTCGCTTTGTGCGGTAGACACATTTGCCCTTAAGCAAATGTTCATTATGCATGACTCAATTAAACAAAAAAAACTGAGGTGCTGCCAGTTTGTAACAGATTAAATCACAATTAAATATTTAAAGAAAAGTAACATAATTGGCGGTAAAGGAGGGACTGTTCAGACTGCGCCTAGGGAAATATTTGCCATTGTTACAAGCTTGTTAGACCCTAGCAATCTTGGAGGATGAGGAGATAAAAATATAATTTGTGTAAAATGCCGTGGTGCAATGCATTGTAATGTACTGACAATTAATAGGTGACTTTTGCAGATTTTTTAATACTAGCTAGGACATCTCTGGAATCCTTGTTGATCACTTAATTATGAAATGAGCCATTTATATGGTGATATTGAACGTGAGTTACGAAGTGGAGGCATTTGGGAATAGGTAGAGAGATGAAAACTGCAGCAAAGATTGGAAGGGGGAGGTCGAAACAGACAAGTTTGAAGAACGGGGAACATGAGAAAATGCAGTGCTTTGGAAATGAATAGGTGGAGTGTGAGTGACAGTAGACAAACGAAGAGCAAGGAGTAAAGTGGGGAAGGTAGGTGTACAAATAAGGAATAATGAAATAGTAATAGTATAGAAAATATCATACTGGAGAAATAGGCTAAGAAGGGAACACACAGATGAATGTTGTGCAGTACATACTCCCTTTAAAAAGTAAATCAACTTCAACTCGGATGTTAAAAAGGCTAACATTTTTCGAACTCTTTCCTGAAATAAAGACAAACCACCACCTAGCACCACTCAATAGATACGCTCATCAGCAAAAACGCCATTATATACACTCATCAGCAAATGAAGCTGGAATTGTAAACAAAGCCATTGGATGGAGTTTCATAAAATAGGGGGCAATAATAAATGTATAGTATAATAAATGTTAAGTTTTTTCTTTTTTACAAGAGCCTGATTTCTGTAACAAGACGGCTGAGGAAACTGGAATTTTATGAAAATGTATTAATGTCAGAACTAAATAACGTTGATGCCTTGTCAACACTACTACCAAACCTGGCCACTTAATTGAAATGTTCTAAATGTGAAATCTAATGATCAATCTATAAACAATAAAAACTTTATGTCTGTATTTCATGCTCAAGCACCCACCCACATGCAGATTTTAATACCAGCCTTATGAATCATCTAAGATAAACCCCAAGCAAGTGTTGTTCAGTAGAAAACAATGCTCCCCGGACTGCTGCATTCCTGTGAATAGTGGCAAATCTGAGGCTGCAGAAAGGCAGACTGTTAGAAATGGCCCTTTCTGCAGGATTATCCCCAAACATTTTGCCTTTCTTCTTCTATTTCTCTGACCTTCTTTTTGTTGGCTTTAGGATTCTGGGCACTTTGCCATGGCTAATCAGTACTAAGATTCATGTTCTTTCTCCCCGAAAAGTTGGTATAATTGTCTTACACCCATTTGGCTTACTTAATTTACATGTAAGTCACTTGTAAAGTGGTATACCATATACCCAAGGCCTGTAAATTAACTACTACTGATGGGCCTGAAGTGCAGCCTTTCAAACTTGTATCAGGCCTGTCACTGCAGTGCCTGCATATGCAATCTGCTGCCACATTGACTTGGCAAGTCAGACTACTTGCCATGGTCTAAAACTCCCTTTTTACTACACATAAGTCACCCTTAAGATAGACCCTAGATAGCCCTTTGGGCAGGGAGCTGTGTATGTACACAGTACAACATATATTTTTATGTGTTACATGTCCTAGTAGTCACTGACAGCCTATTTTGTTTTTTACTGCTGCAAGTGCTGCTTCTCTCATAGGTTATAGGTTTGCATTGGGAATACCCTTATATATGTATAAGTGGTAATTTCTGATCTGTAAGGAGTAGTGCGGACATGTTTGGTATGTTTGGATGGTAGTGAGAAATCCTGCTTTCTGGTGTGGGTGTATTTTATATTACTATTTTAGAAATGCCACTTTTAGAAAGTGGGCATTTCCCTGTTCTTATAACAAGTGCTTTGTAGCCTGACTCCAATCCACTTCTGAGTGACAGCTCCACTTGATGCATACCTTCCAGACATTCATCACACAGGAGGGGCTGGGTGTGACAGAAAAGGTATCTGCATACTCATAGTCTTCTTCGTCCGGGGAGAGGGAGGGTTGTTCACACCTTACATGAGAATAGGTTGTGTCCTGCCCTCACACAAAGGACTGTTTGCCCCGTACTGATGTCTGGAGACAGGGCTGAAATGAAAGGGTGGTGTGCTTCACTTGAAAGGATTCTTTTGAAGTTACCCTCTAGTCAAAATCAATATTGGAGTATAAGTACAGAGGCTCTGACCCCATGTTGGGGAGAGCACTTTTGGAACCAGGGCTGAACCTCTGCCAGAAGGACTGCTGGACTGCAAAATGGACTTGCCTGGACTGCTCCTCTGTGGTTGCCCTGCTATGTGCTGATGCTGGGTGACATAAAGGACTCCCTGGATTGCTTTTCTGCATGTTGCCCTGCTGTTAGCTGCTCCCTGATGCTGGTTCCACACGGGGCACAATATCAGGAGCTGCTGTGACATCAGGAGGAACCACCATTGTGAGAGCTGCCCTATGCAATGGCTTGCTGTCGGCTGTCTTCCTTGTGCTCCTAGTGCTCTCCAAAACTAGTGCGTGGTGGGCCCCTTTATTGCCATCATCGTTCCCCTTGGATTCTGGGTCCACACAAGTGAGTGCTGGATTGTTGCATGGGAAGCACTTACTGATGTCCCAGAATGCTCCATCATCACCTTGATTAACTCTGTGCCCCCTGAGATTAGTCTGTGCGGGCTTCTGCATACAGAGCTTTCCCCAATGCCGGGCTCTTCAAAACCTGAGAGCTGTAGCACTGCCAGGGGAAGCCCCTGCCTTGGACACACAACACAAGTTGGAGTATTCCGTACCCGATCCTCTTTATTGGGGGGACTACTGACTGGGGACTTTGTGGCTGCCTGCATGGATTCCCCCTAGCGGGTCCCCTTCATGATGCATCAAGCAGAGCCCTCTACTGAGGAAAAGCAGTCCGACACTTGGGTAGCTCTTTTCTTTTTGTTTCCCGGCCCGTGAGAGGTGATCCCAGAGGAAGGTTTGTTGGCCACCCGATGCTGGAGGAAGCAAACTGTCAACCTCGCCAACATCCCTGAGCTGTGCCCTTGGCAGATAAGGCCCCAGGGGGGTTGCACTGCCATCCCATGCTGCCTTAGCAGGAGGCCGTACTTCTCTTGTAAGGAAGGAGACTGTTCTGTGTCCTAGCAGATGCACCGCCTGCTCACACATGCCTTTAGACAACTCTGCATGCAGAAAGGCCCTGTGAGTCCTCCCCACCAAACCCTGCTGGGTGAGGACTCTTGCTATATTTATCCAATGTCTGTTGGTTGGAAACTGGCAGAACCTGACAGCCTTATTGTGAACCTATTTCTGGTGAGACTGGGGAATTACTGTAACCTCACTGATGGGAGTGCAACGCTCCCTGTACCTGCTTGGGCTTTCTGGTATGGTTGTGCTATGGTGTCACTGGAGGGCAGGTTTAGGCGGGGTACACTGCAATAATCTTCATGCAAGTATTGTCTAAGGTGTAACATCCGGTCCCCCTGACTCATCACGACTCATTATAATGATTACACTGTCCTGCACAATATTTCCGATGTGTGTGGTCTTTGCTAGTTAATGTCAGAAGAGCAAGCCACAGTTCAGTAATTAAATACTATGCACACTTTTTATGATCAATGCTATTTTGGTCTTATATGTATAATAGAGAAACATCATTTTATATATTATACTTTGTAGAGTCTCTTTTGTGGTATATTTATTGTGTCACTGGTGTGAGTGTGTTGTGCAAAAGCTTTCCACGTGACGTCTGGGGATAATCCTGACTGCTCTGCGCCAAGCTACCCTGGGGGAGAGCACAGGGTATCTTTGATGTGTAACTCACTTGCCTTGACTATATAGTGGTAGGTTCTACCTGGCTTAGGTGCATACCCTAGTCAACCAGAAACCCTATTTCTAACACAGACCAAAAAGGAAAAGTAGTAGTTTTACCAGACCAGTTGAGGCATGACAGGTAAGTATATCCTGATTTAGGTGATGTGGGCCAAAAAAGCAGAAAAAGGAAAAGTGCCAGGAGATGAAAAAAATGAATAAAGCTTGTTTGGCTGGATAGACTGTAAAAACAGTAAAAAAAGATGTTACACAAAGGGAGTGAAAGTTGCAGATATTTATCTTGAGGTGATCCTATCTGTCCCAGATTTTGACAAAGCCTTCCATTTTTCTGATCAGGTTGTGGGAGTCCCAGAAATATTTGAATACCACCGCACTTTATGACCCTTGGAAGTAACCACACATTGACCCAACATGAAAAAACTGTTTATAGTCTTTCAAATCATCTTATATAAATCCATCCATGTGACTGATGTTGTCCATTTGCAAAGACCTAAAATATTCATCTAATCTTCGGCACACTCTTCACTGCAGACATTCTAGACAAACAACATCTTGCTTGAAAATTGCTTCTCTTTTCAAGACATCCCATCCCATTGATACCTTTTCAAAGCCAACTCTCTGTTTCAGATGAGTGGCACATGACTGTATCACAGAATTAAAAGTGGTTGTGTATATTGTCTACACATTCCATGCTGCAATATACTTTAGACTCAAAGGGCCTGATTTAGATCATGGCGGATGGGTTACTCTGTCACAAACGTGATGGTTATTCAGTCCTCCGTATTACATTTTCCATAAAATATAATGGTATTGTAATTCGGCAGGCTGGATATCCATCACGTCTATGACAGAGTAACCCTGTCCGCCAAGATCTAAATCAGGCCCAAAGTTCTGCAATAATTCTTTGACAATTTTGTGTTAAATTAATTTAGGAATAGATAAAAATAGTGGTTAATCAACTTCGTGCTCCTTGTTAAAATAGAGCAAAAAATGCAATAGATGATAGATTTTACCACAGATTAATCAACTGAGCACTAACAAAAATATAGCAAAACAAAGCACCCAGCATTACTGTACAAAGGAGAAAATATTTTTCTAGCCCAATAAAAGAAAGTGGAGTAAAACAAGGGGGCTGTAGGGAAAAGACATTAGGGAAAATGAGGATGTGACAGATTAAGACGCTTTCTTTTATCAGAGGGAGGAAAACAGCCATAATTTTGAATATATAACACATATTGCAACTGCATAAGTAGAAAACATGGATGTGATGATCAAAGAAATGGTTCAATAGAAAATCAATACATGGAAATGGACAACAGTGAAATGATTATTACAGACTATATAACAGATAAATGTCCTGGGAATTAGTCAGTCATCATATGTATATTTTCTGTACACTGCACAACTTGCATCTTATAGCTTGGTCTTTTTCTCTATATGGAGTGTGTAAGGCATCTTTCAGTATCAAGACAAAGAAGACAATTTCTCTTATGACTTAGATGCCTTGTATACAGCTCTACATAAAGTTAGTCACAATTTCCATATAAGGTGCTTCTATCTCTACCAGATGTCTACTAGGTCAGATTATTTGCAACTGTACAAACATGCCTACATTTAATTTACTAGTTATGTGCGAATGGTGTGTTTTATTGGCTAAGAGTCACATGTTCTCAATTTCTCCGGTAATAGTAAATTCTTCTGAGACTGTAATCACATTGGTGTGCTTCATCATCTTCCTTTGTAGATCTCTGCAATCCATGTTCCAATTGAAATGGGCAGAATTACAGTTGAATATAAACTAGGAGTGGGCTTAACTCACAGAGTTTTACTCTGTGGAATTCCATGGAGTTACATAATAATGCTGTGAGATTCCGTAGAATTCTGCCCATCTCTAGCAGCCATTAGCTGAATTGCTTGAAGTAATCCCTTGACAAGTGTCATGGCTAGTCCTCTGTTTCTGAGATTTACAAATCACTCCCCTTTTCCTACTTCCCGCAGAGGCCATGTTTACAGTCAGAAGGCATCTCTGAAATAATTCAATACTTTGGTGTGGCGTCTCTAGTTTGAGATTAACGGTGCCTCGCACCCTCTCTCGTAAGTTTTCGGGAAACACTTCAGCCGGTTGCAACCATGATAGGTAGTTACATGCAAAAGTATAACCTTGTCCTTACAACAGAAAGTTCCATGCATTTGAGAAGCGCATTCCTTGTTTGTATTTATGTTATGTACAACTCCTCTTGCTAAAGTGCACCTACAGGTTTTCTTGAAGCACGTACCTGAACCTCATGTGGTTCCTGCAGAGATCACGCTGAAGCCCCAAGCACATCGAAAGATCCATCAATAACCAACAACACATTTTGAGGTCTCAACATATAATGAAGCACTATATAAAGGCTGCAATTGAAACAATTACCTTTTATAGAGAGCAGATAGGAATGAATTATTTAAATTGAAACTTGCAGGAGGCTTTTCCTGAGTACAACATTGATATATGTCAGTTAATAGATGTTCTTCTGTTATTGCCTCCTGATATTGCACAGTATTTAGAAATCGTGCTTTAGATCAGAATAAATTAAATGCATAGAAAGAAATGAACTGAAACTCACCTTATGTACTGGACTCTGTTCACAGAGGAGCGCAGATCTTGTCCCTGTGATCATGGAACTGAAGAGATACATGGGGCTGGCTTCTGGGTAGCATTCATGGAAGTGGCAGTCATTCCTGTTGCACACAAGGGAGTAATCGTGTTGTTAGAGTAAAGTCAGGGGGGGAGTTTAAGCAGAGATTGCAGTGTTGCCACGTTGGTGCAGTTTGAAATCTGCATCCTCTGCCAGCTCCCAGTTGCAGGAGTCTGCAAAGTTGCTGTTGCCCCTGCTCGGCGCCACCTGCAGTGGTTGCTTCATGACCGGTAGCAGAAGGGGTGTGGAAAAGCAACATGTTCCAGGGGTACAGGCTGCAAGAACCCCTCCACAGCTCAAACTGAATTTTCCAACTGTAACAACAAAGATGAAGGACTAGAAGAGAGGAATGAAAAGTAGGTAGAAATAGACGGAGGATGAGACAAAGATGGAATAATAGAAGAGGGACATTAGTAGAGCTTACTTATGGATTATTTGTGTTAGTGCTGATTTCACCCGTTTAGTGCCATACTACCTCCCTGGTACGGGTCACGACCAGTGGCCGACACCAGAGAGGGGGTTAAAAAATCCTCGATTTATTTTTTTAAACCCTCAGGAGACATGGAAGATCTTCTGTGTCTCCCCTGACCCCCCACCTGCCCCTTTCCAGTGTTGTTTTCCCCATCGGAGCAGGAAGCTGCCTGCTCCGATGGGGAAAACGGCCGGCCTTCCCGACATTCGGGAACGCCTCTGTGAAAGGGGAGACTCTCCCCTTTCACACAAGGCCTTCCTGAACATGTTTCCTGGCCCTCGATCACAGCACAGCTGCAATCGAGGGCCAGGAAACACCACTAGAAACCAGGGATTTCACTTGGGGGGGTCGGCCCCTCAGAAAGCACTCGATCGCGCCCCCCCAGGAGCTACATTTTTTTTTTAAATAAAGAAATTGACAGGGTTCGTCCCTGTGGGCAGGGCGACGCCCTGTGGTGGCAATACTTTTTTTAGTAGTTGTAGGGTTTCCCTGGGGGCCATTTTGGCCCCCAAGGAAACCATACAACAACTAAAAAAATATAGATCTATATATATATATATAGATATATCTATCTACATAGATATATCTATATATAGAGATAGATCTATATATATATGTAGATCTATATATAGATATATCTACGTAGATAGATATATCTATCTATGTAGATATATATATATGGATCACTTTTGTCAATGCATGTGTGCTTTCCCTGGGGGCTGTGATCGGCCCCCAGGAAAGCCAGACCCACATATAAAAGTGATCTCTGTATATATATATATATATATATATATATATATATATATATATATTTGCCACCAGTTGTCTTGCAGTTGCAGCTTGCGTCTTCAAAGCAATGCACTTACTTCAACTGATGCGTTTCAACTGTAGCTTTTAGGCAGCAATAAAAAAGACAAGTAAGTCTTGTGATTATGTTTCTGCTACAAAAGGATCAGACTTTTGTCTAGTGGCAGTTTTAGTGCCATAAAGAAGCGCAGAATATTTATATACCTACTGCAAAGAGCAAATCTGTATTTTTTGTAAATAGCTGAGTACATTAGTAAAGTCAGCCATTACCTGCGTTATAATACAAATTAAATGTATGTGCGAGGGTGGGGGCAGCCATGGAGAGACGAAGGGCACTTTTGCTGGGTGGTAATGAGGGAATCAGAGGAGGAGGACATGGGAGTGGGAGCCCCAGTAATGATTGTTTGACTGGGTCCAGGAGGTGCTAAAGACTGTGAAAATTGGTATGTGACAAGGTGTTTTTTTGAGTGTCTTGAAAGAACGTGCTGATTGAGGGAAGAAGCACAGGTAAGGTGACCTCTACTGTTGCACGTATACACACACACCAGCAATTTTGTGACTGTCTACGTAGGCTAGTGTTTTAGAGCAACAGTTTAGCCAGTAGCAGAGATGTCATCTCGTTGGATGGCTGCTGCTCACGCCCTCACTCGGGATATATGGACAGCTCTGACATAGGATCAGAGACAGCAGATACTGAGACAACATCTGAGGGATAGGACAATGGAGCAGACTCTGGGAGTTATTTTTCAGTCAGAGGAGTCCCATTCGATAACTCCTCTTTCAGTAATTATTAGGGAGGTGATGAGGACAGTCCTGCTATCCCTTCGCAAGCACAGTCTGTGCAACCGGGCAATAGCGGGTTAGCCCGACCCAGAGAGCAGGTGCATGCGGCGCCAAGCATAGAGAGAGAGTGCTCTCTTGGGAGCTCCCCAATTTAGTTAAGCCCCAAATTCCACCACCCAAATCGTATTGTGGAGACATCAAAATTATCTATCTCAAAACAAACTGGTTTTGCAATGCAGGCACCACTTTGTTTTTGGTACTGGGCTCGGCGGCCATGTAGGGAAACATACTAAACCAAGACATTTCTGGAAACTAGACATTCGGGGGTGTCCACAGAGATGTGACTTGTGTTGATTCCCCAAAAGTTTCTTACCCAGAATAACCTGCAAAGCTGAAATGTTGAATAAAAACTCTATTTTTCTTGCATTTCTGTCACACAAACTACAGGAATATGCTGGGATCCACAAAATTCCTACCACCCAGTGATTCCTCACCTGTCCTGATAAAAACACTATCCCAATTGAGTGCCTGTACCTAGTGCCTGCGTCAGGAATGGATCACCCCAGGGTCAACAGTTGCCTCATGTAAGGACCAACATTGACCGCTGTGTGATCTATTCCTGTCGTGGGCACTAGGCCTACCCTCACAAGTGAGGTACCATTTTTATCGGGAGACTTGGGGAATGCTGGGTGGAAGGAAATTTGTGGCTCCTCTCAGATTCCAGAACTTTCTATCACCGAAATTTGAGGAAAAAGTGTTTTTTTTTCCAAATATTGAGGTTTGCAAAGGATTCTGGGTAACAGAACCTGCTAAGAGCCCCACAAGTCACCCCATCTTGGATTCTCCTAGGTGTCTAGTTTTAAAAAATGCACAGGTTTGGTAGGTTTCCCTAGGTGCCGGCTGAGCCAGAGGCCAAAATCCACAGCTAGGCACTTTGCAAACAACAGCTCTGTTTTCTTTACAAAAATGTTATATGTCCACGTTGTGTTTTGTGGCATTTCCTGTCGCAGGCGCTAGGCCTACCCACATAAGTGAGGTACCATTTTCATCGGGAGACTTCGGAGAACACTGGGTGGAAGGAAAATTGTGGCTCCTCTCAGATTCCAGAACTTTCTGTCACCGAAATGTGAGGAAAAAGTGTTTTTTTGCCAAATTTTGAGGTTTGCAAAGGATTCTGGGTAACAGAACCTGGTGAGAGCCCCACAAGTCAGCTCATCCTGGATTCCCCAAGGTGTCTAGTTTTCAAAAATTTGCAGGTTTGGTAGGTTTCTCTAGGTGCCGGCTGAGCTAGAGGCCAGAATCTACAGCTAGGCACTTTGTAAAAAACACGTCAGATTTCAATGTACAAATGTGATGTGTCCATGTTGCCTTTCCTGTTGCGAGCATTAGGCCTACCCACGCAAGTGAGGTACCATTTTTATTGGAAGTCTTGGGAGAACACAGAATAGCACAATGAGTGTTTTTGCCCCTTGTCTTTCTCTACATTTTTTTCCTTCTAAATGTAAGACAGTGTGTATAAAAGACGTCTATTTGAGAAACAGCCTGTAATTCACATGCTAGTATGGGCACCCCGGAATTCAGAGATGTACAAATAACCACTGCTTCTCAACACCTTATCTTATGCCCATTTTGGAAATACAAAGGTTTTCTTGATACCTATTTTTCACTCTCTATATTTCACCAAATGAATTGTGTAAACCCATTGCAAGGTGCAGCTCATTTATTGGCTCTGGGTACCTAGGGATCTTGATGAACCTACAAGCCCTATATATTCCTGCAACTAGAAGAGTCCAGCAAACATAAAGTTATATTGCTTTAAAAAATCTGACATTGCAGGAAAAAGTTACAGAGTAAAATGTGGAGAAAAATTACTGTTTTTTTCAGCTCAATTTCAATATTTATTTATTTCATCTGTTATTTTGTGTAGGAAAACCTTGTAGGATCTACACAAATGACCCCTTGCTGAATTGAGAATTGTGTCTAATTTTCGGAAATGCTTAGCTTTCCAGGATCCAGTATTGGTTTCACACCCATTCCTGTCACTAACTGGAAGGAGGCTGAAAGCACCTCAAATAGTAAAAATGGGATATGTCCCAGTAAAATGTCAAAATTGTCTTGAAAAATGTGATTTTCTGATTCAAGTCTGCCTGTTCCTGAAAGCTGGGAAGATGGTGCGTTTAGCACCGCAAACCCTTTGCTGATGCCATTTTCAGGGGAAAAAACACAAGCCTTCTTCGGCAGCCATTTTTTCCAATTAAAAAAAAAAAGAATTTGGGATAATTTCTTGGTCTCCTCCAGGGAAACCCACAAACTCTGGATACCTTTAGAATCCCTAGGATGTTGGAAAAAAAGGATGCAAATTTGGCATGGATAGCTTATCCACAAAACGTTATGAAGGCCTAAGCGCAAACTACCCCAAATAGCCAAAAAAGGGCTAAGCACTGGGGGGGAAAAGGCCCAGCAGCTAAGAGGTTCATTCCGCTGGTGGAGCATAGTGGCAGAATTCATTAGTAATTCCGCGTTGCAAGAGTAACACATAATTACTAAATTCCTCCATTTCTGTTTGTGGAATTAACATTTCCACCCACCCCTAATATAAACCTATAAATCTTAGCAAGTTGATTCTAGATATGTCTCTAAAAACGCACAACTATTTTTCCTAATGTATCTCAATTTTTCATATGGTCAAATAAGTATGACCAGTCAAGTGTCTTGATATAATTCTATCAGCACTGAAGGCACTATGTCAGACCTTTTCAAAAGCTGTGGTCTTGTAACATATTAACCATCATCTTAGGGAATGGCTACATCTAAATCGTCCCTGGGCTTATGCCACAAATAATCTGTTATTCAGATAGACAACTAGTCTCACACCTCTGCACTGGAAAGACCAAGGCCCATATTTATACTTTTTGACGCTCAACTGCGCCAATGCAGTTGTGCGTCAAAAATTTTACCGCCGGCTAACGCCATTCCAACGTGCCATGCGGGCGCCTTATTAATGGAATAATGTTAGCCAGCGCTGCTGACTGGTGTGCGTAAAAAAAAATGACTCACACCAGGCAGCGCCGGCGTATGGGAAAATGGGGGTTGTGCGTCAAAAAACGGTGCAAGTCAGGTCTGAGGCAAAATTCAGGCCTCAAACGGGATTTGTGCCAATTTTTTTGACGCCCAACCTCCATTGACATGACTCCTGTCATAGCAAAGACAGGAATCATGCCCCCTTGCCCAATGGCCATGCCCAGGGGACTTTTGTGCCCTGGGCAAGGCCATTGGGCATAGTGCCATGTAGGGGGGCCCAATCTGGCCCCCCTGTGACACTTAAAAAAAAAAAAAAAAATACTTACCTCAACTTCCCTGGGATGGGTCCCTCCATCCTTGGGTGTCCTCCTGGGGGGGGCAAGGGTGGCAGGGGGTGTCCCTGGGGGCAGGGGAGGGCACCTCTGGGCTCCTTCCGAGCCCACAGGTCCCTTAACGCCTGCCCTGACCCAGGCGTTAAAAAACGGCGCCCATCAGGCTGTGCGCCGTTTTTTAAGGCCTGCCCCCTCCTGTGCGTCAAAATGACGTCAGAGTATAAATAAGGGTCACAGGCCTTAAAGTCATTTTTTGGAAGGGAACGCCTACCTTGCATATAATTAACGCAAGGCTGGTTCCCCCTTCCAAAAAATGACGCACATGGTGGAATTTTGACGCCCGCGGGGTCGGACGTCAAAGTATAAATATGGGGCAGGGTTTGGCCGATTGTGCGTCAAACATTTTGCCGCACATTCGGCGCAAACAGAGTATAAATATGCCCCTTAATGAGAGACAGATACATTTCCATTTCTTTCCCTTGAAATGTAGATTTGAAAAATTTAGGTAATCCAAATAAAGCTTGAGCACAGTAACCATGAAGTATGCAAATGTCAAATCCAAGCTTTAGTATGTCTCTAGAAAGATGTATTTCTCCATCTAGAAACATGTTGCAATAACAATAGAACTCTCAATCTTTGTGATTTCATAGATTTGCATTTTCTGCATGCTCATGTCCCCCTATTGCTAGTGATACAATGTTGCTAAGAAATTGCCTTTTCAAAGGATAGTTGTCTGAGCATGGATTTCATATTGTTCTATCTAGATGATTGCCTTTGCAGTACTTAGAAGACCATTGGTCTAATGTTATTGACTCATTTTGAGGAAAAAACAAACAAGCCCAACGAATAGTATTCATTTAATATAAAGTTGTGAAAGAGGTTAAACAGCGAAAGGACTGACCCCTCTTTGATCTGTTCTTTAACACTTGAACTTGGTCATTTTTCTTTGTGGGGAGAATTGTAGAAGGCTGGAATAGTTAGAGTCTGTCCTGTCAGACAATCTATGTCGCCTAGTGCTCATAAATCAATACTGTGTTTTCTCAGTACTCCCAGAAATCAGAGCCTACAAGCATTTACTACATGTCTAGTAGCACTTTTTGCATTAAGTGGGCCATTGACACACCTATGAACAATCCTTTAGGAATATCAATCAATCAATCAGAAATGCATTATTTGAATATTTAAGAACAATCATAAAAGCTTCACATATAGTAATATTGTAAATAGTTAAAAAGACTAACATTTCATAAAAACATCAGAAGAATAAAAAGGGAAATTGCAAACAGTCAGGAAAGATCTTTCAAAATTAAGCCTCTAGAGCTTGACTGGCTGTTGCCTACTCAGCTGGCAAATTTGAACAAAGCCTCCACAGAATAGGTATAACGCAAACAATGATTCAATATACAGGATGACTACAAGCATTTGGAGTCAAAAATGTCTCCTAAATAGGGAAAACTAGTGACCTGCTCAATACAATTGCCCTTATTTCAAAAAGAGCCTGCTTTTACTACTCTCGATCTACATATCATGTATTTAGTTTTGGAGATGTGTGTTTCCAAATCTAAATCATCCATGAAGGCAACAAAGCTGTCTATTAAGGCCCTCAAACAGTTAGGGGCGCAGGACATCAGGACAGTCTCATCTGCATGAAGCAGAGCCAGTACTGAGGTGGAGTTAATCCTAGGCAAATCCTTTCCAAGTTCAAGCAAACTGGCAATGAATCCATTGATATACAATAAAAAAAGAATAGGTGCCAGGATATAGGCCCTCATTACAACCGTGGCAGTCGGTGATAAAGCGGCGGTAATACCGTCAACAGGCCGGCAGTAAAAAAAAATGGAATCATGACCATGGCGGAAACCGCCAACACAGACAGCCACTTTAACATTCTGACCGCCACGGCGGTAGCAACAAACACTGCGGCGGTAACCGCCAACAGACAGGCAGAAAACAATGTACCGCCAACACTATTACAAGGCACCAATCCGCCAGCTTTTCCGGGGTGGTACCAATGCCATCAAAAGCACGGCAGAAACAGTTTTTGGAAGGGAAACCACTCACCTCTCGACACCCAACGAGGAACTAGGACGCCATGGAGCCCGAGTTACAGGTGTTACCAATGTTGGTTTACATCCTCATCTACCAGGAACATCAATGACGGCGGCGACGACCACGGTGAGTACTGCACCTAGCACACAGGGGGGGAAGGAAAAAGAGAGTGACTCACACACGCAATACGTAACACTCCCACACCCACCCTCACCCACAACACCATACACACAAACACATCCAATTACAACACAGATACACCCCGTCACCCCCTGGAAGAACGCAAGGAACAAATTAAATGATTGTAACAAGTGTAATAATTGAAAATTCGGATAGGCCAAGATAACTTGAAATCATCAGTATACACAAATATTTACAGCAAGTACACAAGTCCGTATACTGTTCCATTAAATGTCCGTGGACCAGTGGTCCCAAAAAGCATGCATGAAGCCCACACATGACACCTGCCTCAAAACAGAGAGAACACTGCAGGGGCATCAGGTTGAAAAAAACACATGCACCTCAGGGGGAAGGGGAGCGGGGCACCTCAGCCGGATGATGGGACGACGCCACTGCTCCTCGAGGGGGCTCCATGCCCACTGCTTGGTCCTGGGGAGTGCAAAGCCACAGTCTCTCAAGTCTCTTAAGTGGGCGCACTGCCCACTGCTTGCTCCGGGGGAGTACAAAGCCACAGTCTCTCTAGTGGGTGGTTTGCCCACTGTTTGGTCCTGGGGAGTGCAAAACCACAGTCTCTCAAGTGGGTGGTTTGCCCACTGCTTTCTCCTGGGGAGTACACAGCCACAGTCTCTCAAGAGGGTGGTTTGCCCACTGTTTGGTCCTGGGGAGTACAAAGCCACAGTCTCTCAAGTGGGTGCTGTTCTCTACTGGTTCTGGAGGGGGCATTGTGCCCAGAGTGCTTCATCCTGCCAAGGACTGGGGTAGTAGATGCTGTTCTCCACTGGTTCTGGAGGGGACATTGTGCTCAGAGTGCTTCATCCTGCCAAGGGCTGGGGTAGTGGATGCTGTTCTCCACTGGAGGCAGCGCCACACTCCACCGTGCGGCGACTTAGCCTGCCAACTGCTGATAGTGCCAGTGCTGGTTGTGGTGCCTCATGTAGTGTGTGCAGGGTCCAGGACGTCTCCTGCAGCCTTGGACGGCTGCCCACTGGGGATGATGTCTGCTGTAGTGACACTGGCTGGGCACGTCGTGGGGCAGGTGGCGGTGGATGCGGCGGTGTCTGCGGTGGAAATGCTGCCAGGGGTGCATGTGTCTGCACTTGTGGAGGGAGACACCAGGCTGTCTCCTGCAGCCTTGGACGGCTGCCCACTGGGGATGGTGCTGGTGACTGTAGTAGAGGCAGCAGACGTGCAGATGGCGGTGCAGGTGGTGGTGCAGGTGGCGGTTGTTGCGGCGGTGGCCACCGCTGTACAGGATGCTAGTCTGTCTTGCAGAAGGGGTGACTCCAGTCCCTCACCCGGAGGCTCCATGCCCTGCGCTGACTTCCCTTTGCCCTTGTGTCCTTGCCTCACCTTAGAAGTTGCTGCTGGGACCTTGGAACTGTCCGTTTTGGTTCTGGAAGAGGCCTTGCTGGGTGGTTGGTGCGGCTTTTATCTTTTATCTTCGCCATGCGGGCCCCTTCTTTACCTTGGCAGGTGGCAGAATAGGGTGGTCCTTGGCCTCACTAGGTGGCACACTGGCAGCCCTGATGGGTGCCGCCTTCGATGTTCCCAGACTTGCAGGGACCACACTGGACGAGGATTTTGTGGCTGAGGTGCTGGGCTGGGATCTGGACATTCTGGCCCTAGGGGAAGGACGGGGGGGGAGGTGTAGGGAAGAGGTCAATGGAAGCTAGGAAAAGTTTTTTAGACACACTGGGACGGGAAGATGAAGGGGGTTCGGGAGTGGAGGAAGAGGTAGTGGTTGTAGGAGATGTACGTCTGCTGAGTTTGGGTGAAGGTGCATGGGCTGGAGGCTGTTGTGCGGTGGATGGCTGATGAGTGCGTGTGCCTGCATTTGTGTACTTTGAGAGGAGGGCTCACAGACACACGGGGAGAGGACACAGGGGATGTGTGCATGGTAGTGGGGGTGGTGATTGCACGTGAGCAGTGTGTGGTGATGGGCATGCTGGTAATGGAGGTAGTGGCTGAGGATGTAGTGCATGCAGGTGTGAGTGGAGACGAGACTGGGAGGGAGCTGGATGATGTGGAGGAGGGGGACACAGTGGAGGCAGTGGATGTTGGTGTGTCTGCATGGGTATGGTGCTTGTGTGAGTGCCTGTGGGATGTGTGGTGCTTATGTTTGCCTGAGCCACTTTTGTGTGTTGATGTGTGTACATGGTGGTCTGATGGTGTGCTTGGGATAGGCTGAGGTAGAGGGGATTGGGTCTGGGTAGTGGAGGTTGAAGGGGGGAGGCTGGACACAGGGACAATGGCTGCCATGAGTGCTGAGGCCAGAGCCTGAAATGCTCTCTGTTGGGCCGCCACGCCAGAATGAATGCCCTCTAGGTAAGCATTTGTTTGTTGCAAATGCCTCTCGACACACTGGATGGCATTCAAAATGGTTGACTGCCAACAGTGAGGGATCTCAGGAGGTCAATAGCCTCCTCACTGAGGGCTGAAGGGCTGACTGGTGCAGGGGCTGAGGTGCCTGGGGCAAAGGAGATGCCCACCCTCCTGGGTGAGCGGGTACTGGAAACACACTGAGGGGCTGCTGGGAGGGCGGTGCTTGTAGGGGGGTGGCGGCTGTACCTGTTGTTGAGGTGGGCACAGAGGTGCCTGCCACTGCAAAGGATCTCCCATCAGAGGAGGAGTCGCTGGTGTCCCCTCCTTTCCCCGTCATGGAGCTCCCCTTGCCCTCCGTCCCACTGATGCCTTCCGACTCCGTACATTCACCATCCTGGGCCAAGTGGGTTGCAGCTCCCTCCTGCTCCGGTGCCACTGCTCCTATGCCAGATGATGCTAATGCACACAAGGACAGGGTGACAAAACAAAAAGGGGGGGAAAGACAGAGGAGAAGCATGGTCAGTGCCAGCAACAACACCAAAGTTGGTGGACACAACACACAGGGAGCAGCCCTATGCACTAGGCCATGCACTAACAGTTCTTAGGAAAATCACCTGCCCATGGGGGACTATACCTAAGCCCGTTTGCTGCACACCTGGAACTCACAGGAGGCTGACTAGGTGTAGATGGCCACTACCACTATTGGGGTTGGAGTGCCACAGAGCCTGCCTAACAAGGGACCTAACCTATCACGTTCGTCCTGGCCTAGGGGAACCCACAGCCCACTTCCCCCACCCAGACACCTCGTAAAGCACGCAGAGTCAGCTAAATGACACTGTACTCACCCCCTTGTGACTGCTGTGATGCCCTCAAGTGCCCATCCAACTCCAGATATGCCACTGCCAGGATCCGATACATCAGTGGGGTCATGGTGCGATGGGCACCCCTTCCACGTTGGGTGGCTATCCCCAGCTGGGCCTCCGCCGTCTTCTTGCTCCAGCGGCGCAGGTCCTCCCATCTCTTGCGCTAGTGGGTGCTCCGTCTATGTTAGACCCCAGGGTCCGCACTTCCTTGGCGATGGCACGCCAAATACCCTTCTTCTGGTGGGCGCTGACCTAGAGGAAAGGTAAAGTAAGAATGGATTTTACTCCCCGTCCGGGTATTCTCACTCATTGGCCACAACTTACCAACCATGCCCTGAAACACATACACTGACCATCCTCACATGCAGGCCACAGCCCCCCATGTATCGTCCATCCTTGCCACTTCATACATTAATGTCCCATCAGCCATGCACACAGTGTATTCACTTGTTTGTCTGGAGGACCGTAGAGAAGCGTGTACTGGGGGAGGACCCCATCCACCAGGTTGTCCAACTCCTCCGCGTTGAAGGCAGGGGCCCTTTCCCCAGACACTATGGCCATTGTCGCTTCCAGACTCAGGTACAGCAGCACTTCCAGTGTAGGTCCTCTCCTGTTGAAGGTCAGGTATCAAGTGAGTGAAGAGATAGAAAATGGCGGTCACGTCCGCGGCAGTGCGCACCATCACTGCCGGCGTACATCGTCATTGGCTCCTGGAACCCATAGGGCCCAATGATAACCAATGCTGACTTGTGAAGCAGTCTTCGTCCACCTACCGCGATGCTGAACAACGCCAGCACAGTTACCTCATTTCCCCTTGTCCCTCCTTACAGGTCAGGAAGACGCTATTTCAGGGGAGCACATGGCAGGGCACCTAACTGCGTCACAGCACTTTTGGGCAGGAATACGGACAGACAGCACCGCACACGGATTAAATCACAATGGTGCAAAACACCCTTGTGCAACCTATGTGGTATATGACCCTCTGCTCACCCTTCTCCTCCATAGGGCACATCCGCTGGGACAGATGATGAGATGGCATCATCCTCCCGTGTACAGACCCAAGTTGGACCTGTCAACAATGGAAGACAGACGCATCATTATCACCTACAGACTTGATCGTGCCACAATCCATGAACTGTGTGCCCAGTTGGAGCCAGACCTGATGTCAGCTATCCACCATCCCACAGGAATACCGCCGCCAGTGCAGGTCCTGTCAGTGCTCCATTTCCTGGCCTGTGGTTTCTTTCAAACAACAGTGGCTATGGAATCAGGGATGTCTCAGCCAATGTTCTCTAACGTGTTGTCCAGAGTGTTGTCTGCCCTGCTGAAACACATGCGCAGGTACATCGTTTTCCCCCAGGTGGAGGATTTGCCCACAGTGAAAGGTGACTTCTATGCCCTGGGACATATCCCCAACATCATTGGTGCCATTGATGGCACCCATGTGGCATTTGTCCCACCCTGCAAGGATGAACAGGTGTACAGAAACCGCAACAGCTACCATTCCATGAATGTGCAGATGGTGTGTTTGGCAGACCATTACATCTCCCATGTGAATGTCAAGTATCCTGGCTCAGTGCATGACGCTTACATTTTGAGGAATAGCAGCATCCCTTATGTGATGGGCCAACTCCAGAGGCACCGTGTGTGGCTAATAGGTGAGGCCAAGGTCCCCACACAGTTTGAATAGGTGTCTGGGTATGGGAGAGTCTCTAAGGGTTGGTGTATGTCTAACAGATACCCTTCGATATTTGCAGGTGACTCTGGTTACCCCAACCTGTCATGGTTACTGACCCCAGTGAGGAATCCCAGGACAAGGGCAGAGGAACGCTACAATGAGGCAAATGGGTGAACTAGGAGGATTATAGAGCGGACTTTCGGCATCCTGAAGGCCAGGTTCCGGTGCCTCCATCTGACAGGTGGCTCCCTATACTACTCATCGTGGCATGCTGAATGTTGCACAACCTGGCTTTGCGACGCCAGGTGCCTTTTCTGCAGGAGGATGGGCCTGATGTTGGTCTTGTGGCAGCTGTGGAGCCTGTGGACATTGAAGAAGAGGAGGCAGAAGAAGAAGGTATTGATAACCGAAACAACATCATCATGCAATACTTCCAGTGAGACACAGGTACGAGACTGGCACTGCTCCTCTCATATCAGACTACTGTAGGACATTGCATGATTCTGCCTTTTTACCTCTGTGTATGGACCCTGACAGTTCACTTTGCCTTTCTTTTTAACAGATCTGGTGCCCAACAAAAGTCATACTTTGGTATGTGAAAATGAACATTGACATTGCTATTTGTCAGAGAGGTTGTAATAACACATTTCTGAAAGTACAGACTGATGCCAAATTGTTTTGTGATTCAAGGGTGTTTATTTAAGTGCTAATCAGTGGAGGGGTATGTGCAATGGATGGAGGAATGTCCATGGTAGAGTCCAGTCTCTTTATATCACAGGTCATTGTCCAAGGTCGCATAGGAAGTGCAGTAATGGCAGTTCAAGCTGGTCAGGGTGACATAGTGGGACAGAAGGGTGACAATCAGGAGAGTCTTATTTCCTGGGGGGGAGGGGGGCTTGGCAATGTTCTCTGTCTTGTGCCTGGATCGCAGGGACCGTTTGCGGGCTGGTTCTCCTTCTGCAGGGGTTGGGGTGCTGGTGGCCTGTTGGTCCTGTGGCGGGACCTCCTGTCCTCTAGTGCCGGCGGACGTGGACGGCTGTTCATCGTTCGGGCTAGTGTCAGGGGCCCGTTGGTGTGACACTGTCTCCCTCATGGTGCTACCCATATCTGCCAGCACCCCTGCAATGGTGACCAGGGTGGTGTTAATGGACTTCAAATCCTCCCTGATCCCCAGGTACTGTTCCTCCTGCAGCCGCTGGGTCTCCTGAAACTTGGCCAGTACTGTGCCCATGGTCTCCTGGGAATGGTGGTATGCTCCCATGATGTTGGAGAGTGCCTCGTGGAGAATGGGTTCCCTGGGCCTGTCCTCCCCTTGTCGCACAGCAGTCCTCCCAGTTTCCGTGTTGTCCTGTGCCTCTGTCCCCTGAACTGTGTGCCCACTGCCACTGACCCCAGGGCCCTGATTGTCTTGGGTTAGTGGGTTTGCCTGGGGTCCCTGTAGTGGTGGACACACTGCTGATTGACGTGTCCTGGGGACAGTGGCATGGGCCTGCTTGGTGGGTGCTGTGGTGGTGTTTTCTCAGGGGGGAGGTTCAGTGGTGGTTTGGGACTGTGGCAGGGGAACCAACTGTCCAGAGGTCCCTGTGGGCTGGTTGGTCATCTTGATCCAGGCGTGCAGAGCTGCTGTCGTCACTGTGGGCCTCTTCTGTGGGGGTACTGGATATGGCTGGCACCTCCTATCCGGTGATGTTGGGTAGGGGTCCTGTTGGGGTGTAAATGCATAGTTATTGTGTCTGTGTGTGCCATCTTGTGCAATGAGTGAGTTACCCTCTACTGCTGTGCTTGCATTATTGCCTTGGCCCTTGTGTGAGTGGTGATTTTGTGGCCTTGGTGAGTCTCTCTACTGGACATACTTTGGTGATGGGTGTCCATGCAGGTCTGTAATGGGTGTCCATGCATTGGTGTTACATGCAGGGCTTGGTATTGGGATGGGTGGGTTGTGATAGTGGGGTATCTGTGAGGTGTGAGGTTAGGGGTAGGAGTTTGTGATGGCATACACGTAGGGTGGGGGGGATATAGTAGTAAAGATTTGCCTTACCAGAGTCCAGTCCTCCTGCTACTCCTGCGAGGCCCTCAGGATGCATGATCGCCAAGACTTGCTCCTCCCATGTTGTTAGTTGTGGGAGAGGAGGTGGGGGTCCACCGCCAGTCCTCTGTACAGCTACCTGGTGTCTGGATACCACGGAATGCACCTTCCCCCCTAGCTCGTTCCCCCTCTTCCTGATGTCATCCCGTGTTCTGGGGTGCTGTCCCACTGCTTTGACCCTGTCCATGATTCTGCGCCATAGCTCCATGTTCCTAGCAATGAATGTCTGCTGCACCTGTGATCTGAATAGCTGTGGCTCTACCCGGATGATTTCCTCCGCCATGACCCTGAACTCCTCCTCAGAAAACTTGGGGTGTCTTTGTTGTGCCATAGGGTGGTGTGGGTGATGTGTGGGGTGGTGTGTGTAGTGATAGGTGGGGTGATATTTAGTGGTGAGTGGAAGTTCTGTGGGTGATGGTATTGTGTGCCTGTGGATGCTTGGTAGTTGTTTGTGGTGTCTCTCTCTGGCCTTAGTTCGGGATTTTTGGCCGTAGGGGTTTGTGGGTGATGTGGGTGTGTGTTTTATATTGTATTGGGTGTGTGGGAGTTGTGTGTGTATGTACATCAGGTGTGTGTGTTTCGAATTTTCCAATGTGGCTGTGTTTTGTATATGTGTGTGTATTTTGAGCTCGACGGTGTGTACCGCCAATGGAATACCGTAGTTGAAAGACAGCCGCGTGGATTCGTGTGTCGTGATAGTGTGGGCGTATTTCTGTTTATCACTGACCTTTGGTGTGGCGGACTTGTGTGGGTGTCTCAATTTTTGCGGATTCCGTGCTGTGGGTCATAATAGCTGTGGCGGAGTTCCGCGGCGGTGTGTTGGCGGTCTTCTGCACGGCGGTAAGAGGCTTTTACTGGCAATGTTGTAATGAGGGCCAAAATGCCTTTCATTTACAGTAGACTCCTTTGGACGCACCTGCAAAGAAAAAATTCTGTAGTGTCACAATAAATCAAATGTTCAGGCCTTTGGTTAAGCTAACTTAATAAGGCGTTAGTTGCACATTTGAAATATGTGATTACAAGCGCATTTTGCAATAATAAGTTGGAACAAGAATTATAAATGAAACATCAATATATGCAGTTACATCATAATACCATAATCAAAGTACACAAGTATAAAAGTACATAGGTGCTACAATTCAGCACATTGAAGCCAAACATTACAACGCACATATATTGAACTTCTAATTTTATACTGTGAATGCACCTTCAGTAATACGATTCAGATGTTCCACTTCACATTAGTAACGTTAAGACACACAATATATATGATGTCGTTGACATTGTCATGTCACTCATGTTATGTCACAACAAGTTTATTTTGGCAACAAACCATAAAACGTAAGATTGCACAACACACAACATAGAAAAGTTCATATAAATAACACCAAAGATCAATAAAACATATAAAATCAAAGTCAATAAAATTCAAGAAAATCAGGAGGGAATTACTACTCTATCATATTAAAATCTCAGGTTAAATTAATAAACTCATAACGATATCTGATTCGTATTGCACCCTTAATATAATTTAACACAGCATGGCACATATCAAACGTGATTCATTTCTGTAAAAAGTCCACAAGTATGTTGTCTAAGCTCCCCCGATGCATCAATGGAGTCAGAAATGTCCTTCTTGGGCCTGCATAAAGTGGCAAAGTAAAATAAAGTGACAAGTGCTTTGTTTGGTGGCATGGTCACAGTGACATGGAGGTAGGTCATGCTGCCAAAAACATTGTAACAGGAAAGCCACTTTAAAATTAATCAAATTAAGTCTAAAATATATTAAAAGGAGCCATTGGTTGCCATTCTTTATCCATCCCAAATATGGTTCAAGTGATTTAACAGTGACAATCTGCAAATAATAATCCACCAATTTCATGTCCAAAGCACCTCGTAACCTCTTCTCCCTGCAAGGGGTTGCATACCTAGATTTCACAGTCAGCTTAGCATTCTTTGGAAGTCATGTGTGCGATTGAACCAATCAATTAAACTTAAATTCTGAAGATCCAATTTTACATACATCAACCACGGTATTTTATACATGTTTTCTAGAGCTAGGCAATCTGACATCCAGGCTCAGACTGATGCTGCTTCTGGGTTTTGCCAATACTTAATCCATAATAGAAGCGCCAAGATTTTTATTTTATTGGATATATAAGGAAGTCCCACCTCCTCATGGCATTAAAATTTGCTGTATTTTTTGGGACTGCAAGCAATCTACGGGTAAAGGCATTCTTAATATGTTGGAGATTATCTGATTTTTGGTACCCCAAACCCCTGCCTCATAGATAGCTGTAGAAATACATTTGGCTTTATACAGGGTGATCATCTCTGCCAGAGGTTTGTGGCCTAATGACTTAGCGAATCAAAAGATGTTGGGCTTTCTCAAAAGTGTGGTTTCCACCCTATTGATGAGCTAAAAATTACAACTAAATAACTAACATCCTTTTGTGCATTTTAAGATGGTATCCCCCATTCTAAAGTGCATAGATCTTGCACATTAAGGGCCAGATGTAGCAAACCATTTGCGACTCGCAAACGGCGAAAATCGCAGTTTGCGAGTCGCAAACGTGGGTTTGCCATGCAGAAATGCATATTGCGAGTCGTTACCGACTCGCAATATGCATTTCCAACTCGCAAATAGGAAGGGGTGTTCCCTTCCTATTTGCGAGTCACAGTGGGATGCAATGCCATTTGCGACCGCGTACGCGGTCGCAAATGGCATCGCAGTTACCATCCACTTCAAGTGGATGGTAACCCACTCGCAAATTGGAAGGGGTCCCCATGGGACCCCTTCCAGTTTGTGACTGGACCCAAAAATATTTTTTCAGGGCAGGGAGTGGTCCAAGGGACCACTCCCTGCCCTGAAAAAATACCGAAACAAAAGGTTTCGTTTTTTTTTTAAGTGCAGCTCGTTTTCCTGTAAGGAAAACGGGCTACACTTAAAAAAAAAAAACTGCTTTATTTAAAAGCAGGTCACGAACATGGAGGTCTGCTGACGTCAGCAGGCCTCCATGTTAGCGAGTGCCTATACTCGCTATGGGGCCGCAATTTGCGACCCACCTCATGAATATTCATGAGGTGGGTCATTGCGACCCCATAGCGAGTCGCAGTCGGTGTCTGAGACACCGTACTGCATAGCAATTTGCGACTTGCAAATTGCGAGTCGCAGGGACTCGCAATTTGCAAGTCGCAAATTGCCGTTTTGCTACATCTGGCCCTAAGATCCACAAGTCATGGTTTATGATTTTGAATGGTTTACTTTCAGGTCCAGATCTTCCATGTATTCTATTAAAAGATCTAATAGCTTCTGCAGTCCAATTGGGGTGTGTGCAATCAAAATGCCATCATCCGCATACAGAAGTATTGGCACAGGATAATCCCTCACCTTTGAAACGTCCACGCCTACCCAAGATAAATGTTCTGTGATGCCTTAATATATATTAAGAACAAGAAAGGTGCTAAACTACAGCACTGTCTAATGCCTCTCATGGACTTTATTGGAGACGATAATTACCCTAGATGGCAATAACAGACCAATACTTTAAGATCATGGTGCAGGCGTCTCAATAAAATGAGAAAATGTTAATCTACTCCTATTGTCTGCATGATCTTCCATAATTTATCCCTATTAACCAGATCAAAGGCGCTTGACAGGTCAATGAATGCCATATGAAGGGGGCCCCCCTTAGCCTTCACATATTTACTAGTAATCAGACTTAAATTTAATATTTGCTCCACAATCCCCATGCCTGGCCTGAACCCGTACTGGATGGGTGTTAAAACCTTATTTTCTTATTCCTATGTCTTGAGTCGGGCGAGAATCACCCTTCTCAGGATTTTTGCTGTTGCGACTATTAGAGATATTGGCTTATAACAGGCCAGGCAAGATTTAGCTCCCTTTTTGAAAATGGAGACAAGGATGGCCATTTTCCACGAATTAGGGATTTCCCCCACCACAGCACTTCCTAAAACATTTGTCACATCTGGGGCCCATAGATCTGTATTTGATTTAAAAATATCAACAGGGACCCCGTCCAGACCTGGGGCTTTCCCAGAGGTAGATTTTACAAGTGCAAAACGTACCTCACTAAGGGCCAGATGTATCATCACGGCCCTTTGCGAGTCAGAAATAGCGATTTTTAAGAAATCGTTATTTCCGACTCGCAAAGTGCCATATATCACATTTGTGATTCAGTAATAGTGATTTCTTAAAAATCGCAAATGCTATTACCGAATCGCAAATTGCGATACCGGCCCCATTCGCAGCTATGGGCCTCATGGCCTCATGGCCTCATGGCCTCTTGGCCCATAGCTGCGAATTTTTTGCATTTCCAAAATTGCGATTTCTGAACCAGAAATCGCAATTTTGGAAATGCAAATGCCCAGGGTGCTGGGGGCCTAAGGCCCCCTCTGCTGCACCCCAAAAATGTTTTGGGGACATGTAAGGTGCACACATGCCAAAAGGGCATGTGTGCTTTACATGTTCAATATAAAAATGCATTTGAAATGCATTTTTAAATTTTGCACCAGATTACCACCTGGTTTAATTTCATGGTATTTTGCATGTGCAAAATGCCATTCTGCGAAAAACCTCAATTTGCAGCATCGCCTTGTGATGTGGATTTTGCGAATCGCAAATTGCGACTCGCAAAACCAGGTCGCAACGCAAGAAATCGCAATTTTTGCGATTTCTCATTTGTGGTCTGCGAATGCTTTCCATGCATCGCAGACCACTTTTTTGCCCTCGCAAAAGGCCGAATTTTGCGATTCGCACTGTTTGTGAGTGCAAAAAATGTTCATACATCTGGCCCTAAATTCTATGGGACAATCAATAGGTACTGGAACTGGCTCTGGTTGAGGGGAACAATTAAGGTTAAGGGGGCTGGTCACTTTCAGTTGGTTGAAAAATACCCTTGAAATGTGTCACCCACTGGGCCTCCGGTGTGATAGCTTCCAGTTTGGGCATGTCACACTCGAGAAAATAAAGATGATTTATAATGGCCCAAAACCTCACACTATCCCTGATGGCTGGGGCCAGCTCTTCCTAGCCCTTATCTGTTTTAGACCTCTTTGTTTCTCCAACGGTGGACTGATAATCATGCCTAGCCTTTTTAACATCCACAGGGTTGTGCAGAGACTTTTTCAGCACCGCCTTTAAATTGTGCGCGGCATAGCAAGCGGCGTTAAACCAGAGATGCAGAGAGATCCTAGGGCGGGGATTATGAATAACCAAACCTTCCAAAATCGCCTCATATAGAGTTTTAAATTCCATTAGTTCTGAATTGTCAGTACGATCCTCATCCAAACATGCCAAAATGGACTCTAAATTATCATGGACGATTTTCCTGGTAAAGCTAACAGGATCAACCTTTGCCCAGTTAATTCGAAGTACTTTAATCGTGAAGAGGCCCATGTTGCATTCCGCCATTGCTGGATATTTGTGAATTTTTGACTACAAAGTGAAACATACAGGGTTATGCTCACTAAGACAATTTGCCACTATTTTGGAAATTCAAACCTAGAGATACAGCAGCTGCAGATATTATTATAAAATATATATTAATCCCTGTAGCCCACCCTATAAATATTTGGATCGTGTCAGAATTATTTGACTGTGCCTCACAAAGGATTATAAAGTCATATTTCAGTATTAGCGTATTCAAAGCGCCCCCCAGGTTAGTATGTTTAAGATAAGCCCTATCCTTGCATTCACCCTGTAAGAAACCGCAAACATGATTATTTCCAATAGGGCACAAAGTGATATTAAAATCCCCTACCCGTATTAGGATTATATTTTATCCCTGATGAGTGAAAAAAGTATTCACAAAATCATCAAAATCACTCAACCCTTCATGTGCTTAATGGTGGAGAATATTATTATAAAAAATGATCAACAAAATGTCACATTAATCTGACCACAAAACCAATGATACCAAAAACTGTGGGGAAGACCATTTATGGGAAACATGTATGTTTGGAATGTTAACAGCAAAAAAAGTAACAAGACTGCCACATGCCCCTCTTGACAGGGAAGCAAGAGCAGGTTGAAACAAAGATGTGAAACTGTCTATATAAAAGGGATCTAACATCCATGTTTCTTGAACACAGAGAATTTCAAGGGACACAACCACCTTTTGCCAGTCTGGATTCTTTAACTTGTGACAGGCACCTTCAATGTTCCAAGTGGCTAGTGTCACCCCATTTGACTGGGATTTACAAACTCTAATTACCTCAGCCTCCAGATCTACGCTTCCCATTCCATGAGGAGATAGAACTGAGCCCTCTTACCAGGAAGGCCCAATGTTTGTAATGGGTCACATTGGCCCCGAAAAGAAGAGGGGGGGACTTTTCCCAAGGTTCATAGTTTCCCCTTGATTCGAGTGATCCGTGTATTGGGGCCTTATTATGAGAGGACCCAGACTATTACTAGCCTCTAAGGTGTCTCTACCATCCACAGCTCCCAACATATGATCAAACTCCCTTAATGAAAGGGGGACTAACCCCTCCCATTTTCAAGTGCCCACCATTAAGGGGGCCATCCATATTGTTCTTATTATTATCTGAGTACATGGGGGATGCCTTATTAACTAGTCAATCAACCTCATCGAGAAAATCAAAGCAGTTAGACACCATTGTATGGCCCCACTGTCTGTGGGACACTGGTATCAAAAAACAAGGACGTGCGGGGAGTTGTACTGTTGGGATAGACTGCCTGGTCCTGCCAAGGCAGTGGTGGTTTATAAAAATGCCCTAAAGGAACAATGCAGATATTAGTATGACCTTCACATAAATTCTTAGTGGCGACCAGCAATTTTTGGACCAGCCCGAGGTCTTTAAAATTAACTATGATACAGTCTCCCAGGCAATCCTTTCTGCTGCTCCCGATCCACTGAACTCTGTGTGTAAAGAGAAAATTATGGGCCAGGGAGGTAGGAAAGTTCTTATACTTCGTGAGCCAGTGCAAACACTTATTAACCCAATTGCCATGTGAATCAGACTGTTCCACACCAAAGCCCAGCACTCCTGTCAGCACTGTTACATAAGAGCATGATGCGGGGTAAATCGTTGACAGAAGGGTTCCTGGTTTCTCATAGCGGTACCCTCCCATTAAGCCCCAGTTGATGGGTTGAAGATGAGACCTTTCTGCTAGTTGTCTTTAGCCATATATCATGCCCCTTATCATGCCCAGCTTCATCTGTCATCTGTGGGAAGGTGCCATCATTATTACCAGCAGGCTGTGGGATCTATAAGGGCTGGGTGACCTGCTGCTGAGTTGAGTGAGTAGGCTGAATAATCTGGGTGGGCTGATTGGGTAGAGGTAACAGTGGCAATAACAGTGATGATAACATTGGCAAAGGGTTGCTAATATCCCTAAGAGAAAGTTCAATTGCTGACAAGTGGGCCAAAAAGGGTGTAAGTTCCAATTTCAAAACCTCTTCAACCCTACCCACCAGCTCCTCAATCAAAAGAGTTGTCCAACTTGGCCTTGCATTGTGTGCAATATCATCTGCACAATTTTCAGGCGGATGAGTTATAAGCAGAGATTTGGGGTTGGCGGTGATACTGGTGGTGCCTTGCTTTTGCCAAACATCCCTGTTTATGTGTTTTACAGCTTGCTGGTGCTCCTCTTCCTGGTATTTCAACAAGCCCCCAGGTTCGGGGTCAGACCCAGGCCATTCCATGTTTGGTCAGAAGCCATTTGATCAGGCGTCGCAACCTGAGAGCTAGACATACAGGACACTGTGTCTAGCACTGACCCGGCACCTCCAGTATTTCCAGCCCCTCCAGTGGCATTGCCACTCAGTATCAGAGTAAGATCGCCCTCCCTCTGTAATGAGCACAGCAGTTCTGGGGGACCCATAGAAAGTCTCCTCTCAGTCATCTCAATCTCCATTGTGACCAGCCCAATTACGCTCTGAAGCATCAAATCAACGGATGTTGTCTTAGGGTGTACTGATGTACCCCTTGTACATTTGTGCTTATCCATAATCTCGGTAACCGATACCGATCACCAGGACCGGAACCAGATCACTTGACGTTCTAAGGTGACTCCTGGATATTAGTAAGATAGCACATTGACTTGCACCAAAAAATTAAAATGTTAAATTTAAAAACCTAATAACTAAGAGTCAAAAGGGGCCAGCTTCCTAAGTACTTAAGACTGGCAAGGCTGGCAAAGCCGGTGAAAAGAATAAAATAACTTCAGGTCTACTATAGGCCTGCAGGACAGCAAAAATGTCAGCAAAAAAGTCAGAGAACAAGGACATGACCACAATGAAAGGAAGGCTTTTTTTTTACAGTCGGTGCCAAACAGCAAATGGCACACGGCAATGGCATTGGCACTTACCTCCCCCCGGGTCTTGCTGTTGCCACCGCCTCCACCCACACATGTAAGATTATGTAGACATGTAACAGCGATATAAGCTTATGAGCCTCCTCTAGTGTGGTAGCTCCTCCACTATAACTGGTGGCTAAAAGCTCACCCACGGCTCCCAGAACAGGAGTGCCTTCATCACTCTCCCTACCGCTCTACTGGTCACCCAAAGCATGCCTGTCTTCACAAGCAGACCGGGCGCAGCAACAAGTGGGCAACAAATAGGCCGGGAATGGAGTGAGAGTGGAGCGACAACCCAACAACTTCGGCACTTGGCAATGACCTTAGTGCTTATCCGGTCATGGCGCTGGTGTTGAGAGCTGGCGGTAACAATTTTCCACAGGCTGTCGTGCCAGCGATCCTGTCCTGCAACTTCATGGCAATCCATCAGTGGTGCACTGCAGTAAACCGGGGCCTCTCTGACCCCCAGCTCCAGCTCTCGCGTGGCAGCGCAATGGTGTGACGACAACAAGTGTAGGTGGGCACGAGCACAGTGTCATGTCACTCTTATGACGCATAATGGCACAGCCAAACTTATTTGTTACCACTTGTTTTTCACTGGTTAATCAGATGATTGTATTTTAATGCATTGTTCTGTGTTTACATATCATTACTTGCTGATGGCAGTCAAAAAGTAATTAATGCTACATAGCATTAGCACTCATTCATTTCGATAAATCTGTCAGTTTTATTGTATATTTCAGACCTAGATCGTTCTGTGTATGAATGGAGATTCAGAACATAATCCCAGTTATATGGGAGTTTGGAATTGTACGTTGCTTTATACAATCACAGTGCAACTAGGGGCTATACACTTAGGGCCATATTTATCATGTGCTTGTGTCACACTTGCATCACTCAACGGGGTGCAATTGGCACGCAACTACTAAACGCGATTTATCAAGCTAGCCCACCTTGCGTGGCCTTCAGTGGCTTAATAACTCTCCAGTAACGCAATGCTGTGGAAACGCTGCATTGCATTTCTCCTAGTTTTTTCTTCTTTCTATGGAAAATGTCCCAGGGTATAGTTTTTGTCCAGGAAAATGCCCCTTACTGCACAAAACATTCCTGCTTACAGAGCAGGCACCCTTGCACCGTGGTGCAAGAGTGCCTTTGTTGACACTAGGCAGCGCATCGTGTGCCATAGCTGGTAAATGACAGGGATGCGCTGTATATTGTTAAATACGGCGCAATCCTGCCCTTTCTGTGACTTTCTGATTTGTGTGATAATTTAATAAACATACCCCTTAATGTTCTTACTTGAAAAGTACGCATCATGCCATCTGTAAAGGTAGGAGTTGGAGTAACATTTTGCTGGAGGCCGATGTGCGTTTGTGAATACAAAGAAAATCGAACTTAACTTTATTTATAAAGCAAACTATTGCGATATATTAATATAGGCATTCGCATAAGTTATGGCGATATCACCGCACAAATGTTTTTCCAATGTGTTAATTCACAAGGCACAATGGTAAAACTGAAAAATATTGCTCTAAAGCTTGAATTTCCGCAAGGGTCAGATGCCAAACACAGTCCCACAACCCCACATACTTTAGGAAACGTCTCGCGTGTGTTTGTCTCCGAGTGCCCCTCAGACTCCAGACCTCGTTATTAGATATGCTGCTGGCAGAGCAGATAAGAAGGCAGTGCAGGAACACAATGTTTGAAACAATTCTCCGGAGCAGATCATTTTCTTCCCACATCTCTCAAAATATCCCATTCACTTTTTATCTGCACCGTCCTGGGCTATATTTAAACGGCCAGGCACAGTCAGTCTGGCATGCACGGATGGGATGGTGATTTATGGCGGGAACCCCTCCCAGGTGAGATGGCTCGCTTATCTCGACGCGTTATCAAGAGCAGGCCGTGTCTCCCAACACAAGAGCACAGACTGTGTGTCAGGAGGTCGTGAGCTGTAATTGTCCTCCTATCTCGCATGTGTATGACCCGGGCAGCTCTTGCCCCAGGTTGAGGAGGGGGCTAGGCCGTCAGCTGATAACAGGTCTTATCGCTGAATGCATAGCTTGCAAGGGAGTTTTCCACAGTGCCCAGCCGTCTCTTTCAGCCCGGAGTGCATTCAGGCAATGGGCGTGAGATCTGAGTTTGCAGACAGCAACCTCATCAATGACACAATATGCAAATTTGAGCAGTGGCAAGGACGGTGTACGTGAATATCTCCCATCGGTTTGAAGTGTGCTTGTGGGCTATGCAAACGGCGAGCTTCCAGTTTGTACTTTGTCAGTAATCATGTTCTTCATTATGCAACAAAGGGAATTCCTGTGTTTCTAAGCAGGGGGCAGAAACTGTCTTTACGACTCATCTGTAGTGGATCAAAGAAAGGCAGAGACCTGTCTTATCTTGTAAGCATGGATTAGCCTCCTAGCAGTCTGTGCCATGGATTCCTGATTATGCAAACGTCACTCTATCTTTTTAAACACACATTTTTAAAGGTCCATGTTTCTCGAGCTATGTGTGCGTGCATTTCAGAACGTGCGTTTCTCCAACTGGAATTTCGTTGCAAACTGGCATGCAGCAAATTTATAATGGTGCAGTTTGGTAACATTATTTGCAGCGAATTGCCATTGAAAAAACAACATTTGCACCCACTGACCATTGCAAAGGACATTATTTTGCACCAATCATTCAGTGCAAATTTCATCTTTGAACTGCTCAGCCCATGCAAATTACGGAGCAAAATTGCACCAGTGAAAACATGCCTTACAATGGTACACTCTAAGTAATTTGGCCCCTAGTACTCTTAACATTCCGCATTTAGAGTTATAGTATGCTTCTCCCGTGGACATGTCGAAGCATGCCGATCTTTGCTCTGGCATGACTTCTTGTTATACTCTTTTTGTAAATACCACTGTGGTTGACAGGTAGACTTTATGATTTTTAATGGCTTGCTTCCAGAAACTGTTTTACGAGCAACTGTGAATGTGTTTTAGGAACAAGCGTCTCAGCAGTTTCTAGTATGATATTGTAAGCAAGTGCTACTTATTGTATGGCCACCTCCTAATTTAACTGACTGATGCTGGTGGTTTTATCGACTGTGCGAGTGTATTGAGTCCTCAGTGCCCCGACCACAAAACATATATGTTACATTGGCTACCAATTGGTATAGGCTAACTGTTGGACCTGGCCCTTTTTACAGGGTCATCCCCAAACTTTGTGGCTTCCTCCTATCTTTCCTGAACCATTTTGCTGATGTTAGGACTGTGAGCACTTTACTACTGCTGATCAGTGCTAAAGTGCATGTGTTCTCCCTTCTAAACTTGGAAGGATTGGCTTACACCTGATTGGCACATTTAATTTACCTGTAAGTCCTTTGTACATTGATATCTCTATACCCAGAGCCTGTAAATTAAATGTTACTAGTGGGCCTGCAGCGCAGCTTGTGCCACCCACAGACCTAGCCTTTCAAACCTGTCTCAGGCCTGATAGTGCTGGGCCTGCGTGCGCAGTTTACTGTCACAGGGACCTTGTGTTAGAAATGGGGTCTTTGGTTGGCAGTCAGGTTACCCTCTGTCCAAGCAAGGACCCTCACTCTAGTAAGGGTAAGTCACACACAATCCAAATTATCCTGTGCCCACCCTCTGGTAGCTTGGCACTGAGCAGTCAGGCTTAACTTAGAAGGCGATGTGTAAAGTATTTGTGCAATAAATCATACAATAACACCATATAGCACCACAAAAATACACCACACAGTTTTTAGAAAAATATAGGATATTTATCTGGATATTTGCAGGTCAAAAACGATCAAAGATGTAATAAGAAAATGTAAAGATATCACTGAAAAGTGATATAAAGTGTCTTAAATCTTTTAAAAGCAAACAAAGTCTCTTTCAAGCACAAAGTACCTGGTTTGAGGGAAAAATCTCCGCAAAGGGCCGCAGAGGAGGAGATGCGCGGAAAACGGTGTGTGCGTCGGTTTCACCCCTTCACACACGGACTTGCGTCGTTATTTTCCACGCGGGGAAGACGTTGCGTCGATTTCCGGCACGCGGATTGGCATCCTCTTCGGGTTGTGGGGTTTTCAGATGTCCCGGGGTCTGTGCGTGGAATCCTGGACTTGTTGGCAAGCTCTGCATCGTTCCGGTGGTGATGCGGGGAAATTTCTCCCTCACGGCAGGTGCTGCATTGATTTCCCCTCTGGGAGTCGGGCGTCGTCGTCCCAGGTCGGCTGTGTGTCGATCTGGTGGGCCGTGCGTCGAAGTTCTGGTCGCACTGCAGGTGCCGCGTCGATCTTTTCCTTGCGAAGTCGAACGGCGGCGTCCCAGGTCGGCGTGCGGTGAATTTTTCACAGCGGAGCAAGCTGTGGGTCGAATTTTTCGCCGCACAAGGAGGCCAGTTACAAGAGAGAAGTCTTTTTGGTCCTGAGACTTCAGGGAACAGGAGGCAAGCTCTATCCAAGCCCTTGGGGAGCACTTCTTCACCACAGCCAGGGAACAGCAAGGCAGCAGGGCAACAGTAAGGCGGCAGTCCTTCAGAGTAAGCAGTCAGGTGAGTCATTTGGGCAGCCAGGCAGTTCTTCTTGGCAGGATGCAGGTTCCGGTTACAAGTTTCTTCTCCAGGAAGTATCTGAGGTGGTAGGGCAGAGGCCCTGTTTTATACCCAAATGTGCCTTTGAAGTGGGGGAGACTTCAAAGAGTGGCTTAGAAGTGCACCAGGTCTCCTTTCAGTACAATCCTGTCTGCCAGGGTCCCAGTAGGGGATGTGGCAGTCCTTTGTGTGAGAGCAGGCCCTCCACCCTCCCAGCCCAGGAAGACCCATTCAAAATGCAGATGTATGCAAGTGAGGCTGAGTACCCTGTGTTTGGGGTGTGTCTGAGTGAATGCACAAGGAGCTGTCAACTAAACCCAGCCAGACGTGGATTGTAAGGCACAGAAAGATTTAGGTGCAGAGAAATGCTCACTTTTTAAAAGTGCCATTTCTACAATAGTAATATTAAATCCAACTTCACCAGTCAGCAGGATTTTGTATTACCATTCTGGCCATACTAAATATGACCTTCCTACTCCTTTCAGATGAGCAGCTACCACTTCAATAATGTATGAGGGCAGCCCCAATGTTAGCCTATGAAGGGAGCAGGCCTTACAGTAGTGTAAAAACGAATTTAGGAGTTTTACACTACCAGGAAATGTAAACTACACAGGTACATGTCCTGCCTTTTACCTACACAGCACCCTGCTCTAGGGGTTACCTAGGGCACACCTTAGGGGTGACCTATATGTAGGAAAAGGGGAGTTTTAGGCTTGGCAAGTACTTTTAAATGCCAAGTCGAAGTGGCAGTGAAACTGCACACACAGGCCTTGCAATGGCAGGCCTGAGACAAGGTTAAGGGGCTACTTAAGTGGGTGACACAACCAGTGCTGCAGGCCCACTAGTAGCATTCAATCTACAGGCCCTGGGCACATACAGTGCACATTACTAGGGACTTATAAGTAAATTAAATAGTCCAATTGGGTATGATCCGATGTTACCATGTTTAAGGGGAGAGAGCAAATGCACTTTAGCACTGGTTAGCAGTGGTAAAGTGCGCAGAGTCTAAAAACCAGCAAAAACAGTGTCCAAAAAGTGGAGGGAGACAGGCAAAAAGTTAGGGGTGATCACCCTAAGGCTGTCAGGTCTAACACCTTGCATCTAAATTCACTTGCCAGCTCTGGAACTCCCTTTTTACTACATATAAGTCACCCCTAAGTTAGGCCCTAGCTAGCCCTATGGGCAGGGTGCAGTGTGGGTAAAAGGTAGAACATGTGCCTCGCTGTGTGGCTTGTCCTGGTAGTGACAAACAGCCTATTTGGTTTCTGACTGCTGTGGGTGTTACCTTCTTCATAGAATTGCATTGGAAGTGCCCTAACGTGTCTAAGTGGTATTGTCTGATCTATGCGGGGTGGTGTACGCATGTTTCATATGGTTGTAATGATAGGGAAAAATGCTGCTTACTGGTGTAGTTTTTTTTTTATTACCATTATAGAAATGTCACTTTTAGAAAGTGAGCATTTCTCTGTGCTTATGACTCTGGTGTTTTGCAGCTTGACTCCAATCCACATCTGGGGCAGAGTGTCAGCTGGGCTTTGTGCATACTTTTCAGACAGCCTGTACACAGAGAGGGTGCAGGTGTCACAGAGGTGCATCTGTATATTGAATGGCCTTCCTGGGCTGAGAGAGGGAGAGGTGGGGCACACCTGCATTTGTAAAGTCTGTGTCCTGACCTCACACAAAGGGCTTGTTTACCCCCCACTGATGTCTGGTGCCTGTGCTGGAGAAGAGAGGGAACACTCCTAGAACCAGTTAGGACTGGTTGGATCCCCTTCTCCTACTTTTTTGGAGACTGCAAAAAATGAGTATAAGTACAGGGGGCTTTACCCAGGGCTTAATTTGTAAATAAAAAGGTGCTCAAAGCCCTCATCTTAAAAACGCGGCTGCTGCAATTAAATGTGCGAACACGGAGTACTGAGGCAGAGTAATTCTGAAGCCATCTCGGGCCTCCTCAATCCATTTAAAGGCACTCTGTCCCTTCAGCTCACTCTTGCAACTTTCTGCTTTCTCCCATTGTGACGCTTTCTAATTTTTCTCTTCCTCCGTCTTCTCATTTGTGGCTTTTGCCCGCAGTAAATGCTTGAGGCAGAGAAATAAGCGCCGGCCCACAAAAATAAGTGCTGGTGCTCCGCACCAACAACAACAAGCACAAAATAAGCACTGGCTTTACCCCACATTTCTAGAGCACTTTTGGAACTGGTACTGAACCTCTGCCAGAGGGGCTATTGGACTGCACAAAGGACTCATCTGGACTGCCCTTATGTTTGTTCCCCTGCAGCCTGGCGTCTGCTAGGTGGTACAAAGGACTCTTCAGGATTTCTTTTCTGCTTGTAGCCCTGCTGACCAGTTGCCCCCCAAGGCTTGGACTGGACTGGTACTGCTAACTGGGTGTAGGGATCACCACTACCTGCCTGTTGGGTGCTGGTCTCCCTGTCAACTACTGCATGCCTTTGTGTCCCCCTTTAGTGCCTCCCAGGGGCACCAGCATGGAGAGGTCACTGTTTTCCTGCTTCCTTTCCCCTACCGATTGGCAAGCTCTTTATATGGTCCCTTCACTTTTCTGATTACAGCGTGTGGAGAGCGTTTTATGTGTTTATTTTATCCAGTGCATGAAGAGCACTGCAGCTCCTTCCAAAGAAGCATGTGGGGAGCGCTGCAGTAGTGGTCTACTGTGGGTTTTGGGAGTGCCCTCATGGCACTGGAGTTGTGCCCCCCCTCCCCGATGCAGAGAGAATGGAGAAGAGCCGGCGGCATCCTCTCATCCAGCGGGAGTAGAGTGCTCATCGGTCAGTGCCGCCCAGGCACAACCAGGCACCTGCTTTGGTGCGCTCACTACTGCGGCCAGGCTGCAGGGAAAAGAGGAGCGTGCTCACCACTGTGGCATCGGGATAGAAGTGCTGTGCCTTCTCCAGCATGCCCATGGGAGCTTGGGGCTGAGAGCCTGGTCTGTCACGGCCCGGGCACACTCAGTGTGTCACCAAGAAGTGAGGAGGTTGCTGCACGGCCTGGGGGGTACCCCAGCCACAAGAGGAAAAAAGACCTCTATAGCTGTGACCTGGCAGCATTAGGGACCTCGCCCCTTGGCACCCGTGTCTAAGAGAAGTTCACCATACCCAGTAAGAGCTGCGCTGCACACGTGGGGGACTGAGCTGCAAGCTTTTCACCGGTGCGCACTACGTGGCGGGCTGCTGTTCGGATATGCGGTGGGCCTTTTTGAGTAGCATACCTATACCTCGCAGGGCCGAAAGGGAACCTCAACGGATGCCCCGTCCTGCTGAAGAGGATTCACCGCCTACTTGGGATTGTGTTTTCCGGGCTGGCCCCTGTGATAGGACTCTGGTCACCTCTTCTACTGGACCACATTTGCAGTTATTGAAGCATAAGAGCCCTTGGATTGGACAGGGCGTATCTTTGGTAACTACCCATCAGATAGGGGATGCATAGGGACGCGATGGCCTTCGTGTAGATGGCGTGGTTGTGCTGACCCTCTCACTTACTTTTTATTTCTTTGTTCCTTCACCTAGGTCACCATTCAAGCGCATGTCTAAGCAAAATTGCTATTACTATAGTTTCTATGCGGCATCATCACATCTTAAATCATAAACATTTCATGTTAATATAGATTATATGAGCTACGCTCTCTCAACCGCATTGCATCCACAGCATCCTTAAGCATCTTCAGCATACAGCGTATCCCTCATGGAGAAAGAAAGATGTACCAGTCCACCATACATCCTCCCTAGTCAAAAGTCAATAAACAAATAGTGTGGTGGAGAAGAAAGAATTAATTTGATGTTATCGCCACTTTAGTTACAGCCATCTAGTTCCAAATTCTGGTAGGGACATGAACGCTTGGTTGTAGGTCAACAAGAAGATTTTTCTTTATGGAAGAGGTGGTCTCACACAACTAGTCGTGTCATGCTTCATCATTGACCACCTCTCCCCACCCGAGTAGGGCAATACTACTAGGGGGGACTCGACCTCTCAGTAAACCTGCACCAGAGGGAGTTGTTTTATAAATAAGAACTTTCTTTTAATCATACCCACAGACACTACTATTAAAGGTAAAACATAATGGTCGTCGTGGAGGTATTTTTAACTCATCTGGATCCCACCCTTCGTCTAGTATTTTTTTATATGAGAACTCTCTCTGTTGCAGGTTTCCTCAGAGGTCGAGTCTGCCCTTGGTGGTACTGCCCTATTAGAGTGGGGAGAGGTGGTCAATGATGAAGCGAGAAATGATTAAGGGACAGATTAACAAGGCCCTAGCACCACTGGAACATCACTTTTTGTGAAGCTCCAGTGGTGCTCACTTCTCCCTATTTGCATGAGGTATAACGCCACTTTATGTGGCTTTGTGCCTCCCTGTAAATATGGGCCCGCCCAACGCAGTTGTCTGCATCAGAGGGGTGTGCAATGGGTGTTGCAGTGGGCATTCCACCGCAACACCCATTGCTTTTGACACTGCCCCAGATTTACAAGAAAATGTAAATCTGAGACAGCGCCAAAATCTAACGCCATCCCAAGGGTACATATAGAAGAAGCAAAATACCATGGATGATTGTCTATGAGCAGGAAGGGACACCTTCTTGCACATAAACAATCACACCCATCAACACAGACACCCCTGCCCTATGGTGCAAGAATGCCTGTGCTTGCGCAGGCGTATTAATTTAGTACCAGTGCAGGGGGAAATGCAGGGGTGGACCATATTCTTGTAAATGCAGTACATCTCTGCATTTCAAAACTGGTGCAATGTAGCACTGCTAATTTTAGTGTAGCACTGCACCAGTTTCTTGTAAATCTGGCCCTAAGTGTGTGAGGCCACGTCTTCCATAAATAAAAATTTTCTCTTTGACCTACAACCAAGCATTCATACTCATACCAGAATTTGAAACTAGTTGGTTGTAACTAAAGAGGTAATAACCTCAAATTAATTATTCTCCACCACACTTTTTGTGTTTATTCATCTTCGGCATGATGCATCCCTTGCATCAGAAACCACTACAATGGAAAAAAGTGCCAGAAACTGACTGCTTGCCCTGCTGAGGTAACTGTTTCTGAGGACCTTGCTAGACTGCTAGTTTCAGTTTCAAAAGAAGAGGAAAAAGTGGTAAAGGAAAGGAAACAGAATACAATTGGTAATAACCTGCAAAGAGATAGCAGGGGAAGCCAAATAAGCAGATGTGTCAGCATTACATTTGAGATTAATAGAGAATAGGAGAGAATCAAATATAGAGCCCTTACGAATGCACACTATTTAGCAAGATTTTTTAAAACCAATTGATACTGTGTAGAATCTCTCGTTTTTTAAATTTATATCACTTTAAAATAAACAATACACAATGCCCACTTTTAAATATAACAATATTAAAATTAGGACAATACAATTACAGCTCTTAAACATCCATTAATTATTTTAAAAACCCAAAGGAAGATATAATTAAGATTTTTCTTGTTTATCTAGTTGTAGTTTTGGTCATTTGTCACGACCTTCTGATGACATTCTTTTGGCATCATAGAAGCTCTTGATAATTGTTGTGATGTTATTGAGCCACTTGAAAACTGCAAACACATCTTACAATCTATTCTAATTATTCTGTCAGTTGTCATGTGTAGGAAGCTGGCTCTGTATATACAATATCAAAATGAGATATATGCCCTCATTACAACCCTGGCGGTAAATCCCGCTTACCGCCGTGCAGAAGACCACCAACATACCGCTGCGGCTGCGGAATTCCGCTACAGGTATTACGACCCACAGCTCGGAATCTGCCACAATACAGACACCCACACAAGTCCGCCAAACCAAAGGTCAGTGATAAACTGGCGGTAACCAAACCGACACCGTCACGCCAACAAGAATACGCCCACACTATCACGACCCACGAATCAACGCGGTGGACTTTCAACCACGGTAAACCATTGGTGGTACACATCGCCGCGCTCAAAAGACACACACATATACAAAACACAACCACATTAGACAATTCAAAATACACACACCTGATACACATACACACACCACACCCACACACCCAATCCAATATAAAACACACACCCACATTACCCACAAACCCTTACTACCAGAAATTTGAAAGCAGGCCAGAGAGAGACACTACCTTAAACAACACCAGCATCCACATACACACAACACCATCAATTCCACAACATCCACGCACCTCAAACAACACACAACAACACATTCCCTCACACATCACAACACACACCATCTCACACAACACCCACACCACAGCATGGCACCTCAACGACACCCTAGGTTCTCTGAGGAGGAGCTCAGGGTCATGGTGGAGGAAATCGTCCGGGTAGAGCCACAGGTATTCGGATCACAGGTGCAGCAGACATCCATTGCAAGGAAGATGGAGCTATGGCGCAGAATTGTCGACAGGATCAACGCAGTGGGACAGCATCCAAGAACAAGGGATGACATCAGTAAGAGGTGGAACGACCTACGGGGGAAGGTGCGTTCCGTGGTCTCCAGACACCAGATTGCAGTACAGAGGACTGGCGGTGGACCCCCACCTCCTCTCCCACAACTAACAACATGGGAGGAGCAAGTCTTGGCAATACTGCATCCTGAGGGCCTCGCAGGAGTAGCAGGAGGACTGGATTCTGGTAAGGCAAATCTTTACTACTTTATCCCCCACCCTACCTGCATGCCATCACATACCCCACCCTTACCCTCACACCATCACCCCGACAACCCACAGATACCCCACCAACACAACCCACACATCCCAAAAACAAGCCCTGCATATAGCACCAATGCATGGACACCCATCACCAAAGCATGTCCAGTACAGATACCCACACAGACCCCAAACAAATTATCACACAAGGACCAAGCCAAGAATGCAAGCACTGGAGTAGAGGGTCACTCACCCATTGCACACAATGGCACACACAGATGCAATAATCATGCTTTTACACCCCTACAGGATCCCTAACCAATGTCACCGGACAGCAGGTGCCAGACATATCCAGTCCCCCCACAGAAGAGACCCACAGTGATGACAGCAGCTCTGCAAAACTGGATCAAGATGACCAGCATGGCCCATCAGGGACCTCAGGACAGTCGGTTCCCCTGACACAGTCACAAGCCACCACAGAACCTCCTTCTCAGGAAACACCAGCACAGCACCCACCCAGCGGGCCCATCCCTCTGTCCCCAGGACACATCAATTAGCAGTGTGTCCACCACTATAGGGAACCCAGGCAACCCCACTAACACAGGACGATCAGGGACCTGGGGGCAGCGGCAGTGGGCACACGGTTGAGGGGACAGAGACACAGGATAACTGGGAAGTTGGGAGGACTGCTGTGCGACTGGGGGAGGACAGGCCCAGGGAACCCACCCTCCACGAGGCCCTCTCCAACATCATAGGAGCTTACCGTCATTCCCAGGAGACGATGGCAACGGTACTGGCCAAGTTTCAGGAGACCCTGCGGCTGCAGGAGGAACACTACCTTGGGATCACGGAGGACTTGAAGTCTATTAACAACACCCTGGTCACCATTGCAGGGGTGCTGCAAGACCTTGTCAACACCAGGAGGGACACAGTGGCACAACAAGGGACCCCTGACACTAGCCTGGACGATAAACAGCCCTCCACCTCTGCCGGCACTAGTGGACAGGAGGCACCGCCACAGGAACACAACATCAGCACCCCACCCCCTGCAGATGGAGAACCACCCCGCAAACGGTTCCTGAGATCCAGGAACAAGACAGAGAACATTGCCAAGGCCCCCACCAGGAAATGAGACCCCCCTGAATGTCACCCTTCTGTCCTACTTTGTCACCCTGTCCATCCTTTTACTGCCATTGCTCCACTTCCTATGCCCCTTTGGACAATGCACATGTGAAACAAATAGACTGGACTCTGCCATGAACATTCCTCCACCACCCCCCCAGCCCATTTTACAACCCCTCCACTTATTAGCACAGAAATAAACACACTTTAATCACAAAACAATCTGGAATCAGTCTGTGCTTTCTCAAATGTGTAATTGCAATAACCATGGAAAATAGCAATGTCAATTTACTTGTGCACATACTGGTGTAACACAGCTGTAGGCCAGGAGGAAATATAGCAGAGGGCACAAAGTGGGACCCACATCTGTGAAATGGAAAGGCAAAGTGACAAGTCAGGGTCCATACACTGAGTGAAAATGACAGACTTATGCTAGCTCCAACAATTGTATGAGATGTGGGAGGCAGTGACATCTTCTTACCTGTGTCTCACTGGAAGTATTGCATGATTATGTTGTTTCGGTTGTCGATATCCTCTTCTTCTGCCTCCTCTTCTTCACTGTCTACAGGCTCCACAGCTGCCACAAGACCACCATCTGGCCCATCCTCCTGCAGAAAAGGCACCTGCCGTCGCAAAAGCCAGGTTGTGCAGCATACAGCAGGCCACGATGATCTGGCACACCTTCTTTGGTGAGTAGTAGAGGGAACCACCTGTCATATGGAGGCACCAGAATCTGGCCTTAAGGAGGCCGAAGAGGCGTTCAATCACCCTCCTAGTTTGCCTATGTGCCTCATTGTAGCGTTCCTCTGCCCTTGTCCTGGGATTTCTCACTGGTGTCAGTAGCCATGACAGCAGGTTGGGGTAACCAGAGTCACCTGCAAATATCGAGGGACAACTGTTAGACACACACTAATCCTTAGGGACAACCCCATACCCAGACACCTATTCACACTATATTGGGTCCTTGGCCTCACCTATTAGCCACACACGGTGCCTCTGGAGTTGCCCCATCACATAAGGGATGCTGCCATTCCTCAAAAGGTAAGCGTCATGCACTGAGCCAGGAAACTTGGCATTCACATGGGAGATGTACTGGTCTGCCAAACACACCATCTGCACATTCATTGAATGGTAGCTCTTCCGTTTTCTGTACACCTGTTCACTCCTGCGTAAGGGTACTTATGCCTCATGTGCCCCATCAATGGCACCAATAATGTTGGGGATGTGTCCCAGGGCATAGAAGTCACCTTTCACTGTGGGCAAATCCTCCACCTGAGGGAAAACGATGTAGCTGAGCATGTGTTTCAGCAGGGCAGACAACACTCTGGATAACACGTTAGAGAACATTGGCTGAGACATCCCTGATGCAATGGCCACTGTTGTTTGAAAGGAACCACTTGCCAGGAAATGGAGCGCTGACAGGACCTGCTCTAGAGGGTGTATCACTGTGGGATGGCAGATAGCTGACATCAGGGCTGGCTCCAACTGGGCACACAGTTCCTGGATTGTATGTGAATATGATGTGTCTCTCTTCCATTGTCGACAGGTCCACCAGGGGTCTGTACACCGGAGAATGCCGCCATCTCATCACCTGCCCCTGTCCGACGTGCCCTTTGGAGGAGAACAGCGAGCAGAGAGTCAGCCAACACTGAGGTATCACAAAATGTCATTTGCAGAAATTTATTAATCCGCAATGTGCCTGTAACTGTGTGTATTCCAGGCCTAGATAGGTGTGACACAGTTATTATTATTGCCATGTGGCCCCCTGAAATGGCGGCTGCCTGACCTGTAAGGTGGGACAAGGGGATATAAGGTAACTGCGCTGGCGTTCTACACCGTTGCGGAGGGCGGTCGAAGACCGCAGCTCAATTCAGCATTGGTTAACATTGGGCCCTATGGGTCCGAGGAGCCAATGACGATGTACGCCGGCGGTGCCGGTACGCAGTGCCGCGGATGTGACCGCCATTTTCTGTCTGTTCACTCACTTGATACCTGACCTTCAACAGGAGAGGACCTACACAGAAAGTGCTGCTGTGAACTGTGTCTGGAAGCAACTATAGTTCATGTGCCTGGGGAAAGGGCCCCTGCCTTCACTTCGGAGGAGTTGGAGAAACTAGTGGGTGGGGTCCTCCCCAGTACACGCAACTGTACGGTTCTCCAGACAAACCGTTGGGTACACTGTAAGCATGCTGAATGGGCAATGCCTGCTTTGAGTGGTGTGGTTGGAAGATACATGGGGGGGGCTGAGGCCTACATGTGCGGATGGTGAGTGTATGTGCATCATGGCATGGGTGGGAACTGGTGGGCAATGAGTATGACGGTCAGGACGGGTGAGTAATGTCCTTTCCCCCTGTACATTCCTCTAGGTCAGCGCCCACCAGAAGAAGGATATTTGGCATGCCATCGCCAAGGACGTCTGGACCCTGGGGGTCTACCACAGATGGAGCACCCACTGCCGTAAAAGATGGGAGGACCTGCGCAGCTGGAGAAAGAAGATGGCGGAGGCCCAGCTGGGGATGGCCTCCCAATGTGGGAGGGGTACCCGTTGCACCATGACCCCCCTGATGTCCCGGATCCTGGCGGTGGCCTATCCAGAGTTGGATGGGTGCTTGAGGGCATCACAGCAGCCACAAGGGGGGGAGTACACTCTCATTCAGCTGACTCTGCGCGCATTACAAGGTGTCTGGGAGGGGGAGGTGGGCAGTGGGTTCCCCTAGGCCAGGGCGATCTTGGTAGGCAAGGACCATTGTGAGGCAGGCTATGTGGCACTCCAACCCCACTAGTGGTAAGAGCCATCCACACCTAGTCAGGCTCCTGTGACTTCCAGGTGTGCAGCAATTGGGCTTAGGCCTCGTACCCCATGGGCATGTGAAAAATCTAGGAACTATAAGTGCATGGCATATTGCAGAGGGCTGCTCATTGTCTGATGTGTCCGCCAACGGTAGTGGTGTTGCATGCACTGAACATGTCTTTCTTCTGTCTCCCCCCCCCCTTTTGGTGGTCTCCCTGTTCTTGTGTGCAATAGCATCATCAGGCGGAGGAGCATTGGCACCGAAGCAGGAGGGAGCTGCATCCCACTTGGCCCTGGAGGGTGAAGCTACGGAGTCTGAAGCCACCAGTGGGACGGAGGGCAAGGGGAGCTCCACGGCGGGGACAGGAGCAGAGACCAGCGACAGCGACTCCTCCTCTGATGGGAGCACCCTTGCGGTGGCGGGCCCCTCTGTGCCCACCGCATCAACAGGTTGGGCATCTCCTTCGCCCCAGACACCTCATGCCCTGCCCCAGTCAGCATTGCTGCCCTAAGTGAGGAGGCTATTGACCTCCTGAGATTCCTCACTGTTGGGCAGTCTACCATTCTGAATGCCATCCAGGGTGTTCAGAGGCATTTGCAACAAACAAATGCATACCTGGAGGGCATTCATTCTGGCCATGCAGCCCAACAGAGAGCATTTCAGGCTCTGGCCTCAGCACTGTTGGCAGCCATTGTCCCTGTGTCCAGCCTCCCCCCTCCAACCTCCTCCACCCAGACCCAATCCCCTGTACCTCAGCCTATCCCAAGCACACCATCAGACCAGCATGCACACACATCAACACACAAGAGTGGCTCAGGCAAACATAAGCACCACACATCCCACAGGCACTCACACAAGCAACATACCCATGCACACATACCAACATCCACTTCCTCCACTGTGTCCCCCTCCTCCACGTCCTCCACCTCCCTCCAGTCTCATCTCCACTCACACCTGCATGCATTACATCCTCAGCCACTACCTCCATCACCAGCACACCCATCACCACACACCGTTCACCGGCAATCACCACCCCCACTACCATTCACACATCCCCAGTGTCCTCTCCCAGTGTGTCTGTGAGCCCTCCTCCCAAAGTACACAAACGCAGGCACACACCCACCTAACAGCCATCCACCTCACAACAGCCTCCAGCCCATGCACCTTCACCCAAATTCAGCAGACGGACACCTCCTACAACCTCTACCTCTTCCTCCACTCCCAAACCCTCTCCATCTACCCGTCCCAGTGTGTCTAAAAAACTTTTCCTGGCTAACATTGACCTCTTCCCTACACCTCCCCCCCGTCCTTCCCCTAGGGCCAGGCTTTCCAGGTCCCAGCCCAGCCCCTCAGCCACCACATCCCCAGGCACAGTGGTGCCAGCAACTGCGGGGTCATGGAGTGCGCCAACCATCAGGGCTGCCAGTGTGCCACGTAGCAAGGGCAAGGACATTCCGCCACCTGCCAAGGTGAAAAAGGTACCCACATCCCAGAGGGAAAAGCCGAAACCACCAGCCACCAAGGGGTCAGCAAAAACGAAAGGGGATAGTGGCAAGACAACTGCGCCACCATCAAAGGTGGGGAAGGGCCAAAAACAGAAGGGCAGCTCAGGAGAGGGCATGGTGGCACAGACTGAGGGACCAGTGTCACACCTCTGTCCACGTCCACGCCAACCTGTATGGCGGCGAACACCGCCACCTGCACCGCCACCTGCACCGCCTCCAACACGTCTACAGCCACGGCAACAGTCCCCAGCCTCTTCCCCGGTGGGCAGCCGTCCGAGGCTACAGGAGACATCCTGCTTTCTCCCTCAGCAGGTGCTGACACATGCCCCGCCGCCACAGACCCCGCCACCAGCACCGCCACCACAGACCCTGCCGCCAGCACCACCACGACAGACACTGCCGCAAGCACCGCCAGCGGCCCTGTGACGTCCTCAGACAGTGGCACCACCGCTGACATGGCTACCATCCCCAGTGGTCAGTCGTCCGATGCTCGTGGTGAGTTCCAGGACCCTGGGCAGCTTCCATGAAGCATTACTGTCATCACTGTTGGCACCTGCAGGTGGAATGCGAAGCCGCAGCAGTGTGGCGTATGTTGCTGCCTCCATGGCGTATCATGCTACCTGTACCTCGCCAATGTTTTGCCACGCACATCCAGGTGAGTGTATTGTACCGGCCACACTGCACGTGGAGCACTCTGGGCACCAGGCCCCCTCCAGAACCAGTGGAGAATCACATTCACTACCTCAGTCCTTGGCAGGATGAAGCACTCTGGGCGCAATGCCCCCTCCAGAACCAGTGGAGAACAACATCCACTAGAGAGACTGTGGCCTTGCACTCCCCAGGATAAAGCAGTGGGAAAACTACCCCCTGGAGAGACTTGAGAGACTGTGGCTTTGCACTCCCCAGGATAAAGCAGTGGGCAAACCACCCACTGGAGATATGTGAGAGACGGTGACTTTGCACTCTCCAGGATAAAGCAGTGGGCATGGAGCCCCCGTGTGCAGCAGTGGCATTGTGTGTTCATCTGGCTGAGGTGCCCTCCTCCCCCTGAGGTGCCTGTTTCATTTCGATCTGATGCCCCTCCAGTGTTCTCTCCGTTTCCAGTCAGGTATCTAGTGTGGGCTTCACCCATGCATTTTGGGCCCAGTGGTCCACGGACAATGATTGGTGCACTATCCAGACTTGTGTAGTTGGTGCACATAATTGTATTTACTGGATTTTGAACTTTGATAATGAAATTTCACATGATTACATTAGTTCAAATCATTTCCTTTTGTCCTAGCGTTCCTCCGGGGGGGGCGGTGTATCTGTACTGTTGCTGCATGTCTTTGTGTGTATGGTGTGAGGGTGGGGGTGGGGGTGTTGCGTGTTGCGTGTGTGTGTCACTCTCTTTTCCCTCCCCCCTCCCCTTTGGTGCTCCTGATAGAAGAGAAGAAGGACCAGCATCGGAAGTATCTGCTATTCGGGCTCCATGGCATCCTGGTTCCTTGTGGGGTGTGGAGAGGTAAGTGTTTTCCCTTCTGTGTACTGTTTCCGCCGTGTTTTTTTTCGCGTTGGTTCTTCCCCGGAGAAGGTGGCAGATAGGCAACTTGTGATAGGGTGGGTGGTACATTGTCTTCCGCATGTCTGTTGGCGGTTACCGCCGCGGTGTTTGTTTCTACCACCGTGGCGGTCGGAGTGTTAAAGTGGCTTTCTATGTTGGCGGTTTCTGCCATGGTCATGATTCCATTTTTTTTCCGCCAGCCAGTTTGCGATATTACAGCCGCTTTAACACCGAGTCTAGGGGTTCCCCAAGAGGTTTGACAGAGGCAATAATAAATAATACTAATGCTCTATTTGTGGTAGTGTGGTCGAGCAGTTGCGCTTATCAGAGGGTAGTGTTAAGCATTTGTTGTACACACACACAGACAATAAGAGAAACACACACTAAGGGGTTCATTATGACCCTGGCGGTTGGGGGTAAAGCGGCGGTGAGACCACAAACAGGCCGGCGAAAAATAAAATGGAATCATGACTGCGGCGGTAATCCGCCACTTCACCATTCCGACCGCCATGGCGGTGAAGACCGCTGGGCTGGAGATTGCGGTCTCCAGTCCGGTGGTCGTCACTAGACCGCCGACGGTCTCAGGACCCTGCATACCGCCATGGATCTCGGGTCGTTGGGAACCGCCATGAGATCCATGGCGATAGGAACTATCAGTGCCAGGGAATTCCTTCCCTGGCACTGATAGGGGTCTCTCCCACCCCCGCTACCCCCCACAAATCCTCCCCCCACACCCCACACCCCCCTGCCACCCTCCCAAAAGTGGCACAACCCCCCTCTCCACCCTGACCCCGAACATGCACATATACACACCCCTACACGCACACACCCCCAACATGCACATATACACACCACTACACGCACACATACACCCCGACAACACATACCCGCACACATACAAACAGACATGCACACCGTCCGACCTGCACACATTTCCCATACACACAGCACCCCCCCGCATGCATACAGGGAGTGCAGAATTATTAGGCAAATGAGTATTTTGACCACATCATCCTCTTTATGCATGTTGTCTTACTCCAAGCTGTATAGGCTCGAAAGCCTACTACCAATTAAGCATATTAGGTGATGTGCATCTCTGTAATGAGAAGGGGTGTGGTCTAATGACATCAACACCCTATATCAGGTGTGCATAATTATTAGGCAACTTCCTTTCCTTTGGCAAAATGGGTCAAAAGAAGGACTTGACAGGCTCAGAAAAGTCAAATATAGTGAGATATCTTGCAGAGGGATGCAGCACTCTTAAAATTGCAAAGCTTCTGAAGCGTGATCATCGAACAATCAAGCGTTTCATTCAAAATAGTCAACAGGGTCGCAAGAAGCGTGTGGAAAAACCAAGGCGCAAAATAAATGCCCATGAACTGAGAAAAGTCAAGCGTGCAGCTGCCACGATGCCACTTGCCACCAGTTTGGCCATATTTCAGAGCTGCAACATCACTGGAGTGCCCAAAAGCACAAGGTGTGCAATACTCAGAGACATGGCCAAGGTAAGAAAGGCTGAAAGACGACCACCACTGAACAAGACACACAAGCTGAAACGTCAAGACTGGGCCAAGAAATATCTCAAGACTGATTTTTCTAAGGTTTTATGGACTGATGAAATGAGAGTGAGTCTTGATGGGCCAGATGGATGGGCCCGTGGCTGGATTGGTAAAGGGCAGAGAGCTCCAGTCCGACTCAGACGCCAGCAAGGTGGAGGTGGAGTACTGGTTTGGGCTGGTATCATCAAAGATGAGCTTGTGGGGCCTTTTCGGGTTGAGGATGGAGTCAAGCTCAACTCCCAGTCCTACTGCCAGTTCCTGGAAGACACCTTCTTCAAGCAGTGGTACAGGAAGAAGTCTGCATCCTTCAAGAAAAACATGATTTTCATGCAGGACAATGCTCCATCACACGCGTCCAAGTACTCCACAGCGTGGCTGGCAAGAAAGGGTATAAAAGAAGGAAATCTAATGACATGGCCTCCTTGTTCACCTGATCTGAACCCCATTGAGAACCTGTGGTCCATCATCAAATGTGAGATTTACAAGGAGGGAAAACAGTACACCTCTCTGAACAGTGTCTGGGAGGCTGTGGTTGCTGCTGCACGCAATGTTGATGGTGAACAGATCAAAACACTGACAGAATCCATGGATGGCAGGCTTTTGAGTGTCCTTGCAAAGAAAGGTGGCTATATTGGTCACTGATTTGTTTTTGTTTTGTTTTTGAATGTCAGAAATGTATATTTGTGAATGTTGAGATGTTATTTTGGTTTCACTGGTAATGATAAATAATTGAAATGGGTATATATTTTTTTTTGTTAAGTTGCCTAATAATTATGCACAGTAATAGTCACCTGCACACACAGATATCCCCCTAACATAGCTAAAACTAAAAACAAACTAAAAACTACTTCCAAATATATTCAGCTTTGATATTAATGAGTTTTTTGGGTTCATTGAGAACATGGTTGTTGTTCAATAATAAAATTAATCCTCAAAAATACAACTTGCCTAATAATTCTGCACTCCCTGTACACTCACTCACTCACCCCCTCTACACTCTCACACGCACACCCTCATGCACGCACACAACACACAACACCCCCTCACCCCCTTCCCTAACGGACAATCAACTTACCTTGTCCGTTGATCCTCTGGGAGGGGACGGGATCCATGGTGGCAGCTCCGCCACCAGAACACCGTCACCAGAACACCGCCACATCGAATCATGGGACGTGATTCAGTGGGCGGTGTTCTGTTGACGTGGCGGTGGAGGTTGAGCAACCTCCACTTTCCCGCCATCCACCAGTATGGCTGCTGGCGGCTTTCCATACGAAAAAGGACGGCGGCCTGCCAGCGGTCATAATACGTGGCACAGAAGACCGCCACCACTGGCGGTCTTCAGCACGGCGGTACCTCGGCAGTCTTGCGTAAAGACCGCCGAGATCGTAATGACTTAACTCCAGACCAACAGGATTTTTATATAGAAAAATATTCTTTCTTAATTTATTTCTAGAACCACAAGATTCATTTAGCAGGTATCCACACCTTGGATGGTGGCGCAGCTGTCTTGCCACTATCCACTTTTGTTTTGCCCGAGCCCTTGGTGGCAGGTGTTTTCGCCTTCTCCCTCTGGGATGTGGGCAGCTTTTTACTTTTGGAGGTGGTGGAATGTCCTTGCCCTCGCTCCGTGGAACACTGGCGGCCCTGATGCTTGGCGCACTACAAAAGCCCGCAGTTGCTGGCACCACTGTGCCCGGTGATGTGATGGCTGAGGTGCTGGGTTGGGACCTGGAGAGGCGGGGCCTAGGGGATGGACGGGGGGGAGGCGTAGGGAAGAGGTCAATATTAGACAGGAAACGCATTTTAGACACGCTGGGATGGGTAGATGGAGGGGGTTTGGGAGTGGAGGAAGAGGTAGTGGTTGTAGGAGGTGTACTTCTGCTGACTTTGGGGGAAGGTGCATGGGCTTGAGCCTGTTGTGAGGTGGATGGCTGTTGGGTGGGTGTGTGGCTACTTTTGTGTACTTTGAGAGGAGGGCTCACAGACTCACTGGTAGAGGACACAGGCGATGTGTGAATGGTAGTGGGGGTGGTGAGTGCACGTGAGCGGTGTGAGGTGATGGGTGTGCTGGTGATGGAGGTAGTGGCTGAAGATGTAGGACATGCAGGTGTGAGTGGAGATGAGACAGGGAGGGAGGTGGGAGACGTGGAGGAGGGGGACACAGTGGAGGCAGTGGATGTTGGTATGTGTGCATGGGTATGGTGCTTGTGTGAGTGAATGTGGGATGTGTGGTGCTTATGTTTGCCAGAGCCACCCTTGTGTGCTGAGGTGTGTGCATGCTGGTCTGATGGTGTGCTTGGGATAGGCTGAGGTACAGGGGATTGGGTCTGGGTGGAGGAGGTTGGAGGGGGGAGGCTGGACACAGGGACTATGGCTGCCATCAGTGCTGAGGCCAGAACCCTGAAATGCTCTCTGTTGGGCTGCCTGGCCAGAATGAATGCCCTCCAGGTATGCATTTGTTTGTTGCAACTGCCTCGCTACAACCTGGATGGCATTCAGAATGGTAGATTGCCCAACAGTGAGGGATCTCAGGAGGTCAATAGCTTCCTCACTGAGGGCAGCAGGGGTGACTGGGGCAGGGCCTGAGATGCCTGGGGCGAAGGAGATGCCCACCCTCCTGGGTGTGCGGGCACGGTACACACGATGAGGGGCTGCTGGGAGGGAGGTGCTGGTAGGGGGGTGGCGGCTGTACCTGTTGATGCGGGGTGCACATAGGGGCCCGCCACCCCAAGGGAGCTCCCATCAGAGGAAGAGTCGCTGTCGCTGATGTCACCTCCTGTCCCCACCGTGGAGCTCCCCTCACCCTCCGTCCCACTGGTGGCTTCAGACTCTGTTGTCTCGCACTCCAGGGCCATGTGGGATGCAGCTCCCTCCTGCTCCGGTGCCACTTCTCTTCCGCCTGATGATGCTAATGCACACAAGAACAGGGAGACCACAAAAAAGGGGGGGAAAGACAAAAGAAAGACATGTTCAGTGCATGCAATACCATTGGCGGACACTACAGACACAGCGCCCTCTGCACTACGCCATGCACTTAGAGTTCCCTAATTAATCACAGGGACATGTGGTACAAGGCCTATGCCCGATTGCTGCACACATGGAAGTCACAGGAGCCTGACTAGGTGTAGTTGGCTCTTACCACTGGTGGGGTTGGGGTGCCACATAGCCTGCCTCACGAAGGGACCTTGCCTACAAAACTCGCCCTGGCCTAGGGGAACCCACAGCCCACCTCCCCCACCCAGATACCTCTTAATGCGCGCAGAGTCAGATGGATGTGACTGTACTTACCCCCTTGTGGCTGCTGTGATGCCCTCAAGCGCCCATCCAACTCCAGATAGGCCACCGCCAGGACCCGGAACATCAGGGGGGTCATGGTGCAACGGGCACCCCTCTCACGTTGGGAGGCCATTCCCAGCTGGGCCTCTGCCGTCTTCTTGCTCCAGCGGCGAATGTCCTCCCATCTTTTATGGCAGTGGGTGCTCCATCTGTGGTGGACCCCCAGGGTCTGGACGTTCTTGGCGATGGCACGCCAAATATCCTTCTTCTGGTGGGTGCTGACCTAGAGGAATAATACAGGGGAAAAGGAAAATCTTTAACCGTCCGGACCGTCACAGTCATTGACACACGTTCCCACCCTTGCCCTGACGCACATACACTCACCGTCTGCTCATGCAGGCCTCAGTCCCCCCCTGTATATTCCATCCACACCACTCCAAACAGGCATTGCCTACACAGCATGCTCACAGTGTACTCACCTGTTTGTCTTTAGGACCGTAGAGTAGTGTGTACTGGGGGAGGACCCCATCCACTAACTTCTACAACTCCTCCGAAGTGAAGGAAGGGGCCCTTTCCCCAGACACTTCCAGACTGAAGTCACAACAGCACTTGCAGTGTAGGTCCTCTCCTGTCGAAGGTCAGGTATCAAGTGAGTGAACAGACAGAAAATGGCAATCACATCCGCAGCTGTGCGTACCGTCACCGCCGGCGTACATCGTCATTGGCTCCTGGGACCCATAGGGTCCAATGTTAATCAATGCAGGATTGCGCCGCGGTCTTCGACCGCCTACCGCGATGGTGTACAACGCCAGCGCAGTTACCTCATATCCCCTTGTCCCACCTTACAGGTCAGGCATCCGCCACTTCATGGGGCCACATGGAATTAATTTTAAATGCGTCCCACCTATCTAGGCCTTGCATACACCCAGTGACAGGCACATTGCGGATTGACAAATGTGTGCAATAAACAATTTTTTTAATACCTCAGTGTTGGCTGACTCTCTGCTCGCTGTTCTCGTCCATAGGGCATGTCCGCTGGGGCAGGTGAGGAGATGGCGGCATCCTCCTGTGTACAGACCGCTGGTGGACCTGTCGACAATGGAAGAGAGACACGTAATAGTCACCTACAGACTTGATCGTGCATCAATCCATGAACTGTGTGCCCAGTTGGAGCCAGACCTGATGTTAGCTTTCTGCCATCCCACAGGAATCCCCCCTCTAGTGCAGGTCCTGTCAGTACTCCATTTCCTGGCAAGTGGGTCTTTTCAAACTACAGTGGCCATTGCATCAGGGATGTCCCAGCCTATGTTCTCAAATGTGCTGTCCAGAATGTTGTCTGCCCTGCTGAAACACATGCGCAGCTACATCGTTTTCCCTAAGGTGGAGGATTTGCCCACAGTGAAAGGTGACTTCTGTGCCCAGGGACATATCCCTAACATCATAGGTGCCATTGATGGGACACATGGCGCGTTGGTAACCCTCTGCAGGAGTGAACAGGTGTACAGAAACCGGAAGAGCTACCATTCAATGAATGTGCAGATGGTGTGTTTCGCTGACCAGTACATCTCCCATGTGAATGCCAAGTTTCCAGGCTCAGTGCATGACGCTTACATTTTGAGGAATAGCAGCATGCCTTATGTGATTGGCCAATTCCAGAGGCACCGTGTGTGGCTAATAGGTGAGGACAAGGACCCTATACCCTGTGAATAGTTGTCTGGGTCTGGGGTTGCCCCTAAGGGTTAGTGTGTGTCTAACAGTTGTCCCTCGATATTTTCAGGTGTCTCTGGTCACCCCAACCTGTCATGGCTACTGACCCCAGTGAGGAATCCCAAGACAAGGGCAGAGTAACGCTACAATGAGGCACATGGGCGAACTGGGGGGGTGATTGAACGCATCTTCGTCCTCCTGAAAGCCAGGTTCCGGTGCCTCCATATGCCAAGTGGTTTTCTCTACTACTCACCTAAGAAAGTGTGCAGATCATTGTGGCCTGCTGTATGCTGCACAACCTGGCATTGCGACGACAGGTGCCTTTTCTGCAGGAGGATGGTCCAGAAGGAGGTCTTGTGGCAGCTGTGGAGCCTGTGGACAGCGAAGAAGAGAAGGCAGAAGAAGAGGATATCGACCACAGAAACACCGTTATCCAGCAATACTTCCAGTGAGACACAGGTAAGAAGATGTCACTGGCTCACACATCTCATACAATTGTTAGACCTATCAAAAGTCTGTCCGTTTCACCCAGTGTATGGACCCTGACTTGTCACTTTGCCTTTCCATTTCACAGATGTGGGTCCCACTGTGTGACCTCTGCTATATTACCTCATGGACTAGAGCTGTGTGACATAGGTATGCTGGCAATACAATCGACATTGCTATTTTCCTTAGTTATTGCAAATACACATTTGTGAAAGCACAGACTGACTCCAGATTGTTTTGTGATTCAAGGGTGTTTATTTCAGTGCAAATTAGTGGAGGGGGTTGTAAAATGGGCAGGGGCGATGGTGGAGGATTGTCCACGGCAGAGTCTAATCTATTTGATTCACAAGTGCATTGTCCAAAGGGGCATAGGAAGTGGAGCTAGGGCAGTTGATGGATGGACAGGGTGACGAAGTGGGACAGAAGGATGACATTCAGGGTGGTCTCATTTCCTGGTGGGGGTCTTGGCATTGTTCTCTGTCTTTGTCCTGGATCTCAGAGACCGTTTGTGGGGTGGTTCCTGTGGCGGTGCCTCCTGTCCACTAGCGCCGGCAGAGGTGGTGGGCTGTTCATCATCCAGGCTAGTTCAGGGGCCTCTTGTTGTGCCACAGTGTCCCTCTTGGTGTTCACAAGGTCCTTCAGCACCCTTACAATGGTGACCAAGGTGGTGTTCATGGGCTTAAGTTCCTCCCTGATCCCCGATACTGTTCCTCCTGCAGCCAGCTGGGTCTCCTGAAACTTGGCAGTACCGTTGCCATCGTCTCCTGGGAATGATGGTACGCTCCCATGATGTTGGAGAGGGCCTCGTGGAGAGTGGGTTCCCTGGGCCTGTCCTCCCCCTGTCGCACAGCTTTCCTCCCAGTTCCCCTGTTTTCCTGTGCCTCTGTCCCCTGAACCGTGTGCCCACTGCCCCCACGTCCCTGATTTTCTTGGGTTGGTGGGTTTGCCTGGGTTCCCTGTAGTGGTGGACACACTGCTGCTTGACGTGTCCTGGGGACATAGGGATGGGCCCGTTGGGTGGGTTCTATGCTGGTGTTTCCTGAGGGGGGAGGCTCTGTGGTGGCATGTGCCAGTGTCAGGGGAACCGACTGTCCCGAGGTCCCAGATGGGCCGGGCTGGTCATCTTGATTCAGTTGGACAGAGCCGCTGTCATCACTGTGGGCCTCGTCCTAGCTATGGAGGTGTGCTGCACCTGTGATCCGAATAGCTGTGGTCTACCCCGACGATTTCCTCCACCATGACCCTTAGCTCCTCCTCAGAGAACCTGGGGTGTCTTTGCGGTGCCATGGTGTGGTGTGGGTGATGTGTGGGGTGGTGTGTGTTGTGATGTGTGAGGGGATGTGTTTGTGTCTGTTGTCTGAGCTGCATGGATGTTGTGTGAGTGATGATGATGTGTGCCTGTGGATGCTAGTATTGTTGATGGTGGTGTCTCTCTCTGTGCTTCTTTCTCAGTTTTTGTCGTAGGGGTTTGTGGGTGATGTGGGTGTGTGTTTTATATTGTATTGAGTGTGTGGGAGTGGTGTGTGTATGTGCATCAGGTGTGTGTATTCCGAATTGTCCAATGTGGTTGTGTTTTGTAAATGTGTGTGTATTTTGAGCGCTGCAGTGTGTACCGCCAATGGAATACCGCGGTTGAAAGACGGACACGTGGATTCGTGGGTCGTGACAGTGTGGGCGTATTCCTGTTGGCGTGACGGTGTCGGTTTTGTTATCGTCAGTTTATCACTGACCTTTGGTGTGGCGGACTTGTGTGGGTGTCTGGATTTTGGCAGATTCTGGCCTATGGGTCGGAATAGCTGTAGCGGAATTCCGCCGCCGCAGCGGTGTGTTGGTGGTCTTCTGCATGGCGGTAAGCGGCATTTACCACCAATGTTGTAATGAGGGCCATTGTCTAAATATCTCTTGGGCTAAACAGAGAGTAATGTAAGAACAACGTTTACCAATTTTACTATGTAAGTATAGAAGATAAATAGAGAAGTCTTCTTGAGAACCAACATGCTGCTGGCTGTTAAAATCCATACATTTTTACTACTGTTCTCAGAGCTTTCCTACATCCTGTTTTGAGAGATACTGTTCATGAAACATTTCCTCCGGGCTAAGCCATCTCAATCATGTACCTATCCACTCTAAAGAGTCTATGCACGTTCTCCTTTCTGCCTGAGCCCTGATCATATATGACTGCTTAGGATTATCTAACACAGTGCCATCTGGCACAGCCTTTATTTCTCACTCAAACTTAAAGGTAACCCTCAAGACAGCTGCCACACAGGGATATAATGTTAATTTCTACCTAAATTGGACAGTCATGTTAATATGCCTTAAAACGATCTTAATGTACACTATGATATGTGCCAGCATAACAACTAACTCACATCACTGTTGTCGAATCCACCTGACATGACTTCCCTATCAACCCAGAGTCAGAAATACGTGTTCAGGCAATCCCTGTGACCCAGGCCTGAAGCTACTGATTGACAGATCACAGATGGGGTGACATAGAGTCCGTAGACATATGGTTGAACAGGAAAAACCCAGATCAATCTCTCAGATAGGCTACAACACCACAATAGTCGTAGGAGATTGGCAACCAGTAAAATACATTTGAGGTGCATGTTCGCAAAACATCTTAAAAGTTAGATGCCACATGAAGTTAGGAACACTCAGCCAATCAGCACACAACATACAGCGATCACATGCTCCTCATACTGAACATCTGAACATGTTACCTACTGGCCTGCATTTTAACTACACAAGGTCGAGATCTACCTGAGCACTTTATCAGATGGTCAGATTTATGATTCCACTACTAAGCCCAGATTCCTTTCTGCAAAGAATACATACATGTGTTTTATAATCCTTCAAGAATTGTATAAAAGGATGTTTAGAACTCTGTAACCTTGAGAGACTATCATCAGACCCCGACTCTGTACTGTGCTCTCCTGGCCACTGTGTTAATTTCAACCAAATGTTCCTGCTTTGCCAAATGCCTCTTGTTTTTCATTTCTTTATCATAAATCAGAAATTAAGCAGCATTTTGCCGAGCCAGATGGGAGCAATTGGTCCTCTAACCCTAGACTGCTGCCAAAGGAAGGGGACCCCACTCGTACAGATTCACATCTGTGCAAAGAGAGATGAGCATACGCCACTATTGATTGAAAGGTCTGCTGAATCCATGGGACGGAGGTCCATCCTGAAGCCGTCATCAGTGGGAAAGAGACTAAATCTGATTCTTAGTGCTAGCATTTGGCATATGGGAAACTAGGGCTACTCTTGGACTGTTGGGTGAAACACAGATGGTATACCTGACCCTGAGTCTGATATAGGGCTCTACTTGGACCGCTGGGCGAGATACAGATGATACACTTGACCCCTGAGTGTAAAATAGGAAGGAAGCCTCAATGCTTGGACCACAGGGGGTGACACAGATGGTATGCATAGGCTCTGGATGTGATATAGGGCCAACACCTCAATCTTATTTTTTAGCCTAAAAGGGTTTTCTCAGCTACCAGTCTCTTAAACACTGGTGGTGTCTGAAAGAAGTGAAAAGTGTTATTCGCTTCAACCGCTCGGTGTGACAGATGGTACGCCAAGCCCCTGGGCTTGACACAGGGTGCAATTCAGAGGTCAGGGGAAGATTTGGACCTTGGAGATAAGGTGTAGCTTGTGCTTGGCTGAGGAGGGCCTATAGTTGTTGAGCTATTCCTTCTCCATGTAAATTGTTGCTCTCTTTGTCCATGAGCCAATATTGACAGACTATTGGGCTCACTTAGTCCCGTGTACCATGCAGAGCCTCCCCTTGGCATCGAGCAGCATTCGCTAGGAGTGAGCTAAGGTTTGTTTTTTGAGGGATAAAGTCATCAATTTTTCTCAGTCATTTTTTTCTCTGTTTACTCTTCATGTCCGTTGTGGCTTTCAATTGATGCATTGTTGATGCTATGGTGCTGATAACCGATTGCAACTATCTTTCATGTTGAAATGTTATGTCTCGTTAAGTGATTTAATATGCATATGACAGAATCGCTAACTTTCCTTCACAAACTGTTATTCTGTCTCTGCTACTTCATTGCTAAAAAATGGTTCATGTTGAAATGTTATGTTTCATAGTGTTTTGAAAGTAACCATTGCATTTTCTTTGAGCTTGTGATTTTGTACATATGTTTTGTTTATGTATTGTGAAACGTCTGTTTGGTTCATCCCTGTCTAAAGTTGAGCTCATAGCTAATAGTTATTGCTGGCAAATTCTTGTGTCCAAATTTCCACATGATCAGAGTAGGATTTAGGAACTAGATCTATACCAGTCCCCTAAAAAGGTTCCCAAACCTTCATGGAGTCACCATTAAGCCACATGCAAACTAGATTCCCCACGCAGGCTAAAAAGCTAGATAAATGCTGTCATGAATGGCACATACATACTAAGGCACACACATTCCTCTGGCTTGAGGGGGGAACCTTCGACATCAACACAATAGAGCATATGAGGACACACATTCAGACCAAATTTAAAGGGCAAAAGAAAACTAAGAGAGAGGCACTGTTGGAACTATGGGTCATCTTCGAGGTGGCTCAACCTGCAACCACCCATATCCCACAAGCAAGGATTCTGTACTTCCCCCACCATACATAGGTACAGAGGTACTGTTTCTGATGCCTGATATTCCTGTCCTGAGGTCATACCAATCCACTGGTTGTGGGGCCTGAATGGCCCGCACCCGGCAGCAAGTCGCTGGATCCAGGGCTGGGAGAATGCCAGTCTCAACCCAGGTCTGAACTGGGGTTCCCTCAACCTCGACCCCCCATCTGCCATGCTCTGTCATTCAAACCCTAGCAGTGCATGAAGGATCAAATACTCCTCATGCTGTACATCTGGGCATGTTACCTACTAGCCCGCATTTTGTCACTCAAGGTCGAGACCCACCTGATCACTTTATCAGATGGTAAGATTTACCACTCTATGACTAGGCCCAGATTCCTTTATGCAAAGAACGTATAGAATTGTTTTGCCCAACGGCTCTTGTCTTTCATTTCTTTAAGGTAAATCTGTATTCGAGCAACAGTCACACTCCAAAATATTCCTCCACAAAGTCTTTTCAAGGGAGAACAAATCACTTTGTCTATCCGTAAGCAACACAAGAGCATTATGGGTCTTTCGGGTGGTGTATTTTTGGCAGAAAAAAATTCTGACTGAAGTTATTGAGCATGCTTCATACTAACGGTAGAAATATCAAATAGTATTCTTTATATTTCTTACACCTCTCTGAGGCTAATGTATATGTCAATTTATTAGGTCTAGTTAATCTCATCTGTTTCCAGTTGGCATTACAGAGGTTGCTAAAATATAATAAAAAAGTTGACCAGGTGCAGTTATGAATGGATTAAAAAAACATGGTACACTACCACCACAAATTCACCCAGGGTCTTGATTGCTTGATTGTATTGTTGATTTTAGAGAATTCCCCAAATTCACAATATCATGGCAAATCTCCATTGTCCATTGCTTACACCCCCTTTGAAATCCAGTCTGAGTATGTGGTAGACTCTTATGTCTATCAACCTAATCTCAAAAGTCAAGCAAATACTTTGGCACAGGGAGATAACATGGGCAGCAGACAATAATTTTATGGCTGCTACCTATCTTCCTTTTCATATAAACTCAGATTAATTATGACCCTTTCAAGGATTCTCGGACTGTTCTACATAATGCCTAGTCTGGTTAACCCTTTGCATGCTGAGGATGGAACAGTTCCATCCTCAGCAGCGGGGGCATGTGCCGAGGACAGAACTGTTCTGTCCTCGCACTTGCCTACGGGGAAAGTGATGGAGCTCCCCTCATTGAGCTGCCCATTTAACCCCCCCAAACTGCGATGGCTCCGGACGTGCTTCTGCTGCCACCCCTAAAGCCACCCCCAATGATCCAATGATGTCGGCATGCATGGCATGCACTGACGTCATCAAATGGCAACAGGACGTAATGGAAGCCATTTGGCTTCCAGCTCATCGGAGAAGAAGGTAGGTTTTGCCTTCAGGGGAGGAAGGAGTTTTCCCTTTCCCCTGATGCCTCATTCCTACTGCACGATCATGTGTGGGGCCACGATCGTTCAGCAGGAATGAGTCCACTAGCACCATGGATGTTTTTTTGTCTAGGGAAGCGACCCCTTTGACAACCGTCACTTCAAATATTTTGGTTTTGTTTTGCCCATTTTCTGCTCCCCCTAGGGGCTGATCAGGAGGTCCATCTGCCCAACGGGGGTCGGGGGGGGGGACAGAAATCCCACTACCACCAGGGATAAGTATATGTTTATGTTTGGGGCAGCCACTTAGGCATTGGACACCCAATCAGGGAGGATACTTATGTTGTTTACTTTTGACCATTTTCTGCCCCTTTTAGGGCAAATTGGCTGTATTTGGAAGCCTATCTGCACCCAGGTGGGGCAGAAAAACCCCTAGCACCAGGGATACGCATATAATTGTGTTTGGGGGCAATCCCTTGGGCAATGGTTGCCCCCAGTTGAGGGGAATATGTTTTTTAATGTACTTTTGACCATTCTCTGCCGCTCAGGGGGGCAGATCAGCCGTATTTGGAGGCTCATCTGCTGGGAGCAGAAAACACACTAGCATCAGAGATAATACTATATATATGTTTGGGGGTGGCTCCTGGCACAAGGGTCACCTCAGTTGGTGGGGATATCTGTTTTTATTTACTTCTGACCATTTTTCTATCCTCCTTGGTGGCAGATGGACCATAGTTTTAGGCCCATCTGCCACCAGGGGGGGCATAAAACCACTAGACAACAGGGGAAGATTTTTGTGTGTGTGGACTAGCATTTGGCTGGTGGTGTTTGTGGAATGGCATTTGGGTAGTGACATAGGCCATGCTGACGGCTGCCAACTTACAGCTGCGCTGGTGAATATCCGTTCACCATATTATGACACACACACACCAATCTGACAGAATACAGCCACATACTCAAATCAGGCAGACCAAAGGTCATTGATAAACTGGCAGTTCCAAAACCCACACCGTTACGCCAACAGAACAACGCCCATCGCATTATGACCCACGACTCATCACGGCGAACATTCAACGGCGGTAAACCATTGGTGGTACATACCAACACGCTCACAATGGACACCTACATACAAAACAACACTACATTGGACAATTCAAACAACACACACCTGACACCCATACACACACAACATACCCACACCACTGTAAAGCACACACCCACATTACCCACAACCCTTTACCAACAAAGAGACTGAGAAGAAGAGCACAGAGACAACTAGACACACACACCACTCACACTTATACACCCCTCACGCACTCCACATCGCACACCCCACCACATTACTCAACACACCCTCACTAACACACATCACACAACACCCATGGCACCACAAAGGCACCCCTGTTTCACTGAGGAGGAGTTAAGGGTCATGGTGGAGGAAATTGGCAGGGTAGAGCCACAGCTCTTTGGAGCACAGGTGCAGCAGATATCAATGGCAAGGAAGATGGAGCTATGGCAGATAATCATGGACAGGGTCAACGCCGTGGGACAGAATCCAAGAACAAGGGACGATATCAGGAAGAGGTGGAACAACCTACGGGGAAGGTACGTTCCATTGCAGCAAGACACCAGCTCGCCATAGAGGACTGTCGGTGGACCCCCACCTCCTCCCCCACACCTCACAGCATGGGAGGAGAAGGTCTTGGCATTACTGCATCTTGTGGGACTTGCCGGAGTTGGAGGAGGTCTCGACACTGGTAAGTCTACTTTTAACAATTATCACCCCTCATACCTGCATGCCATCACACATCCTCACCCTCACTCCCATCACTCCATCACATCCCACACACTCCACCATCACATCTCGCTAATCCCAATGCCAAGCCCTGCATGCTGCACCAATGCATGGACACCCCTCCCAGCCCTGCATAGACACACATCACCAAAGCATGCACAGCATAGGGAAACTAACATAACCACAATACACCAACATACACAAGCAAACTCTGGCAGGGGAACACCAAACATAGAGGGGAAGCTACAGAAGTACAAATGTCAGACACCTGAAGCATAAGACATCATTTACATTCCCACAGGTACCCCAACCAATGTCACTGGAGAGGAGGTGCCACCACTATCCAGTCCCCCAACAGTAGAGGCCCACAGTGATGACAGTAACTCTGGACTTCAAGATCTGGACGATCTACCTGGCCCATTAGGGACTACTGGACAGCCGGTCACCCAAGCCCACTCACAGACCACCACAGAGCCTCCCCCATCAGAATCCAACACCACAGCACCCACCCAGCGTACCCACACCTCTGTCCCCAGGACAAGTCAATCAGCAGTGTGCCCACCTGTACAGGCACCCCAGGCCACACCTCGCACACAAGACAATCAGGGACCTGGGGCCAGTGGACGTGGGCACACCGTTCAGGCGACAGAGGCACAGGCCAACAGGGACACTGGGAGGACTGCTGTGCCCCAGGAGGAGGACAGGCGCAGGGAACCGACTCTCTAGGAGGCACTGTCCGAGATGCTGGGAGCCTACCAACATTCCCAGGGCACAATGGGCCAAATCCTAGACAACATGCAGGAGAACAGGCAGCTGCAGGAGGGACAGTATCAGGGGATCAGGGATTACTTGCAGGCCATTAACAACACCCTGATCTCCATAGCAGGTGCTGGCAGACATGGACAACATCATGAAGGAGGTAACAACACATCAGCGGGCCCCTGCCACTAGCCAGTCATCTGAACAGCCCTCCACTTCTGCTGCTGCTAGTGGCCAGGAGGCCCCACCACAGGACCAACAGGCCACCAGCACCCCTCTCCCTACAGAAGGTACAAACGTTCCCTGCGAACCAGACAGAAGCCAGAGACACTTGCCAAGACCACTGCCATGAAATGAGACTCTCCTGATTGTCCCCCTTGTGTCCCACTCAGTTACCTTGTCCACCTTGAACTGCCATTGCTCCCCTCCCTATGTCCCCATGGACAATGCACCTGTGCTACAAACAGACTGGAACAATACCCTGGATTTTTCTCCATCATCACCCCATTCCATTGCACTTTCCCCTCTACATATTAGTACAACAATAAACACCCTTGGATAAAACTCGACCACTAGTATATCAGGTATTGCAAATTTGTACTGACTGAAACAGCTACAACCATTGCAAATGAACTGTAAGTAGTATGGACATAGAATTAATGACCTGTAGCTGGCTGTTGTGATCACACCAGGACAATGTTGTCATATCACCAACATCTGCAAAATGAATATCCACAAGTAACAGTAAGTAGTGCAATGAAGTGGGTAATGCCTGCATGCCAATGCCACACAGAATACACCAATACTCATAGAAATGTGAAGTTGCACCGTCACCTGTGTGTTATTGGAAGTTCTGACATATCACTGATGTTCTGTTGTCCACATCCTCTGCCTCCTCATCCTCACTGTCCTCAGGGTCTACTGCTGCCACAGGGGCATCTCCATTCTCCTCCTTCTGCAGAAAAGGTACATGCCATCTGAGGGCCAGGTTGTGCAACATGCAGCATGCCACTATTATCTGGCAGACCTTATTGGGTGAGTAGCACAGGGATCCACCTGTCAGTTGGAGGCACCTGAACCTGGCCTTCAGGAGGCCAAAGGTCCTTTCAATGATCCTTCTGGTTCGCCCATGTGCCTCATTATAATGTTCTTCAGCCCTTGTCCTGGCATTCCTCACAGGGGTCAGCAGCCATGATAGGTTTGGGTAACCAGAGTCACCTCAAATATTGGGACCCATTTAGGGCCAGATGTAGGTAGAAAGCAAATTGCGAGTTGCAAATTGCGAGTCCTTCCAACTCGCAATTTGCAGCTCGCAATTTGCTATGCAGAAAGGTGTCTCAGACACCTTCTGCGACTCGCTATGGGGTTGCAAAGACCCACCTCATAAATATTTATGAGGTGGGTCGCAGTTTGCGACCCCATAGCGAGTCTGGGCACTCATGGGGATGGTGGCCTGCTGGAGACAGCAGACCACCATGTGCGTGACTGCTTTTAAATAAAGCAGTTATTTTTTTTTCTATATGCAGCCCGTTTTCCTTAAAGGAAAACGAGCTGCAAATAGAAAAAAATACAGAAACCTTTTGTTTCGGTTTTTTTCAGAGTAGGCAGTGGTCCATAGGACCACTGCCTGCTCTAAAAAATAATTTTGTGATCATTCACAAAGGGGAAGGGGTCCCATGGGGACCCCTTCCCATTTGCGAATGAGTTACCATCCACTTCAAGTGGATGGTAACTGAGAGTTGATTTGCGACCGCGAATCAACTTACATCGCGGTGCGAGTCGCAAATAGGAAGGGAACATCCCTTCCTATTTGCGAGTCGGAAACACATTTTGCGAGTCAGTTCCGACTCGCAAAATGTGTTTCTGCATCGCGTGTGGGTATTAGCGCCTCGCAAACGGCATTTTTTGCCGTTTGCGAGGCGCTAATGCCTTGCTACATCTGGCCCTTAGCCACACACTATCTTAAATGGCCAACACCATCGGCATACACCAACATATACTGGATGGGAACCAGGACTCACCTATTAGCCACACCCTGTGCTTCTGTCTTTGGGACATCACATTTGGGATGCTGCTATTCCTCAGGACAAAAGCATCATGCACCGACCCTGGATACTTAGCATTGACGTGGGAGATGTACTGGTCCGCCAGGCACACCATCTTCACATTCATGGAGTGGAAACTCTTACGATTCCTGAACACCTGTTCATTCTGGTGGGGAGGTAAAAATGCAATATGTGTTCCGTCAAATGCCCCAATTATATTGGGGATATATCCCATTGCATAAAGCCCGACCTTCACCGTTGCCAGATCCTCAACTTGGGGCAAAGCAATGTAGCTGCACATGTGTTTCATTGGGGCAGACAAGACTCTTCCTAGCACGATTGAGAACATTGGCTGTGACATTCCTGCTGCCAAACCCACTGTCACTTGAAAAGAACCAGTTGCCAGGAAATGGAGCACTGATAGAACCTGCACAAGAGGGGGGATCCCAGTGGGCTGACGGATAGCTGATATCAGGTCAGGTTCCAATTGGGCACACAGCTCTATGATTGTGGCACTGTCCAGTCTATAGGTGAGTATTAAGTGCGCCAGGGGTCTGTACATGGGGGTATGTCTCCATCTCCTATTCATCTGCAGCGGTAGGCATCTAAGGGACACAAGAGTGAGTAGGCTGTCACAAACTGAACAATGGAGCCACAAAAGCAGTCCACATCGTGCAAACATGTTGTGGGACAGTGTAATTTATAAAGTATGTGCCTATTTATCCTGTGACACAGCAAATATCGATAGCCTGTTCACCCCCCCTGAAATGGCAACTGCCTGTCCTGTGTGGAGGGACAGGTGGAAGTGAGGTAATGCCACCGACATTGTGCGCCGTGGCAGTAGGCGGTCATGAACCGTCGTGCAATTCCTCATTGTTTAATATTGGGCCCTATGGGATACAGTGGCCAATGGGGATCTACGGCAGCGGTGACGGTATGCACTGCCGCGGACGTGACCCCATTTTCTATCTGATTCCTCACTTGTTTCCTGACCTTCCATAGGAGAGGACCTACACTGCATGTGCTGCTGTGACCTGTATCTGGAACCTTACATGGCCTGTGTAACTGTGGAAAGGGCCCCAGCCTTCACTTCTGAGGAGTTGGAGTGACTGGTGCATGGGATCCTACCCCAGTATGGACTGCTGTATGGGCCTCCAGACCAACAGGTGAGTACACTGTGGGCACGATGCATGTGGCATGAATGCATGGAGTTGTGTGTGAATGCCTCGTGTAAGGGGGGTGGGTAGATGTCCTCTTGGTGGTGTACATGTTGTGGGCTGGGCTATGTATGTGCCAATGGTTATGCAAACGGGTATGGTGGGCCATTTGTGTGACAGGTTGGACTGTTTGTCTAATGGTGTTCTACTGTGTGTATTGCCTCTGCAGGTCAGTGCCCATTAACAGAAGGGAATATGGTGTGCCATCGCCAAGAAGATGCAGACCCTAGGGGTCTATGACAGGTGGAGCACCCACTGTCGGAAACAGTGGGAGGACCTGAGACGCTGGGCAAGGAAGACCGTGGAGGCCCAGCTGGGGATGGCCTCCCAACGAGAAAGGGTTGCCCATCGGACCCTGACCCTTCTGATGGCCCGCATACTGGCGGTGGCCTACCATGAGCTGGATGGACACTTGAGGGCATCACAGCAGCCACAAGGGGGTGAGTACAGTGGCTATCATTACAACTTACGGCTGGTCGGGTGGTATCCAGGTGGTGGTTGTGTGTCCTTGGGTGCCCCTGCGCCAGGCCAGACATAGCAGCGTAGGTCCTCTGGTGGCTAAGGGTTTGAATGTAAAATACTGCTTGCCTAGCTTGTTAGAATTCACTTCTCGGCATGGCTGCGTATGTCCCAGGTGTGCTGCAGTTGGCGGTGTGTGCCCCTCCTCATTCCTTGGTGACTAGCCATTTCACTGGTAGTGCCATGCATAGTGCATAGGCCTGTTCCCTGTGTGTGAGGGTGCTGTGTATGCCAACGGTGGTATTGGTGCAGTCATTGACCCTGTGTATCCTTTGTCTCTCGCCCCCTCTTTCTTGTTTTGTCATCCTGTCCTTATGTGGAATAGCATCATCTGGTGGAGGAGCAGGAGCACTGGCAACAAAGGGAGCTGCATCCCACAGGACACTGGAGGCAGAGTCCACCGATGCTGAGGGAACCAGTGGGATGGAGGGTGAGGGGAACACTCCGGCAGAGACTGGAGGGGGCAACACAGACTCTGATACCTCCTCCGATGGGAGCTCCCTGGTGGTGGCGGACACCTCTGTGACCACCCCAGCTGCAAGTACAGCCGCCACCCCGTACCAACACCACCCTCCCAGTAGCCCCTCAGCGAGCTGCCCATGCCTGCTCACCCAGAAGGGTCGTCATTTCCTTCGTTCCAGGCACATCAGGCCTTGCCCCAGTGAGCCCTGCTGCCCTGAGTGAGGAGACTATTGACCTCATGAGATCCATCTCTGTAGGGCAATCAACCATTGTGAATGCCATCCAGGGGCTGGCATCCCATATGCAGCAATGCAATGCATTCCTGGAGGGCACTCACAGTGATTTGGTGGCACAACAGAGATCGATTCAGGGTCTGGCCTCCTCTCTGATGGCAGCCATTGTCCCTGTTCCAGCTGTCCCCCCCTCCAACTTCCACTTCCCAGTCCCAATCTCCTCAAACTCAACCCATCCCAAGCACACAGACAGACGCGCATGCACACAAGACAACACTCAAGAGTGGCACAGGCAAACACAAGCACCACACTTCATCCCACAGGTACCCACACAAACACCATTCAGTTGCAGACCCGACAACATCCACTGTCTCCACTGTCTCCCACTCCTCCTCCTCCTCCACCTCGTACCCAGTTACGTCTATACTCACACCTGCATGCACTACATCAATATCCACTACCAGCATCATCACTACACCAAGCAGAACACACAGCTCACTGGCAGACACCTCCACTACATCCATCCATGCGTTCCCTGTGTCCTCTCCCACCATGTCTGTCCCCCCTTCCTAAATGACACAAACACAAGCACTCAGACACCCAACAGCCATCCACCTCACAACAGCATACAGCCCATGCACCTGCATCCAAATCCAGCAGACATTCACCTCTGATGACCACTACCTATCCTCCACTCCCATTACTCCTCCCTCTTCCTGCCCCAACATGCCTAAAAAGCTTTTCCTTTCCACAATTGACCTCTTCCCTCCCCCTCCCCCATGCTGTACATATGGGCAGGGTACCAAGGACCCAGCTCAGCACCTCAGCCAAACAGTCCACAGGGACAGTGGTAGCACCACCTACTCGTGGTGCTGGGGATACTATACCAACAATACTGAAGGGCAAGGAGGCAGCACAACCTGGGATGAACCGGAAGAGTTCGGCACCAGCTGTGAAGAAGGGGAAGGAGCCTGCACCAGCTGAAAAGACGGGGAAGGAGCCTGCACCAGCTGGAAAGAAGGGGAAGGACCCTGTACCAGCAGGCAGAGGAGGGGGAGTGCCCATCCTCCTCTGCCAGGAGGGGTAAGGGATCCCCAACCCATGACCAGGAAGGGAGGAGGCAATCTATGCCAGCGGAAGCTGTCAGCCAAACACTGCCACCACCAGCAGCTGTCACATGGCCCCCACCGCCAGCCGTTGTTGTGCAGCCATACCAAAGTGCAGGGACTGTCCAGGAGTCTCCCCAACCACCACCACAGTGCAGCCATCACAGAGTGCAGGGGCTGTCCAGGAGCCTCCCCCAACCACCACCAGCATGGAGCCATCACAGAGTGCAGGGGCTGTACAGGAGCCTCCCCCAACCACCACCACAGTGCAGCCATCACAGAGTGCAGGGGCTGTCCAGGAGCCTCCCCCAACCACCACCACAGTGCAGCCATCACTGCCAGCGGACGCCATGTAGTCCAACCTCCAGGAGCTACTGTGTGGGCTGTCGCCTTCAGAACCAGTGCGAAAGTCAACCACCAGAGAGACTGGCCTTGCACTCCCCAGGACAAAGCAATGGGCATGTTGTCCCCTCCCGAACCAGTGGGAAACTCAACCACTCAAGAGACTGTGGCCTTGCGCTCCCCAGGACAAAGCACAGGGCATGTTGCCCCTCCAGAACCAGTGGGTAAGTCAACCACTCAAGAGACTTTGGCCTTGCACTCCCCAGAACAAAGTACAGGGCGTGTTGCCCCCTCTAGAACCAGTGGGCAAGACACCCACTCGAAAGACTGTAGCCTTGCGCTCCCCAGGACAAAGCACAGGGCATGTTGCCCCCCTCCAGAACCAGTGGGAAAGTCAACCGCTTAAGAGACTGAGGCCTTGTGGTCCCCAGGACAAAGCAATGGGCATGTTGCCCCCTCCAGAACCAGTGGGAAAGTCAACCACTCGAGAGACTGTGGCCTTGCACTCCCCAGGACAAAGCAATGGGCATGTTGCCCCCTTCAGAACCAGTCGGTTTTGATCCCACATCTGGCTGGGGTGCCCCCCTGAGGTGGCTGCCTATTTGACAACTGATGCCCCTGCAGTGTTCTATCCGGATTTGGGCAGGATTCAAGATGGTCCTTGGACTGTACCCTGTGGCCATGTGGGCCCTTTGAACTATGGACTGGGCAATGTCCCTTTTTATACAAGTGTACATATCTGTTTCATGGCCAAATTGGATTATTGATTTTTTTGTTGAACTGATTAAAATCACTTTCATCAATTACTGTTGTCCTTGCATTATACTGCAGATTTTCACGGACAAATTGTTTTTTGTAGTGCAGCTGATTGTGTGTTTGGTGTGTGTGTGTGTGTCGGATGTGTGTTGTGCGTGTGTGTGTCACTCTTGTTAAACTCCCACCCTCCCTTGTGTGCTAGGCGGCTGTACTCACCGTAGTCGTCTTCGCTGGCATTGATGTTCCAGGTGGCGCAGAACGTAGAAGATCATCGGGAAGACTTGCAGTTCGGGTTCCATGGTGACGTGGTTCTTCCCTGTGTCTACAATGATGAGTTATTTAACTTTTGTGCTCTGTTTCCGCCAGGCTTTTGATGGCATTGGTACAGTTCCTGTGCCAAAATATGGTAGGTGGTACTTTGTCTTCCACCTGACTTTAGGCGGCTACCGCCATGCTGACTGTTGTTTCCACCCTGGCGGTTGGTGTGGTACATTGGCTGTCTATGGGAGATATCACCGCCATGGTCATAATTTGGCGGTAATTACCGCCAGCCTGCTGGTGGTATTACTGCCACTTTATCACCCACCGCCAGGGTCGTAATGACGGCCATAGTGTTTTATGATGCTAACTGTTTTATTTCTTGACATCATTTGCATTTGTGATTGTAATGTTTTATTTCTCCTTTTTCATTCTAGTGTAAAGCTTTTGATTTCCTTTGCTGTGATTCCTGCTTGCAGTTTTGGCACTGGTAGATCGGCAGTTTGAGTAGTTGCATTTATTTGGTAAGAAAATGTTTCTTGTACTGTTACTTTAAATGAGTATCATTCCCCTGCATTAACGTATGTTTTGTAAATGGTATAATAATGGCAGCACATTTAGCTTCTGTGTTATTTTGTGTGACATTCTCCTTAAATTTGTGGACGATGTGTATTATGTTGTCTTGTGAGTAATTTTCTGTTGTTCATAGAATAATATGGGTATTTGTGGTCCAATGTGTGCACTTCCTGCAATTTTTCCAGAGTAATAAACTATTATTAGAATTAGAAACATACCACAGTGCTGAACAGTAGTGTATGCTTTGATCAATAGATCAGGTGATCTCCGGACACATTGGGATTGGACTTACCATGGTCTGCTGGTTTGTTATTGACTTGCACTTGCTTCCACCACAGGAGTTATTGACCAGTTTCTTAATAACCTTTTTACTTATCATTAGTGAGACATCGGATTATTCTTACCTATGGGTATGATGTTGCTTTAATGATATTAATAGTTTTAGAAATAGTAGGCCTTGAAAAAGTCAACAATGTGATGAAACACATGTTGGCTGTGGAATCATATTCATCTTGCCACATTGATGTCTATACAACAATAAATAAGATCTTACTACAACTGAACTCATCTGGATGACTTTATTATTATGGACTGCTTGGGAGTGCTGTGGTATTTCTAGGATCATAATTTTCTTTTGTTCTTCCTTTCTAGTGGGATATCATTGGTGCTTGCTGTTTCTGTGCAGAGTAGGTGATGATAAGTCCAGCTGTCTCTGGCAAGTGAGTGGTATCATTTTAGAGTATAAACGTCTTTGTGATAAAGAGACACATTGTTTATTACTTATTTTTCAAAGTGTTGGTTATTGTTGACTTATTTGTCAAGTTATTTTTATTAGTAAAGATTATGGCTAGCTGCTAGATTACAGCTGAGCAGGTTGTTGGTATGCTTTTTGAATCTTCCTCTGACCATGATTATGATACTGACTGCATTTGAGGCAAAGAAGAAAGTACAAGATTATGGCAGTAAATTCTCTATCCGAGAGGAGTCATACGAGTTTAACTGGTGGAGGATGTGGCTAGATTAAAAGATTGTCACTTTTCTGATGATGGATCATTTTCATCCTTCGTAAGAATCAATGCTCAACGAGCTCAACAGATCTTTGGATCCTGCATAGGATGTGGTAAAACCATTAACACAATTTTAATACAAACAAATTAAGTTAAACATTATGACCATACAAGGAATACTCCAGTCAGGAATAAAGTTAAGGGATTTATTACAAAGGTAAGATCAAAGTCATGTAAACAACTCACAAGACAAAACTATAAAGCTACAAAATCATCAAGGGTTGCCCAAGGCGATTACATGAATTCAAACAAACTAAAATTAATAAAACTCAACATTTGACAAGGACAATGCAGAACATCAACACAATTATCTCAGAAACAGGAAATAAATGTTGCTCAGTTTTGATAAGCATTAATGCAGTCCAAATAATCTAAGTTCAATGTAGCTGGGCACAGGGAAACCCTACCATTGGCCAAATTAAGGAAAAACGTGTAGGGCAGATCGCTGCTACATAGTTATTTAGGGTGTTGCCCTTTTATTTAATACGTCTGTGCCCGTCCACGCCTTACCGAGACCAGGGACCAGGAATGCTACAAAAGGGAACTCCAAAAAGGCTTATCTACTCAGTCCCTCAAGTAGATAAGCCTTTTGGAACTATACTCCACATCCCTGTAAACACTCTTTAAGCTTGGATACTCTCACTATATCCTGTAAGGTGTGTCAATGGACTCCTCAGTTACAGACTCTACCCCAGCATAGGGATAAAGCAGGAAAGTTCAGCAAACGTTTGTTAATTAATTGCTGTTCCTTGCCCGCATACAAACTTCATATTCATTCATTACTAACTGACCTTGCCCCGGAGACCTTACTAACAGAAAATTGGTTAGCTGAGGATTCCTCCCCCAATATAGTCATGGCTCTACCCCATGACTATCTAATTCATTGGTTAGAAAGACCCCATTTCAAGGGAGGAGGAATTGCAATCATCTATAAAAATTCTATCAATTGCCTTACTCAAACCCTGGCAATCCCTGACTGTGAAAGCCTATTTTTCTCTGTAGCAATCAATGCCACTTTTACCCTTTCTTGAATACTGATCTATCACCCCCCTGGTTATGATAGGAATTTCCTTCAGGCACTACCAGAGGTGATAGCAGCGTTTGCCTGTAGGAACTCTAACTTCACTGTACTGGGTGACCTTAATATTCATATAGATGATGAATACAATAATTCAGCAAAAACTCTGCTTACGGATCTAGCAGCCTTAGATTTGGTACAGCTGATTACTGGCCTCACCCACATTAAAGGCCATACCATTGATCTGGTATTCAGTAACCTGTTAAATTTATCAGCTTTGGCCCCGCCTCTGCTGGTATGGTCTGATCATTACTTAATTTTGTTTATACTTCCCTCTATTTCTGTGCCTATACAGCCTCCACCTAGCACCTCAACTCGGCGTTATTGGTCCAAGCTAAGTCAGAAAGACTGGAGAGACACTCTAGAATCATATCACCCTTTCTTTTCCACCAATGAGTCCTGGTCAGCAGAGATATTTAATAATTGGATATCTAACTCCCTTGATATGGTACTAACGGCTAAGACTGTCCATAATATGGTCCATACCAAGAAGTTTTCTTGGTCCTCCCCCACATTACGGCTGTTAAAAAAGGAATGCAAGCAAATAGAAAGGAAATGGAGGAAAACCTATGATGACTCCAAACACGATTATACAAGAGCGATTAGATCCTATCATGTAGAAATTAAAGCTGCACAGGGAAATTTCTATGCCTCTAGAATAGAACAATCTTCTAACTCCCCTAAAGAGATTTTTTCAATTTTTAAAGAACTGACCCAAGACTCCCCTCCATGCATTTTAACTCAAGCCTCCTCGGAGCATAGCAACAATCTAGCAGATTTATTTCAACAGAAAATTCTCAAATCCACCAAACCTTTTCTTTTGCTGCAATTTACATTTGGGATCTGATCAGGCCTGAGCACACAATAAGGTGAGGCTCCCTCAGGAAACCTTGCATCAGGAGTAAATCCTGTCTGACTTGTCATTGGGCTTGGATCTGCAATTCATGTAGGGGTTAAAGGTCTAACAATTGAAGCTGTTCTTTTCTCTCCATCTCTCGATTGTTCAAACATACTGATCTCTGCATGCCGATTGGAGATATCCCAGCAGATGTATCCAGTGTATCAGGATCAGTCGGGACATTTATTGAATGAGCATTGCTTCCAGACGTACCTGGAGCATACAAAGGAACAACGGGACCTATAGTCATGGGAACTGTTAAAGTATCTGAATCCATATGATTTGTCTGATTCGGAGGAATTGTCATTCCTTCACTCTGTCCTGTTAAAACAGTACTGAAACTGTGTCTTGTTTGACTCAGGTTAAAATTTGGAATTGACTGTACTAAACATTGGCACAGGTTGATTCAGGGTGCATTTGTGTACAGGGGGATTCACATAAGGTGACTGCACCATTTGAATCACATTAGAATTCAGCAAAACCAGTTCACAACATGACTTTGTATACGCTGAACTACATTGAAACTCTGAACTGGTTGATTCACTTAAGGAATCTGTGTCACTGAACTTGCAGGGGTACCTCGCACTGTCTGATTTGGGGGCTGTGCAACTGGAGCAGTCTGCACATTCGGCACAACATTTTATGCAGCTTCACCTTTTGCTTCTGCCTCAATTGAATGGTATGGAGGCAGACAATTCATCAGGATCTGGCTCATAAACTCAACATCTGAATGTCATGTTATGTTATGTTATATGGATTTGTATAGTGCATGGCTACCCGTAGGCCTCCCAGCGCTTATGGCTAAAATAGTAGCGAGAATAATGAGAGCGGGAGTTACGTTTTAAATAGCCAAGTCTTCAGAGCCTTGCAAAAATTCAGTTTGTGGCTGACTTCGCGTAGGCCATGGGGTAAGGAATTCCACAGCTTTGCCCCCGATATGCCAAAGATCTTCCTCCCCATCTAGATTTCCTTACTTTTGGGGTCACTGCCAAGTAGGCAGATGAGGATATAAGAGGTTTATTAGGTAAGTAGAAGGAAGCTAGAGTCCTCAGCATTACTGGACCTTTATTATGTAGTGCTCTATGTATATGGCACAATGTCTTAAATTGTATCCTCTTCTCCACGGGAAGCCAATGAAGTGAGGCAATTCCTGCTCTTGTAGATTGATGTTTGGGGATTTTCAGCAACAGACGCGCAGAAGCATTCTGAACTGTCTGCAGTCTTTTAATTACATATCCTGGTGCACTAAGGAACAGTGCATTTCCATAGTCCAGTCGTGAACTAATCAGTGCCTGTATGATAATTATTTTCGCTATAAAAGGTAGGATTGTAAAGACCCTCCTTAAAAGCTTAAGGATACCAAAGGAAGTTGCAGCTATTTTGTTGGCTTGATGGGCCATTGATAGTTGGGGATCAAGCCATACACCCAGACTTTTGATCAGTCCTTTGGGGGGGGTGTAAGGATCCCAGGCCCTCCCTAATTAATGGATTGGGGATTGGCTTTGTGTGTTGTCCGAGTATCATCACCTCCGTTTTTTCATTGTTAAGTTTTAACTTGCTTCTGGACATCCATGCTTGTAGACAGGGGACAATTGATATACTTGTACTACAGGAGTCATTGGATAAAGAAACGACTAGCTGTGTGTCATCTGCATATGACACTAATGCTAGTCCAAAAGATTCAAATATTTCTGCCAAGGGTTGAATATAAATGTTAAAAAGAATGGAGCTAAGGAGGACCCCTGTGGGACTCCGTAGCTATTGTTGGTGCATTCTGAGAAATAAGGTCCATCTAGAACTTTAAATGTTCTATTCTTGATAAAAGAAATGATCCAGTCTAGAGCCCAGCAATTCCAATTTTCTGTAGCTTGTTGATTAAAATGTCAAGACCAACTGTATCAAAGGTGGCGCTCAGATCTAGGAGGATAATAGCTGTCTCCAAACCCTGGTCTAGGTGCCTTCTAGCCTCTTCCGTGACCGCAATTAGTGCAGTCTCAGTACCGTGTAATGGTCTAAAGCCCATTTGAGTGGAGTGTTGAATATTATTGTCCTCCGTGAAACTGGACAATTGGGTTTTGACATGTTTTTCGACAATTTTGACATTATAGGCAGTAGTGAGATAGGCCTATAATTGCTAAGCAATACGGATCAAGGTTAGGTTTCTTTAAGAGTGGTTTGACAATTGCATGCTTCCACTGATCTGGCACTACTCCAAAGGACAGTGAAAGATTAATAAGTTCTGTGATGATGGGAACTGTCATTGGCGCACCCAGAGACAGTACTTGAGGAGGGGCTGGATCTAAAGGAGATAAAATCGCAGGGGCTATATGATTCTGTTCTAGTGTCTCCTGAGTATAGTCAGTAGCAGGGGAGAAGGTCGAATAGATATCCAATACTTTTTGTTGGAAATAAGAAGCAAGGTTATTAACATGTTCCTGTGATGCATCCAAAGGCCTAGATTCCTCTTGAGACTGGGTAATCTAGTTAAGAACCCGAAAAATCTCTTGAGGAGAGTTTGCCGCCCGTTCAATTCTTGAGGAGTAATATCTTGTTTGGACTGTTTTTATCTCAGTATGATAGGAGCGAATCGCTTTCCTATATTCTTGTTTTATTGCAATGTCATATGACTTTCGCCATTTCCTTTCCCACTTTCTACATTCTCGTTTGAAATGTAAAAGATGGGCGGTAAACCAGGGGGAGATCTGCTTATGTCGTCCCTTCCCTTTGGAAGAGAACGGTAAGAGAACATCTAAACTGCTGGTAATCCATTTGTTAAAGGACTCTGATAGATCCATAACATTTTTCTGACTGGGTGGTTTAAACTTTTCTAAAGTGTAAATCCAATCATCAGCTTTTAAATTATGTCAGCGTCTGGTAGGTGGAATGCTGTTGTGAATCAGTTTCCTGTGCCTAGGTATGTCTAATTTAAGTGTTATCAGAGAGTGATCCGACCATGCTAATTGGCGTGATGGCAAAGGTTTTAGTTCTTTACCATTTGAGAAAAGTAGATCAATCGTATGACCCCTGTTATGCGTCGGACCCTTGATCAACTGTGCAAGGTTAATGGCCTCCATGTCAGAGAGCAGATAATAAGTCACTGCATTGTCCACCTCCTCTGCTTGGATATTAAAATCACCTAATAAGGTGAAATTAGGTTTAGAGCAAACTAGCTCAGCAATATTCTCTATTTATGGCTGCAGAAAAATTCCAGAGGGGCCCGGAGGGCAATAAACCAAGGCAGCTGTCAGAGTAAATTAGGGATTCATCCTGATGGAAAAAAAGTACACTCTCACATGTCGCTGTCTTTTTATCCTCAGCTTCTGGTGTCTGTTCTGCCTTCCCTGTCTTTTCCCTAGTCTTAGGTTTAGTGCTTTTATCATCTTAATTTGAAATATCGGGGTACATTCTGACTCCATCAAGTATGTCGGCTCTCTACATTTTCTGCATTCCATCTAGCCTCTGCAAGTGTCTTAATTACTTTCTGCATTCTGTTCTCAACTTGTTTGTCATTTTTTTCATGCTATGAGTTCCCAAATACTAGGGGCTTCAAATTGTGCAGGTCTTTAAAATGGCTCAGATTAAAAGTTCCATAACGGGGAAATGCTAAGGCACCTCCTTTCTCAGTAATCTTGCACCATTGTTCAAACATGCATGAAATCCTTTCACAGACAATACATAATAACCTGGAGTTTCTTCAGGTGGGGTCTCTATACCCTCTCTAATAGGAATTAACACATATCCTCATAATGCACTCTTTAAAACCTTGAAAAATTTCATTTTCAATCAAATTCAATTAATCACAATAACTTTTGATTGAATTAGGAAATAACTTAAATCCTACAATCCTTCTCTCTCAATGTTCTCAAACAATAGTAATGCAGCACTGTCCACCAATACCAGTGTGGCTTCACACCAACTGACCTATACCAGCGCGACACACAATGACATCACACTTACTTCTATCAGCACTGCAGTCTCTTCGCAATTGTCTCTCACACAATCGCTCACACACACATAATGCAAAACATTGTGAGCAAAAACCAGCAACCTGTCTACACACTACAGGGTAGGAACTCAAATACTTCATAGCTGTATGGAGATACCCAACGAGTGAAACTTGACCAGCAATTCTCACTCTGATTGATACAGATTCTCCATGTGTACTCAGGTTTCACTTAATACCAACCAAAACTCACACTCTTTCAAAGAAAACTATTGGCACTGTTAATGACGTCTCATGACAAGTATCCTCCGCAGACAATAAATTAACCAAGTGTCTTCTACCCTTGTGCATTATTCCGGGATCTTAGGCCTTGACGGACCCATCAACAACAACAACAACTTTTTTAGCAACAAGCGCCACAATCAAATGAGCATGACGACTCAGCAAAACACTTCAAAACATCACACTATAGTGAAGTCTTCAGGTCAAAAGCAATGCAAGCGCAAAACCCTATTACTACTCACACATCCGTCTTTTGTAGGCATGACGCTGGAACGTCATCAGTCTTCAGAACAGACCATGGGTCAGAATTCAGAGTGGGCAATTTTTGGACTGGGCAATCCCATGGGGACGGTCCTATCTCCCTAGCACTATACTTGAATTTTTCTCCCTCCTTGTGGGACAAACCATTCCTCTGCTACCAGATCTGCTGGAGCATGTTCATCTTTCACAGGAGTAAATGGTCAACAAGGTCAATGGATCTTTGGAGTCTGCATAGGATGTGGTAGAACCATTAACACAATTTCAATACAAACCAATTAAGTTAAACAGTATGACCAATGTGGCCATACAAGGGATACTCCAGTCAAGAATAAAGTTAAGGGGTTTATTACAAACTTAAGCTCAAAGGTACAAAGTCACCAGAGTTGCCCAAGATGGCAAAATACATTCAAACAAACTAACATTAATAGAGCTGAACATTCATCAAGAACATTGCATAACATGAACAAGATTATCTGAGAAAAAGAAAACAAACGTCACTCAGTTTTGATAAGCATTAGTGCAATTCAAATCATCACAATTCAATATAGTAGGGCACAGGGAAATCCTACTATTGGCTAAATTAAGGAAAAATATGTACGGGCGGAACACATGCAGGCAAAAGTCAAAAAGAATGAGAAGCATTTTCAATGCAATAGGTCTCGAATTTACTTGAGTTGGAGCTATTGGCATTGTAAATGCGTAACTGGACTTTTTTTTGCTACTTTAATTGGTCAGCCCTTTTTTTAAACAAGGCCAATAAAACACAAACTATTCTTAGGTGCAAAACATATTTTCTTGGCAGTTAGTACAGGCAACATTGTCCGTGGGGCAATTAATAAATAATTGTACTCCAAGAATGCATGCTTACACACTTGAGAAGAGTCACCTCTCATGATATTAATGATCCTCAGTCAATCTTGAACTGAAATATTAGTTATAAAATATTGCCCATTGTACAGCATAATCAACTGTGAGCTCTCCTTGAGATTAGTTTTATAAATGCACGCACACACAGCTCAAGTTTCACAGACTCAAACATGTGTAGTTAATAAAGCCAGGTTTCTGCTTTGTATTCGCAGCTGATATCATGTTATACAAATAAAACTACAAGTCCCAAAATGCAAAGCTGAAACCTAAACTAAATGAGCGAATCACACATCGAACTAGGGAACTGGACAACTTTATGAATACTACTCCAAGGGCTGGTTTACAGCTTGTATCATGTTGTAAAAATAAAACGACAAGTCCCAGAATGAATATGTGTGCTGCAAAGAACGTGTACTAAACAGATCAGAGTGCATGTAATGTAAACATGTTGAAATAACTCTGGCGATTTATGTTCTTTTTAGAGAGAGAATGTACTTTTTTCTAGTGGAAGTTTGGACTCATTATAAGGTAGCACAGAGGGTTAATGTGCCTGCTGCAAAGAACTTGTGCTAGGTAAATCACAAAGTGCATTTAATGTTAAAGTTTCAAAATAGGGAGAGAGAACATACTTTTGTCTAGTGGAAGCTTGAGTCATCATAAGGCAGCTCATAGAGTTAATAATGTGCACTAAGCAGATCAGAGTGCATATAATGTAAAAACGATACCGCTGATCGAGTTCACGCTCTGAGAGGCATGGCAGACAGGAGAACGTACTTTTGTCTAGTGGAAGCTTGGAGTAATCATAAAGTAGCGCACACGGTTAATGTGCCTGCTGTAAAAAAGCTTACTAGACAAATCACAAAGGGCATGTAATGTAAAAATGTGAAAATAACTTTAGCAAATTTCTGTTCTTTGTGGAGAGAAAACATACTTTTGTCTAGTGGAAGCTTAGAGTCATCATAAGGTAGCGCACAGGGTTAATATGCCTGCTGCAAAAAATATATACTAAGTAGATCAGAGTGCATATAATGTAAAAACGATAAAGCCGATCGAGTTCACGCTCTGAGCGCTGTGAGTGCCATGGCAGCCACGAAGCACAGAGAAAAGAAAAAAGTAGTTTTCCCATGCTGAAGTATATCAGCAATCATGTTATTATCCCTGTAACAGGGTCGTGTCTAAGACGGTAAGCAAACAGCCTTAAGGCAGGAGAAACGTAAAGCATCTACCAATGACATCAAGTGATTTTGTAAACGTATGCCCACGAATGAATGAAAGTGATGGGTGTGAGGTGGGCGTAGTTAAAAGCCTACCACACTTACAACAGGTCAAACAAAGCACTTGCGCACTTGACCTAAAAAGGGTAAAAAGAATTTGGAAGAAGGTAATCTCCTACAACAGGCTACAAACTAAGGTGGGCAAAAGATATATAAAAAGGGAAAGCATCAGCATGTCATAAGCTCAGTCAAGCGTCTTCTACAGGGGATAGGAAGAAACTCTCTAAGTCTCAGGAAGGCATCACAAAGAGGCAAAGCAGAGAGGTAGATACCTCTCCTAGGGGCTCAGCATTCAGGGTACAGAAAAAGGGCTCAGCATCTCAACTTCAGGGATCTCGAAGTCTCTTCTGACCAAGGGGAATCGGACCAAAGTTCAACTGGTTAATGACATATCAAAGTTCATAAAGCAGTCTGATTCGTTTAGGACACCAGTTAATTTGATGCTAGAGAGGCATCATCCAATAAAAATCGATCACACAACTCCAAGTTGAAACAATTCCATTACTTCCAAGGTCTGTCATGAGAACTGCATCCATCCATGTGGCTTCACACAAAACTGAAACAAATGTTTAAAATGCTAGCCCACAGTCCAGGATGTTCCACATCCAAGATCAAATTTGTAATACTCTCTATGTGTAAAACAATAGGCATCTATCACCAAAGCTAGTCTTCTCATCGGAACGAGGTCTGAAAGAAAGTTCACGTTATGGACAAACTTTCCATTTTCTGCACAGTCACGAAAACAGGGCCTAGCAGGCCTCACTTAAGGTAATGGAAGTTAATACTGCACATTAATACATCAAATTAAACATATTTTAGTATGCAAACTGTTAATTCTTCATTAAAAATTCTTAATTAGCATTCAGATTTCAATACCTTTAAACAAAATAATTCTGTTAATACATTTCAGTCACTACTGTATAACGTGAGCTGCATTTCTCTATTTTGTACACATTTAAAACATTAATCATTTGAAATTCAATATGGATTCAGTACATACTATTAATCTAGAGTCTAAATTTCATTATAATATCAGTTTAAATCCTCAAACATTTAAGTAAACTTTGATACTACCATGGTTTCTAACATTAGTCTAAAGGAATGGACTTTTAAACTGGGTTCTCAGTGCATCATTCTACAATCAAAGCATTAGTACTTTAACATAATGCCTAAACTGTAACGTACAGATGATCACTGTGACATGAGGAACACCACCAAAGTTTCTGCTGCATCATAGCTTTTGACACTAATCCTGCAAAGCCCATTGAGGCCCATTGAAAACAATGGTGTGCCTCTGAGCAGGCATTAAAAGTGTCAACAAACTGGGTCATTTTTTCGTCCCCCTAATGGGGAAACGCCCCCTTTGCCTGGCGCAGGCATAATGTAGCACAAAGAGTTGCAAAGTGGCGCAATACATGCATTGCTCCACTTTGAAAATTCGGCGCAGAGATTTAGGCCTCGTTGGGCCATATTAGCGTAAAAGAAAATGATGCTAATGTGGTGCAAAGAAGCACTAGGGGCTCTTAAAGCAGCCCCTATGTGTCTCAGGTGGGACCATAATGATGAAGCATGCCACCAACTAGTTTGGTGGGTGAGGGGTCTGTTTAACAAAACCTAAGAGCATTTCAGTGTTTGGGACATCACAGAAGTTTTCTTACCCAGAATCCCCTGCAAACCTCAAATTTAGCCCAAAAATCACTCTCATTTTCACCACATTTCTGTGTGGGATCACCATGCCGGCACAAATTTCCTATGACACAGTGTTCCCCTCAGTCTCCCGATAAAAATTATACCTAACTTGTGTGGGTGCCCAAAGCAGAGTCAGCCTAAAAATGTATTAAAAAACTGCCCTTTTTGGGCCCACTTAAGTTCCCCCCTCAAGCTCTACACATTTTTGGTTCTTCCCTGTCGCAGGCATAATTTTTATTGGGGGGCCAAGGGGAATGTTGGGAAATTTGTGCTGGTGCAGTGATCCCCTACAGAAATTTGAGGAAAATGTGATTTATTTTAGCTTAATTTATGGATTGCTTGGGATTCTGGGTAAGAAACAGTTGGGGGATCCATGCAAGCCACACTTCACTGGGCTCCCTTTGGTGTCTAATTTTCAGAAATGTCTGGGTTTGGTGGGTTTCCCTAGATGTCCTCCGAGCCCGGGACCTAAACAGCAGATTCCCCCCCTTGCCAAAACAGGTCATTTTGTGATAGATCATTTTGATTGTTCACAATAAGTTTTGGGTCCTTCCCTGTTGCAGGCACTTGCCCCACCCACACAAGTGAGGTATCATTTTTATCGTGGCGACCTAGCCAAATGCTGGATGGTGCGAAATTTGTAGCTAACTGCAGATTCCAGTACTTTTCCTGACAGAAATAAAAGCAAAATGTGTTATTTTAAGGCAAAGTTTGAGATTCTGGGTTAAAGAAAATTGGTGAGAGCCACATGAGTCACCATGGATTGCCCGAGGTGTCTAGTTTTAAACAAGCATTTGCAATGCAATGGGTCTTGCATTTTCTCAAGTTATAGCTATCAGCGTTGTTAACTCTTAACCAGCCTGTTATTGCCACGTCAACTAAAAATTAAAAGTAAAACAGCCTCATATAAGCGAGTCGATTCACAGCACCACGGCTGCCATGAGCATCGGCGTGAAGAGACACACAAAAGGAAAAAGAAGTTCGCTAGCAGTCAAACTTATTGGCAAAAGTGCAATTAGCCATGTAACAGGGGCAATGGCCAAGGTGTTACAAAGCCTCCCCAAGGAGGGACAAACGTAAACCATTTACCAATGTCATCAAAGGATTTTTGAAGGGCAAGCCCACGAGCGAGTAGTAGTGATGGGCATGAGGTGGGTGTTGTTAAAAGGCCAGATACAGTCCAACATGTCAGAAAAGCAGCGCTTGTGCGCTGCTATGCTCAACCTAAAAATGTACAGGTTTGCTAGGTTTCCCTAGGTGCCGGCTGAGCTAGAGCCCAAAATCCACAGCTAGACACTTGCAAAAAAAGAGTCCATTTTCAGTGGAAAAATGTGGTGTCCATTTTGCATACTTGGCCTACACACACACAAGAGGTACCATTTTTCTCTGGAGACTTAGGGGAATGGTAGGTAGAAGAAAGTTTGTGGCTCCCCTTAGATGTTAGAACATTCCATCACAGAAACATGAGGCAAATGTGCTTTTTAGACAAATTTTGACGTTTGCAATGGATTCTAGGTAAGAGAACTTGGTGAGAGCCACACAGGTCACCCCATTCCTGATTCCCCTCTGTGTCTATTTTTCAAAAATGTACAGTTTTGCTAGGTTTCCTTAGGTGCCGGCTGAGCTAAGATCCAAAATTCAAAGCTAGGCACATTGTAGAAAGAGGGTCAGTTTTGACTGGAAAAATGAGATCTGTCCATGTTGCTTTTTGGGCCGTTTCGTGTGGCGGGCACAAGGCCTATCCACACACATAAGGTACCACATTTATCAGGAGACTTGGGGGAATGCTGGGAGGAAGGAAGTTTGTGGTTCCCCGCAGATTCCAGAACTTTTCATCACAGAAATGTGAGGAAAATGTGTTTTTAGATAAATGTTGAGGTTTTCAAGGGATTCTGGGTAACAGAACCTAGTAAGAGCCAACAGGTCACCCCACCCTGGATTCCCCTAAGTGTCTATTTTTCAGAAATGTACAGGCTTGCTAGGTTTTCCTGGGTGTCGGTTAAGCTAGGGCCCAAAATCCATTGCTAGGCACATTGCAAAAACAGTCAGTTGTCAGTGGAAAAATGAGATTTGCCCATGTTGCATTTTGGGCCATTTCCTTTTGCGGGCACTAATCCTAACCACACAAGTGAGGTACCATTTCTATTGGGATATTTGAGGAAATGCTGGGTAGAAAGAAGCTTGCGACTTACCACAGATTCCAGAAATTTCCATCACAGAAATGTGAGGATCACGTGTTTTCTTTAGTCAAAGTTTGAGGTTTGCAAGGTATTTGGGGTAAAGAAAGCATGGTGAGAGCTCTGGAAGTCACCCCTATGTGTCTAGTTTTTAAAAATGTACAGGTTCGCTAGGTTTCCCTAGGTGATGGCTAAGCTGTGGTCCGAAATCTAGAGTTACCCACATTGGAAAGAAAGGCTCAGTTTTCAGTGGAAAAGTGTGACTCGTACACATTGGATTTTGGTCTGTTTCCTGTCACGGGCACTAGGCCTATACACACAAGTGAGGTGCCATTTGTATCCGGAGACTTGCGGAATGCTTGGTGGAAGGACGATTGTGGCTCCCCTCAGATTCCAGAACTTTCCATCATAAAAACTTGTGGAAAATGTGATTTTTAGACAAATTGTGAGGTTTGCAAGGGATGCGTCCATGTTGCATTTTGGGCTGTTTCCTGCCATGGGCACTAGGACTACCCACACAAGTGCAGTTCCATTTTTATTGGAACACTAAGGAGGATGGTGGAACAAGTGTTATTACCAATTGTCTTTCATTGCATTTGCAAAGAAAGAAGTCATTTTAAGAAATGTCCTCTAATTCACATGCTAGTATGGGTTCCCACAAATTTAGAGATGTGCAAATAACCATTGTTTCTAAACTCCATATCTTGTGCCCATTTCAGAAATACATAGGTTTTGTTGATGCCTATTTTTTACTCTTTTTATTTTCACAAATGAATTGCTGTATATCCGATACACAATGAAAAACCGTTGCATGGTGCAGCTCAGTTATTGGCTCTGGGTACCATGGGTTTGAGGTTCCTGGTGAGCCTACAAGCTCTATATATCCTGCATCTAGAAGGGTCCATTGGACATAGCGATATATTGCTTTTAACAATCTGTCATACTTAGAAGAAGTTATAGATGAAAATGTGGACACAAATGGCTATTATTTTCAACTCAATGTCAATGTTTTTTTATTTCAAATGTTACTTTCTATAGGAAAACCTTGAAGGATCTATACAAATGATTCCTTGCTGAATTCAGAATTTTGTATACTCTTCAGAGTGGAAGGAGGTGGAAAGCACACAAAATAGGAAAAATGGGCTATGTACCAGCAAAATGCCAAAACTGAAAAGATGGTGATTTTAGCACTGCAAACCCTTCGTTGATGCAATTTGCAAGGAAAAAAAACAGACGCTTTCTTCTGCAGCACGTTTTCCCCATTTTTCCCCGAAACCCCCAAATTTAGCTGTATTTTTTATAATTTCTCTGTCCCGTCCAAGGGAATCAACAAACTCTGGGTACCTTTAGAGTCCCCAGAATGTTAGAAATAAGGATAACTTATGTGGACATAACGTTATGGGGGCTTAGCTCATACTACCCCAAATAACCCAAAAATGCTTACAATGGGGGTGGGGGAAGAGGTCTAGCAGCGAAGGGGTTACGGTGGATTTTGTTTACTGTCACGATTTTTCATAATAAAGGCTCCATTGTTGAGTGACTCTATTTAGTGGTATTTTTTAGAGCTATTCTTTTCCCTCTCTCAATATCTAATTGCTGAATTTGTAAGCCATTCTGGCTTGACTACCAAACAAGAATGTGCCTTCTCTTTCACTAACACACTTGAATATTATGATGACACCATATGTCTCATAAACACGCCTCTAATGAGCTGAAATAAACCCAGAGCTCTTTAAATCAGATTTTCTCTATCAAGTTCTGTGTAGGCTGTACATAGCTACAGCTAATGTAAGAACACTGCAGCATGCTGGAGCTCATATGACAGCTGTACACATAGAGCTGTTAATAAATATTCACCATGTAGAGCTGGAATTATAGAAATCCACCAAAAACCTGTTATAAGGGGTCGCAATGAACAAATTCACATACCATGGTTTGTGGCCAGGTTGAATGTAGTTACTAGGACCAAACAGAGGCAGTGGAAAAAAGCCTAAAGCATGTGGGGTAGGATAGGGAGAAAGCTTTTCGGGCAGAGTAAAGGCTCTGACAGAGAAGAGAGGGCACACCTCCCCAAACACTAAATACAGACAGCATCAAATGTTTCAACTACATCTGCAGCATTCCTCATTCATGACAAATTCGGAAAAACTATTTTAGAGATGTCAAGTTGTCCCATGTCATACACCAGTTGGTAGGAAATGCACTGTCTCTGCAGACACATTTTGCACTGAGGCCTCCAAAGAGGCCCAGTAGCTGTAATTGAGTGTGTGCAATTTGGGTGCACACCATCACGAGGTTGGACTGTGCTCCCATTTCTATTAAACTGCCTCTGACGAGGATTTTGTTTTAGGACTGCCTACTAGGCCAGAAATGCCAGGTAAAGTGAACTAACGTGGAAATCAGAGAAGCAAAGTTGCAGCTACAGTTGATGTATTTTCAATATATTGCTCGGCACAGGTAGAGTCAGTGCTGAAATCGGCAGACAAAAATGGGACCCTTAAATGATCATCAATTAATTTGTATTTTGAAATAATGCAAAGGGCCTAATACATGTAACTAAAATCCTGTGTTTCACATACTTATAATAAAGGGCATCTATACCAAAACACAGAAAAAAAGACATTCCCGTTATTGAAAGACATTAGGAATGATAAATCTGTTGGTGTTTTATTGCATTCAAAGGAAGTGCAACCAAGAAATTCTGAAAATTCCCAACCTTCCTTAATTAAAAATGGGACCATAAGGGCAGGTAGCAGGGTCCTAATGATCAGAACAATGCAGAAAGGAGTTTAAGACAAAGTAATTGTAACATTCCCTACTTGTACACTATCTGTCCAGACATTATTCATTGAGAAACACCCAAACTAATAAATAGCATTTTGAGTTATTGAGACATGAAACACCAAAGCATTACATGAGGCAACACTACTGAAAGCTTTATTCAGTATAGTGTAAAACAGTTTAAAGGACTCTGAAACCAAATTCTCCATGCCAATGATCTTCACATTAGATACAATAATGTTTACAAAGTTTGGAGGAACAGCTCAAGTAGCTGTCCTCTAAACATCCAGAATGGAGGCACATTCTGGCCAAGAAGATGGCATACGTCTGGTTGACTTACCCTGAACTCCACATGGGTAAGGCAAGTGACTCTCTTCATAAGCCACTGCAATAATGGAACACACTCAGTGACCCAAAGAAGGAGTGGTGATTTGCAAACCGGTTCTAGCTTAATCAGCATTAACAAGTAAAGAATCCACCTTTCCAAGGATAAATGCGCCAAATAAAGCAAAACAGCCCTTCCAAGATCCAAACAATGAAGATCAACCTATTCTTTAGTAGCTAGATTAAGTACAAATTCCAGTAGAATAACATTCAGTTCCAAATGCAAAGCAAAATTAACCTCACTAATAAAAGAAGGGCCTAATCTCAGGACAGCTTTATCTGGGAGAATTCTCAGGGAGGGAAGTCTGCCCAATAGTGGACCTAATTTCCCCAGTCCCTTAGATGAAGTAATTGCAACATGGAACATAACTTTGTTAATCCAAACCTATATATGGATAGAATACAAATGTTCAAAAGGATGTTTCTGAGGGGAAACAGGACAAATACAAGATCCCAATTAGCCAGTTCTTCACTGCTGGTTGAGAGACAGAAAAACCCTTGAATAATCTGAAAATATAAGGTTCTAGGTAGCCAACCATTTCCAAGGCTCCCCCAAATAAATTGGAAGCTGCCAATTGAAGTCTTAAAGTGGCAGACCTAACAAACATTTCTGTAAAAAAACAGGATGTTCACTTCACCACAAGAAACTGCATCCAATCTCACTTTTAAAACAACTGTTCCTAAGAACAGATCACTGGTAAGAGTAAGGGCAGAAGGCACAATGCTTCCTAGAAGCTTGTACTGCTGTTGGTAACTTCCTTGACAGCCCTTTCCTCCTAAGGCCTACGTTTCAGCTCCCATGCCATTATGTGTAGACATGACAACACTACATGGCTCAGAACAGGGAATTGAAGAGGAAAAGTAAGAGTGGGAAATATTCTTTCTGCAACAACTTCTATCTGATGAAGAAGAGGATTCCAAGATGAGCAGATCGAAAAGTGTAACCTTTATTAATAGAGCTGTCTCGTTCCTCATCTGCTCAAATCTCTTACAATCACAAGAAAAGGGGGAAAGGTATATAGAAGCCCCAGAGGTCTATGGCATTTCAATGCATCTATGACTGTAATTCCCTTTCTCTGGCCCTTGAATTAAACATTGGGCTGAGAACCCTTCTCTTGCTGGCAAAGAAATGCATTATGGGATGGTCCCTTCCCAAGATTATCTTTATGAAAATATGAGTGCCCAGAAAATGGTTCTGGGAAGATGGAAACACCTAGGTGATTGTGTCTACTGTCGTATTATCCACTCTCTTTATAAGACAGCCAATAGTGATATTATTCACCCGATTGAAAACTCTTGACAGCTCTCAAAGCCAAGCTCATGCATAAAGCTCAACCTTTCATATCAATACTGAAGCACCCTCAATTTGAGGGCCAACCACCAAATGTGCTTGAAAGACTGCTTCCAAATCTTTCCAGTTTGAATAGTGTGCCTGACCTGTAACTCCAAGGAGTAGAGTGAGTTTTCCTATTCATACCCACTGAAATCTGTTGTGATAATCTTTGACGCTGGCAGCAACAATGGTGTCCAAGAACTTCTATGAAATAGATCCTGGCACTACTGAAACTCTCTCTTGGTGTGTTGTTTCATTTGTACTTGGATTTACAGCCCCTCTAAAGCAGAATTCTTCAGTGCAAGAGAATGCCTCACAAAGATCCCCAAATGGAATCTTGCCTTGGTACAATCATAATGGTTTCTCCCATGTCTCTCTGAACTTGAATGCATGCTCTGTTCTTGGGAAAGTTCTGCTTCAGAAGGGATGAAATTCTTCCTGTACGGAACCTTGCTCTAATAATTTACAAGACTTGGGATGGTGTCAATTTCAATTATTTCCAGTAGATAATGACCCAATGAATATAAGGAAGCCAAATCACCTTCTTAATATGGGAATCTGTGTGGACTTTTGAAGTGGGGTAGACTAGTTGTCCAGATATATGTGTAATTAAACTCCCTGATTATTTAACAACCTTACCAGGGGAGCCAAGACCACCATAAACTCTCACTGCTGATTTCAGCCCAAACAAGACAACACAAATTTGCAAGTGGTAATTTTCAACGGAAAACTAATGACATTTCTGATGTTCCTCACAAACAGGAATGTAAACCTAGGCCTCCTGCAGATCTGAGGTTACCAAGAATTCTTCTGACTAAATCAAAGTGTTTATGGCCCCACTGGAGTGGAGTACTAGAATCACACTTTCCTTTGCCTCCCCTAGGATGCCATCATACATGGATTCACTATGACCAACCTAGTCTGGCGAGTACTCTCCAATCCACACTCTCTGAATCTCGTGGTTCCTACTGTGTGCCGCTGCAGTCTTAGTGGCATTCTTTCACAGCCTTGGACGCCCGATTCCTACAATCAGCTTCTTCTCAAGAGAACCTGGATGACACTGAGGGTGCTATCTCTGTACTCCCCCAAAGCTATGGGCTTTCTTCAATAAATCCCAGGCAACATCTACAGATTTCACCCCGCACTGTGCTCTTGACAGTGTCCCTGCATGGTGCAAACATACACATCAATACTATACCTTCCCATTGCAGGCCCAATGGGCTGCACCATTTCTACTAGATTACGTGCCTTTTAGTAGCTACACTGCATCATTAACCTCACAGAACCACACCAAGACATACACACTGTTGTATGTATACCTGAGCCCTATGGGTATTTAGTGGAGTTTTGGGTGATTATCTTAACAGATACCTGATTCAAGCTTATAGAGTCATACCTTAACTTTTGCTGATGCTTGTTGACTTCTTGTACCAATACTGAACTATGTACTTATAGTGGAACGGATCCCTCACACCATCCACTATGCTGACCACAAATGTAACACTCCTGTCTAGTAACTTCTTATAAGCTGCCTCCTCAAATACTCAATGGATACCTCACTCAACAACAGGCTACAATTTCATCAGAATCATCTACCAATCCAATCTCTTTAAACATGCTTCCAAAAACCATAAGCACAGAACTCCCTGAAACTCTGATATCGGACCACTACTGCTGTACACAAAAAGACATCCAAAAATGGACCTAGTCTTCCATACATATTGTGCCATGAGTTTAAAGTAACTCTGTCTGAATAATCTATCTGTGTTGAACTAAGGCAAAATATCATATGAACCAAGGGAGTGGCCAGAAAATTAAAATACCCACCACTTTGAAACAAAGCTCTTATGGCACTGACCAAGTGAAATAAATCACACACCCTCCCCAGCAGTGCTCTATTGTCTCTTCCATCCAATCATCTATCCAGTCATCCTTACATCTACGCACTGATATCCACAACTTTACCTTTACATACTACCATCCACTTATTCTTTCATTCAGTCTTTCACTATTATGCCTGCTCATCCGTCTGCCCATCCATCTCCAAATCTATCCATCAAACATATCAATCCATCCATTCATCTATTTATCCATCAATCATTTCTTTCATCCATCCAGCTATCCTTTCAGTCAGGGGCATTGTGACTAGAAGCTACAGCAGGGGGTGAGTTCTTGATGGGCCTCATCTGTTTGCAACTTGGCAGATAAACCTCAGAATTAACATAAAGAGGTGTGGGGGTGAGGGAGTGAAAGGATGGGTGGATGGCTGGATGGCTGGATGGAGAAATAAGTGAAAGGCTGGATGAGTCAGTTATGGGTGAATGAATAGATGGCTGGAGGAATGAGTGAAAGGATGATGTAAGGATGGATAGGTGAAACAATAGACAGATGAGTGAAAGGGAGGGTGGGTGGTTGGATGTTGTAATACTAGATAGATAGCTATAGAATGTAGAATGTAGAATAGAATGTAGAATGTAGAATTCTGTGTGGGGAGATTGAAGGCAGTTGGGAGAGGAGGCTTTGCTGATCGGACGCTGTCGGTGAGCCTTTATTATTGATGCTTCTTGAAATAAAAGAAACACAAAGAACATCTGCAAGTGTGTACATCTTTGATTACAACAATTTGGCGACGAGTGTTGTTTAGGCTCATCGAATATTCTATATTGTGGATCCGGTGGAGGAAAGTTTTGCCGTTTTTATCTTCAAAGTACTCACCGCTTTTTAAAAAGGTACTGTAGCCGTGGGATTTGGAAATTTCCTCATTCCTTATTAATTTATCGCCGCTTCAAGCACTCATTAACGAAGTGTACTAGTTTCCTAGCAACGGTTGCTAGTCATGCTGGAGTACTGCTAGTGTTATTGTATTGTGCCCAATCTCCAACGAAAACAAATATAACGCGGTGACATAAACTACAGCCATTTTGGATTGGGCAAATTGAGTGAAACAAGGGCAAATTCCTAATAAAAGTACTCATCAACGGCGGCCATTTTGTATGTCGATTTGGATATACATTGCTTTCAATTGACCAAGGAGTATACAGTAGCCATTTTAAGTTTGCAGGAGAGTTTCAGATTCTTGAAGAACGTTTTGGACACTGTGGAATACATATAAAAAAAATGTATATATATATTAATAAATATTTAAAGGAATAAATAAACTATGGCTCATAATAATTTTATTAACCAACCTGCGTTGTTTTTAAATAATCCTGGCAAACCTGTAATGAAATGGAGAAATTGGCATAGAGCATTTGAAAATTACTTGGTGGCTATTGATGGAAAAAAAATTGATCCAGAACGGAAAAAAGCATTGATGTTTGGCCTATTAGGCAATACAGGTCAAGAAATCTTTGACAATCTACCGGAGTATGAATCGCCTCCTGGACTATTTATTCCATTGAACGAGTATGAGGAAGCAGTTAAACGTATGGAAAAACAATTCACAGAGGAGCCCAATGTAATGGTGGAGAGGCACAGTTTCTTCAAACGGAAGCAAATGGAGAATGAAAGCGTAGAGGAGTACATCGCTTCTTTGAGAGTCTTAGCTTCTTCATGCGAATTTAATGAGATGACTGATACCTATATTCGAAATCAATTTGTATTTCAATGTTATTCAAAAAAAATACAAGAAAGGTTGTTGGCATGCAGAAATCCAACATTACAAGAAGTTGTTGACATAGCCAAAGGAATTGAGAGATCGCTACTGTCCACTAAAGCTTTAACATCTGTAGATGTTTCTAATACAGATGTATATATGGTACAGGATCAAAAGACTAAAGACACTAAAGACAAAGATAGCAAGTACTACGGAAGGAAAAGTATACAATGTTACAGATGTGGGTCAAAATCACATTTGGGTAATAATCCCAAATGTCCAGCGTTAGGAAAAAAATGTATTAAATGTAAAAAAGTCGGTCATTTTGCTGTTGTATGTAGAAGTACAAAAGAGGGCAATCAAATTAGAATTAATACAGTTGATAATTTTTATGAAGAAATGTGTGCAAATATTGTCCTAACTGTAGAAGATGATGGTTGTAGGAAAATGATAAACAGATATAAAGCACCACTTGGTTGTGTTAGTATTGGAGGGAAAGAATTGGAGGTCATGGCAGATTCTGGTTCTCCCATTACTATATTAGATAAGTACAAATTTGAGAAAGTTTGGAAAAACTTGAAATTAGAAAAGAGTGATGTAAACCCAAAGGCGTTTGGAGAGTTTGATATTAACATGGTGGGATATTTTTGTGACACTTTGAAATGTAAAAGTCGCAGCATCGATACTAAGATATATGTTGCTGAAAATGGCAGGAACATCGTTGGTTGGCAGGATTTGGGTAGACTGGGAATAATTTTGAAACCAGGATCAACTAATCCAATCATTCTAGGTGATATACCATGTTCACATGTCAATAGCATTGAGGATACTGATATGTATTTGACTCTTGAAAAGGTGTTGACTGATAATCTGGATGTTTTTGCAAATCATATTGGATGTGTGAATTGATTTGAACATGAAATTAAGTTGAAAGCAACAGCTACACTTGTCATTCATAAAGTGCGTCCTGTTCCACTGTCTGTTAGAAAGGAGTTAAAAGATTTATTAAAGAAATTGTGTGATGAAGGTGTGATTGAACGCACAGATTCTTCTGAGTGGGTGTCGGCTATTGTAGTTACAAAAAAGAAAACTGGTGATATACGGTTATGTGCTGACTTGAGATCCTTGAACAGGAATATTGTAGTAGATTGTCACCCATTGCCCAGGATACAAGAAATTCTAGCAGCTACTAATGGTTCAAGATATTTTTCGTTGATTGACCTTAAGTCAGCATATCATCAAGTCAAATTGTGTGAATCATCAAAAGATTATACCACTTTCGTAACACCATTTGGAGCGTACAGATATGTACGCTTACCTTTTGGACTTGCTTCAGCCGCTAGTGTATTTCAAAAGCTGATGGATTTTCTTTTTCAAGATATGGATGGTATTGAGAAATTTCAGGATGATATTTTGGTGCATGCGAAAACATCTTCTGAACACAATGTCATTTTGAATAAAGTGTTAAGTATTTTAAGAGAAAGAGGGATGACAGTGAGTAGATCGAAATTTAAGTTCTTTTGTACAGAAATAGAGTATTTGGGACACACTTTATCGGCTGATGGTATAAAACCAAAGGAGGATTTACTTAAAGCAATTGGTGAAGTTCCCAGACCTAGGGATAAGGAAACTCTAAAATCTTGTCTTGGGTTAAGTGAGTACTATTCTAGGTTCATTATGGATTATGCTGGCATAGTTGAACCTCTTAGAAAACTGCTAAGAAAGAAAGTAAAATTTGAATGGTCACATGAGCAAGAAACTGCATTTATAAATGTAACAAATGCCATATTGAAAGCACCAGCTTTGCAACCTTATGATACGAAAGGACGCAACAAAATCACTGTTGATGCTAGTGCAACAGGTAGGAGCTGTGTTTACTCAGATAGTGTCTGGAAAGGAAGTTACAGTAGCTTTTGTTTCTAGAATGCTTCGGAAATCGGAATGTTTTTACAGTACCATCGAAAGAGAGGCATTGGCTTGCGTTTGGGCCGTGGAGAAATTGAAGACATATCTTTGGGGCAATGAGTTTGAGTTAGTAACTGATCATAAACCATTGGTATACATGATGGATGGGAGGAGTAATACGAAGGCATCTTCTAGGTTGATCAGATTATTATCTAAGTTACAAGAATATAACTTTGTGATAAAACACATTTCTGGTGGTCTGAATAGACGTGCTGATTGTCTATCCAGGTTACCTTTGGAAGATGATGATCACAGAAAAATTTAGGATGCTGAATGTATAGTGGCATATATGGATGTTGTAGAACATTGTGATGGTGCGATTTCTGCTGAGGAGTGGTGCAAAGCTTCTGAAAGTGATTCAGTATTACAACAAGTAATGAAATATGTCACTGAAGGGTGGCCTCCTAGCAGAAATGTAGGTAACGTATTAAAGAATTTTTCACAAGTTGCTGATGAATTGAGTATTGAATGTGGAATTTTAATGAGACATGATTTGTATGTTCCACCACAAGCTTTAAAGAAAAGGTTGATTGAATTGGCCCATAAAGGACATCCTGGCACTAGTCTTACAAAGAAAGCTTTAAGGTCATATTATTGGTGGCCTGGGCTTGACAATGATGTTAATATGTATCTAGATAACTGTGTGGAGTGTATTAGATCTGACAAACATTGGAAACTGAGCAAAAAGGAATTACAACATGTTTTGATACCTGATGCACCATGGGAGAAAATAGCTATAGATATTTCAGGACCATTTACTTTACTTGAATCAGATATGCGTTACTTAATTGTCATCACAGATTATTACTCTAAATGGATTCACTGGGAATTTTTAAGCAATGTTAGTACTGAAACGGTTGTTGAATTTTTAAGAAAAATATTTGCAATTGAAGGTTTACCCAGAATTTTAGTATCTGACAATGGTACACAATTAACTTCACAGAAAATGTGTGAATTTTTGGAATGTCATGGTATTCGACAAGAAAAAAAGTCCTCTTTACAATCCTTCATCGAATGGTCAAGTGGAACGCATAAATAGATTTATGAAAGAAGGTATTCAATTAGCATTAGCATCTAAATTAGATGTATATGAATTTTTACGAGAGAAAGTGTATGGGTATAATTGTACTACGAATTCTACAACTGGATTTTCACCTTTCCTTTTGATGAGAGGTAGGAAAGAGAAAACTTTACTCACTCCTAAATTTGGCAAGGTTGTGAATAATGGTAATATGGTCAAAATTGTGGATGATAATGAACTTCAAGTTAAACAAAAAATTATCGACAAACAAGTAAAAACTAAACATTATTATGATAAAATAAATAGAGTGAGATCTGGAGTATTCAACGTAGGTGATTGGGTTCTTGTAAGAAAACCCTATAAAGTACATAAAGGGGAGTCGGTATACTCTGCTCCAGCGCAAGTTTTGAAAGTATCTAATGGTTCTGTTCTTTTGAAAGATATGGGTTGGTGGAGTAAAAATGCAGTGATCTTGTTAAAACCACATCAAGAGAGCATTTTGAAAAATGTAGGAAACAGAGTTGATGTTCATTTGGAAAATAGGGATTATTATGATTTTGGAGATTTAACTAGTGATGGAATGGAGGGAAAATCAAATTGCAGAATTGATGGAAACAATAGTAGGAGTAATAGTAGTATTTGTGACAATGAAATGCATAATTTAGAAATGGCACAGAGAGTTACAGAGAATGAATTAACTGATGTAACTGATGTTAATTTGAGAACTAAAAGGAAAAGACAAGTTCCAAATAAGTATTCTGAATTTGAAATGTATTAATGTTTATATGATGTAGTAATTTATTATCATTACTTATCTATTATTATTATTATTATTATTATTATTATTTATTTTTTGTTTTGATTGGGAAAAAAAGAGATGTTGTAATACTAGATAGATAGCTATAGAATGTAGAATGTAGAATAGAATGTAGAATGTAGAATTCTGTGTGGGGAGATTGAAGGCAGTTGGGGGAGGAGGCTTTGCTGATCGGACGCTGTCGGTGAGCCTTTATTATTGATGCTTCTTGAAATAAAAGAAACACAAAGAACATCTGCAAGTGTGTACATCTTTGATTACAACAGTGGATGAATGAAAGGAAGGATGAATGAATGAGTGAAAAGGCTGTTGGAAGGATGATAAGAGATTGGAGGGCTGGATGAGTGGATGGACAGATGGCTGGAAGAATGGATGGATGAGTGAATTGATAGATGGCTGAGTGAAGGGGTGGATGGATGAGTGAACGGGAGGATAGGTGAATGAATGAAAAGGAGAGTGGATGGACAAAATGAAATTATGGATGGATGAGTGAAAGGATGGATGTGTAAAAGATTGAATGGATGGACAGATGTGTGAAAGGGCGGCTGGGAGGATGAGTGAATGAAAGGGTGAATGATGAGTGAAAGGGTAAATTGTTTGGATGGATAAGTGGATGGGTGGGTGAAAGGGGGAATGGCATGCGAAAGGATGCAAGGCTGAGTGAAAGGGTGGGTGGATGGATGAGTGATAGGGAAGATGGATGGATGGATGGAGTGAAAGAAAGGATGGATGGATGTCTGAAAGGATGGATGAATGACTGAAAGGGAGGATGGTTGGAAGAGTGAAGCTATGGATGGATGAGTAGATTCATGATAGGTTTGAAGGCTATGTTTGGAAATGAATGTGTGGATGGATAGACAGACGGAATGGTAAAAAACTGAATGATGGATCAAAGAATGAATGGATGGCAAAATGTACAGGTAAAATGGTGGACATCAGTGGGTGGATGGACAGATGAACAGATAAATGCTTGGATGAAAGAGACAATAGAGCTCTCTGGGGAGGGTTGCGATGACTTGCTTCACTTGCTTGGTGGCATAAGAACTTTGGTTCAAAGTGGGGGGTGTTTTAGTTTTATGGCTATTCCCTTGCTTCAGTCATCCATCCATCCTTTCTTTCACTCCATCCATCAACCTTCCTTTCACTCATCCATCCATCTTTTCACTCAGCCATCCTTCCTTTCACACATCCTTCCAACCTATCACCCATCCATCCACTCTTCCCTCCACTTTCCCTTGCACTCATCCATTCATCCTTTCACTTAATCATCCGTCCACCCACCCTTTCACTCATCCGTCCCTCCACACTTTAATCCACCCATCCACTCTCTTTCGCACATCCATGTTTTTCACTCATCCATCCTTACATCCATCCTTTCAATAATCCATCCTTCCATCCTTCCACCCTTTCACGCAGCCATCCATCACTTTCAAGCATCTATCCACCCTTCCATCCTTCTGTTCTCCCCTACATCCATTTACCCATCCATCTATTTTACCTTTCACTCATCATCCATCCTTTTACTCATTCATCCATTCATCTGGGAAATTCACAATGCCGCTGATATGAAATAAAGCTCACTATTTCACCTACACCGAGGTAAAATCTGCGTGCCCATATCTAAAAAAGTGCTCTAAACTGCTGAGCATAACCTTAAAATCTTTGCTCTCCACTTCTCTCCGATCCTCGATCTCTTAATCCTTAGGCAAATTTACAACATTTACCCCTCAGCCCTCTCCATTCTTCTGAAACCATCTCCTTAAGTCACCCCCATTTCAAACAGCTCTCTCTCAACCACCTTCCTAAATGCAACTCCCACCGACTTCCTCCACTACTCATGATGGCACAGCACAATGTTGTCGTACATGATGTCATTTCGGATATCATCAGTGATGTTATCAGTGCTGTAAATGAACATGTCATGACTGCTGTAATATGCCATGGTACAAGCAGTGCATGAGGAGGGCATGAGTTATAGTTTCTTCATGGCGTGAGAAGGAGTTATTAGAGGTGTGGGGAATTAGTGGAGTTTTATTCCGTGGAATTACATTAATATTCAGCAGAATCCCATAGTATTCTGCCAAGAGGCAAAGTTGGCACCGCAATGTCCAGTACATCCCATCCTGCCCTTACATAAATATGGAAGGGCACTAAGGGGTATGCAGTGCACCCAGGGCAGTGCAAAGCCCTCTTGCCCTTCCATATGTAATGGAACCAAGGGGTATTTAGTGCACTGTAGTGCAGTGCATAAAACTTGGTGCCCTTACATATTTATGTAAGGGTACCAAGGGAAATGCAGTGCACTCCAGTGCAGTGCATACCCCTTAGTGCCCTCATATAAGAATGTAAGGGTACCAAGAAGCATGCAATGCACTGTACCCCTTGTTGCCCTTACATACTTATTTAAGGGAACCAAGGGGTATGCCCTGGACTACAGTGCACTGCATACCCCTCGGTGCCCTTAAATACTTATGCAGGAGCATCGAGGGGTATTCACTGTACTGCAGTGGTAGGGCTGAAAGAAGGAGCAGTCCCTCTATGTTTAAAAATTAATGCTTAATCTGCTGTGGTTTTTAAACACAGAGGGACTGCTCCCTCTTCCAGCCCTGTTAAAAACCAATTGGCAGTGATGATTTCATTCCACTGTTGAAACTGAAGAATTAGTTAGTAATTCCCCATTACATGGGTAACGTGGAATTAATAATTATACAAAATGGTGTATAAAATAAACTAACAGCAATTGAACTATATTTTGATAAAAAAGAATGTTACATTGGTTTATAGGTTGTTAAAATACATTATAATTAAATGTCGAATATGCTTTATTTTTATATATTTTTAAGAGTAGATTACATTTATTCATATTTAAACTATTTTAGATACGTAAATTTGATTAAAATCATTTCCTATAGCATTTTCATTTTATGTCTCTAAATCAGTGTTAGAAATGGGGTTTCTATTTGGCCGTGATTTACAACTAAGGACCCTCACTCCAGTCAGGGTAAGGGAGTCACACAGCTAAGATGACCCCGGCTCACCCCCTTGGTAGTTTGGCATGAGCAGTCAGGCTTATCTCAGGCTAATCTCTGAGGCAATGTGTAAAGTATTTGTACACACACACACACACACACACACAGTAACACAATGAAAATACCACAAAAGTATTTCTCACCAGTTTAGTAAAATAGACAACATTTATCTACTTAAACAAGACCAAAACTACAAAAATCCAACACATATATGCAAAGATATGATTTTTTTCAAATAAAATCTCAGTAAAGTCCTTAGAAACACAATAGGTCCAACTGGGGCTTTCAACAGTCTGGCACCACTTGCAATGGAGTGTGGGCCAGTCACAGAGTCGCACAGACCCCAGGGATAGCATCTTTGAAAATGATGAGGAAGCACAGACTTAGCATGGAGTCGGGGAGGTAAGGAGTTGCTTGAGCCAGTGTGGTGTCAGTTTCTTACAGCTACCGGGGAGATGAGTCATCAGTTCCTTTATGTGAGGCAGGGGAGGTGAGGCACTGTTCCTTAATGTTTCAGGGGAGTTGATGTGGTGTTGGTGGTGAGGCATCGGTTCCTTGCGATCTGGCAGGTTCGATGAATTCAGCAAGTCAAGACGCAAGGTGTCAACTTCACAATGTTGCGATCACACCATGGGGCCACAGGTGCTGTGGCAGAGTCTAGTATCCCGGACATCGGGGACACAACATTCAGGAATCACGCAGTGGTGTGACCTCGGAGGCGCTGCAGCGGAATCGGGCCTGCGGAGTCGGTGGCAGTCGTTGCACTCAGCGAGGACCATGGCTCCTGGTGCAGGCAGCAGCTAGGAGTCAGACAGCGGTGCTGGTTCCGAAGTCACTCTGGGGTTGAAGCACTTGGTTTCTTCTTGATTACACCAGAACTCACTCTCAATGGCCCAGAAACTGGATTTGACACCACTTGGCGAGTCAGGACTCTCAGCAAGAGAGCCCAGGGGCTGGCAGATGAAGTATTTGATGTTCCTGAGACTTCTAACAGGAAGCAAGCTCAGTTCAAGCCCTTGGAGAACCCAGATTCCAATAATGATTCAGTGGGGGTCCCCGGGGTCCAGTAACTATAAAGTGGGGGTCCACAGAAGTCAAAAGCTTGGTAACCACTGCTATAACACACACGCTTCCATCCATACAACTCCTACTGACTAATGTGCTACTTAACTATAAATGAGCTTAGAAGCCTCATCAGGAGCCTGAAAGGCTATACAAATGCAATAAAATACATGACCAGTTGCTAAAACAGAAGGGGACTTTGCAGTGGGCCTGCAAATGTGATCTATAGTGAGAAGGCATGACTTAAGAGTATTTACATGGACATTAATTTTGTTAATGTGTGCGTACAAGAGGTCATTTTCGTCTCACATCTTTTGTCAAGGATTTCTAGTTAATGAATTTGTCCTCAATTTATTTGACTTCTTCTACTTCCCAAGTCTCAGTTTCCTTCTAATTGGTGCTGACGTGCTGTAGTGATCCTGTACATCAAGGTTGTCTTATGTCCTTTCAGCTATACATACAGCCCCATATCAAACATTGCATTTAACAGAGAAACATTGATTGTATTTTATTTCATGTACTGAACAGTTCACAGTATGTCCAGCTGAAGGAAGCTGTGTACAGTGAGTCAGCAGTACATGGGATACTTGGCTCCATTCAAGGTTGAGCATCTATTCCGCATTCCAACCACCACGTCTTCCCAGGCATCAAAGAGTAGACGAGTCCAAGAACCATACTTCCTGTCCCTTCCTTAAAACCACATAGAAGAATGTGCCTGGCCAGACTAAAGTAAACCTCTCTGGTATTTTCATCTGTCGCCTACCCCCTGTTGTCTTGAATCCTAATTTGCATATTATGGTTACTGCTGACGTGGCCATTAAATTTGTCTCTTTCTCTGCCTGGGATGTTTTTTTTTTTATTCTCAAAGTCGAAATACCAAAGATAACAAGAGCATGCAATGAGACCCCTATCATTGGAATAAAATTAATGCTTATGCTGCCTTCTAAAGTTACTCGCCACAAACTGTTTGCGGAACAATGTCCGGTCTCATTAAATGTAGATTGTATGTTTCAGCATGTAAATGCATATGTATGTATGCATATGATCTATGTTGGCATCAGAAAGTTGGGAGCAAGAATCCCGCTTAATAACACGATTTTCATTCCGTTAAAGGACGTTTTATTTCTAGAAGGGCTTTGGAAACCTCTTTACCATAATTATGTTTGGTATCTACCCCTTTTGAATTCCGTCAAGAGAACAGCATTTTCACACTGAGCCTAAAACATCGAAATGTCCGTAAAAAAATAACAATAATCCCAAATTCCGAATTCTTGCCAGTTAATCCGTTGTTTTATGAGAATTGGTTGCTTAGTCCAATTTATTGTCAGGACATATCACAAACTGTGTAATTTTGCAGAACAAAACAAAGTGGGTATTAAACATATTAAGAAGAAACGTTTATTTCTCAATATAACCCTAAAGCATATACAGAAAAGACATTGGCAACATTTAATTCCAAAATACCGCAGATAAAAGAATTGTAACGAACGTTGCAGCCCAGCAATTTTACCCAGGTAAACGTCGGTAGGTCAACTCTGCCAATATTTAGGAGGAGGAGGGGCAGTCATTAAGAGGTAGGGTCGAGCTAGAAATGCGCAGAAACTGAGAGGTGGATTTTGAGCAAAATTCAGAGTAGGGAATAATTATCACACCGATAAATTCTGAACATACCTCAGCGATTGATTTTATTCGGTTTGATAATTATCAAGTCTATCACAGGGGCACTCATAATTGAGACCATTATGTTCGATTCATTGCAAAACAATGTTACATTCAGGTGTGCTGGAACCCAAACTCAGCCCGGGGAACTGTTTAAACCTGAAACAAGCTGCGATTAGAGAGGCCTTTAGGATTATGGTTGGTCCAGGTAGTCTACCCTGCTTTGCAAGCAATTGGCTAGCCTGCGCCCTTCTGGGAAAATGTCAATGTGGTTCAATGGCCAGTCTGGCCATGGGTAGATGCTATGGACAACACAGACACGTTTGATATACGTCCATAAATGTGTTACGTTGTCTCATCAAGGTATGAAGCACTATACAGGTAGAGTACAACATTAGTTCTCGCTTTCATTCCTCTTTCTAGGGCACTGAGTGAGCTCCCATACTGTTTGAAAAAGTGTGCTGAAGATGTGCTGTGCTGATTCTTCCTAGGTGAAGACTCTGAGATCCCTGCGTTACAGCATGTAGCATTGTACTCATTCCTCTTCAGGCACCAGTATGCTGTTGTAATAAAATTGCATTATACTATGATATTAATGAATATCCAAGCCTCAGTGAGCCCTATAACTGGGAATTTTATGTGAAACATTCCAATGCGTTAAATTATTCTTGTCTTGATGATGGGCATTCACGAATGTCTGAAACATTGTCAACACAAGTGGGCACTTCGCTGTTGGCTACAATATCAGCCATTCCACTTAAAACTGAAAAATCTCACAGTCATGTGGATTATTGTGGCCTTTTTGATCACCTGGTCATTTGTATATTCATCATTTTGCACTTTGTTTTCACATTTGTTACTGTGTATCCACTTTATGAGTGCTGCACTATTATTGGTTCTTCTTCAGTTTCCAAACCCTTGAATAAATGTATTTATAAAAATATTATTTGTGGGACTCATCTCTATTTCGCATTTGCCTAAAAGCGTAAAATAAGCTCATTGCGAATAACAGGTTCCTCTATGTATGTCTTAGCGGAGTTCAAAGGGCATGAAGGGGTTTCCTTTGTTTAACTGAGTAATTGTATTTATATAGCGCTTACTACCCCTGACGAGAAGTCAAACCACTTTTCGTCGAGTAGCACGCTACTCCGGAACCCAAAAGGATTAGTGGTGGATCAGAATAGGGGAATATGAGTACAGTATTAGTATAGGGAGATATGATTTAACTTGAGCAGAGGATGTGAGTCTGTTAGTTGGATTGAATTGAATAATGAAGGTGTAGAGGAGGGAAGAATCCAGAAGAGTTAATTGGGAGATCACAGTAGCAAGATGAGGTTTGGGATGAGTAAAAAAGAGACGGAGGTGGGAAGAGGCTGTAGAAAGGGATTGGGGAGATCATGGTAGTAAACTGGGGCTTAGGATGAGTAAAGGGAGAGATAAACAAGGGAGAATTTAGTATGGTTGTTTTGGGACATCATAGTAGTAAACTGAGGTTTGGGGTGAGCCAGGAGGGGTAGAGGAGGGAAGAGTCTAGGAAGGGTTATTTTGGAGATCATAGTAGTAGAATGAGTTTGGGATGAGTCAGAGAGTGGATATAGAGGATAGATTGATAGGGGTATAGGGTGATGGTGAGTAAAGCTTTCGAGAAAGTAATTGTTTGTTATTTTTTTATTTATTTATGTAACAGGGGAAAAAAAGGAGAGACAAAGAAGTTGACCTGAATATATTAAACAAAAATGTTCATAGGCTGGCAAGACCTATAGAAGGTTAAAAACTACATAGAAAACAACCCACTGTTGATTAGGTAGTACATGTCGGCACCAATTTGTTATGCAATCAGCATTGGCATGTCTTGACCTGATTGGACTCAATATCAAAGATTAGGGAAGAGATCCTAGTACACGCTGCCTGTCGGGAAATGTAATTATCTGCCATCCACACAAATGCCTTTGCTTAACGACTGGCTACAGAGAGTAGGAAAAACAATACAGGATAGTCCAGGAAATGACCCTGGAATGTTGTCAACAAGAAGACCTGTGCTAGTGAAGAAAGCTCTGAGTTATCACCTTGAAATGCATGGTTAGAGCTTTTGCATATACATCGGTGCTTGTAAAATTGCCATAACGTATTTAATGTTCAACATCAATTTCCACAAAATGTTACAGAGCTCCACAGAAATGTGTTTCATTAACATCCGGGTGGAGACCCAAGAGGTATGACCTTCTTGCATGCCAACTGGTGTGTTGCTGTAGGATAATGATTCTGGGAAGATAGTTGGAGGTGAAGAGCATCCTTATATAGTGTGGTATAAATGGGGGACTGTGGAAGCTGAGGAGGTGCAATCAGGGAACCTGTTCTCTATAAATTTAGCACACAATAATAAATATGAAAATCTGTAGATTAAGGCCTACATACTAGTGTTTAGTGAAGTTGGGTATGTGATGTATGCAATGAAATCCAGCCTGCTTGGGCAGCTGTATCCAGCCTAAGTCCTTGCAACCATATAACCCCTTTTCATCTTGTTTGCAACATTGGCTACATTGAGTTTTCAACACCATAGGTCTGGGAAAGAAATAAGAAATATGCACCAGTTAATTTATATCCATGTGTGGGTTCAGATTTACTGCTTTTGGGGATTCACCAATATTCCTAATAGTACACTCAAGGCGTGGGTTTCCAGTAGTCCGCTCAGGAGGATTAGAGTCCTCTGTACAAATGCACATTTTTCTTTGCAAGCATAACATTTTCCTACTGGAGAAAGCCAAACTACATACACACCAAACGTAATGGTGATCTTGCCCTCTTCCCATCATTGGAGAGGAGACACTCTAGCTCTTGTTTATCTGCGACCATTTTGAGGGTAGGAAAGGGCTGGATCAGAGTTTAGGAATACCCACAAACATCCTTGTTTGTTGACGTTTCCAAACGTTGAAGGCAAACCACGCATTGAGTGCCTGTTTTTCATATCCCCAGTGATATTTACAAGTGTGAATTTATCTACTCTTGTGATGTAGATGTTCACAATTTTAAAACTATCCACACCTAACAGGGAACCTTTTGTGGATTACAGGTGTTTGTAACTGAATTTGCATTGTAGGCTGTATGACAAAACTGGGAATGCATGCTTGAGTGCTTTAGAACACTTAACTAAGTAGTCACCTTCTGAAGAAACTCGCTGCCATCTTTAAAAAACACGTGCCTCCCAATAGGGCTCTTCCTAAAAGGGCTTTTCCCTGCAGCCTTAAATTTGTTTGGTAATTCTCAGTAGAGATTTCATTGGTCAACTTAATGTGCCAGGGAAACTAATGTGATGTTACGTTTGCAGCAATGACTGAAGCGAGTTCACAACTTTTTGGTGCCATCATAGGGTCTGACTCAACCTGTAGCTTTTCATCTATTCCTAGATGTCTGGCTGCAAACCCTCCTGCAGACGCTGCCTCAATAATCAGGTTGCTTGCCACAGTTGTGACTGTAAATACATCAAGCACCACAAGTTGATTTTGTGTGCACATGTGCGCACATTACGCAGAAGGTACCTGATTAGGCGAGTCTTGTGAACCTCAAACAATGAGTGTTATGGCCATGAGAAGGTACAACTGTGGTACAGTGTTAAGGCAGGGCATACACGAATATCATTGTTTCGGCCTTGAACATGTCATGCAGAGTTGAAATGTGGAGAAGCAACAGGCACAGCATAGTTGTTAAGAGGAAAAACACTTTCGGTAATAGTGGCTAAAGTAGGAATCTGTGAGACACTCTACTTTCATGGGGTGGTTTCTACTTGGGACAGATCTTAACGTGCTCTGATTTGTCGGAGAAGCATGTGTTTTTCTAATAACTAATCTTTGACCACATTTGAAAAGGGCTGCCATTGAGGAGGAGCAAGTTGCCTCCTAGAATTCCAGTAAGTGCATCACTGCAATCACTCATGGTAACTCTGACAGCACCGGAGAGAGAGACTTTTTTAAGATCAGTGACGGTAAAACACTTAAGTAGGAAGGACGTATGATACATTTTTGCATTCTATTTTTTCAGAAGCCCAACATATTTTCATAGGTTTGCCAGATATACAGGGAAAAAACCAATGTCTAAAGATTTCATGATGAAGCTAGAGAACAATTTGGCTAGCAAAGGAATATATGTGAGTTATATTTTATATACGGTGCATCAGGGTAAGAACAGTATTGTAGGGAATGTTACTTAATGTTCCTAGGATTGGGGGGGTGTATTCTGTCTGATCTGTGGACTGCAGAGCATACATACTGCATTCTGTTCTCCAAACGTCACTCTTCATTTGTACTCCCCTACTACTTTAATAAACATCATAGATCCTTGCCACATCCTGTGCACCTCAAATTCTCTCTTTCTTGTGATCTCATGCTTCCAAAAGCCCAAATGTGTCAGTGGGGCATCTTTGTGCTGGGAGCCTTCCTCAGAAATTCAAAGTTAGCACTTTTTATCAACAGTTAACCTGAAAATGCTGTTACATCTTAGCAAGGATGCTATATGTTCAATAGGCTAGCAGCCATGTATTTCAATAGAATTATTATTCATTTATTTGGACAGAGTCAGCATTTTTAGTTGGACAGCCTCTATTATAAAGTGTTTTTTTCAAGAAACACTGGCGCCTTGTAAAGGCATAAGAACACTTAATCGAAAACAGTAGTACAATTAGACTTATAATTTATGTCTTGTAGAAAATCATCTATTTATTTTATAGAGATGCACAGTAGGTGCCACAAAACAAAAAACAAACAAAAAACTACACTTAGTACATTAAAAGGCAATGGTTAGTCCACCTAACCATGCATATTACAATAAAAAAGGCATAATCGACATTTAAATCATACTCAGGCTTTTATATGTGTGAAAATCATGCCAATATGGTATAAATCACTATTTGTATAGTACCAAAGCTCATGTATACAACATAATGTTTCATAGAGTCTTTGTACTCTAGTCGACAACCATTTCAATCCCTAAGTAATTTAAGGTTCTTTATCCAGGACACAAGAATTTGCTTGAGAGTGAAGGACATTGTACATAAACTACAGAAATGCCATCGAGAACTGGAAACCCTAGTTCCTGAGCCAATTGGTTGAATTAGGTAACCATCCGAGAGGACCAGGCAGAAATTGTATGTGTTAGAATGATAAGGTCTAGTCCCAAAAAGTAATGGGCGGTCACTGGAAATAGCTAGCCGTCTGGTAAACAATTGTGAGTCTGAAGGTGCTAAATATAGGTTGCTGCCAGGAAGCCAATTGTGAACCCAAGTGAAAAGGAAACCACCAATTGTGAATCCAAGTGAAAAGGAAACCCATGCCGCAAGGGGCCGTAGCTGGATTACTCAGGTGTAATATTGTACTCTCTGCCCAGCGCGCATCCCCTAAAATGTATAACTGGCGGTTGCGAGGGGTTGGGTTGTGATGAAAGTGTAGGAAGAGGCCTGTGTGGAAAAAGACCAACGGTGAATACAAAAGCATCTAAATCCAGTCTGCCTATTATAAAGTGCAACAATTAGTAATTCTCATTGGGGCTGTGGTACATTTTGAGGGGCATAGTTTCAGCACTTTCCAGGACCTCAGTCAATGAGAACAGATTTACAATAACATAGCAACCCGCCTCTCACCCATACAAGGGTTATACAGGTACGTAGAGACCCAACCCCAGATACATAGAGACTCCTATCTTACAGTCTCCTCCCTAATGAATTCTGTTTTGGGAAGGCAGCAGTGAACCTCACTTCCAGGACAACGCCTGTATGCACAGCAACAGTTCATCTGTGATTCATAACCAACTCTCTGACTACATTCTTATTGTCCAAAAGACAATCTCCCATCACTCAGTATTCCCTCCTTGCCTACTCTTCAGAAGACAGAGAGAATTCCTGCATAACAGAATGTTGGGTCTTTGACTGATTTAAACTCTGTAAGGTACAATGATAATAGCTTGTCCAGTTCAAAACTGCACATCTCACAAGTGTACATATAGTTCATATTCCAAGATTATAAAAAATTATAAAAACAAACACATCCCTCTCTTCAATGTCTACCCCTGTTTGGCTCAACCTTTCACCTTCCAGATGTACTATTACTGTCAGTGACCCCCACCACCAAAAACCATCATTCCATTATCTCCACTTGGTTTAGCTTGTCTGTCAACACCTGCAATGGCTCACGGACACTCAGTAGTCACCTTTATACCCACACTTTCGGTGAATGAGCTTGGTTCAGATTAAATATCTCTGTATTATAGAAAACACTGTCCAGTTACTAGAAGCTGGGTTTAAACTATGATCCTTGAACCACCTTGCATGGCATGGAAACTCTCACCGGTGTTGTTGAGGATATTTCAGAGTACATGAACACAATAATGTTAAGGTAATTTGCATGTAGCCTTTCCTACTGTAAATTATGACATTTATCAGCACTGCATATAACAAGTTATTATTAACTGACCTAATACCACTCATCCTGTCGACCCCAGAAAAATGAAAGGCTGAAACTGTCATAAGGATTTCCAATCCAGCAACATTCGAGAGTCAGTGCTCTCCATATGGATGATTCAAACCATAAGCTATTTTCCAAACTAAGGGCCTGATTACGACCTTGGCGGATGGGATACTCTGTCACAAACGTGACAGACATCCTGTCCTGTATTACAAGTTCCTTTATATCTCATGGAACTTGTAAAACAGCAGAGGGTATATCCTATCCCATCTGCCAAGGTTGTAGTCAGGCCATAAATTCGGAAAGGTACTTGGTAGATCATGACCTTTGTGTAAAATCACAATCAGCTTCAGTACATTTTAAACACAACAATGCACACATTATTAACAAACATAACACAGATGTTCATCACCATGCTCTCAACTGCACTCTTTACAAAGATGCACTGTGCAGTTATGCACAACAGAACAAATGCATGAAAATATGCTAACTTTTGGTTATTCCTGCATCTCACAGAGCTCTCGACAACCATTTGTCCCCCACGCATATAACTCTGCTGATGATGAGTTATGCTTACTCTCCTAGAAGATGGGCAAGCAGTTTCTTACAGCCCTCAAGTTTCACCCGTAAGGCACCAAGGCCCTGATTAATACTTTTATGCACTGCATTAGCATCATGTTTTGACGCAAAAGTCACACAAACTTACAAAATACAATTCTATTTAGTAAGTTTGCGCCGCTTCTGCGTCAAAACACGACGCTGATGTGGCGCAAAAAAATATATAAATCAGGGCCCAAGAACCTTCTTCCAGAACACACTGAAGTAACAAAATTCATCTTACCTAGGAACACATGAATCACACTACTTATTGCACATTTTCACCAGTGGAATCAAGCTGCGGTCTCAGTTGAAAACCTTGAAACCATTTGGTAAGTCACCTCGAACTGATAACGCATCCCGCCCTAGGTAATTTACTTAGTCTGGGACTCGTTTTAGGCCAGTGAACCTTTTGACCCTGATTAGAGACACCTTAAGACAAGATCCCTGTCCAGCATGTCAATCAATAGATCAATAGTCTCAACAATATTCACAACAGCAAATCAATCAAATTAGTTAATCACCCCGTGGACACATTTCAAGTGCGTACATTAGAAACATATTAGTGCGTTTGCTATGCGGCTTCATTACATGTTAATTTTGATTATAAAAGCTACACTCCAACACAAACAACCAGTCATGTTGCAGCATCATACCGAAGGGAGGTTGCTACACAAATGTAACATGACATACCATGTTCGTTTTAACAATATTTTGAATTCCTTTCTGGTTATTGTTTTTAAAGGTTTGCATTTGCTTAAAAGATTAGAATAGCATACATTGAGTTATATTTTGTCTTCTGCTCTTTTGGTTGTGCTCTCTGAGTAGTGGTTTCTTTAAGGTTTGGACTTTTTAGACATTTAAAGCTATCTTACTAGACTATTGTTTAAAAAAACAATGAGATATGAAGTTCGAGCACTGAGGAGCTTTTGGTCAGTTGGCTTCATCCATTTGTCTGCTTAATTGGCAGTCACATTTTGCTTCCACCCACCACAGCATACATCATGGGACAATGGGTCAGCCTACTTTACCCATTGGTTCGCTTCATTTTGACTACTGCCTGCACAAATCCTTTGCACATTGTCCACTTCCTCCTAAAAATAGTTCCTTTCTCTTCAGTGACAAAACTTGTTCAAAAATGTGTTTTTCAATTTTGTGTATTTTTTTATTCGCTAAAAAAACAGCAATTTATTTCCCTTGCACTCCGAGTGCCTAGTCAATCTGTGATTTATTTTCCAAACTCTTTATAACGTGGCATTGCAACATTGTAGCTACCTGTCACTTGAGAGCTTGGTTAAGTGGTGATTTATGCGTCTCCTTCACATTTAATTATTAAAATGAATTGCCAATTAAAGGAGTGTTATTTAACTAAAACATCAATCATAGAAGAATTTACATCAGTGAATATTTCTTAAACTTTTAAAATACGTGTTGCAAATATAGGGCAGCCACATTTAGGTGGCAGTATATTTCCTTTCTATTTTTATGGCACATGGTTGTAAAAAAATACTAAAACAATACAAAAAAAGTCAATTTTCAACCAGAACAACCCCTTTGCACAAATGTATTTACTGAAATCACTATTTTTGCTTCTCTGGGTTATTTTAAAATGTAGAACTATTTTCTATACTGGCTAATGCTTTGCATTTGGATCTCTTTGCTCGTATTGTCAGTGCATCCCTCAAGCCTCTTATAAATATTATAATTTTTCATGTAAACAAATGATTGTGCTTCTTCACCTTGGGGTTTGACCATGACTTTGCTAGTTGGGATTTACATCTACTAAGGTAGGTTTCTATAGCATGGGTAAGAACCCACAGCAAAGGGTGGAATGCATATTATCTCTCTATGCTATATGTTAGGTTTTACAAAGGGCAGGACCTGTTAACGCCGTCTCAGCCATTATAGGTGTACTGTATCCCAGGATTTACTAGTGAATGAACTAAGGAAGTCGGTGAATGACACAGCCTTCATTTGGGCATGAATAACTAGTTTGCTTTCAGATCGCACTTAAATCCTTAAATGGTCACTGTGAACTCTGTTTTCTCGCAGAGACTGAGTGCGCAGCTTCTCACTGTGTTCGTGAATTGATGGTGTTGCGTGCAAAAGCAGTTTGGCCCTGTCCCCTGAAGGATGGACGAAAAAGGACACTCATCTTAAGTGTAGTTGTGAGTGAAACGTCTCATCGCTGACAGAGAACTCCATGTGGTAATCTGTGTTTATCCCCAAAGGAATAGTTTGGTTCAAACCTCTGGGCAAGAACCTATTTAGTGAAATTGAATATGTCCTTTTTGGTCTACACTTGAATGATGCTCATAAAAAATCAGCTATAATATAGACTGTGCTCACATAAAAAATCTGTCAACAGATCCCCACCAATACTGCCTATGTCTGTTGAACAGCATTGGTTCTTTTTTTTGCAGATTCTTTATATGTCTGCTCTTTTTTTGTCCGTCTCTTATGTTTTGTTCACACTTAAGTTTAGACGTTTGCTGAGAAGTGTATTTATTCATTTTATTAACTGCTTTAATTAATGATGTGCTGGTGTATCTGGTGCACTCAAGGCCAGTAGGCTGAAGTGCTCGATAATACTGAGAAAGAAAATCAATGGACTTACAGAAGGGTCCAATTCCTATGCATGCTGCAGTAATAGCTGCCAACCCTGACTTTCTCCAGTTATTTGCTGCTGCAGATACAAAGACAACACAAGGCCAGTTTCATTTTAGGTCATGGTCTATCCCTTATAATGAGATTGTTCACGAACATTAAATTCATAAGTTCAAATGATTAAGTGTCGCTAAATTAACAAATAAACATTTGTAGTCTACAAGGACCTGATAACTAACTTTATTAACAGTCTATGACACTGGGATACTTACCAACATCATTCTTTTATTAATCTTAAACCTGCACGGTGTTAACTGAAATATAATTTACATCTCAAATGGAAGGTGGCAGCAAATTGTCTTCCTTGGGGATTTTTGTGTTTTAACCCAAGCGAACAAATGTATTATATGAAGTATAATGTTTGTAAGTTTTAAAATTATAGCTTTTCCAAATGTTTTTTGTTTTATATAGCACGCAGTTGCCAATGCTATTCTAAATCTGATTCCGCTAATCGTGTCAGATAAAGCCTGCAACACCTGTGTGACACTGCCAAGCCTTAACATTGCCAGCCTCCGGAGCAGTTTTGCCTATTTTGAGTTTAATTATTGTACACAGATATGGCCAGCAACTGTACAGAAATCAGATGGTGCCTTTGTTCAGAATCTCCCAGACTTCTCCTCAGACTTTGATCTAGTGGAGAGGAGTTTGATGTTGGAAATTGAGAAACAAACACAAGAAGCCTCACTTAGAGCTTGAATTAGATCTTGGTGGTGTTACTGACAAGCTGCATCAGTGGCAGACCGGAAAAGACCATTGAGTCAACGGTGTTCTGCCTGTAGTATTTAGAAGTTACAGCTCTGCAAACAATGGACTGGTGACAGATTGCTGACAGAGGGAGATGGCAGAGGGAACCAATGGTCTTCGTACAATGGCAGCGGCTCTGGAGTACAGGTACGGGACAAATACACACTGTCCCTTAGCCATATGTGCCCCCCTTCACTACACACTACACAACACACCTGTAGGAAAATGGCTCCTTTTTGCAGTTACCCCCCACTTTTTGCCTGATATTGATGCTGACTTGACTGAGAGTGTGCTGGGGCCCTGCTAACCAGGCCCCAGCACCAATGTTCTTTCCCTAAAAATGTACCATTGTTTTCACAATTGGCACACCCGTGGCACACAGATACGTCCCTTGTAAAAGGTACCAGTAGTACCGAGGGCCCTGTGACCAGGGAAGGTTCCTAAGGGCTGCAGCATGTGTCGTGCAACCCTAAGGGATGCCTCACCTAACACATGCACACTGTCATTGCAGATTGTGTGTGTTGTTGGGGAGAAAAAAGCAAAGTCGACATGGCATCCCCCTCAGGATGCCATGCACCCAAAATACTGCCTGTGGCATAAGTAAGTCACCCCTCTAGCAGGCCTTAAAGCCCTAAGGCAGAGTGCACTATACCACAGGTGAGGGCATAGCTGCATGAGCAATACGCCCCTACAGTGTCTACGTCCATTCTTAGACATTGTAAGTAAGTGTGGCCATAATAAGTATATGGTCTGGGAGTCTGTCAAAACGAACTCCACAGTTCCAAAATGGCTACACTGGTTACTGGGAAGTTTGGATTTATTACAAAATGCACACAAAGGGCATCTTAGAGATGCCCCCTGTATTTTACCCAATCCTTTGGTGCAAGACTGACTGGTCTGTGCCAGCCTGCCACTGAGAGATGAGTTTCTGACCCCCTGGGGTGAGAGCCTTTGTGCTCTCTGGGGCCAGAAACAAAGCCTGCACTGGGTGGAGGTGCTTCACACCTCCCCCCTGCAGGAACTGTAACACCTAGCAGTGAGCCTCAAAGGCTCAGGCTTCGTGTTACAATGCCCCAGGTCACTCCAGCTAGTGGAGATGCCCGCCCCCTGGACACAGTCCCCACTTTTGGCAGCAAGTCCGAGGAGATAATGAGAAAAACAAGGAGGAGTGACCCCCTCAGCCAGGTCCACCCGTAAGGTAACTAGAGCTGAAGTGACCCCCGCCTTGGAAAATCCTCCATCTTGTTTTGGGGGATTTATCCCAATAGGGATAGGGATGTGCTCCCCTCCACAAAGGGAGGGAGCAAAAGGAGAGTGTAGCCACCCTCAAGGACAGTAGCCATTGGCCACTACCCTATGACACTAACACACCCCTAAATTCAGTATTTAGGGGCTACCCTGAACCCAGGATTTTAGATTCCTGATGACCTAACAAGAAGAAGGACTGCCAACCTGAAAACCCTGCAGAGAAGAAGGAGACAACAACTGCTTTGGCTCCAGCCCTACCGGCCTGTCTCCTGATTCAAAAAACCTGCAACAGCGACATGTCCTGTGGGCCCAGTGACCTCTGTCAACTCAGAGTACTGCCCTGCAACTCCAAAGGACCAAGAAACTACAGTGGACAGTGGCCCTGTCTAAAGAAAGAAGAAGAAACCATCTTTAAAGGGACTCTCACCTCACTCCAGAAGTGTGAGTCCCCACCACTCTGCACCCAACGCCCCTGGTCCGTGTCCAGAGAAATCAACGCCACAGAGAGTACCCCCAGCCGACTCCAACGATGTGTCCACCCTGAGCTGACCTCTCTGCACCCCCACAATGATGCCTATAGAGGGAATTTAGAGGACCTCCCTGACCACGACTGTCTGGTAACAAAGAAGCCCGACGCCTGGAGAAGCACTGCACCTGCAGCCCCCAGGCCTGTGAGGAACCAACTACCGGTGCAGCAGTGACCAGCAGGCGGCCCTCACCTTTTCCCAGTTGGTGGCTGGCCCGAGAAGCCCCCCTGTGCCCTGCCTGCATCGTCAGAGTAACCCCCGGGCCCCTCCATTGTTTTTTATACAAAACCCGATGCCTTGTTCGCACACTGCAGTTGCCCGCCCCTGTCCCGCTGAGGGTGTAGTTTGTGTGCCTGCTTGGGACCCCCCAGTGCTCTACAAAACCCTCTGGTCTGATCCCTGAGGACGCAGGTATTTACCTGCCAGCAGACTGGAACCGGGGCACCCCTAATTTCCTTAGGTGCCTATGTTATTTGGGCCCCTCTTGGACCTCTGCACCTGACCGGCCCTGTGTTGCTGGTGCTGGGTGTTTGGGGTTGACTTGAACCCCCAATGGTGGGCTGCCTATGCCTTGGAGACTGAACTTCTACGTGTTTTACCTACCTGACAAACTAACCTTTACTTACCTCCCCCAGGAACTGTTGAATTTTACAGTGTCCACCTTTAGAATATCTTATTGACATTTTATGCTAAACTGTGTACATGACTGTTTTGATTCAAAGTTCTACATTTAACTATGCCAAGTACCTTATCTGAATCTTGTGGTTCCAAAATAAATTAAGAAAAGAATATTTTTCTATATGAAAACCTATTGGCCTGGAGTTAAGTCTTTGAGTGTGTGTTCCCATTTATTGCCTCTGTGTGTACAACAAATGCCTAACACTACCCTCTGATAAGCCTAACTGCTCAACCACACTACCACAAATAGACCATTAGTATTATCTATTATTGACACTATCAACCTCTAGGGGGAACCCCTGGACTCTGTGCACACTATCTCTCACTTTGAGATAGTATATACAGAGCCAGCTTCCTACAACACCACATACACACGATTATCCATTACAATTCCAACACAACACAAACCATACATGCCAAAAACACACAACATACATCCGTGACACAACATACACACACCATTGACACTGCACCCACACACGACACAACCACAACAACCAACACAACTTCACACCTGTCTACACAAACTCATACAGACATCACAACAATGTCTGCCACACAACAACAACACTCAACTAAATGTGCCACCCGGCAACACATCGATCTCACAGGCAAGTGGCACACATACAGACACAACCACACCACCCAATCCACCTCTCTCCACTTTAACCAGCCAAACCACACACATACACGTACGGACTTACATACACAACAGATGGCACAAATCTACCAGTACAGGTCACCATGCAATGTTTACACATGGACACCATTGACAAGTGTGAATGTACCATCATTGTGGTGCCAGCAGTCATTTGCCAATGAATACTGACACCACAATGACATATGTTATGTGTGCAATATGCATGTTGTGCCAATGTGTCCCCAACCATGTGTGACACAGTTGTCTCCCCGACATATGGATGTTACAGTGATTAAAATAATTACTGTGATATGTATATGCCTGCAGTGGTCCTGACCACCAGCGCAGTGCCCACCCAACATAACCTGGCAATGTGCCATCTCTACCTTTGAGTCTGGTGGCTGGGTGGGGTCATATTTTCTCCATGGGTCAGTGGCAGCAGTGATGGTAGGTGTTGCCCATTCAGGTCCAGTTGATAAAAGAAGTTGAATCGGGGAAAAAAGTTGAGTTTTCGCCCCTTTTCTCCTTTAATCTACCAACTCAGAAGTGAAGTCAGACTGCCACTTTTTGGTGGAAGGGCACATCCAAATCTGCGCAGTACAAAGAGTAGCTGGGGTCCACCAGCATCCACATTTCCTTCTCTTGTCATTGACGCGGGCAGTGTTTCTTAACAGAGACAGTAGTTCGAAAGGGGGGCTTTCATCTATGGGACCTCCAACATCTAAATACAGCGGGTGGACCATCACGGCGGCGGATGGGTTTGCAGTCAAAAACTCAAGGGTTAGACCTTTTCCTCCAGCATCCAACTCAGGCCCTTAGTTATGCTTATAGCTGAACTCTCAGGCCCTCATTGTTTCTGAGTGGCCCGGCAATCCTGTTTCAACCCAAACACTCTGGTTTTCTCCCAAAATGGGATAATAAGTGGCCCACTATTGCTGGCCATATGCCACCTGTTAAAAGAAGGGCTAATGCTTTCCATGATAGGCACCATGTTCACTCATGCATGGCAGCTATCGAAGGGGAAAAGTATTGGCAAAGCCAATAAGTCTGTACCATAGTGTTGCAGACAAAACCTATTAGTGTTGTAAATACTTGTTTACTTTTGTAAGCAGGCTGTTAGAGATTCAGTTTGCATTAAGTGAACTGTTTTCATGTACAATTTCTCCCTATGCCCTACACTCTTCTTCCTCACTATCCACCCATAGCTTGAAAGACTATGCAATTTTGTTGTTTTAGGTCCCACCAGAAACTCCTTCTCCTGAATTTCTGAACACAGCTTTTTCTTTGGTATAACAGATTGATGATCAATCTATAGAACATAATCATTGAACTAATGATATGCCCATGAAACCTCAACAGTTTCCAGCGACATGCATTGCATCAGGAGTTTCTCATGTATTAAGGATGAGAAAAACGTTATCCGTATCTTGGTCTCTTGCAATGTCTTCACCCATAAACAAACATAGACTACTGCAGGGAGATTCTTTATGGCTTCAAGGACTCAAGAGAGTTCTTTCAAAAGTTGTGCTGCTCTTATTGACCATGAACATCGATTAGGGTTTTCCAGGAGTAGCGGCTGCTAGTGCTTGCTTGTCTTGTCATGAGAGCAGTAGCAGCAGCTGAAATTACATGCATTTGCAAAGTCAATAGGCCTCATTATAATGCACGTATCGAGTTGCCAATGTTTGTCTGTGAAATATGTTTTACAAAAACAAAAGAAAAACATTTTAGAATACTGGAGGAAAAGCAAACCCATATTTTATTGCATCTCAAAACTTTACATTGAACTCAATGTTTTTAATCTTTATAAATGTCATGGTTTATTTTTCAAATATGTTTCAATCAGGAACCTCTGAACATAAAAAGAATAAGAACCTGCCATAATATAAATGGAAATGCTTGCCAGGGACTAATTTACTTCCCACAAGATTCAGCCATTTAGTACCCACAGTAGTGCAATAAGCAGATTTATGGGCCTTTAGGAAAACTATCATTTTAAGTACACCTCCTGCATCAGGCACCATCTACATGAGTGCAGCAGATGGCCTTTCCCATGTTCCACAAAAGCCTTTGTAGTTTCATGCTATGTACAGAATGTAGGAGATAAAACAAAAAACTGTTTTTAAAGTTAGCCGTTCAACCATACCTCAGCAATACTATCTCTATTATTGTGCCTTTAGAAACAAGCTGGAAAGGGTGGGGAGTTTCAAAGGCTTAAGCAGCACACAAGGAAGAGAAGTAGAAAATGCAGGCACTCTCCTGGAGTGTTGAATGAAACAGAAAAATTAGTTCCTTAAATGTTAGTGGTGGAAGGATGCAAATCAGCCAATCAAAAGGATTGTAAAGCATCTATACTCCAAGGGAGGGACAAACAGAAAAATAGGGAAGATAGTCATCAAATGAGAGTGACAGTAACGTCAACTGATAATAAAAAGTGGGCGGAATGCTGCAATAGATATTTCTCAACCAGATAGCTTGCGCTGTCTGGAAGGTGAGACCTAAAAAGTGATCTAGGAGCCTCATTTACTGTGTGTAGTTTCCACTTCTAGCCCGTTAGCAGCTCATCAGAGTAAAGTAACAGGTTTTTGAAGGGTTAAAGTTGGAACAAGAAGTCAAGGCTGGGATATTAATTAAAGGTCATGGGTGCCTGACGTTTCTTCGGCTAATCCTGGCATTTTGGTGAATTGGGGCTAAAGTTGATAACTCAGTCAGTTCAAACCCATCTCATGCTCTTCTGCAGTCTCACAAGAATGGCTACTTCTACTTCTACATTGAAGTCAGTTACCTCACTCTCCTTTCCTGGTCCCATGAGGATAACCTATGTGTGTATTCTTCTTTTACCAACATAGCAATTTCCATCTTATGACAACAATGGCACAATGGCCAACATTGTGCAGTCTGTTGTATGCTCTTCACATAATGCGTGTTTTCTCCTTTTTATGAGCAAGGGAATGCTGTTCCCTATGGTTTTTTCCGCATACCTACTTTAGCTTCAGTTGTAGGCAAGTTGCAAATATTGTCAAAGGTTAGTTGTACCAGAATACGCTGACACTGTTGCCGCTTTGATTGGCACTTCCTATAAGCATGTCATATCTTCCAGCATTTGCCATGGGAATATTCCATTCCAAACTATTCAGGACAGATCTTGTTACTCCGATCATTTGTGAATTATCTCTATACATGTTGCTGCTTCAAGAATGCTTTTTTCTTCTGTCACTAACAAAATGTCCTGCATGTGGGTACTGGGTGGCTACAGTGAGGCTAACAATCTGCCTTTACATTTAACCCTCTCCTGGTGCTAACATTACTCTTAAATCATCAAATTTCTCAGAATTCAGAATAATCCTCATGCGTCCTATAACCCATTATACACGTTTCCATTTACATGTTCAATTTGTCAATTATTGTCCTGTTCCTCTAGGTATACTGACTGTTACTACCTATGTGAGACTCTGTATTTGACAGCAGCTCTCTTTTGATCGTTTCCCACATTTTGATTGGCTAGAACGTTCCAGTGGTTCAGTGCGAAGTATTGAGCAGTGTTGAGGAATAGTATTATTATTTTTAATCTATCGCATTGTAGAGTACAGAAGTCATAAATCATCTATGTTCAGAAAACTCCATCATGTAAATTATAGCTTTATAACGCTGTTTTGCTTGATAACATGAACAAAACATTAGAATACTCCCAAGAATACCTACTGCTATTACTACTATTATTATTGCTACTACTAAAATAAAAGTATTATTTTCATCACTACCTTTTGCATAAAAATAATAAAAATAATAATAATAATAACAAAAACAATAATAATATGAATAATAATAGGCATTGTTGTTATTATTATCATTATTTCAACGATAACAAAAATAGTATTAACAATAATAATAACAGTAACAACAATTTAAACAACAAAAACACCAGTTATTATAATAATAATATTAATTATAATAATGCTTATTACTTTTCATATTATTATTCATATTATTATAGTTATTATTATTATTGCCAAGTATTAATATTATTCATTATTGAATTTGTGTTATTATTGTTACAGCAAAATAATAATAATAATAATAATAATAATAATAATAATAATAATAATAATAATAATAATAATAACAATAATTATAAGTGATTCAATTCAGTCTTTTGAATGGAACATCTTATTGCTTCATTTGAAAACACAGATGTTTAGCAAGCATGCTAATAAATATGACGAATTTCTTGCAGGTCACGGAATTGCTGTGAGAGGTGAAAAACGACAGAATGAAAACTATTATGGAATGATGCTGGCTGCTGCCTGTGGGGATACCTGTGGATTCTGAGCTGAGCAGGACATATTTTCCTGCGAGTGCAGAGAAAGTTCACTGAGTCCAGTCAGCTAAGTGAGATATTTCAAGACATTATACTGCTCCCTACCAAGAATTTTGGGGCATTCAGGATACAGTCAATATACTAGAACCTCGAACTGTCCTCCTTCTGTTGCTGAATTTCTCCTTCACAGATGGTGACATCAGGACGTACTGGATGTTATTTCATAGCTGATACATATCACAAAAATATTAGCAAGGACGATGAACAAAGAAACTACAAGCAACTCATACAATGAATCAATTGTACTAATGAAAGTTGGTGAACGCAAAGCTTCGAAAATACCAAACAGAAAATGACACGTTTGTGTTTTCCTCAAAGGGATTTCTAAATTCCTTAATAGCAAATGTAGCAATTCAGGATTTAGATACTCATCAGGGCTCACTAGCAGAACACCATAACCCATTTAAGTTTCTCCCTGTCAAAACTAGTGGTCCAGAACATTTTGATAAATCACAAATCTTTCCCATTGGTGCATGCATTTTTGAGGTCACAAGCGCTCCAGTTTGCAAAATCGGGTAGTTTGCAACTACAAAAAATGATCTTTGGGATGCACAAAGCCCAAATTGGGCTTCGGTAACTTGTTACCAAATCACAATTAGGGTTTTGCAATTTGATATTTGGAAGGAGTGTGTTGGAGGCACCCATTTCTTAATACCCAACCAGAAAGGTATGTACAAATGTGTTGTGACCGAAATGAAGTCACAAAACATTTGCAATTTACCACCAGTTGAAAGTTGGTGGTAAGCCATTCACAAACAGGAAGGGGTCCGGGACCCCTTGCCCTTTGAAAATAGTTGGGAAAATATTTTTTAAGAGCGGGCCTTGGTCCCACGGTCTTTTTAAACACATTCTGTTATCCTTTAAGAAAAATGTGCTGCATTAAAAAAAAAAGATTGCTTTGTTTAAAAGCAATCACAGATGTGAAGGTCTGCTTACCCCAGTAGGCAAACATCCTTGTGATGGCAGCAAATAGTAGAGGGTCACAAATTGTGACCTACCTCATTAATATTCATGAGGTAGGACCTACTACAAATCGCTAATGAAACTCAAAAGTTTCGTACGTTAGGAATAGCGATTTCCTAATTATGATTTGCCCAAAAATTGAAATTAAGTAATTGCTATTTCTATTTTTCATACATCTAGCCCTTCGGGCACAGTGTGCCATTCCCATTTACAAACCACGTACGTGTGAATTGGATACTGAGTGGTTTGCGAATGGGAATGCAAATTTGAAATGTGACCTATGTGTTATTAGGTCCAAACACTACATAAATCAATAAACACACCTTGCCAAAGATTTAGATATTGTTAGTAATCTGGTTTGCCATTACATCATACAATGATAAGAATATGCCCTATGTAGATTTAAAGAGCAGTCTAAATTCCCAGCTCTTACACCATATCCCCAATGGTAGGCCTCTCTGTTCCGACTCACTAGTTTCATTTGGAATCCTCCACAAAAGATATCTGCATAACTTTCGTCCTCTCTGCCAGACCAGCTGTTTACATTAGGAGGGCACTCCTATATTTATGATCGGGACAATTCTACATCAACTCATTTTCAAAAAGAAACAAACTGCAAAGGAACAAATGTATTCTCGTCCCATGTACAGAAAAACAACCACCTGAGCAAACTCGCAAGCCAGGACAGTCTACAGCTTAACGTGAGGGCAGTTCCTATCCCATTCAGTAGGGGCTAAATCCCTGGCTATATAGGTCTACCCTAATAATTGAAGCCTTCTCTTGGAATTATGATGTTGACTTCTTTTATATTGTCGTTTCACTGGTATAGCATTTCATACTTCGAACATGGCACCACATTTCAAGCTAAAACTTGGGGAGTTATTGATGGGATGGGTGTTGAATAGCAGTGATGCTTACATGGGAAGCATTTTGAGCACATTAGCTTTTTGTTTTATGATGCTAATCTGGCCCAACAATGCAAATTTCTTGGGCCGTATTTACAAAGTGGCACAATGCATGCATTGCACCACTTTGTAACCCCTTGTGCCACAATATTCCTGCGCCAGGCATAATGTATGCTATGGGGGCGTTCCCCTGTTGGGGGGACCGCAGAAATGGTGCAGTGGAATCTAAGAGTTTCCACTGAGCCGTTTTTAGCAGCTATTTTTAATGCCTGCATAGAGCAGGCGTTAAAATGGGGCATACCATTGTTTTCAATGGGCCCCTATGTACTCTGCAGGATTACCGCCAAAATGTTGGTGCTAATCCTGCACAGTAAATCAATAATGGCAAATATTTTTAAGCAATTGCTCCTACCCTGAGCCATGGTGTGCCGTATATTAAATATGGCGCACACATGGCGGGCGGTAAGGGGGTGCTAAGGGCCGCAAGAAAAGTGGTGCTGCATTGGATGCAGCACCATTTTTTAAATTAGGGCCTTTATTTTTTGTTGCCACATGTGAGTGACCCGGATGGTACTTTTATCCTGCCTTAGACTGCAGAACTGAAAAGATATGAAAAGTGACAGGGAGAACACCTGCACTTTACATTAATCTAGATCAGAGGTCTTCAAACTGGGGGGGCGGACCCCCCTAGGGGGGCCTTAAGTGAACCCGGGGGGGCACCAGACTCTGGCCAAAAGCATCATTATACAGATAACAGGCCTTTGTTTTAAGCAGAAGCATGTTATTACATTTTTAAAAAGGTAACAGTACTTAACTGCAATGTTTAAATAGGTCTAGACATATTTAAACATTGCCATTTTTATCAAATAATTGTGAAAGATTCTGTGGGGGGGCCCAATGATTTTTATTTTTCAACTGGGAGGGGCGCGGCATTAAAAGTTTGGAGACCACTGATCTAGATCTCTATTATATTCACTATGGGGTAGATTTATGAAAGTGGTGCTGCACCTAGTGCAGTGGCACTTTTCTTGAGCTCTTTGACACCCCCCTAACACCACCATGGTAGTGCCGTATTTAAAATACCGCACACTATAGAACAGCGCTTTGCAGGATTAGCATAAAAACGATGACGCTAATCCTACGAAGCACCCAGAGGCCCATTGTAATCAATGGGAGCCTCTTTTTAACGCCTGCACTTAGAAGGCGTTAAAAATGCCGATAAAAATAATGCAAAGGAATCTCATAGATTCCTAAACACCATTTTTACAGCCCCCAGCACCAGAATGTCCCCCTTGCGTACATTGTGCCTGCCCTAAGGAGTTACAAAGTAGAGCAATGCAAGCATTGCACCACTTTGTAAATATGGCACTGCGCTTTTCCCTCTCCAACGCCACATTAGTATAAAAAAATGACGCCAATGTGTCGTTGGAATGGCACAAGGGCTCCATAAATCTGTGAGTGACAGTGAATAGCAGGGTTGCCCACAGCATGCCCTAGATATAGCAGTCATGGCAAATACTTCTTTGTAAACACTGGAATGAGGAAGATGGGACCTACAGGGATGGAGTGTGTACTGGCATTGAGGACAAGGGATATTTGCATGCCACTGCAAACGGGAAGAACCATTATAGTAGTCATTCTTCAGGAAGTCCTCCAGAGCGACAAGTAGGCATGTTCTTGATATAAGTCATCAGAGCAGGAACTCTGTTCGGCAACCCCAGAACAGAGAGATGATCGTCCATAGGTAAGAATTGGCCCATATGGCACAGGAGCAATTTATAGCATGCATGGTAGTTGCCCTAATTCCAGTGACACTGTTCATACTTTTCTCTGCAGATGACACGGGCAAACATTTATCAAGGTTGCTCGTGACATCTGCAGAGAAAAGTATGAACAGTGTCACTGGAATTATGGATCGAGGGAGGACCAAATTGTGTGTCAGAGTTAATTAAGTTCTGCAGCAACAAAACTCAAATTTGGCTGCATTTTTTATAGTATTTACTTCATTATTGTGTCATCTGTACACATATTAACACTGCCACCTCGTTACTTCCACATTAACACCCAAATACAGAAACAAGCATATTAAACTGGACTAGTCAATATTTACGAATGTCTTTCCATTGCACTTCAACTCACCTTGCTGACTTTTTAGTAACTTTTGATCAGTTTGAGCTAGAAACAATTTTATATTTAAAATCTGAAGAATATGCAGCAGAAGATGGATTACGTAAGGCAACTAATGCGGCTAGTCCATAATTATGTGGAAATCACAGCGGTCATAGAATCACATAATTGAGTGACCCTGAGTAGGAATAAGTTATACGACTGTCCAGAGTTAATGTCCTTTTTTTAGTCATTATTGTATCGTTATTATATTTCTTGGAACTGATCTTAGAGGTTGCTCAGTTTTGTGAAGCCTACCTCTCAGAATAGATCTGTGTCTGTAGATAGGGAATAGCCAGGACTTTACTTTCTTTCTGAACTTCAGATGGTCTTGTTTGTTTCTAATTTTTGCTGGTAAGGAGTTCCAGAGTTTTGCTGAGCTTAATAAGATGGTTCAGCAAAGGCTCTTCTTTTAGTAGGAGGAGATGGACAGATGAGCGTTTAGAACTGTATGTTAAGTGAGTGTTTCTGGAATGTAGCGTGGAAGGGCAATTGGCCCTTGCCTTGAATGGCCATGCAAACAATGTAGATCATCTTGAAGGCAGCGCATCTGGCTGTAGGTAACCAACGGAGAACTTGAAACACCTGTGTGATGCCTTTCCCTGGATGAATATTAATATTTTTCATTTCCAAATAAAAAAGAGTGGTACTCTTAGACAGGGGGCATTTTTATAGTCTGTGTGTGACATCACAACGGTGATAATGCCTTGTTGTTTCTTCAGGTGTCGTTGGTGTGGTAAGATGATTCAGAGAGTTTCCCTTGTGTAGAGGGCACTTCTTGTGATGATTCATTGGAGGGATTGGAACATGTTAGAGTCCATAATTACTTAAATATTGGTATGCTGAGCTTTTTTAGTCTCTATAAAGCCGTCTGGTGATGGACTGTCAATTTCAGATCATAACACATGAACATCAAGGCAGATTCAATCTCCCTCCTTCTGGGGAGGCCCATTTGATGTGGTGAGAGTAGACTGTTGCTCTCTACAAGGTTGAGGATCTGAGAAACAGCAACTCTATCAATTACATTTGCTCAATTGACGTCTTTAGAGGAAGGTCTACTGCTGGTTGGGTCTGAGGGACCAGGGTTCTGTGTTTTTTTTATATGGGGTCTGATGAAGGAGGTCTTGAGTTCAGAAGGGAGTGTTTCGGAGTCTAGGGAGAAATGAAGCACACATACCCATAACCTGTATTCCAATCTGCCTTAACACTGGACCTCAAGTTATCCAGAGGCAGGCTAGGTACCAATTATCAAGTGTTCCTTCCCATGGAATCTGATGCAATGGTTACCAGTAGAAGCCAAATTCTTAAATCAAACAGCTGACATAAACATTAAGGGGCATATTTATACTCTGTTTGCGCCGAATGTGCGTCAAAATTTTTGACGCACAATCGGAGCAAACCCTGCCCCAGATTTATACTTTGACGTCCGACCCCACGGGCGTCAAAATTCCATCATGTGCATCATTTTTTGGAAGGGGGAACCAGCCAAGGTAGGCGTTCCCTCCCAAAAAATGACTTTAAGGCCTGTGCCCCTTATTTATACTCTGATGTCATTTTGACGCACAGGAGGGGGCAGACCTTAAAAAACGGCGCACAGCCTGATGGGCGCCGTTTTTTAACACCTGGGTCAGGGCAGGCGTTATGGGACCTGTGGGCTCAGAAGGAGCCCAGAGGTGCCCTAACCTGCCCCCAGGGACACCCCCTGCCACCCTTGCCTACCCCAGGAGGACACCCAAGGATGGAGGGACCCATCCCAGGGAAGGAAAGGTAAGTTCGGGTAAGTATTTTTTTCCGATTTTTTTTGTGGCATGGGGGGCCTGATTTGGGCCCCCCTACATGCCACTATGCCCAATGACCATGCCCAGGGGACATAAGTCATGGGCATGGCCATTGGGCGAGGGGTCATGACTCCTGTCTTTGCTAAGACAGGAGTCATGTCAATGGAGGTTGGGCGTAAAAAAAAATGGCGCAAATCCGGTTGAAGGCCTGAATTTTGCCTCAGACCTGACTTGCACCGTTTTTTTGATGCACAACCCCCATTTTCCCATACGCTGGTGCTGCCTGGTGTGAGTCATTTTTTTTTATGCACACCAGTCCGCAGCGCCGGCTAACGTCATTCCATTAATAAGGCGCCCGCATGGTGCGTTGGAATGGCGTTAGCCGGCGGTAAACTTTTTGACGCACAACTGCGTTGGCGCAGTTGTGCGTCAAAAAGTATAAATATGGGCCTTCCTAGTACCAGCTGGATCTCTACAATATCTGGCGAAGAAGTTGTATTACTTAGGGGAACTTCACTGTCATTGGAGCTCTGAGATCTTCTCCTGGAGCCACTGCTGTTTAACAAATATTCCACTACACACCAATCTTTGTCTGGGTGAGCTGTGGTTGAACTTAAAAAATCTGAAACTATATCCTTCCCCGGCTTCGCATTACATAACCACTATGCTGCAGGAAAGACTCAAAACACCTTCTTTTTAATCTGTAGTTTTAAGGCAGATCATAGTAACTTACAACTTTTCCTATACATGTATTATTAGTATCATCTGTCTAAGTCTTTATATCACAAAATATCATCTTATTTCCCCAAATCGTACTATGATGTGCTTTGCTTTGTAACACTAAGTTCTATATATTTCCATGTTGCTATGTAAAGTGTCTTGACACCTCTGGACTGTTGTCACTCTAAAGTTAGGGGACCAAAATAGCTGGTCATGATTTCAATTTCGAGGTGAAATAAGACACTTACCGGATCGAATAGGGACCACTACACCAATAGCTTCCAGGTAAGGGCTCATCCTTGCCTTTTAACCAAGACATATGGGTCACTACTCTGAAACCAACAGTGAAATGGGAAGTTTGAACATATTTTTATTGAGCAGTGAAAATTGTCAAATCATTCCCTGCAGTGTCAGAGGCTGTAAGGGTGAGGGCAAGACTATTGAGGCTCACAATACTCACAGACTTGTAACAGCCTCTGCAGGTTTTCAATCCTCTTGCAACACAGGTATCTGGTTTGGTTCAGCACAGCTGTACCTCCTGGTTGGTTCATTCCACATAGAGCTTCTTCTGCCTTTTTGTTTTGCTCTTTTCCTCCCAATCAGAGGCCAGTTTCTTTCCACCCTTCACTTCTCCCAGGGCAAGTCACTGTTTCAGGGCTACTTTCAGAGTTCTAGGCATGCACTCACATTAGTAGGGGGTGACAGGAACTTTAAGAGACCTGTTCCTACTGATCCGCTTGTAGGACTGGCGAGCAGCTGAAACATAAGACTACTCTTAACCAACAGGTGACTGAGTAAAAGTATACAACATTGAGAATATAATGGGTTTCTAATTCCCACTAAAAAAGTAGCTATTAATAATGCCAGGTAGATAATACTAATAAACGGCCACCACTGACTCTTGGACAAGAACTCAGGTTAGGGTTCAGGACAGAAATACAATGTCACTGTGACAAGAAAAAAATTATACTGAAAAAGTTAACAAAATTATACACAGAGACTGAATTAAAGAGACACCATGGCAGGCATACAAGCATATTCGAACATAAAGGCATCTACAGTGAAATCAAAGTCCCATTGTTGACACTTATAAGTGTTGTTTGCATTTATATGATACCGAACTTCTATAGAAATAACACACCATGGAAAAGTTCACAGCAAGCTGAAAGCCTGCATACCCATGTCAGATGACATACACACGCTCACCTTAACTGAAACAATAGACACACAGATCACATGCAAATGGGTGTTGTTTGAAGTATGCTCAGCTTAAATCCCGTGAGGAGCCCACCTTTGCTGGGATACTCCACAGCCAGTTGACACCCAACAGTCCCAACAGGCCTTTGTGAACCACGTATTATTCGATGTACACTTTATTTCAAAATAACAAATATAACATGAGACAATTAACTGGAAAATGCTCGGAATATGTGGAGACATAAAGATAACATTTAGCCTAATGATATCAGGAAACCTGAACATCATAGCTGCCAAGTTTTCACATTGCTTATGTGTGGCATTTTGATGTTTTCAATGTACTTGTGAGTAAAATTCTACTTCTAAGTGAATGACAGTTAGGGTCTCATCTACAAACAATTGGCGTAGGGCAGCGCTGCAAGACATTTTGCTGTGCTGCCCAAAACCAATTTGAAAGGGCAGGAATGCATTGTATCTACAGCAGGCAGTGCATTCCTGTCCCTTTAGCCAGCGCCAGAGCACAAATTGCAGCCTAGCTCCAACGCAGGCACCCTTGCACCATTGTGCAAGGGTGTCTGTGTTGTTGGCATGATTGTTTTTGTGCAGGAAGGGGCACCTTCCTTCACAAAAACAATTATAAGAGGGTTTTTTCTCGTTCTATGTGTGAGGCAGAATGCAGCACATGTGGAAAGAGCAAACAATTAGAAGGAATGTAAACATTTTTCATCTTTACGCCTGATCTGTTGAGGTGAAAGTTTTTGGTGCTGCCTCAGATTTACACTGTTAAACCTGGCATCCTTAGAGTGGTCTTACCCCAGACTTTTTGCCTTTCTCCTCCTGATCATCATTTTGTTGGCCTTAGGACTCTGAGCACCTTACCACTGCTAACCAGTGCTAAAGTGCATGTGCTTCTCCACTAAAAGGTGGTAACATTGGTGTATTCACATTTGGCTTATTTAATTTACATGTGCATCTCTTGTAAAGTAGTATACCATATACCCTGGGCCTGTACATTGAATGCTACAAATATGCCTGCAGCACTGATTGTGCCATCCACTTAAGTAGCCCTGTAAACATGGCTCAGACCTGCCACTGCAGAGCCTGTGTGTACAATTTAACTGCCACACTGGCTTGTCATCTCAAATCCCTTGATAAGCCTTAAACTCCACTTTTCTTACATATACGTCACCCCTAAAGTTGGCCCTCGGTAGGCCATAGAGCAGGATGCCGTGTAAGCATAAGGCAGGACATATACTTTTAACTTTCATGTCCTGGTAAAGAAAAACTCCTAAAGTCGTTTTTCATTACTGTGAGGCCTGCCCCTCTCATAGGCCAGTATGGGAATTCCTAATAATAACTTTAAGCTGTAATTTCTGGTCTGAGAGGAGTAGCTGCACCACGTTTTGTACCACTGGAATGATATTGAAAAATTATCTTCACAGGTAAAGTTGGATCTATTATTAGTGCCACTCTTACAATGTTTCCAGTTATCTGCACTTACTGCCCTGTATGCCTACGGCGTATATCCAATACACGTCTGGCTTGAGCTAGGTGACAGCTACCCTTGTGCATGCCCTTCTGACACCCACAACACATGATACTTAGCTATATCTGCATTCCTCTGCATACTGGTGGGTCTTCCTGGGGAGGAGGTTAGGAAGGGCTTCCACTTAAATTACAAGGGATAGTGGCCAAAGTGCTAACAAAGGATCTGATTACCTCCCACTGTTAGTCTGGAGCTGAGGCTGATCTGAATGTGGGACCTGTGCACTTCGCAAGAAAACTTTGTAGTCACCCCCACATCAAAGGCACTTTCAGTACTGGGTCATGACCCGCTACACTTCTAGAGTCAAGGAAATGCTGCTGGAGTAAAGACTGCTGTGTGCCAGCATTGCCACTCTGCCAGGATTGACTGCTTCCAGGAACTGTTGCCCTGTTCTGCTGTGACGCCCTGTAGCCTGCGGATCTCTGCCCAGTAGCTCAAGACTTGTTCACCAAACCCAGAGTGACTCCAAGCAGCTTTTTCTGCCCTTTGCCGATCACTACTTCAATCATCCAGAGTGGCCCTGCTGATCCTTTGCAGCGTGCTATTTCAATTCACCCTGAGTAGCTTTGCCAAACTCTGCCGTTGTAACTTTGATCACCCAGAGTGGCCCTGCTGAACCTATGCCGCTAGCTACTTCAAATCACCAGAGCGGCCTTGCAAAACTCTGCTGCTTGCAACTTTGATCGCCTAGAGTGACTCTGCTGAACCTTTGCCGCTCGCCACTTCAAATCACCCAGCGACTTTGCCAAATTCTGCCGTTAGCAACTTTGATCACTCCGAATGTCTTTCCTGAACCTTTGCAGCTCACTACTTTAATCACTCCGTAAGGCTTTGCCAAACTCGGCTGCTTGCGTCTTTGGCTGTCTGGAGCAGTTCAGCCAAACTTGGCCGTGTGCAGCATTGACCACCCACAGCACCCTCGGTAGCTGCTGCCACCCATATTCTCCTTACATCTAGAGCAGCCTTGCTAGACCCGTACCCGTAGTGGCGCCGGTGCTAGCAGGAGCGGCATTGCCGGGGATGCCCAGGCTGCAGTGTGAGCAGGCAATGCTGGAGTGCGGGGCCCACAGGTCATGGTGCGAGCAGCGCCTTGGTCAAGTCTGATGACGGTGTCAGTGAGACCAGGGTTGTGGTGCGAAGTGGGGCAATGAGACTCCATGCACATTGGCAGGTTACGTGCAGGCCAGCGGCGTTGTTGGCGGCGTTGCAGTGGTTTCTCCTCTTGAACAGCACAAACCACACAGTTCCCAGTGCTGCAGGTCGAGGAAACTGAGGTCTTTGGTGTCTCTGAGACTCCCAACAAGAGGCAAGCTGTACTCTAAGCCCTTGGAGAACTTTCTCAAGCAGGACACACAGCAACGTTCACCCTTTGCACTCTTTTCAGGCAGAAGCAGCAACTACAGGCCAGTCCTGCAAAGCAACACAGCAAAGGGACAGTACTCCTCCTCCAGCTCTTCTCCTTGGTAGAGGTTCCTCTTGATTCCAGAAAGATTGGGGTTTTGGGTCTTCTTTTTATACCCTGTTCTGCCTTTGAAGTTGGCAAACTTCAAAGCAAAATCTCAAGATCCTTCCTTGTCCAGGCCAGGCCTCAGACACACACCATGGGGTCGTAGACTGCATTGTGTGAGGGCAGGCACAGTCCTTTCAGGTGTGAACGACCACTCCTCCCTCCCCTCTAGCTCAGATGACTCATCAGGATATGCGGGCTCTGCCCCCACCTCTTTTTGTGTCACTTTCTAGAGAGGTGCTAAACAGCCTAACTATCAAACGGACCCAGACAGACATTCCACAAACAGGCAGATTCACAGAATGGTTTAAGCAAGAAATGCCTACTTTCTAAAAGCAGCATTTTCAAACAGACAATTTAAAAACCAACTTCACTAAAAGATGTATTTTTAAATTGTGAGTTCAGAGACCCTAAACTCCACATTTTTATCTGCTCTCAAATGAAATCTGCGCTTTGAGGATATTTAAAGGCAGCCCCCATGTTAACCTTTGAGAGATATAGGCCTTGCACAGTGAAAACCAAATTTGGCAGTATTTCACTCTTACGACAATTAAACACACTAGTATATGTCCTACCTTAAACATACACTGCACCCTGCCCTTGGGGCTACCTAGGGCCTACCTTAGGGGTGCCTTACATGTATAAAAAGGGAAGGTTTAGGCCTGGCAAGTGGGTACACTTACCAAGTCGAATTGGCAGTTTAAAACTGAACACACAGACACTGCAGTGGCAGGTCTGAGCCATGGTTACAGGGCTACAAATGTGGGTAGGAAAACCAGTGCTGCAGGCTCAGTAGTAGCATTTGATTTATAGGCCCTGGGCACCTCTAGTGCACTTTACTAGGGACTTACCAGTAAATCAAATATGCCAATCATGGATAAACCAATCAACAGTATAATTTACACAAAGAGCATATGCACTTTAGTACTGTTTTAGTAGTGGTAAACTGCCCAGAGTCCGAAAGCCAACCAAAACTGGTCAGAACAATTAGGAGGAAGGAGGCAAAAAGACTGGGAATGACCCTGCAAAAAGGGCCAGGTGCAACACATCTGTATTGTGCTGATTTTAAATTAAGCAGATAAACAAACTTTCTACATCAGTGTGAAGTCTCTTTTTGTGGTGTACCTCCTGTGATTATTGTGTGTGTGCTTCACAAATACTTAACACATTGCTTTTTAAGTTAGGCCTGCCTGCCTCCACTGTGCCAAGCTATCAGAGGGTGCAAATTTATGGCATGTAATTGGATTGGCCTTACTAGGATTGTGGTCCCTACTTGGACAGGTTGCATATCTCTACAAATAAAGACCCAATTTCTAACATACTCTAGGCTGTAAATCTGGGGCATTGTCAAGAACCTTGTGTGTTGAGTGGGAACACGTCCAGCAATGCTTGTGGCATGCCTCCCTGACACAGTGTGATACAACGCAGTGACTTGCGCTGCGTTCCCTTACACCATATCTACAAGCCATGTAAACCCATGCAGGGTAGCTTTGCTTAGCCTTATAGATATGGGTCTGCACTGTGTGCCACAGGAGTATCAAAAAAGTGACACTCCGGTGGCACACATGGTCTTATAAATACACCCCTTAGAGGGACACTTTCTCAAAAGTTAAACCAAGCAATAGAGATTGAAACAGAAATCCATGCCACCAGAGACCTCCCACAATATTGACTAACCACTCCAGCCAATGCCCTGAGATGATCATGATCCTAGAGTCCTATGATAACAAGGTATATGATAACAAGGGAGTACTATTTCACATATCTTATTGTTACTAATGTTGAACTTAATGTAGTTATGCTTGAGTTTAATGCTGGTGACATGCATCGCTCAAAACTCAGGTGCAGAAGGTCAAAGTAACTCCTGGACGGGTGGGGAAATCCATTTGTGTCTCAAAGGATGAGGGTGGGGATACATACTCCCTACTATAAATACAATAACCACTAAGGTATCCCTGTTTTAGAAGAGGCAACTCTCACGAGAAGGTAAAAGGCGGGCTATGCCTAGAGGCCACCTCACTCATAGGTGGGAAAAAGGTGAAAAACATTTTTGATATAACCCTCCCCCACTCTAGTAGAGGAATACTTCACCATCGGGTTCACCCTGACTCCTAAAGATCAGGGTGGGCTCGATAGTGTTCCAGGGAGCGCTTTCACTATTTCTGTACAGGGGAATTTCTTTAGCTAGATAAAATTCCTCATCCGACCCTAAGGTATGCCTTTATCAATGGGGAGGAAGGAAGAGATTAAACAATATATAAGAGGGACATTCGGGATATTGTCGTCCTATGACCCTATTAAAATGCCAACATGTTTCCGCTCTACACTAATGGCCTAAAAGGGTCCTGGGCATTCGTCAGGGGGAAATTATATTATTACTCCCCCAGTGATGCACTCTTGTGTCCTGTTCAGATAACATGTGGCATGCAACATAAACTTTTTGCATGCAATGGCTATGGAGTACTTCCCTTTCTGGAAGGACCTGAAAACCAACAGCATACAGCATGGAGATTAGTGCCAAAAAATGTGTGTTTATAAAAGGCATGCTCTTGACCCCCTTATGAAGGGTGCATTCCATAATGCAAATGGTGACTAATGCGCTGCTCAAATTTAAAGTGTTGCACTCATTTTTAGTATAGTATCTCACATTGGCAATGCATCCTCAAGGACGATGTGAGGTCTGTTAAAGAAATTGCCGGTGTGGCATTAGGAAGCATAACACAACAATCCGCTGCTTATTATGTGGTTAACTGTTGGAATGGAAACGTACTCCTATTGTTGGAATAAAGTGTTGAAAAGCAACAATCAAATACCCTGGGTGATGCACTAAAACCGGGCCCAGGATGCTTGATTTCCAGTCCAGGAAGGACCTGGCCTAGCATTTCGGGCTGGACTGTTCCCATGGGTAGCGGGATCAAGACTGATTTTCATATGTCTGGGTCCAAACTAGAATGGTGTTGCAAGCGAAAAAATTATGGATTTAGGCCCATTTCTGTGACTGGGGGTGAATGTTTGAAATTGTTCACCATCAGTCCCTCGTTTGTTCTTTTTGCACAGGAAAATATAAGTTCACTGTGCTGATGGAGAAAACTACTGAACTTAATCTTGCAGATAGGTGGCTGTAGGGACAGGAATGTTCCATGCATGCTAGATAAATGTAAACTTTGCTCTAAATTACTCAACAACTTTGCTCTAAATTACTCAACTAGAGTGAATCTAGTATATCAACTTTCTTTTGGTCCAGCATACACAAAATCTTGTGTGCCATTGAGGCCTAGGTCCGAATTTGACCATTAGCCCCACAACCTTTATCTGAGGTTAAGCAAATCCGTTCCTCTTGGTGACACAAGACTATGGTCTGTGTGCCTCACACGTGTACAGTAAGCAGTGGAGGCAGCATAATGTTCTTGAATCCTTAGTGTGAGACGGACCTTTTTCTGTTCCCAAAGCCGACCATAATGCCTACGTGCCCACTCATTAAAAGCTCTCCTCATATGACCTACCTATTCAGACGCTGACATCCATTGTGTGTGCCAAGTGCATATTTTGTTTATGGTTGTACGGTGCCTGCTAGCAGCAACCTATTTTGATTATGAGTGTAAATATGGCATAAACCAGTGAGATACATTTTGGATTACTCTTGGTTTTGACATGGCACAAGATGGAGGTGCTGATACAGTCATCCTGAAAGAGTGGAAGTGTGAATTGTCTGCACTGCAGAAAGAAATTGAAATTGTAAAAAGGAGCCACCATAACCTGGTTCCTAAACTGTAGACAGTGGTCCACGTCCCCCATGGAAACTTTAAAAGCGGCACCCACAGCTTCCAACTTTGGTTCTAGTTCCAAACTGTTGCACTGACCAAGGATTGGGTTACTTTGCAGAGTATTCTAAGAGGTGCTGACATAAAAGGACCTTATGGCTGATTGCCTGTGTCTCATAGGTGAAGGGATATTGCCTGGAATTACATGTCTTGCTGGAGAAGCAGGGGATCAAGTTGAGACCTCGGAGGCCTGCCTGCTAAGAGTGAATAATTAAAATGCCTTGTCCCACAAGAGCTGTCTCATTGAGGATGAGACGCTGTGCCACTGAGTCTGAGAGTTGAGCGGCCAAAAAGAAGTAGTTTGCCTTTGGGAAGGTGCCTGGAGCCTACCAGCATAAATTCTAGGTCACCACATGGGAAGCTGAGGGACCTGTGCTAACTCTGCCTTCACCTTATCCATCAGTGGCTGGTGCACATAGAAGGAGGTGGGCCACTGATAAAAGCCCTGGTAACTTCAAGTGTAAGACTCACCCTGTGCAGAAGAGCAACGGCATGCCTCTGTTTGGATAATACAAGTGCACACCCACAATCAAGTAATGCAAATGCCTAGAAAGCCTTGGCTGTCAATTGACTAAACTGAACCTCGTGGTGGGACTTTGTGTACTACTCGAAACCTGTGTACCAGAACTGTGTAGAGAAGACTATGGACTCTCCTATGTATTACATGCTACAGGAAAGGTGCTCGACATTAGCCATAGTGACCCTACACCAGCAGTTAAATCGAGAATACTCATTGTTAACTTTGTAGGTAACCCAATAAATCCCTGTAGTATTCTTCCTAGAAGTGCTGCATCTTTTTATGCATCATGTTACATTCTCGTATGAGTAAAGTACACTATTTGCTAAAATGAAAAGTACCATACTTGATGTTTACTTGTTGTTCTATTGGGTGACTGTTTAGTTCTGAGTCTCTACCCCTTACGCAACCTACCTGAGATACCTTGAACTCCTGAACCTCAATACCCTGAAGGTCAGGCACAGTATGTTTGTAGTTGACCAGGTTTGCAGTGCTATGGTAAGAATGGCCCCACGATTTTAGTGGTAGTAAAAAATCCAAACCACCATGGTTAGGGCCCAGTACCCTCCTATGTGTATTGTGGTGTGCCAGATGGGTTCTGGCAGTCGCTTTGCAAACTATTTGCAGGGATAAATTTAAGAGAACAGTTGTAAGCATCGACCCCTTCACAAGACACAGATTTTTTATGTATACTCCTGGACATTTCTGTGGCTCACCACAAAGTCTGAAATCTTTACACACTGTAGATGTGTGTCTAAGAGTCCTTGATTTTCACGTATCTATTAGAAAATCTCTAACCTTATCAGAGGTGAGCCAAACTGACATATTGTTGCCCTGTTGTGAAGCTCTCTATGAATAGTCTACTGGAGGGGAGAACAGTTTCAGCTAGTGAACCCAGCTAATGAAAATCCTCAGGAGAACTGGTAAAAAATATGTGTATATTTTCGTCCAGTTTTAGAAGACGTGAGATTATCCCTAATGCCACGAACTCGATAAAAAGGAATACAAATGTGGAAAATATTTTAAACAAAACACTGCGTGCGCTGGATCAAAGAACGTGAGCGTTTGATGCATTGATTTTAAATGGCGACGCAATTCCGCTTAAAATCGTTTAGCGAATAAAAGGAACACCTTTTATGAAAACCACACATATTCTAGACAGATAGGAAGGACATCATGGGGAACATATTAATGGGAAACTTTTCAGACCTTTTCATGAAAGAGCCATACTTCATTAACCTGATAAATAAGAAAAAGCTAAGTTAACAAGAAAGTGAAGCCAACAATAAGTTAAAAAAAAATACAATTTTATTACGGTTATTGTATCACCGATGATACATATAATATCGTTATGAGGAAATTGTGCTATTTTGCCAAGCTTGAGGCACATTTATTTTCAGCTTGTAATTTATATTACCTCTTATATGTAATGCTTTTTGCCACAGCTGGTGTTTCTGACTCTTTCTGGAGCCTTCATGAGCAGTTGTGCCATTGTTGTATGTCACTCCATCTGCGTCAATAAATATGCGAACATACATATGGGTGTACTGCTGTAACATGAAGCAATAAGGGCAACTACCGTCGATTAAACAAAATGCTCAGTTTTACTCCCCAATTCCTTCTCTGATTTTTTCAAACAAACGGATTATACTGACTCCAGGCACAAATCCCACCCCCGCAGAGATCTTTCAAAAGAAAATAGAAAAAGTGAGCTCTGAATGCAGAAAGCTGAGAAGCACAGGCAAAAACAAATCCAAGCTAAACAAACATCAGTTCTCCGTGTGTCCCTTCTGATAGCACAAACATCTTAACTGTGCAGAACAAACAACAGAGCGCACTCTATTGCATCGTACTGACCTATGCCCATTTGCCATGGGCAAATTTCAACACAGAAATGCGAACTAGTTTACCTGAAGAGTTACAGCTTCTATTATGTTAGGTGCATCAACATTTACTTAAGTACATTTGCTAAGTTCAATCAGAGTAAACAGAGAATGCTGAATTTTTATCGAAAGGAATCCAAAGGAACTAATATGGTTGACATTGGGTGGAATCGTGACTCAGAAAAAGGTTAAAGCTTGGCAAGACAACACCATGGCAACCAACATCTGCCTGGAGTGTCATTCTGGGTTCATTGTCAGCATTGGTCCCTTTATCGATAGTTGTATTGTGGCTATTAGAAACAGATAATGTAATAGCAATGGTGTTCAAGTTAATATTGGCAAGTTTATGTTCGTGTGGTGCAAGGGCTTTGTGTTCGAGAGCATGAGTTTTTAAATGACAATAGTTGCTCTCCACAGAGCTAGAGCGTTTATAAAATGCAAGAGAACTTAATAGTATGCTATTTTTTATAAATATATTCACATGAAACATCCTCAAAGTCAAAAAGCATTTATAACATAACGTGCTATATGGCTCATAACTAACTCACAGCTAGTTTGGACAAAACAGAGATTATATTGTGCATCAAAACATATCTCATAATACTGTATCCTGGCGAAATGCCATGATCACGTACCAAAATCTTTGAAAAAAGTGAAGAACTACTGCATTCTATCTGGACTCTGGAATCAAACGACCTTTGCAAATATCTAAAAACTGTCCAGTGAGGCAGAGCATTTGTGGCAATTATTGCACTCATTTCTCGCATAGCTTTGTGGTACTTTTAGTAAAATTAATTTCACTTGTGCAGTTTCACATTGGTGGTCATCATAATAACCACAACAGTGGCCACTCTTGAGTATACCAATGGACAGCACTCAGGACTACCAACATTTCTTCAATATTTCTACAAAAACATACATAGCCCCTATACTCTCAGCACTCTGAAATTTCAAACTTACTCTGGAGAAAACTCACCACCAATAAACTGGAGAGTAAATGCTATGTACTATAACTATTGTGTGGTTGTAGAAAACAGAGAGGCACCTCACACTCCAGAGCACTGCAGGCATATGAATCAAATTTATTTCAAAGTCCCTCTAAGCATTTTATTAGTGCCAGGGTACCATGCTCTTGTGCAAGACTGTATAGTCATGTAGATAGAGAGTCTAACCATGTCACCTAAAAGCTATAAATCGAGTGCTTAATTTGTACCGGTGTTTCCTAGTGCTCTGCACTAGCACTTATTTATCATTTGAGGCCACATGTTGGTGTTGCCTATTTTTGAAGAATGCCAAAAAAGTGATGGGTGAAATGCTTAAATTAATATCAGCCACCGGTAATTATTCAGGGCTGTATTTCAGTCCATATTGGCCCCTCTCCAATAGGTACAGTCCAACCTAAACTTCCATACCTGGTCCTACCTAAATCAGAATGCAAGCCACCCCAGACAACTTTAGACCTACTTAGGACTCATCAGTGAGGTACAGCTTGGTTCCTGTGCCACAGTGAGTAAGGGACCCAGGTCTAGGCATATCTGTCCCAATTAGGGACTCACACTGAGGAATATGTTTATTTTTTTAGCAGAAAACATCAGCAGAGTTTTTTTTTGTTGGGCAAAAATCTATGTTTTTCTGCTTTTTTCATTCCTGCTCCTATTTATCAAAACTTTGCTAACTGACAGCCGTCATCACAGTTTAAAACATAGTTAATGAAGTAGGGTAGGGAACGTTTGACAACCTGTCCCACACTTAATACATAGTCCTCTTCTTGTCTGTCGAATAATCTAGTTGTGTAGGGAAATTTCACAAATAAGCAAGTTTGGGGGAACTTCTCAGTAAAATGTCAGTGTAAGTTATTTATTTCTGCTAAAGACACTACAACGATGACGTTTGAGTTATTTTGTTGAAAAAAAGTGAATTGGTTAAAAAGTGAAAAGGTGTTTTGTGCAAAACCAAATATTGAGGATTTTCCAATTCACGTTTTTTAATTCTTTTTCAAATTTCATAAGATTTACATTTTTTTTCGCACCGTTTTGGAAGATGTATGAACACAATGTCCTGCAATTTTGGTGCTGCCTGATTGAGAGTTATTGGAGCTAGAGCCAGAATAACTTGATTTAGTGTCTAGCTTTCACCTTCACAGTGCAGGAAGTTAAAGACTAAAATCAGAGGAAAAATAAACAGTTCTTTTAACTTGTAACAAAGTGCCGCTAATACAAAATGTAACGCAGTTTGCTTTGATTGTAATGCGTTGATTTTCTTCACTACTAATAAATCTGGTCAGAGTATTTTAAATCTGCACAGCAAGATAATTTACAAATGTAATGGCCACGATGCAATCCCTTTGAACTGATTCTAAATTATATTGATAAAGGGGACGGAGTTGCATTAATTTAAAACGAAAAAGCATTCAAGACTCATTGAGTGAACATATACAGTGGAAACGTGCAGTACAAAACCCTCAGAATTTATTAATCACATTGACAGTTTTTTTCCAGATGGGGTTCCCCTTCATGGTCTTTGACATCCAGCCTTAGTTGAAATCCCCATTTTGAGGTACCATCTGCTAGCCTTGGGAGACAGAATGAATGCCAGATGCGTTGTGATAAATGCAGATTTTCCAAATGACAGGTCCCATGTGAGTGTTCCTGTTGAAAGTTTTCAGATACATCCTAATCCCCTTAATCCACAGAGTATCGAAGCATATTTTTGTTCTTGGAAGTGGCCGAACAGAGTCTTCATTGAACAGTAGAAACAACTGTATGGAAAGTCTCATCTCTCAGAAGAGAACCTAGAGAGGGCACCCTCAGTTAAGCGTCGAGAGTCACAAAGAAAATAGCGAAGACAGCCAAATTTAGACATTTTTCAACACTTTAATTCCACATTCATTAGCATAGAAGAAACACGTTTTTATATCAGCTTCTAGTATAGCACCTACATCATAGGGAATAGCCTATAGTAGCTATCAACTGTTGCCTACAAACATTAGACACTGGAGGGTGACAAAGTCCGTTAGAATGGATTAAAGTTATAAGTATTTAACGTTATTTCACATACTACAAAAACATGACAACAATTTGTAAAGTTACCCTTGGATACGCTGACACAGAAAGTCGGAAACACTAAAATACCATAATCAAAAGAGAGGTGATCACACTCCCAGTATCTTGCCCCTTGCAAATAATGCATCATTTAAAGGACATAAAAAATGGTGCATTTCTCAAACTGGAAGCAGTGAAGTGTCTACAAGTCTATAGAGATTTAATCAGTGTTCGAATTAACACGTTTGCTGCAACCTCATGAAGGTGCCTTGGTTCCTGGTATATTTTCAATTATTATTGTTTTTAGGTTTTATATATAGAAATGCAGGCCCCTGGTGTCCATTTTTTTCTGTACAGGGACACGTGGGTCTCAGGTTAGGTTGACACAGCTGCTGAACAGGAACATCGATAGTTCATAAAAAGCCTACTCTACACCTGAAAGAAGTTTGATTATATCTGCTCGAGGGATAAGCAGTGTGTGTACAGAGCTGTTGTAGAATCAGAGAGAGTATATTATTAGGTGACTAACTCAAACTGAGCGGCGCACAATATATCGAAGGGTATCCAAACCTCGCAGGAGGGCTGCTGACAAAAGCCTTTTGTGTAGCATTCTATGATTTTATTCCACACGTTCTCGACTCCCGCAGTTTTGAGCATTCACATTTTTTACCTCGAAAATATTGTGCACATACATATTAAGGTTGGGAGTTCAAGTATTTCATATATAAGGAATTTAAATTTATTATCTAAATTTACAAAGAGGTGTGAGGTAATACATTGCCTAATGTCAGGCCAACGTTCAGTTATTACAAAAATGGCTTCATTCATGCTACAAACTTCATAAGCATGTTATACCATGTAACACTTTACAAGTCGATTTATAAATTATTTTGCCAACTGAAAACAGCAATGCTTTTTCTAACTACTTTTTCTAGGTCTTTCTACAGTTTTTTGCATGTCCAGAATGTGATTCAGTTTTTTTCATTGGAGCCCAAGTGAAATCATTCCAAGAGCTTTGACAGTCTTCGTGCATTTAAGTTTTTGCTATGTGTAAAACACAGTTAGATGCTGACTTTCTGAAAGCGTCTCTCAGTGTGAAGGCTGTGAAGGCATCCTGTGTAGCTCCCTGTATTCAGAAACTCACTGACGGCACTTGCACTAGTACAGGTCTACAGCGGCTTGGCTATGTTGGGCTTAGAGGGTTAATGTGATAGATACATTGGCAATGGTTGGCATTTGCAGATAGGCCGGAGTCTAATGCCAAATCTACTACATGTGATGCTGAAATACTAATGACTCTTCTATCACATCTCTCCTAATGCACCGTGAGACTTATACAATATGTTGCCCACTACATATTCCGAAGTTAAATAATAGTACCTGAAAAAAAAATTGATTTTTACATTTCATGGTCCCCTCTCTATATGCAAGTCACCACCCTTCAAAGATGTTTGAAAACTTTGCATACCCCATCGTTTAGTCCAGCTAAAGTAGAAACGACACCCTTCCCTTCATCTATCGCACCTTCAATCATTCCCCTTTTAACTCACCATCATCAGAAATAGCTGATTTCATTTTTCAATGAACTCAGAAGTGTTTTAGGAGTGATCTAGGAACTGACAGCAGTGGCATAACATTAGCCCCGTAAGGGCCCCAGCTCTAGAGGGCCCCCTTAGCACAGTACGCTGACTGGGTGTGGATGGTGTTATGTGGTGGGCCAGGGGGAGGAAGGGCCGCTTCCATGTACTTTGCAGGGGGCCCCCATCAAGTTTTGTTATGCCACTGCCTGACAGCAATTTTCAGGAAATCAAGAGGAAAATATGCATTTTAGGGTAAAGAAATCATGTGGGTGAAGTGAATTTCCAACAATTAAGTTTATAAAAGAGGTTATTCAATTCTTAAGGAGTGGCATGCTGAGGTTAACATACTCGACAACATAACTTCAGAGTGGCCAAACCTTGTGTTGGAGACCCTTATTTATTTTACGTTTCTTTCTGATTTTGTACTATACTTCCAACATTCATGAGATTCACTAATACCCTATTGAAATTTGCATTGAAATAGCCATAAATTGTAGATTTCTAAGTGTACGCCTAATATATCATACCTACTCGTGCTGACGAAGATGTTAATTAGAAATATTAATAAGTGTTCATACATTTTGAATAATAATAATAAAATGTAGAGAAAATTAATGTAGACAAAGAATGTGCACGTTTGAAAATGTGCCCTCGGAGAGTGGCTACCAAGATTCACAAAATTTACTAATAATATGAATAACATGAATGAATTATAGAAAATGTATTGAATAATGTAGTAGTATGTCATATTGAGATATATAATGTATGTTTTGCATTCAATTATAGAGTTAACTTAGCTGAAGATGTGGCCTAGTTTTGCCAGGCCTCATGCAGAAGCTGAATTACTAGCAAGATGTAGAGAAGCTAATGTGCTGAACTGACCCTGAACTGCCTTTTGTTTAATGAAATCTGCTCAGCAAAAATCCTATGCACAAACCGACGGACAGGAGATGGGGGAATCATAATTGTAACAAGGACTGTATAAAGCAGACAAGATGTACTTTCCCAGGACTCGAACAATGGAAACACTGACTGGAGAAGAAGATGCAACATTTTTGATACCTGACGAGCCGGATGATGAGGACATCGTACAATGAACCAATCAACAGTCTGAGAATCATGAAATACTAGAATCTACAGATTTGGTGTGTTTTATCCATTGATTATATAAATAAATGGGGGACAGTCTGGGTGACTTTGATATAATGACGTGACAGAAGGAGAGAGTTCAGATGTTAGGGGCGGACGTTGGAAGAGAGACCTTCGATATTGGGGAGAAGAGGTATGCGTTTCTTTCATTGGGCTCATGCTCTTGAGAGCCTGATGCAATGCTGATCGATTGATGACCTGAAGACGAAGACTGACTTTGTTGCTGATCTATACTGTGGATAGGTAGCTATGACATTGTGACTAATTGACTTTTCGTGCCTTTTCTTTCTAGGTACCAACTGCGCTGTTTTCAGGTTTTTTTCTCCTAGCTAGACGTTTTTCCAAATTTATGTTCCAAACTGTTTTCAAATGAAGTCCCACATGCTAATGCCAGTTTGGGTTAGGTAGGGTTCTTATTCTGAAACGCTGACATGTATGGTGACAACTGATTGACAAACTGATTTGCTGAACTCTGTTACTCATGTTAACATATTCATCATTGTTGGCTTATGTTGAGGCATTAGAACGCATGTTTTCTCAAGTTCTGATTAGATTATGTTATCGGTGGTCACTAATGAATTAATCTAATGAGTTGATTTGAATACATTTGAATTAACCTCATGACTTAGTATTGTAACTAATAGGGAATAAAAACTACTAAAACGTATACTGCTTTGTGGTTATTCATGACTAAAGGTCATGGTGTGATTTATTAACTGTTGATTAATGATTTGCTTAGTGGTTATTGATTCTTGTTTATTGACTATTGATGCACATTGGTTACACCATAGCTAGGATACTCCATGCGAATCAAAAGGTTCATCGGCCTATGCGTTTCCCCTTGTAAGTTTACTTACTAAGGACCAGGCGCGCTAGCAGTTTTTGTTAGCAGGTTGATGGTTAGTTTCCTTAGAGAACTAGTTATGTGGTGACCGATGGTTATGGTGGTAGATTAAATTAGGATTTGTTATTCATTTTATTAGATTTGAATTTTGTGTTTCGAAACGGCAATTGTGGCAAGAATGATGTCCTCTTAAGCCCAGAAATGACTTTCCCAGGTCCTGGATTCTTTAGGTAGAGTTGGGTATGTTCTCGGCGTCTTTGTGATAGTATAAAAGTGGTAGGTTGCGCTTGCAAAGGCTTATGCAAATCGCAGGTGAATTGTTATGTATGTGAGGGAAGTAGGGAATCTGCGTACTCCAGTTGAGGTTTAGTAGGAGTCTGCTTACTCTGCAGTATAAGAGTAGGGAAGTCATTGAACTTCATGTGTGTGTAGCGCTTTGTGCTAAAAAATTGTCCACGTAGTTGTTGGTGATATACGGACCCTGCGTGGTCTAAGACTCCGGAGTATATTTGCAAGTATAGGACACACCTGGATTTATGTTGTAATCTGTCTGGTTTAGTAGGTTGATCGGGCATGGTCAACAAGTCGGTGTGTGAGTTAAGTGGGTAAGATAAAATTTCGACTGAGATTTGGTCCTATGTGCACCAGGACAGACCCATTGATCAGTTGAGAGTGAAATTTGCGGGTCGAATTTTGCTTGCGAATGTTGGAGACTGAGAAAGAGGAATTGCTGCATGAGCGAAAAGGGCCATCAGTAAAAATCCGTACGGTCTCTGAAGCGATTGTGTACCTTCCTGTAGTAAACCAGCAGGTTTTTTTTGGTTATTGATTTTTGGTTAGTGCTCGCAATAATTTGCATTAGTTTGTGTGAGTAGGAGAATAGGAGGCTGAGCCGCAAGACTTTGTCAGCCGCAGTGTGTGAGTGTGACGTCAGAGTGAGCCGCGCTGGGATAGGTTGGTTAGTGAGAAGAGTCACGGTCGGATTAGCAGCCGTTGGTAAGAGGCAATTGGTTGGGAAAGCGGGAGAAAGGAATCTTGGGAGTAAAAGTCATTTCCTCATTGAATCGAATACATAAAAGATAGAAAAGATGACATTTTTTCAAAGTCTTTAGGAGTGCCATGAAGGGTGCTACATTCATTAGGGCAACAGTGGGGGAGCCTACCCCACCGGAAAATTCTACGGCTTATATTGTAACGGACGAGCGAGGTGTAGCGTCATATGTGTGGTAAAAGCAGTGGTGCAAATTGACTGCGAAACAGGGAGCTTTAGCATTTCCAGAGCATGGATCGTTTAGTTTGAGAATTTTGGATCAATTGCGAATGACATTATATGAGACAAAGCCACTTCCAAGGCCGGCACAGTTTGAGGCATTAGCGGTTTGGGAGCTTATAGCAAGACAGCAGCAAGAAATTAAATTCCAGAGGAGAATAAGGAAGGTAGAGAAGTCTTTAGCAAAGGCAATATGGGATTGGGAACAGAATAAGTGGAGAATGGCAATGTTGCAGGGTGTTAAGTTGTTTCCTTCTATCACAGAGGAAGATGAGTCGGAAGGGAAAGAGGATACTAGCAAGAGTGATAAGAGTTCATCGGGGTAAGAAAAAGAAAAAGACGTATGTAGAAGAGGAAGATTCAGATGTTGAGGATCTTATTACTCAGGTGTTGAGAGACCGACCTCCACCATATGCGATGCATGAAGGGGGTTCAAGTACTAGTTCTGCTCTTACTGCTCCAGCTCAAGTGATGGGGACAGTGGGACCAGTGCAAACAGATAATGGACAGATACAAAGGGTAGTGCAGAGTACTCCTAATGCAGTGACTACTTCGGTAGTCCAAGCACAGATGCACCCACCACTGGTACAGAGAATTTATCCAGAGGTACCAATTATTGAGACAACTTCGAACTTAGTGGTTCCTATGGAGCAAGTGGTTCTGAGGCCGATGCTAGTTCAGACTGAGCCGACTCCAATGTTGATGCCTCAGGCACAGCCACAGGGTTTGTCGAAGTTCACACCAATGACAGGGACACAGTCAGATGTGACACCAGTGGTGAATCAGAGTATGGGAGTGGCCCTTCCACAAAATGTGGGTATCAGAGCGACACCAGATGCAATATCGCTGCCAATTAGTGTTGGCCCAGTGGTACCATTAGTTCCACAGAAGAAGCCGATTGCATGAGAACAGGATGAAATATCACAAAGCCTCGTGAGGAGGGGGGTGAGAGAGCATGTGCAGGTGGTTTCATTTATGGGTCAGATCTTTGATGGATCTAGGCCACTAATGGACCTTAGTCCACTTGTTGCGCTTCCAGATGACGTAAATGGCCCGAGTGTAAGTCAGAGCTTGAAGCTTTTGGCATCACAAATTCGAGGAGCAGTGGTACAACAGGTGCCATTGTCAAATGCAAGTAACATTTCATTACAAGGATTAACAGCACAGCAGTTATATGAGTGGTTACCTAGTCTGACTACCCCACGAAACATGTCCAAGGGTGAAGAGAAAATTGATTGCGTAAGGCTGGCTACAGAAGTGACTGAACTGGTTGAGGGAACAATGGGAGTGAACAGGTTAGAGTATTATACCGAAGAAGAGCTGAGATATTTGTGTCCACGAATTATGAGAGAAGTGGGCAAGATATATCTGAAATTAGCAGACTTAGCAGAGAAGCATGACATAGAAACTGAGAAAACGAAGCATTTGAAATTAAGCTACAGATTAGATTTTGAGGCAAAAGACTTTGAACACATGAGGTCAGCTAGAATGAAGGCGCGTCTTAAAGAGCTATTGCAGAGTGCTCAGATCTGGGGAGCATTAGAGAAATGGGAAGGCAGATGGGCAAAGAAGATGGATAAATGGAAATTAGATTCACAGGAAGGGTCTGGAAGTATTCAGAAAGAAAAGGATCTGGTAACAATTTTACCAATGAGGGAAATTCCAGGAGGGCAGTTTGTTCACGTTCCAAGGCACAGGAATGATATTTTGTCATTCATAAATGATTATCCAAAGCTGAGGGAGAAACCGGTTGAATGGTACCAGCAGACAGATAGATATGTGAAGCTTTTGAAATGTCTGTGAGTAGACCTGAATGCTCTGTTATTGATAGTAGTGCCAGCTGATTTTTGGGTTGAATGCAAGAGAGCAGTGGATTGGCTGACGAGTGAACTGGAAAGAGATAGAGTTACAGGTGCACCATCACCTGAGGTGATGAAACATTATTATAAGGTGATTGAGTTCTGGAAGACAAGAATCTCGCCTAAAAATATTGATTGCCAGAGAACTGACAGGACAGTGTAGGAGGTAAAAGAGTCGATACATGCATACTATGAGAGGTTGCTGAAGGCGTTCAAAGAGTACAGTGGCAAGGAAGCAATTGAGCCGAAAGACATGCTACACCTTGTGTTCAGGTTCGTGGAAGGATTGAGACCTGAAATAGGTCAGATGATTAAAAGTCATTTGATTTGTTGGCAAGCAAAACCGATTGATGAGGTGTTGCAGTATACAAAATACTGTAGTGACAAGATTGAGTTGAAGCAGAAAAAGCTGAAGGAGAAAGCAATGGTGATGCAAATTAAGACAGCTCAAACAGGAGTGCAGGGAGCTTTAGTGCAGCAGATGCTGCAGAAGCAGGGAACTGTTATGTTCCAACCCCAGGCGAGAGACAGAGGTCGTGGAGCTAATATGAATCGTGGTCCAGATTTGAATACCATAGTGCTCCAAAATGATGTGCAGGGGATGAAAACGATGTTGCTGTATCATATTTGCAGAAACGTGGGACACTGGAAACGGGAGTGTCCGATGATGGTGCAGGATGGTGTTGTTCAGCAAAGTGCTGATGTCAATATGTTTCAAACTGTGAAAGTCCCTAGAATGAGAGGACTTAATCTGAATTTCCAGAATAATATGAATCAAGTGCAGAATTTTCAACCTATGCAGCAGATGCAAATGCCATGTGCACAAATGACACAGTTGCAACCAATGCAGCAGCAGGTTCCTGTGGTACCTAGACAGCAAATGCAGATACCTCAAGCCCTGATGGAACGGCAACAGATGATGCTTACTCAGCATGTCACGGGTCAGAGACAAGACAGAAGAAGTGTCACAGTGCACCAATTTCCATTACATAGTGAAAATGAAATGGATGTGTGAGAGTTCAGAAGAGGAGCCATGCATGCTTGCAGCGTCCCTAGAGGTAGATCAGAGAGGACCTTTTGTGAAGGGAAAGGTGATGGGTCATAGGGTTTCATTTCTAGTGGACACAGGAGCTTCGCGCTCTACAGTAAGAAGTGCAGATGTTCAAAATTTACCTCTTTTAGGAAGGACAGTACAGGTTGTAGGGGTAGCGAATAGACAGTTGAAAAATCCGATCACAGATCCAGTGCAGGTTGAGATTGGCAACTTCCAGGGACTGCACAAGGTTGTAGTTTATGACTCAAGTCCAGTATCTCTACTGGGAAGAGACTTGTTGTGCAAGACCAGATGTTTGATTAGTTGTTCAACTGCTGGAATATAGGTTCAGACGAATAGTGATGATGAAGAAGAACAAGCTCCTGAAACTGAGAAAGAAACCATTAATGAAGAGTACTCGTTGATTGAGTTTTTCCCAATGTTTACTGTGAGAGAATTACATGCAGAGTTGCAGGGAACAGTGCGGGAAAATGTGTGGGACCGGACAGGTAAAGATGTGGGTTTGATTAAGGGAGTGGAGCCAATTAAGATCACTTTGAAGCCAACTGTAGTGTTCCCACAGCTTCCACAGAATAAATTGGCCCAAGATGTTCTATTGAAAGTGACACAGATAATTGGAGATTTTCTGAACCATGGGGTTTTGAAGGAAGTGTTGAGCAGTCCATGCAATTCACCAATAATGGGCTGAAAGAAGCCTTGTGGGAAAGTACGAATTGTGCAAGACTTGTGAAAAGTGAATGACATGGTGGTCAAGTGTTGTCCCATGGTGCCGAATCCAGCAGTAATATTGTTTCAGATTCCATGCGATGCGGAATGGTTCACAGTGGTAAACTTGTCACAAGCTTTCTTTTCTGTGCCTCTCCATGAGGATAGTAAGTTTCTTTTTAGTTTAAAATTCCTAGACAGAGTCTACAGCTGGTGCAGGGGTACACAGAGTCACCATCCTTGTTCAGTCAGATTTTGAAAAATAATTTGGAGTCATTAGAACTTCCATATCAATCGACTCTGGTGCAATACATCGATGACTTACTGATTGCATCCAAAACGAGGGACAAGTGTAAGTACAACTCAATTGCCCTGTTAAATCATTTGGGAAAATTCAGACATAAAGTGTCACCTTTGAAATTGCAGTATTATCAAAAGTCAGTGAAATATCTTGGACACCAAATAGAGAAGGGGTCAAGGAGAATGACGTCACAGAGAGAAGTCAGAATGTTTCTGGGAATGGTAGGTTATTGTCATCAATGTATTCCAAATTTTGCTGAGATTGCCAAACCATTGCAGCAGCTGACACACACAGATGTTCCAGATCCCATTACCCTAGATCAGGATCAGATGAAGGCGTTCACTGAGTTGAGAGAGAGTTTGTGCAGAACTCCAGCATTGGGAACGTCAGATTACACGAAGCCATTCATATTGTTTTGTTATGAACGTGATGCCTGTTCTTTGTCTGTCTTGACACAGGTCCATGGAGGTGCATATCCCCCAGTAGCCTATTTTTCAGCTACCTTGGACCCAGTTGCAGCAACTTTACCAGACTGTTTACGTGCAGTCGCCACAGTTGGTCAAAGCCTTTCACACTGTGAGGGAGTAGTGATGGGATACCCTTTGATGGTAATGGCACCTCACTCTGTTGAGATGTTACTGACAAGAACGAGAACACAGTATTTGACTGGTGCCAGACTGACAAGGTATGAGACAAGCATTCTAGCTGCTCCAAATGTAACATTGAAAAGATGTATAGTGCTGAATCTGGCAACATTGCTTCCAGGTAATACTGCTGAATTGTGCACGAAACCCAGACCTGATATCAGAGATACACGTTTGGAAGAAAATGACCAAATTGTCTTTGTTGATGGCTCATGTCTCAGGGATGGTACAGGAACACTGGGAGCAGGATACTCTGTGTGTACAATTACAGGTACTTAAGAAGCTTCTTGGCTTCGAAGTGTATATTCTGCACAAGTAGCAGAATTGCTAGCTCTTACTAGAGCATACCACGTATCTGCAAGACTGAGAGTTACCATCTGCTCAGATAGCCAATGTTTACTTGGAATCGTCCATGATTTTGGTCAGTTGTGGTCGCAAAGGGGGCTCCTAACCTCTACTGGTACAGCAGTAATAAATGGTGACAGAATAAAAGAATTGCTGTCTGCAATACAATTACCTGAAGAAATTGCCATGGTGAAATACAGTGAACATCTAAAGTCACAAGATTACATCTCACTAGGAAATGGATATAGGGATCAAGTTGCAAGGTTTTGCGCACTGAACTGTATATTGTTCAAAGACAAATGGGAACTGATGTCAGAAGAAGATAATACATGTACAAGTTTTGCATTAAAGGTGATTGATACTTTGGAAGAGTTGAAAACACTGCAAAATAATGTTGACAAAGAGGAGAAACGACTTTGGTCTAAACTAACTTGGGTTCAAAGGACTGATGAGATATGGGTTTCTGAGTAAGGTCAGATGGTCCTGCCAAACAGTTTATTGTTGCAAATGACCAGGTATTCTCATGGGCAGGCACACATTGGGAGAGATGCAATGGTTTGGTTATTCAAGATTGACTGGTTCAATCCTAGATTTAGGCAGGCAGCAGAGGCAATATGTCATCACTGTATAATCTGTCAGCAGTAAATGTGGCAAAAGGTCAGTGGTGAATTTGAGCCACATTGGAAGAGCAGGAGGTCTATTCAGCAGGATGCAATTGGACTTCATTGAGATGCCTGCATGTGGAGGTTTGAAGTATGTGTTGGTGATTGTGTGCATTTTCAGTCACTGGATTGAAGCATACCCCACAACAAGGAATGACAGTCTCACAGTAGCAAAGTTGTTGCTTAGGGAGCTGATACCATGTTTCGGGTTTCTGATCTCTTTAGAATCAGATAGGTGAACTCACTTCAATAACGAGGTGATTAAACTCTTATGTACAGCACTAAACATTGAGCAGAAGTTGCATTTTAGTTACCGACCTGAAGCATCAGGACCAGTGGAGCAAATGAATGGTACTTTGAAATCAAGAATTGCAAAGATGTGTGCGGCTACAAATCTGAAATAGCCAGATGCATTGCCTTTGGTGTTGATGTTGATGAGAAATACACCTGACAGGAAGACAGGGCTGTCGCCCCATGAGATCCTCAGGAGCAGAGCAATGAGATTACTAGCAGTTCCAGCCAAGGCACTTATGAATATATGGTGTTGGACTACTGCAAGGGTCTGGCTGATGTCGTTCGTTCTTTCTCTCAGCAGGTGCAGGCCACTACCCTGCCACCCATCCATGATCCAGGATACAGTCTGGGAGCCGGTGACTGGGTCGTTGTTTGAAAACACGCTCGCAAGACGTGTTTGGAGCCACGCTGGAGAGGACCTTACCAGGTGGTCTTAACAACTACGACTGCTGTGAAGTATGCAGGAATTCCAAACTGGTTTCACGCAAGTCATACGAAGAAGGTGGTATGTCCACTGGATTATGAAGAAGTGTTGTTGAGAGCACCAACAAGAGGGAAAGAGATTGCTGCACCTGAATCAGAAAGAGAACCAAGAGAGCCTGAAATTGAACGAGAGCTTGTGGAAGATGGTTCTATGACCCCTGTAAGAGACGAAGGTGAAGATTTACAGAAGGGTGCGGAAAAATCAATCTCTACGGTTACAGAAGGAGAGCCTAGCTCAGCAGAGGCTCTCCCAGAAGCAGTGCTGAAAAGCAGACAGAGCAAGGGCCAGACCAAGAGGGGGGAAAGCCTGTTGCAGGTCCATCAAAAGAAAACTGCAAAGAAAAAGAGAAAGAGAAAAGTCCAATCTTGAGAAGGATATTGACAGAAGGATTGAGAAAAGGAAATAGTTGGCCTGAATCACAAGTAGGGAAAATAAAGGAAGTGGTCATAAATGAAACAATAGAGGAAGACGTAGATCCCAAGAGAAAAGAAGAATTGAGTGAAGGAGAAATAAGTGGTGCTCTAAAGTTGAAAAGAAAGAGAATAGCAAGTCGGCATTACCAGGTCCTGAATGAGCATATACAACTACAAATGAATGGCAACACAAGGTTATGTCCTTTTGCTTTGATAGAGAGGTTCCGAGTCAGTATTTTGAGGTAACCTGAAGGTGTACAAGAAGCTGAATTGTTGAACCAATCTGAAATACTTGAAAGAGACTGTTGAAAATAAACCGGAAGAGACATTGATAAACTGATTTGACATAAAACCTGGATCTGACAAGCTGCTAATTGATTTTGACAAAGGCGAAGGGTTCCTGAATGTAAAATTGAAATGTGGGAGAAGAATTTTTCCTTATTTTTACTGCATTTTATATAAGAGTTTCTTCTGCTTTTGGATTCTTTACAGATCATGGCTGAGATAAATAATTAAGTTAGGAATGCTAGGCGCTGTAGATATATGAGCATTGGATTGGAGATTATTTGTGAGATTTTGTTTATAGTAGTGATTGTAGGAATGTCTGTTCTTGATACGAAAGGAGCCAATCGTATTTCTGTTTCTGAAACTACTACACTAACAGTTTTAGACAGGTTTAAGTTAGATGAGAAGTATTTGCATGACTATACTGCTGCTCAAGGAGAGATTTCTTCTAATGTCTTCTATCGCTTGTTGAGTGAATATGTTGAGACAATGGATGCAAGGGATTGTCTTGTGTGTATGCAAATTCCTTTGTCAGTAGAGGAAGAAGTTACGTACCACAGCTTACCATTAACCTACGGAATAAGCTGTAGTCTGCTACTAACAAGGTTCTATAATCAAGAGTATATACAGTATTTTTATTTTAACTTTGATGTGGTGTTTTCGTTTGTTCCTAATATTAGGTATCTGAGTGGAGTAGCTAAGGATCAGGATATAGTATTAGTTAGAGCATTCTTTGAGCCTACACTAACATTTGGAAAGGCTTATGCGCATAAAAATAATCTCACGTGCTTGCTTACACCTTTTGAAAAGAGCTTTATAGAGCATACTGATGATAGGAGAAAAGCACTAAAAGAGAAATTAGAGAAAGGTTTAGAGAAAAAGACTTACAAGAATGATTATGCTTACACTGCAATTAAAACGCAGGGGAAATTTGCTTTAGATGCATTACATGTAGGGAAGCTTTGTCTATGCAGGCCAAAATCACACACTGACACTTTATTTCTGTGGAACGAGTGAATGTAGGTATGTGTTTTTGTTTCAGAGTAAGTGGACTTTTATGTTGAATAGTCAGGACCCTGCGATTATATTTGTGGACTTAATGCTTATTATCGTCCTCCAAGAGGATGGTATGGGACGTGTTATTTGGAAATAGTGTTGCCCAAACATTTACCAGATGGAGGACTTGAAAAGGTTTTCGAAATTGACTGAATTACATCATAAGCGACAGAGGAGGGATTCCTCTTCTGCTGTTGTGGGAGATATATTTGGTGCTGTGATTCCTTCATTGGGAGTCATCCTAAATTCAATCAAGATACAAAAGTTGTCTACTATTGTGGATAACATGCTGACAAATTTGACAGGAGCAATACTCCTGACAGATACAGAATTAGCTGCGGATAGATCTATGATGCTTCAGAATTGCCTTGCTTTAGACATCCTTCTAGCGAAGGATGGGGGTTCTGTAAAATGATTAACTCTAGGCTTTGCTGCTCACATATATCTAACAATAGTAAAGAGATACGAGACTTACTTACTAACCTGACTAACTCAAGTAAGGATTTGAAGGAATTAAAAGAACCAGGTGTTTGGGAAAAGGTTGGTAAGGGATTTGCTTCAGTGGGAAATTGGCTTAGTAACATTTGGATGGGGTATTATTAAAAATCATACAGGGAATATTAATTGTGATTGCTTGCATATTAGGATTAAGAGGTGCATGTAAATCGTGTCAAAAGATTAAATTGAGAAGGTCTAAAAATAATCAGAGAAGGGAAGAGTGAAACAGGGAAACATTTATAGAGAAGATTTGAGAAGGAGACAAAACACTGAGGAGATTGAATTGTGAAAATGATGATGGTAAAAGCAGTGTGATGACATATTTAGTCATCAGAGGAGGAATTGCTGGTTCAGATATGTTAATTAGAAATATTAATAAGTGTTTATGCATTTTGAATAATAATAATACAATGTAGAGAAATTTAATATAGAAAAATAATGTGCACATTTGAAAATGTGCTCTCGGAGAGTGGCTACCAAGATTCACAAAATGTACTAATAATATTAACAACATGAATGAAGTATAAAAAATGTACTAGATAATGTAGTAGTAGTATGTCATTTTGAGATATATAACGTATGTTTTGCATTAAATTATAGAGTTAACTTAGCCGAAGTTGTGGCCTAGTTTTGCCAGGCCTCATGCAGAAGCTGAATTACTAGCGTGATGTAGAGAAGCTAATGTGCTGAACTGACCCTGAACTGCTTATTGTTTAATAGAATCTGCTCAGCAAAAATCCTACGCATGAACCGACAGACAGGAGATGGGGGAATCATAATTGTGACAAGGACTGTATAAAGCAGGCGAGATGTACTTTCCCAGGACTCGAACAATGGAGACACTGACTGGAGAAGAAGATGCAACATTTCTGATACCTGGCGAGCTGGATGATGAGGACATCGTACAATGAACCAATCAACAGTCTGAGAATCATGAATACTAAAATCTATAGATTGGGTGTGTTTTATCCATTGGTTGTATAAATAAACGCGTGACTAATTGACCAATTAGGAATTGGGGGATAGTCTGGGTGACTTTGATATAATGACGTAACAGAAGGCGAGAGCTCAGATGTTAGGGGCAGACGTTGGAAGAGAGCCCTTTGATATTGGGGAGAAGAGATTTGAGAGTCTGTCATTGGGCTCATGCTCTTGAGAGCCTGATGCGATGCTGATCGATTGATGACCTGAAGACGAAGACTGACTTTGTTGCTGATCCATACCATGGATAGGTAGCTATGACAATGTGACTAATGGACTTTTCGTTCCTTTTTTTCTAGGTACCAACTGCATTGTTTTCATTTTTTTTCTCCTAGCTAGACTTTTTTCCAAATTTATGTTCCAAATTGTTTTCGCATGAAGTCCCACATGCTAATGTTAATTTGGGTTAGGTAGGGTTCTTATTCTGAGACGCTGACATATATGGTGGCAATTGATTGACAAACTGATTTGCTGAACTCTGCTACTCAAGCTAACATATTCATCGTTATTGGCTTATGTCGAGGCATTAGAACGCATGTTTTCTCAAGTTCTGATTAGATTACGTTATTGGTGGTCACTAATGAATTAATCTTGAGTTGATTTGAACAAAGTTTGAATTAACCTCATGACTTAGTATTGTAATTAATAGGGAATAAAAATTACTAAAACATAAGCTGCTTTGTGGTTATTCATGACTAAAGGTCATGGTGTGATTTATTAACTGTTGATTAATGATGTGCTTAGTGGTTATTGATTCTTGTTTATTTACTATTGATGCACATTGTTTACACTATAACAAGGATACTCCATGCAAATCGAAAGGTTCACTGGCCTATACGCGCCCCCTTGTAAGTTTACTTACTTAGGACCAGGCACGCTAGCACACGTATACATGTTGATGTTACATGACCATAATCTACTATTTTTTTTTTTATAAAGCAACATTTATTGATTTTGCAATATACGAAAAATGCACTGTACAGTGCAATTGATAAAATACATTTAAAAGGAGAGGCCAACAGTAAAGCATTGTAACAACTACTCCATTCCATAGTATTCCCACCATTTGTCCCAAATGATCCTATGTTTTTGGGGGCATTGTTAGGTTTCTCCAGTTTTGAAAATCAATACTTGGAGGCCCGCCAGGCAACCAGAAAGGAAGGATTAGTGGAGTTCCAAGATTAGGCAATATCTTGTTATACTATCAAGGTGCCCAGCTAAAACAAAGACCACTTTCCTGTATATCGTCCCATGTCCTCAAATAGACCCCTTAAGGCAATACCAGTGGAAAGGTCAATATGTCTCTCCAAAACACGTTATAAGGTGGCAAAAAAAAGTTGATGCTCCTCTCAAGCATCTGAGGCATGCAAGGCCCAGGCATGCTTCCTCACCCACCACAGCCATATCAGCATGATGGTGAGTGCACATATTTAATTTGGATGATCTGGAGTCTCGCAGAAATCATCAGCACCTGAGGTTCCAACTTGGCGTCTCTCCAGATACTGTCATCTAGGGTATCCTTCTATGCCTCCATCTAGCTTTCAGCAGCACAAAGAGATCTGAAGAGTTATTGGCTAGGGATTAATAAATGCAGGGTATGCCCTCTTTACCAATGGGCCCCATACGTTTTTTGGCTTGTTAGAGGTTATACTTGGGAACATTATCAAGGAGGTTGTCACAGAACATTGGGGCAAAATATAGCTGGACAATTCTGTAGAACTTAGAATAATGAAGGTAGAAAGCTTGGAATTACCTCACATGAGACCTCCAACACACACATCAACCAGTCTTGAAATGCCAGTGATATCCCATTTACTAAAGCCCTTCATCCAGGTCACTTCCAAACCGTGAATACAGCTCTGGAGAGCTCAGGAGGGAACAAGGAATGGATGCTCCATACATCATATCTACCACTGGGTCACATCCCATGAAGGAGACCCCGCAAAAACAAATCAATCAGGACCTCCATCTGGGAGGCCTAATATTACATTTGCATGTCTACAACAGCCGTGCCCCCTCAAAAGAGGACTGCACAAGTTTACCAAAGGCAATGAGAGGGGATTGGTTGGCCCAGAGAAATGAATGTATGCTGATGTTGGCCAACCAATGGTGTGGAAGAACAAACTAAAAATTATTTCAAATTTAGGAGAATGTATAGGAACCTTGGAAGGACATTCTTCTTAAACAATCCTATCCAACCCAGAATACTGAGTAGTAACGTGGGCCATTTGTTAAGCTTTTCATGCACTTTGGATACAATGAGTGAAAGTATAATGGTTCAAGCAATGGTGGGAGCAAGTACGTATGAATAGCTAAATATTAAACTGAATCTGCAGGAATGGATCTGGACCTACCAATCTTTTGCCTCACTCCCCCCTGACCTTGACCAGTTTACCAATTGTACACGTCTAACATTAGAAGCAGCCACAGACCCATGACGTCTGAGAGCAAGTGGAGTAACACCATATCATCTATGCAATGCAGTCCTCCACAATGAAACCCCCATACCTGCATGTTTTATCTTATTATGTTGTCAATGGTTCCATTACCAGAGCACATAACAGGGGTGATAATGGGATGGCATCCCTGCTTGTTGCCTCCCTTGATGGGGAAGGTGTGAGAGTGGGCCATGTCCACTCTCAATTATGCCCTGGGATATGCGTATATAACACCTGGATATGGGAGATAAATTGCTGCCCAAACCCCAGTTGTGTGAGCATCCCATGAGGAAGTCCCAATCAGGGACTCAAAAGCTTTTTCACAGTTGATAAACATAATGCGCAAGGATCGAAGAGAGGGTGGTGGTACATCAGGGACGTGTGTAAAATGCCTCATGCAGCAATGAGGAATGAAGCAACATTCGTCAGGATGTTCCTGTGCTGGTAGTACCCTAACTAGCCTGTTGGCCAACACCTTGGCATAGAGCTTAAGTTCACTGTTTAAAAGAGAGATTGGATGGTATGAGGGGATTTCTCAGGGAGGGCACCCTGATTTCTGTAGAACTACAATCGTTGCTAGGTGAAAGCAACCTGGAAAGTGGCCTTTTGACATGTCATTGGTATACTTGCACAGCAACAGAGATTTCTGAAATTGATGGTATTTGACAGGGAATCCATCTAATACCGGCATCTTGCCAGGATTCATGTCCTTAAGGGCCTCTTCCAACTCTTCCCATTCAAAAGGCCGATTAGGCTTCTTTTTATCGGGTATGGAAATAGCTGGCAGGGGGGAGTCTGTAAATAAGGGCATGGATGATTCCCTCAATGGTCTTTTGGGTTTCATGTAAAGCAGATGATAATAATTGGCAAAAGTGTCCGAGATTGTCTCAGTATCTCTGACCCTCTCCCCATTGGAATATTTAATCCCGGGTGTCACCCGAATAGTGGTATCATGACTCACCAGACAGTAGAGTGGTTTTCTGGAGTTGCTGACTCACTTGTATAAACATCTGATGGAGCTACCCAGCAATGATGTGCCTCATTAAGGCACAGTTGTCTCAGTGCACTACATGACGGTGTTCAACACAGCCTCACATTCGAGCATGACAATGCGGGCCTCCAACTTAACAATTTGCTTTTATTTCTCCCTTTTCCACGCTTTAAGGTAGGTCCTGGCAATCCCACACATGCAGTCTTTCCAAGACACCCAAAGGACAGCAGGCGTGTCCCCTGACTTCTCATTTAATTTAAAGTATCCCTGTTCCTGAGATAAAAATTGGGTAACCTTTCTGTTGACCAGACACCAGGCGTTGAGCTGCCATATTGGGCAGTTTCCCACCATTTGTGCTCCCAAGTGGGTCACAGCCAGTTAATGGTCCAGGATCCCCTGAGGCAAGGTATGTGTGTCCATTGTACACAGTCCGCAGCAGGCAGGAAGATAAGATCAATTCAAGGCCTTGTTTTATGACTCACAGATATGTGGATATATTCTGGTTTTGTCACATTTCCAGACACGCCTTGCATCACAGAGCCAAAACCTGATGCCCAGTTAGACAACCTCGATTCCTTCCCTACAGTGGTCTTCTTGGTCGCCATGGAGTCAGCTGGGGAGATATCACTGCATTGAAGTCCCCCCTCCCGAGCTTAGGGATTTAATGGTATTCAGGGTTGAAGCTGCTAAATGTAGAGACACATAGACACTAATCATATTATAGGCTTGCCCTGGAATCACCCCCTGTGGATCAGATTCAGTTCAGGGGACACAATGGACAGCTTTTAATGCAGGATAATTGCAACACCTCACAACCCACACTACCTTGTGGCCGCTGCCATTTTGAGGTCGGCCTGCCCGCTGACAGAATGTACATTATTTTCTGCACTGCTCGTCAGTGGCTTAAATCCGCTGACAAAGGTGCAGAGGCTGACACCAATAACCTGCACCTCTGTCAGCCCTGAGTTCATTGTCAACAGCAAGGATGAAGGCTGATATGCACCTAGGGGAATAAGGGCTCAAAGGAGGATATCAGCCATCCTGGCTGCCCAAATCACACCCCTAGATTTTTTTAATCTAAGAACTGGAGGCTCCCACATGAGAATAAAATAGGGAAATGGGAGAGATGAAGGCCTGAGTAATGTATTTGCACTCTTCGTAAGAAAGGGATTCAGGATATTAGACAAATTCTCAAAGCCTGTCCTATGTTACTTACCTGGAGCAGTAGATTGCTGGCCAATGCTTCTCCATCCCAGTGTGTGAACTGCTTACCAAGCATTATCTTTTATGAAACCCACCTAAAGCATCTGATTGTCGTAGAATGTAATAGTTTTTTGGATTTATTGTTTGCTTATTTTTGACTGATTAACTGTTTTTGTGCTTAAATATGTAAATGTGCTGATGTTTTCTTGAAAATCACTATCAATTTTTAAATCAACTGAAGTGAACTATTAGTGCTGGTTGTTCACTTAGCACACAATACATGAGTAAGTGTACTTGAATGTCATTTGCACTTGTAACTTTTTCTCCACTGGGTATTGTTTTCTGTAGAGACAACCCTTACATTACACCTGCATTTCTCTGTGAGGATGCAACTTCCCTATTCCTCCATCAGAGGAAAACACTTAAGTCTGCCATTTGCAGAAGCTGTTCTGCATGTGGTTCCAGTGTATTAAACATCAAGCTAAACTTAAGTCAACATCCACAAAATTATGCTTTGGATGACTTCTGAAGCTTGTTTATGAACAGCTCTCCCCTTCAACCTTTGTAACATAATTGTTCATGTATTTTCCCTCTTTTGATTATAGATCTGCTCATGTAGAAAATGTATCAAAATATGTGTATTTTTCCAAACAAGTGAAAATCCACAAAAGATTACAACCCACCAATTTCTTACCATTGGTTGGCTTTATTGTCACTCTCTTTTGCCTGCTTCTTGTTTGTTGACTTTCCTTGTCCACCTTGTGATTGTCCCTCCCCTGAACCATACACTCCTTACCACCCTATTGATTAGATGTTATGTGTCCTTCCACTGCTCGCTTTTAGCTAAGCATACCATCAGAGTGTATGTGTTTTCCAGTGATCTCCCTATTGTGTTTCTCTCCCATCTAAAACACCACTTGGTGCTTTGTGTTTGCCCTTTCTCTGGCAAACACAGAGCCACTCTTGCTCTCACCCATGAATGTCTTCCCCTGCATGCCCTACCTTGTTGCTGTGTTCCTCGTGTGCATTTCCCTTCTGTGTTGCTGTCTTCAGATTTCTCCCTCTAGTTTCCCACCCCTCTCCTCCATTGCCGTTTATACCTTCCCCATTATTTTAAATATTTTTAAGTATGAATTTTTATGCAGCAGGTCTGACAGCAAACTAGAGCTAGCTGTCTACAAAAGCACTTTCAAGCAGCTACGATTTTTTTTATTGACTGATATATGTGGCACCCACAATCTTAGTCAGGTAAAAGAAATGGTTGCTGTGTTAATCTGTTGGTGCATACATACGTACTGATGCTTGCAGAGCCCATAGAATAACATATCTAGCAACAACAGGTGGCTCAGTACCAAAAAAAAGCAAGGCTTCACTAAAAAATGTTGGCAATGACTGTAGTTCCCCAATGAGAGACCTACTGGCTTTGACAATGCCTGTTTAACAGAAGTGATCAAACATTGGTCAGGAGAGGTCTACTAAAGTGATGAATATTGTTAAATTTGTGGTTGAGTAAAAGTGACTTCAACATTAAGCATCTATGCACTTGAGGAGAAGGATGAAAGGCTTTATGATAGATACACCCCTCAGACATACACACACATAAAATGCATTCAAATACACCCTCCCAAAAGGGAATATTCATCAGACATATGGTAACCATTTTTGACAACTACAGACGATATTACAGTAAAGTAAATAATAAATGACTGGAACAATGTCAACCGAGGAAGTAATATCAGCATCAGTAACTTATTTTTAGAAAGAGCACTGGACACACATAATGGAGTAATAGAAGTCATAACGTACATATGGGGACCATCAATATAGTCAATCTGTGAAATAAAGGCAGAGAAGTCATCAGACTGGTTTCATTGTAGCATGTTTTAGGTTTTGCCTGCACAGCACTTGGGTTGTGCTTGCAAAATCTCTTGCATTTAAAAAACAAAACAAAAGGGGCTTTGAACTCACCCAATGCTGAACTTTACTTTCCATTAGCTGGCTCCCATGTGGCTACCACATCACTTTACTTACCATTAGCTGTCTCCCAAGGGTCCTTCATCACTCGTTTCCTTGCTGGTCAGCGCCTTATCCCTGGTTCTACCATCGTGCCTTGTAGTCTAGACCAATTACTGCTTCCGGTGGCTAGTGACCTTCCACTGTTGGCATGCTTCTGGAGGTACTTTTTTGTAATTACAGACAGCAGACAGCGGGAGTTTCTCCTTTGTAATACACTCAGAGGGCCATGTTTACATACGCATAATAAGCTAATCTGGAAGAATTACCAGAAAGCAGAGCTGTGCCACAGCTCTTTTCACGTTTATGGGGTCCTTGGGAAGCCCGTGTTCTTTAAACATAACTTCCCTGGCCATTATTTTCTGTCTCTCTCTTCCCTCCTTTGTGAGGCACTCTCAATCAAACAGCAATCATGGCAGCTGTTTGTCTTCCAGCTCATCAGTTGATTTGCATATAGCCCATGCATCTTCTCCCAGGTTCTAGTGCCGTAAAAAACAAAGATATTGATCGTTCACTTTACCTGTCACTGATGTGGAGCCCAGACCTGAAAGAACCAGAAGAATTTGGTGTCCTGCCAACCTCTACATTTTCCCTAATCTACCTTCATACCCACGTCGAACTACCCAGAATTGTGTGGGGTGACCCACTTTCAATTTTTATTTTGTAGGACCCTTGATACCTTGTCCCCAAAGGATTTCTTGTAAACAAGTCTTACTTAGGTACAAATTAAAGAGCACGGGCCATCTTATCATTTATTAGTCTGATGCCGTTTTGATACAGGAAGACAGTTGTAATTTGTAGTTCTGGGCTATCATTTCACCTGAGTTCTGCCCTCTTCTTGCCTGCAGCACCGTCACTAACCTAGGACTATGTCTACTGCACCTGTCTGCATGCTTCACAACTCTATTCTCCAATGTCTAGCGCACTCTCCTTTACTGACCTGCAGTGTTCCCATTCACCAACCTTTATCCAACATAATCAATTAGTCTCGTCCTCCCAGGGATCTGCCATCTCCTGACCTGCAACTTCCCCCTCAGTCATACCCATTTTCTTCTCTTCAGGCATACCCTTTCTCTCCCCTACACTGCTGCACCCCCCAGTGCATAATCTGAGAAGTGGACTTGTGCTGCTGTTACACTTACATAGATAAACAGGTGCCGGATCAGTTGAGATGTGTATTCAAGCTACAACAGTGGAACCACAAAACTATTACTCATTTGCGTGAATTCATGCATCTTTCCCTCTCTAGCCTATTCCTTATATAATAATGTGCTTAGATGCAACTAGATAGATGAAACTGCTGTACAACATGTAAAAACGTTGACAAAGCCAATAGATTTTGGTTAGGTAAAACCTATTGGCTTTGTCAGTGCTTGGTATCTGCTGCCACTCTCTGTGGGCCGCAACACTGTCAGTGTAGGTGAAGGTGTCACCAGTTCAGCATGTGTCATGGCTGCTCAAGTGGCTAGTAGGGGAAAGTAAAGTGCCTGATGGCATTCACAAACCAGTTTTTGTTCAGACTTAACCCAGTGTGAATTGAGCCTCTCCCTCATGGTGATTTTATTATGACCTGTCATAGCCAGATACTAGTTTTTTCTCTCTTAAATTGGTGCCTATAAAACGTGATGTTGCGGTTTGTCTTATTTTGCCCTCCTATTTTGGAAGCTATTCTCTAAAGATCTCCCAGTGCTTTTGTACATTCAGTTTTGATTTATAACTTTCCACCCCTTCCTCTTCCCCCCACACCCTTTCCACATTGCCTAATTTCTGGTTGTATTACCATTAAGTAGACAAGGCTACAATAGTGACCACATGTAGGGGAGGCAGCATGTTGCTCTTTGAAACAGCTGAAATGCAATACAAATGTGATGTAGCACAGACGGTAAAAATATTCCCAGTAATGCAGAACACGATGGGAAACCCATATAACTAACTCAAAACATGTACGTTTCACTTCTTTGCCAGAATATATATGACAAAATTCTCATAGTGCACACAAATCCAACTGTAACGTGATCTGGTGAAAACTTTAAACAATCATTTTTCGCTCAGTTTGCTTCTTTGTACTTTGATAATAAAAATAATGTAGTCCATTCATTTTATGGAGAGAGGTTTTCCTAATCCCCAAATAAAATGCATAATCGAAAACGCTAAAAGGAACTGCAATTGTAAGGAATTCACATTAAGCAGACTGTTAAGAGAGCTAAACAAACTCCCATGTGGCACAAGGAGGGCCTTTTAAAGCAGCCTTAACCCTTCTCACTGAAACAGTGTTTAAGTTGACCACCTTTGTCAACTATCCATAGAAGTGTCATACGTGACCTTAGAGTAGACAGAGCCAGGGTCAGGCAGGTGAATCAGTATGGTAGCTCATTGCTCCTCTTCTCTGTTGAACAAATATGGCTGCCTGTGCTCCCTCAAAAAGGTTATTACTCTATTTGCTACAACAAAAAACTAAAGCAACAGCAACACATGTTTCGGAGAAAGGTGTGCAAGGCTTAAGAGATGTAAAATTATTTGGTATTCACGGGTAATGTTAATGGGTGCTGAAAAACAAGTCACTTCCGTGCTTGTCCTGCTAAATTCTCGGTAATTCCCAATGCAATGAATTACAATCAGAATGATTTTTAAATGAACCTCGCAGTAAAAACACAGTTTCTTTCCTGATTGTTTTTGTTTTATATAGTACAACTGAGGCCTACTTTACCGGGCTAGGAACTCTTACTTTACTGAACTTTACTTTACTGAAAAAAAGATAGCCGATGACATGCTTACTCTTACATAACATACATGCAAGTTAAATGGAACCAATCAGTTCTCTACAATAAAATGAAACACTTGTGTTTGTTTTACAAATTTTCACTCATCGCACAAGCTTACAAATCTTACCCTAACAATGGTCACCATCAGCCAGTCCTATTTTTGCATCCAGTGTCACAATTCTTTCTGTGGCTTTTCCCTTCATGAGTATTATCCAGAAGTGCCAGCTTGTTCAATTGCTGAAAAAGCGGAAATAGCCCAAGTGAATATTACATGTCCTTTTGAAAGTTATTCAATTATATTGTATTGTAATTATGAGCAAGTACTAAATAATTGCAAGTCGTAGCTGGCATATTTCATTTGATGGATGGCATTGGAATAACCTTCTTCAATTTAGGGAATAGCTTATGGACCATTGATAATAATTGCAGGAAGGAATTTCCCAGGGTGGTATTTAATAACGAACGTAGAGGTCCAGTAATTCCAGTCAATTGAACTTCCCTGGGCGGAAATCTATGGGTTGTGCCATAAGGAAGACAATTATGAATGCTCTATTTGTGTATAGATAGAGAAATTATCTCACAGAATGGCTTTCATGGTTATTTAAAAAAAAGGTTAAAACAGCATGATTCAAACGTGGATAGCATGAAGGTATTGCTCATTGGCTGTTTTTTATTTTCCCATTCCATTGGTAGGAACGTTTTGCCGGAAGTAGTGCTGCCAACAAGATTGGAGCACTTTCTGCAAAAAATGCATGCAACATGGGCCACTCATATAATAGCAGAAATGCAGCATTTTTTAGTTTTTAAGAAATATACTGCTAAAGCAGGAATATGTTACTGAAAAAAGATATTTTATTAGAGTGCAAGATTTTTTCTCTCAAAACAATGAAAAATATGCCCGGAAGACATAGGGAGGGATTCCATATGTTGTAACCCCAGTGGTACTGTAGCAGATGGGCCACTGGGAAAGGGTGTTTGATGGCAAGACCAACAGAGAGTTCCACCATCAGAAGTTCTGCAGTACCCGCACCTCTAAATGAGGTGGTAAAACAGCAAGTTGGGAGAGGACATAACATTTGACAATTTACGGTTGTTTGCCATTTTGCTAAACTTTAACTGATCCACTAACTCTGGCTCGACCTCCTTTTTAGAACAGAACACTATTAGAGAACATAAGAGCATCATGATAGGCCCAGAAGCTCGGGCAGCTTCAGATCACCATTCGTTTGACTGAAATGAACTGCTTGAGAGCTGTGCTGGCTTTCTCGGTCTTCCAAAAAACACTGGCTCAGACACGAAAAAAGGTTGCAGTGATGGGAGTGGAGAGAGAAGGCCCAAAAAGTAAAGACAAATGCAAATAATGTATAATCTTTATCACATTAACTCGCCTCTGCTTTCACAATTACAAAGGAGAACACTTGGGCAGCATATTCTTATCTGACAAAAGTATATTTATGAACATTGAAAGAAATTTTGTCAATCAAATTCTTCATAAGCCAAACTATCAAACACTTAATTGCTTCATATTGAGTACCCCATTTAGAAAATGTTGATATCATTAATCTTGATATTTACCATTATTTTGCACTTATCCCATGCACATGCCTAAAATCTTTACCTTCTGGGCTGCTGTCTCTTCCATTAAGGCTCGGCCCCTACCTGAAAGAATGGGACTTTACTTTTGCCTTCACACAAGTTCACCACTATATATCTTCACAAACCAGGGCAAAAAGTGACTTACTGAAGTCCCTCTCCAAACAATTCTTGAGTGCTGCAAATCGGAGAAATAAACACAATTCAAGAACCTAGGGTATATGTTTCTACAAGATTAATGTACAACAAGATATCATGAGATTGATCAGTCCTACAATAATTCTAAAGGGTTCTAAAGCGAATAGACAGCGTAGCAAAAAATTGTGTAACTTGTTTCATACTTTGGAACACTACAAATGGGCAGATTAAACACCATTAGGGGAACTTGCAGGTCATTTATATGAGCATTGGCTTGTTGTGATAAAGTGCTTCTCAGAGTTTATTTTTTAACATGATGTGAAATATGAAGGCCCAAGAATTCTGCTCAAATGTCTTCTCTACATCCAGGAAGAGATGACCCCTCATACAGTTTGACGTGTGTGCTGAGGGAACTCCTTGTTAAACCAGTCTTGTGTTATTAAATGAAAGGATGCCTTTGGAAAAAAAACATTGTCAAAGACTTTAGGTCTGGAATGTTTTAGATGATGCTATTCTGTATTGTAATGGCTGAACTTTGTAAGGAGAAAGGTTGTTGTATAAAGCGATGCTGATTATGCTGACAGGCAAACCCTTGCTACTAAATTTAGTGAGCAGCAAAGGAACAGAATGTCAACAAACCTCTTACTCACAAAGTGCAAGCTAAGATAAGAGATGGACAGGGCAAAGTGAAAGACTAAGAAATGGTAGGGAATATGGTAAAATGCACAGACCTTTTGGAGCTTTGCCCTGACTGTTTATAAATCATGGAAAAACTAGTCACTGAATGCTTTTCTGGGCAGCCACTGTACCATGGAGAGATCACAAGATTTTCTCTGTTTGGTGTGAGATGCTTAGCCATTCATGTCCTTTTAGCTAATCCTACTTTACACTTGTTTTTTTAATATTTTTTCATTACAAATTTCATCCTTACAAGTATCAGCATCTATTGTGATGTGAGCTAAAGTGAAAGCGTGTATGATATAATCACACTTGTCTTGGACAACTTTATGTTTCTGCCATGCCACGAGAGACCCCCTAAAATGTCACTTAGATGTATCCTTCATGTAATAGAAAAGGGAATCACTTCCCATAACCATTCACACGTCCCATTTCACCCTTGCATGCTATTTTGAATAAATCTTCATTCTGACCAAGACCTAGAAAGTAAGGGCAGATTTATTGAATATCCACATGGAACTTCTACTTTATTCTGCAACACATCCTATCTGAAGATAATGGTATAAATGTGAAATTATTGTTTTTTTTTCATTCGTGCCAGACCTCTTAAAGTCTTGCTCTGCCTCCAGGCTTGTCACAGGGGACTGGTCCGACCACTCTCAATTACAAATCAAAATGTTTGTTTTATACTGACTGTGGTGGGTTGTAATTTCCTGATTTCATCAGCGCTAGCCAAACCATTTGCTTGCATTTGAAATCCTCTTTGCAAACCTGATGAGCTGCTCTTGCCCACTCTGTGTTTTTATGTGGGCCACTGGTTGAGAAGATGCAATATGGTAATGAATGGCTTTGGTGATCAAATCTGTGGAGAGGTGAGACTGGGGCTCTTCTGTGGATGTCATCTGAATCACTCACTTCCAACAGAAATCATACTTTAGTCACAGAAAATGTAAAGGGTTGTGAATGTTTTTTAACTCACCGAAAAATCTTTTATTCACCACCATATTGTAGTAAGTAATTGTTCTGCATCAAAGTCTGCCTACTAACTGGTCTACATTAAAGTCCACCACTAAAATAATGTGCCTAACATATTTTCTAACCTCTTTGCCTTCTCCTTAAAAATAAACCTAGCTTGTTCTAATGCAACACCCCAGCACAGCTAATTCCTCTTGGATTTTACACTTTATAATATTTTTTTTCTAATCTAAATTGAAAGCATAGAAAATGCACTTTTAGTTGATTTGGCACCAATATACATAGTTTCTGTGACATGTTATATAACATCTCAATTGTCTATACATATCTCTTAAAATATCCTCACCATTAGGATTTTGTGTATTCCTCCTTTGTTACTCATGGTAAACAATGTGCAGTGTTTGCTTCACCTAAGATAAATATAACATTCCTGTTTAATAAACATAGATAGACTGCCTTGTGGTACACAAGGCAATATTTTACAAAGTACAAGATGCTATATATATTCACTAGTATCAATACCTTTTTACCAAATGCTCCCCCAAATTTGCTCATTCATTTCTCATCTAGTGCCAAAATTCTACCTTTATGTATTACAAAGGTCATATTCACAGAGGTAAACTTACATGTCAGTAAATCTGCAAGTGTAAGTTTTCTTTTACACATTTGAATAACTTTTCTACTTTTGGCTATTCACTATTTATGAGAGCTCAGTTACCTAAAAATGGAGACTTACATGTCTGCACCCTCTGAAATAAGACATAGAGTCACTAGAAATGCCATATCAGACCATAAAGTTACTACTAGTAATGACTTAGTGACTGTATTTGACATTAGGCACAGTTGGTGGAAACCTCAGCAACAGAGGCAGAGCTCTCCCTGTGGTAAAGTATAGGGACAGTTTGAAAAGTAAATTAAAGTGCAAACAACATTTACAATATTTGTAGCTTAAATATTAATGTGAATGTATCTTATAAATGGATATTAAATGTAGAATAGTATTCAATAAATACCACAATACTGTTAACTATATTTTAAATTACAATTTTCACTAATTTAAGCATATTAAATTAAAGTAAAACATGTTTTAAAGATTTATTTAAAAAAACAAAATCCATTTAAAATAGAATGTTTTTATTTACTTATTATATCAGAAAAGTAACTAAAACGTACATATAGAATTCATTTAAAATAATGTATTTTTTAAAGTTACATTAATTTTTAAGTTGAAAATATGCTATTAAAATTATTTTAATATCATATGTGTTAATAACATTTTATTTTTAACATTAAAATACATGTATATGTTTTTAAAGGTTAAATGAATTAACGTATTTTAATTTCCTATGAGATTTTAAGAGGGTATGTTGGAGGGGATGATGAGATGTTAAGCCCTACCTCCATTATTTTCCAAGGGAGTGTGTTGTAGTACCTGCTAGTGACCATGGGTGGTGCTGGACTTACTCCAGCTCTGCGCTGGAGTACAGTTATGACTATTTTGGGTCCCTTTTTGCTGTAGTATCTATATAAGTGCAGTTTGTAAATAGCAATGGGCTTACTTGTTTTGTGGGTTGATGCTTGTCCCTCCGTAAACCGTTCCTTAGCCCTCCCTTAACCATTTCTTACTCTTCTCTAAACCCTCCCTTTACTAGTAAGCATTCCCTATTTTTAAGCAACTTCCCTGTCCTTCTCACATTTATGACTGAAGGGTAGATGTATATGTGTGGAGAGCTCCGCAGTTGGGGTTTAGATCTCTCCATTAAAACAAAAGGAGAGGCAGAGATGGAAACCTCCACATGTAGGTTTGTGAATAGAATTTTGTAGTATATTAGTGGTACTATGGCAGTGTTAATAAACATACTACAAAATGCAGTTTGTAAATAGACCTCAACATGTCTGTACCCCTACACCATGTATGTATTTCATTAAGAACTAAGCTATGCCTACTTTTTTAAAGAACCCTTTTAATAATGTATATTGTGGTGGTTGATTATGGTAAGAAATTCCAGATGCACAGCATATTCCCCATTGTTATTTTTCATTAAGGACCATTAATTTTTTTTAAGCTTATTGTTGTCTGAAACCAGCTGAGAGAGTCTTATAAACATTCTCCACTAAAATGTTATACTTTAGTTTCTCCATTTCAACTAGAGATGTTTAGGCCTTGTCAAACACTCTGTCTGTGCTTCAGTATGACACTGGAGAATACCCATTTAAACACAACAGGTAAAGAGCAAGCCGCCATGACCATGTCATCTTGGTCACCTATTGAAACGTTGCAGGTGATAATTTCCTACAATTTACATTTGATAATATGCAGTTTAGAAAGTGTTGCTCACCCCTAGCATCTTTGGAGAGGACTCATATCACATAAGAAAATTCATATAAATGATTTCAGAATTGGGATTTCAGTAGTCATATCTGTTATCACATTTATGTACCCTAGGTAGTTTGGCCTGAAATGACCAAATCTGCAATTAGATTTGGTGCATATGAGAAATGTAACTTTATGTATCTGGTATATTGTTTGCCATAGCAGCTTATATAAAATAATGAGTTGATGCTTGTGACAGAAGGATCTTGTACCTATGTAAACCATCTTCCAAAAAAGACACCCACGGTAGCCAGGAGATGATTTATGATTCAAATTAATCTGTTGCATGGACACCTGTTAATGAATAGTTATGCAATACCATATAAAGAGGGTATCCTCTCAATATTCTCTGATCCCTCTGCCCTGTGGGACATCCTTTAGTAGGGTAATTTGAAGATACTTAAATTACGTTGAAGTGAATTGAGAAGAACTAGTTGGCATGGTTGAAATTGAAGTAGGGGCAGAGATTATTAGGCATAAACTTCTTCTCAATCATGTTTGTTTTACCTTTAATAGGACTAGGGTGAACTGCCGAGTGTTCAGCATTTTGGATAAATGGGCATAAGCCACCCAAAAGCACATATGTCTGCTCTGTCCTTCCCAGCACCTCCCATACATCAGTACCATTTTGACTTTCCCAGTCCACATCAGATTCAAAGACACATTTCTGCGGGCTTCAATATTCAACAGGGACATGCTGACCTTTGCAGGTCCCAACACTTAGGGGCATATTTACAAGCCCCTGAGCCACCGTGCACCACCCTATCATCATTTTTTTGACGCTAAGGCAGTGTTAAGGAGGCCTTTTCCCGAGCCGTATTCGTATTCACAAAGTGGTGCAATGCTTGAATGCGACACTTTGTAAACCCTTGCGCCACATTATGCCTGCGCCAGGCACAATGTATGCAAGGGGGAGTTCCAGCGCAGGGAATCCTGAAAAAATGGTGCAGTGAAATTTACAACATTTTACTGCACCATTTTTTCCATAATTTTTAATGCCTGCTTATAGCAGGCGTTAAAATGTCACACACATTTTATTCAATGGGCCTTCCTGTGCTTTGCTGCACTGGCGTCAATATTTTTGACACTGGTGCAGCAAAGCGCCACACTAGCGTCAAAAATGTTGATGCTATTCTCCTAATGACTGCCATGGTGCACTAGATTGTAAATACTGTGCAACCATGATGTCGTTAGGAGGGGCAGGAGCGACACAAGAAAAGTGGCTCATCGGGACCGAAGTGCCACTTTCTTTTAAATATGCCCCATAGTTTCTTAAAGGAGGTTTCTTCCATGATAGACAGACCACCCCTAAAGTTTGGTCTGTTCTGTGTTGCCTATTAATAGATATATAATATGATTGTCTTTGCTCTCCCTGCTCTCTCTGTATGGCACTTGCCATGCTACACTTGCTGCTTTGCACTCCATTCTTTTGACATGAGTCTTCCTAGCAGAGGGACTGCTGCAACCCCATCATTAGTCGTGTTCCCATCAGGGTTTAATGGACAACAGGAGGAATCTTATTAGAAACTTTCCATTTGTCTTTAGCTGTGGGAATCTAAATCCCTTTAAAGGTGGAGTATTTTTATTTTAACTCCATCCTGAGCTCTTCAGCTTCAGTGAGGAGAAAAAAAGCTCACTAGCGGTCTTGTAGTTGCTGTGTTGGGCAGTTAGTGATTTCTGGCATGCATATGTATGTTGCATTGTACTGTATGGTAGCATTTGTATAGCTTACTTCCTCTATGTGGGAAGCTGAAGCACCTACCCATGCAGCGACCAATCTACACCGATAAGGCTGTGTAGCTGGAGGGTGTTATTTTTGTTTTCAGCCTTTATGGGAAGCGTTGTCATGTGATGAATGATGCCCACTAAGGTGCAGTTATCTTGTTATGGGACACAGTGCCTGGTGGTGTGATGGGTGGGCTTATGTGAGAGACATACAAGTAAATTATAATTGTAATAAGCTAACAAGCTTAGCCATAGGAGCAGTGGGATGTTGAGTTTTCGTACCCCAACAAAAGGTAAATCAGAGAAGTTCCAGTAATGAAAACAGTGACATGCATCAGCCAGAGACACTGTTGAATGAGTAAAAGGATACCAAAAAGGCAAGAATTTGAATTTTTGACATCAGCAGTACCCATGCACCATTTTTCTTATTTATTTTTTTGTTTTATACTGTCTACTGCTGAACAAATACACCCAAGAAGGAGGAAGGATGTAGAAGAGCAATCAAGGCTGGCAATCTGAGCATAGCTTACACAAACTTTAAAAGGCCTAAATTCCACCTACTTTTGCTAGGCGATAAGATGACAACATGTAAATATGTGTGCCCACACCAAGCTCCTGGTTGGCTTTCAAAGGCAGGTGAGTACCATTCAGGCAAGCCCTAGTTGGGTTGTAGCTCAAACCCCTTATAGAATTTTCTCCCAGTACAACTTTCAATTTCATTAGTAGTAGTGAATGACATTTCAGGATAAAAAAGAGACAGTGTTGCTAAAGGAGACTTACCCGCTTCCATAATTTCAGCAAGGACAGCAGCATGGCACCATTTTGGTAGTTCTCAATTTGCTCAATCTTAGCCCTACTCCGTTCTAGCCTGTGCCCTGTGCGGGTGTTTGTGGATATGTTGAAGGTCTTGTGTCTGTGTGCAATCTCAGTGTGTGCATGTGTGTGTACGCATGTGTGTGTGTTGTGTTTGTTTGCACATGCATGAAAAGAGACACTAAGCAAAATGTATTTAAAAAGAGTTACAGCCTTTTGTGCCCGTTTCCCCTGGCCTTACTTTTGGTGTATTTCAGCCAGTGCCATTGTCATGGTCATCGCATTGGTACCGTTCCTTGCTTCGTCTATGGAGAAGTGTGGCTCTCCCGTCCTTGTGCTGCCTCATTTGTGAGATGCAGCTGTATAAGGCCGAACTGGGGAGCAGCTGGGCACTGTTTGTTTTTACTCTCCCCCAACTGTCCACATGGGGGACAGCAATTCATTTTGCCATGCTCCTTGCGTACTTTTCCAGGAATCAGTCTGGGATGTTATTTCGTTTCTAATTTCTGTGGCTCTCTTTGCGAGCTAGGATACTTCCAAAAAACGGGGAAGTGGTATGTCTGAATGATAATGATAGGGAAACAATGAGGGACAGCAGAGGTTGCATCTTATCTTCAAGACACCCTGACCTCACCGGTGCCCCAGTCATGCTTCTAGACCCTTTGTGGCTTTCGCCCTCCTGCTTTCCTCCCCGGCCCACTTTTAAAAAATAAACGCGTTTGCACTTTTGTCCCTGTGTCATTCTGTATGCACTCGATGCCGCCCAATGGCTCTATTGGCTGATCAAAAACTTTAAAAAATCATAATTTAGCCAAACGGTACAGCAGCAGGATTGCTGTGCCGTATGGGTAAAATCATTGGCAAAGCTAATAAACTGGCTTTGCCAATGCTTGTTTCTATGAAGAGGCACTCGCTTGTGATACTTAAGCGGGCATGTAGCAAAGGACAGAGCTAATGTTTTTGCATTACCTGTAATGTAGAGTCTTTCATCGATGATTTTTTTTAGTGCATTTGAATTGCGATATGAAATAATAAGAGTATTTTGCCTTTACTGGTCTGGTCTTTTAAATATTGGCTCTTCATGTGATTTAAAGAAATGCAGTCAGTGATTGCACAGTTAAGGTGTATATTTCACAAAGCTGCTACGCCACACTTACAGGTACTGCACTCATGTAAAATTTAGAAGGGCCTGTGACCAAGAAGGTAAGAAGCTTTATTGCTGCCCGAGGTCACATGTTTTGCTGGACCTTTCTTTGGTTTATGATTAAAGGAGTAGCTCATCGTCATTAGGAGACATGTGCCCTCCAGAAGTGAAACCACAGTATTTGGCGCCACCTAGTGTCATTGCCGCCTTAGCCTCATTGAGAAGAAACAGGCGAGGTCTTCTCTTTATTATTTAAAAACATGTTGAAACCGGACAGGGTGGCTCTAGAATGGGTGGGGTTCGAGGCAAAGCACCCCAACTGCCCTTCGCGTATGACTACCTTGCCTGTGTTAGTTCTGCTGCTGCGCTTATGTTGCATTAAAGTGAGTCATCCACTTGGGCTGGGCTGTTGTCGCAATCATTCTCTTCAGCTTAGGACACTCTTTGTCAGTTCTCTTCGCAATAATGCTGTCATGGTCTCTGGGTGGATCCTTCATTGTGGTTTACTGTGTTATGGCCCTTGCACCGCAACTGGATCAGCTTTTCACTGTTTGAAGAAGTTCTATTTCTGCACCCTCGGTAGCTCTCGTTTATTAGTAGGATGTTCCTGTTGTTTTCTCCTATGCATTCCTCCATGCTTTTCTCCTACCTAGTTTCTTTAATTTCCCCTCTCTCTGGTTTAAGAAACCTTCAACAGATTTATCACCTTCCTTTTTCGATTTAAGAACTCACATCAGGTACATCCACCACATCAAGTGGGGAGTACTTGGTGACCCCAATCCGGTGATTGCACTTCCCGATCTGACATGGCTGGACAAGAATACCATGGATGTTCATAGTCAAAGACTGATCTCATCTGACCTTTGCTTGTTTGAAAGGAATGGTAACAGGCTATCTTATTTATTCTATGTTTTTTTCAGAACCAAGTGACTGCTGTCTGATCGATGTGTCTATATCTGTAGGCTGCATTCTCCCACAGGATAGCGCAACACTCAACAAAACACTTTACACTGCATATATCAAACACATCTGATGTAGCCAGATATGGATTTTCAGTGGTTATTATGAAGCCCAACAGCAATTGAACTGAGTAAAACGAAACAATCACCCAATGGAACAAATTCATCTAACACTGTTAAGATGTGCCAAAAAATCAACTCTCGCTGAACTCCCAGTAGCAGCTAGACCGAGTAATGCACGTTATTAACTACTGTTTAGATATATCTCTGATTCACTATACTACGATAAAACACACCAGGCTGTTCTACTGGCATCTCCATATACACAAAACAGCACCAAAGCCTTACAGATGGTGAAGCGTTGCCACCTTAACAGCACATCCCTTTGCTTATACATCTCAAAAGCATTCAGAACAATGATGCTCAAACATACCACACCCACAAATCCATGACACTGCATCAAAGCTGCACCGACGGCCATTGATGAACTTCTGAATACAGCAGTGTCCTCAGACGAGGCAATCCACAAACAAACATCTTCAGCTGGACTGAAATTAATAACAAATCAATTTGACACACGCAACCATGCACGATATTCTAAAAAGATCCTTAAAATGGTTGGGAGGATCTTAAACTTCCAATCAAGGTATTAATTTAATAAATGATAAAATTGGACAATGGGATCGGCGCTAACCAATCAAAGTTAATTCATCATCAAGCCTTAGTCGATGAGAATTCTAGATCGAATGAAAAGAGGGTCCTCGTTAGGAAACACCACGGTGCATCCAAAATGGTATCCATATGTATAACAAATGATGATACTTGATCTAACTAAACCTTGTATCACATATCATAACATAGCATAACCTAACACTTGCAAAATGAGTCCACATTCAACTACCTAATTATTGTACAATCTAGCTGGGATAACACATCCACATCTTAAACTAACTAATTGTCTAATAAATAGATTCTGGTTGTAAACTAGCAGCTTTCATTATGAGGTGCCTCCAATGCCACCTCTTTCTAGTAGCATGTTAATATTGCCGCTGCAATCTGTTCTGATGCACAGCCCCTTTCGTACTGTTGTACAACTTCATTCGACACAGTGGGTGGTTTCAGTGATCTTTTGTTCACGTTCTTTAGTTGACAATTAAAGACCTGGCTGTTTGCCACCAAGTAAGATTTTGCATAGACCCTCCCTGCCGTGTTTTGTTAAGCACCAAGAAACCCCGGGCGGGTAGCTGTGCACTATATAAAACTGTAATATTAATAATAATAATCTTGTGTGTGTTGAAAGGAGCTGCATGCACCAGAACGTCACAGGAAGAAGAAAGGTGAGTAGTAACTTCACCTTCTTACTTTTAACTTGATAGAAAGTTGGCAGCTTAATAGTACCAAAGTCGGAAAATATTTTGGGACAACGTGTTATTTCCTTGAATTTGGAAATTTAGGATGTGGTTCAGCCTACCACAGTGTGGAATACACTATCTTTGAACAAGCACACGATGATCGTTCTACCATTTGCAGGATTTCTCCTGCCCTAAGATATTTGCAGTGTCTTCTATATCACCTTTTGTCTATTTTCGAGGTAGGCCCATTGAAAATTGACCGCAATTTTTTTGCAACCATTTTTCACGTTTTATCTACTACAGGGTGAATGCAAAATTGCTTTCAGCACCCGCGATTTAAACGGGCATTTCCCTACAGGTAATACCTAGAGAAAATGGCATGGCCAAAACAGTGCAGTTGGGATAAACACATTCATAAAGATTGTTGCAAAACTGTTTTTGCCCATTACCAAACATCGAAAACTATAAAAGCTGGAATTTGGTGCAAAACCCATCTCAACGCCATGTGCAAGTGATATTTAACTGAGTGCTTTTTATGTCCTATGCTAACTAGGCACTCACAGAATGAGGCTAATATTCTGTTAGTGATTTAGCACATGCCTACTGCTATCTTGACTGATGTTCTTTAGTTTTCAAGCTTAAGATTTTGATTATTTTAAAAAGTGTGTGTGTGATTGTGGGTGTGGGTGTGTGCCTGCATGCATCTATGTGTGTGTGTGCACGTTGGTGTCTGCCATGAGCATGCCCAACCATTTTTAACAGTTATAGACCTAATAATGCCTTTATTATGAACCAGAACTCTTTCGGCATTGGCATCCACATTTTGATTTAAAATTCCCAAACCCCTTATCATTTGGGCCACGTTTAGAACCTGATCAGTTCCAATGATCTAATATTGAAATGCTTAACTGCTGGCTTTACTGTTCCAAATCTAGCTCAATATACTGCTGTTGAATGAGGTACTTGTTTTCTCACATCTGGATGGTAGCAATGGCCTGCTCACAGGCTCCCCAGACTCCATATGGTACCCACCATGCGGGAGTACATCTCATCAAAGGACTGACATCATATGACCATATTTCACAAACTTTGATGGAATGCCACTGGCTGTCTTTGCAGGTCTGCACCATCTACAAAACAAGCTACATCTTTTACCAGGTCATCACGACTGCCATCCCCACCTATCTAGCTCACCAATTCTGACCCAAGTGAATACAAGACACCATTAGACTGGAAATGAAGAAGATTAAAAATGAAAAAAAAGAAAGAAGACAACAGACCATCTCCTTCTACACACACAGGGTGTGGAGCAACATCTCAGTATCCATCAGGGATTTTGCAAACCTGCTCCATCTCAGGAAAGAGATAAATACAGTAGACAGTTTAAAGAACGCCACATAATGATGGAGTACCAGTACGCTTTAGCTCTGAGAATGCAGCTTCCCCTCCAATCTCTCATTAAGTGTATATTTGCTTTCATCCTGCCTCCCTCTACACTGATTTTGGGCTAGGTTTGTGCAAAACAAAAAACACGCACATACATAAATGCTGGCTAATTTCCCTCCAGCTTGTGTTGCAAAGAAATTATTTTAAGATCATGAAACTACTGGACAGTCCCTGGCTGCAGAGGTGCATCATATTTAACCCCTGTGTTTCTTGATACAAATCAATGCCATTCCTTACCGTTACATGAGTAGCGCAAATATCTCTTACCCATTTATGAATGGTTCCAAATTAATTGCACTTTTTAAGACTGTAACTTTAGTTTCTCTGAAGTGAGGCCCTCTCTGTTCTTTGATATTGAGTTGCAGAATGCAGACTGTTATATTTACAAAATCATAAAAAGGGTCTTGCTGTTTAATGTGTTACAGGGACACAGGAATTCAATCCCCCCTGGAATATTTCATTCGATGTCGGCATGTCCACTGTGTGGGCCCTGTAAGCTGGGAAGGCTAATAATATCTGCGAGGCCTTGTCGGCGCACAAGTACAGGAGAGAAATTGTTTATCAGAGGAATGCAAAGAGTTTAAAATTCCAAAGTTAAACCCGTTGTTAGTATCTATGTCCAACTATTTTCTACTTAGGTTTCAATTTTGTAAATCATGCTTGTTTTTAATTAAACATGAAGAAAGATTGTGATATTTAATACAATAGTTTGGGGAAAGTATGCATGGCATCATATTTTATTAAAGTGCCTGAAATGTTGCCCAACATATCGTTTTCTATTTATTATTTGCAATGTTTTCTACTGCTCACATACATATGTGTAATTGTGTTTTACATTTTTTTGCATTTTATGATCTACCCAATATACCAAAATCGATTGTGCAATTATGGCTGCATTAATTGACATTAACATTATGCTCCTCATTGTGGTAGGGTCGGGGGTCACTGGTCATTGTGGTAATACCACTATTCTGTTATCACAGATTTAGCACAAAATGGGAAATAATAGTCGGAGACAATTTTTACCCATATGTTTCTGCATATGACAATAAGAAGTTAGTGTCAGCTTTTTGCTGGTCCTAACGGGCATGGATTTCACGTGCTGTGAAGTGGTACTAATTAATGAGGTAATACCACTTAGCTAAAAATATAAAACACATGCTAAATGTGTGTTTTTCTACTTACTTCACATTTGACATGATTTCATCCGCTTCCCAAATATGCTGAACGAGGGCCCTTGTCCACTTTTTTCTTTGTGCTAGTGTCTGGGGACAGAGATTAATTTTTCATTTTCAGACTTTGACCCAGAGCTTGAGAGATAAAGGTAGAAAGGGAAAAGGGACGACTTAGGGAAAGCTAGGAAAACAGTAACAAAGGAGAAAGCAAGAATGAGAAGTTGCCAGTATCAGTTACTCAAGGAGACTGCAAGTATATGGTGATGGACTAAAAGACGAAGACCCTAGAATGGACATGAGACATTTCCACTAACCATGCCCTTTGCATTGGCATTTTTTGCATTACGTATTAGAGGGGCAGTTTCCTATTCTTCTACACACCTGTAACTAAACATTATGCTCTACAATGCTTCTATAAATGCCTCTCATATAACATCTACCTCGTCCCTCAAAGTGGTGAATAAGTGGTTAGACTTGTCTATATACCTTAGCTCTGAAGACCAACATTCTTGTGGAGTTGTTGGCAACGGTTTTAAGATCATCTTCTTTGCTTTGTTTTACAATTTGTTTATTCAGAGTATATGGACAGATGCTTTGCCAAATACAGGACCAAGAGAGTTGGATAAGAACATGGCATCCTAGACTATTTTCCACACATCTCCATTTCATTTTTTGTAGTGCACTTTTTTATAGCACTTAATGAACGTTGTTGACTGTGGGATATGTTATGTTTGAGATTGTCAAACTATTTTGCATGGAACACAATGCTAAAATCTACGTTCTTTGTCTGCCAGGTTACACTTAGGAACACAGTATGAAGTACCTGATAATTCTGATGGTGGTATAAAGAGTTACCTGCCTGTCTTAATTAAAATATCTGTGGTAACTCCATGGGGTCTTTGCTTTTCACCCTTCACTGAGGCTGCTGAAATGAGGAACTACCAGCAGAATCAAACCCGCAATTGCAGATTCTCCTGGTCCAGACATGCCAACTCACACAGCGCCACTGTGTGTCACACAATATCGCCTCTTTTCACATGTTCATGCAGTGCGGAATCGACATCACATGGTGGCAATATGAGTTGGAAACCTCTGAGTGTGTTTGCAACTCACATTGTCTTGAGACTGAGCACAGCTTATGTCCATGGAGGGTTTGCAATCACCCTGGAACATCAGCGGCAGCCTTTGACTTCTCCTTTGTATTTTATTTGGGGGGGAGAAGGTGGATGATTTACAGTGGGTCACGGAGAGTGACCTGTACAAAGTCCCGCCCCCTCTCATTCACCACTCCCTTCCTAAGCAGCTTCATTGCTGTGTGGCAATAGGTTCAAAGTCTTATCCACTCCCCAGGATCTTCCCCTTCTTGTACTGTCCCCTCACATGGTGAGATTTTGTTTGAGTTTGGGAAATCTGTGAGTCTTCATTTCTCAGTCAACCTCACAGTATCACTTGTAGTTCCTGTTAATTGTGCCTCCTGCCCAAGGGTGCGTTTACTCCATGTGACATTGCTCAGCATTGATTAGGCTGTAAAAGTTATGTTTTCTATTTATAATTTCATTCCGCCCTTTCATCCCCAATCACTTATCCTCTGACGGTAGCGTTGACCACTTTTCCTCAATGCTTCCTGTCTCCACTACTCCACTACACATCCTTATACATCAGGTACCTGTTTAAAAAAAAATCAAATTTCTTTCATAATGTTCATGCACTTTCTCTCTTCATGCACTGTCATAAAATACATACACTACAGAGTAGCCCCATTTCACTGCCTCCTTAACCCCAAGCCACCTAGCGTCTCTGTTTTATATCCAATGTTTCAAAGATGCCAATGGTGGGGACACATGTGCATTCTATAGCTGTGGTTAAGTGGCACCGTCTACTTTATTTTACTACTGCCAGTGCTTTAAATGTAAATACATAAGTGTTGGTACTCACTCAGCAGAGTACCTGCTTGCTCCTGAGAAGTACTGGTACTCTCTCACATTAAAAGTATTGTACCAATGCTAAGAAGTGTGGGTACTCTTAGTGCATGTACTAAGTGGCAGACAGTGCCTGCCCAATTAAAGCACTGACCACTTCTTCCTAGAAGGTTTTGAGCTAGCATTGTAACTAAGTTTTGCAGTCATAGACACAGCAGAAAATTGCAATAAATTGGTTTATAAAAACAAGTATAATATATATTAATCTGCAACTTTATGGCCGTTTTGTGTTCCCTTCTTGGTTGCACCAGTTGGAATCAGCAGTAGAGCGACACACCTTCATGATTAATGTAGTCATTATCTTCCCTATTGGGTGGATGAAAGCAATATACTTTCCTTAAAATACAAAAGCATGGATGTTTTCTTTTAGTGACAGCTTATTGGCACTGCAGCCCATCGACTTAAGTGTGTGACATGCTTGCATAATGAGGTGTGCCATCTTTTACCCGTAAACATTGTGTTATGTGCTGTCTCCTACTGTCATGGTGAATCAATTAGATGATGATATCACCTATGTTTTCAAGAGTTTACTGTTCATATGCCAGTCAGATCACTTGAACAGGATCAGTAAGAGGCATGGAGGTCGAGATGTCTGTAATCTCTTTTGATAACATGCATGCCCAGGATGCTGAAGCTTTCTCAGATGAAAGACAGACTCTGGAGGGCAAAGCATATGAGAGCTCTTTCCACTAAAACACCTGTTTCTCTGCACATAAAAAGGTGGCATATGTTTGTCCTTTCAAACTCCCTAATCTTACAAGTGCATGTGTCACTTTAGGTGACCAAAGCTTAACAAACAGCAGTTCCATCTAATGACAGTGGATATAAAATCTTCGGGGTTCATATCAGAAGCTGAAATTGTCTGTTCCTTTTTCCTGCAGTTGTTGCATGTTTTTATATACCAGCAATACATAACTCCCTTTTCGACCATGGTGAGGGTGGACCTCCTGGAAGATCCATGGTGTAGCAAACTCAGTCTTGTGAAGCCACCAGACACACCCTAAGATGGATCTGCATGGAAGTTTAGATTCCATTCTAATCTCTATGCAGACCATGCCACCTAGCCCTCCCTTCCCTGACCCCTATCCTCAGCACCAGTGCTGGAGGAGCACAGAATTAGGCATCAGGAGCAAGGAGCAGATACGGTAATAGCGACGTAAGAGGGAATGAGGATGGATGAGATGCAGTTATGATCTTTAGTGGATTATGTATGGGTCTGCTTGGTTGTATGTGGGCCCACGCATGCACAGATATGGGAGCCTGAATATGCATGTTTATGTATCATTAGTTTTAAGAGTGTATGTGTGCTAGACTTTGTGTATATCTGAGTGAGAACTTGAGTGAGTGTTTCTGTGTGGTAGTGTGAGAATAAATGTGCAGACTCTTTCTTAGCTTCCTGCCATACAGTAGTTCTGGCATTATGATGCCTTACCTTGTTTTACTATGTGACCATGCCTGACATAATGAGGTCATCCCAGGCATATGGATAGTCAAGGCTTGCATGATGTACAGCATCAGTGGAAAGGGAGGGATTATTGTTTACAACATGATTGCCAAGTCTGAAATATTGAAGCCATCACTGACATTGTGCTGAAGTAAACAAAACAGTGATGAATGGAATGCTTGAACTAATCTTTGCCACTGGTAATTGATCCAGCCACATCCCAGTCCATTGTTCATTGCCCACCATGCCACCTCAGATTGGTCCCAGCCATATGCAGACTATTCTTGGTCCTGCTCCAGTAGTAACAGACCAACCCAAACTGCCAATCAAAATCCTCTCTAAAACAAAACACAAGCAACGCAAGACCAGTTAGCCCTAAGTAGGACTCTTATGTCAGGTGCAGCTTGATTCCAGTAGCACAAGGAGCACTGGACCAATGTCTGGGTATACCCATTACACTGAAGTAAAGGAAAAAGTGCTTGGAGGAGTGCTTGAATTATTCTTAGTCACTGGTAATTGCTCGGGCTGCATCCCAGTCTATTATTTTTTCCACTGTGCTACCTCAAGTTAGACCCTGATGCATTTCAGTCTTTGTAATGCTCCAATAGGAAATGTCCAGCCAAAACTGCCAAACATGTTTCTCACAGGAACACAAGTAACCCATGACTGTTTTTGCCCTAATCTGGGCTCTTTAGTCGGGCGCAGTTTGGTTTCAGTAGCACAGTCAGCAAGGGTCCCACTTTTGGGCACACTTAGGGTGTTACACTGAAGTAAACAAAGAAGTGATGTGTGGGGTGCTTGTAGTAAGCATAGCCATTGGTAATTGGGCAAGCCACATCCCAATCCATTGTTTTTGCCCACCATGCCACCTCAGATTAGACCAAGCCTTATGCAAATTTGCCTTGGTCCTGCTCCAATAGGCACAGCCCAGCAGACTAACATTAATAAAATAAGCATTTAATAAGGAAACACAAAACATTAAGAGAATCAATTGTGATATAGAAAGTAAATGTTGCTCAGGCTTAGCAAGCATCAGTCAGTTTCAAACATAGCAAACATGTCCAAGACAGTAACCAAGCATCTTAGAATCAAGCATATCAAAATAAATCGCTATTACATATAGCCTGCTTCATTTCTGGGGACGGAACTGAACTCGCAAATAGTGCAAACAATAACCATTGAACCAAATTATGAAGAAAAAAACACGTTAGTTATACAGTTAAGATAAAAGCATATACCACAGAGAGTTCAACCAGGATACTGTCAAATTATAATAATAGGGCCATATGTAACGAACTTGGCGAGATATGCAATACTGGTCATAAAGCAACATTTGATCTCTCAACCATGACATTGGCACATTAACAAGCAAGTGCCCAAAATCACTATAGGGGATAAATCAAAGTGCATTCAATAATTATGAATGTTATACAGACCTTTTTTAAGAATGTGGATGTATGTGAATACATGGAAGTACACAAATCCATTAATTTTCTGCCTCACTAAAGCATAACATAAATAGTGAGAGAGCAAACCATGGCAATAGTACTGTGATGGTGAAGCCCCAGTGTAATCAATCCTTAAATACTAAGGTGTTAGAAATGTGATACTAAAAGCAAACAAGGCAGCTACATGTCCAAAGACAGACTATTTAACAATAGTGTGAAGGGCTGTACAGTCAAATAAAATTAAAAAAAATGTATGTGTGTCAAAGGACAGATATGTACACTGAGGAATATCATCATCATTATATCTCATTTGGAGAACACAAGTGTACACCTAATGGCATGCATCAAGACATTCTACAAAGATATTACACCCCGATGTGGATATTCAGTTCCTCATCACTATTCAAACCGTCTGAATGTTTTGTATTAACTGAATATTGTAACAAGACTCTAAGAGTCTCTGTTGTTTCTCTTGATTGCCCCGTCTACTGTTTTGTGTGACTCTATCAATACCATAGTATTTCAAGGAGTCACTGTTTCCACTACCTTTGGGATGAAAATGCCTAGCCACTGGATAGTTGTGGTTGTTATTTTTAACAGCACATAGGTACTCCAAAATGTTCCTCTGGACTGGTAGTTTGGTACTGCCAATGCAATTAAGATCACAGGGACACTCCAAGACATAGTCTGAGGTACAAGTAATGATTTTGGGGATCTTTTTAGGTTTTCCTGTAGGTATTTTATGTCAGTTCCTATTAGTGCTGGATTTACTGGCTTTACAAGAGTCCCATTTGTGGAAACCAGACAGTGGGGCCAGCTAAGTAGATGAAATACTGATGGAATAGAGGTGACTGTGCACTACACTGTCTCTGATGGATTTGAGCTTTCTATAAGTGATGGCAGAATAATTTCCAACTTCATTCCCAATAACCGGATGTGCGATCAGCAGATTCCAGTGCTGTTTCATAAGAACTCTCACTTTGTGCATCTCTTGTTGTAAGTAATTATGAATCTGGCTCTATCACATGGGCTTTTGATGTATGGTTAAGGTACATAAATGTGAATTTAAGTCTAGTATTTCTATACTTACCTACATATCTAACTTCCTGATAATGTGGGAGTTGCAATTCTGCACATATTTTGGGAGTGCAATATTTAAAATATTACATTGCAGTACACCTCTGGAATTATCATGATCACTTTAAATGAAAATCAAACGGTTCCGGACTAGGTGTTCTATTAATAAAATCAGTCCAAGTATTACTTTTACAATTTTGCTTAAAAACCTGCTAGATGCATAAGTATGTCAAATATGCAATATCTTGTTTGATCTGCTGGGAGAGTAGAATAACCTTAATTTGAGAATCGTCCACAAAATGATAAATGACAGAAATGATAAAGAGGCACTAGATAGAGTAGAGAAGGGCTATAGTCTGATGAACATCTGGGGATTAACACATCTGAATATGTCTGCATGAATTTCTGTTGGGAAAAGTTTAATTTGATACACGTTTAGAAAAAGTTTTTTGTGTTGTGAGTTTCTTTGTTTTATTTTAATTAGAAAAGGTTTTTTTATTATGCACTTTAATGACTGCTTGGTATTATGTTCTACTGTACTTTTTTAAATTAGAGTAAACATTGTAGTATTTTAGTGGAGGAAAAGTACTTTTTTTGTTCAACTGCAAATAATGTCGGACTTTCTGGATTTTGACATGCTCAGGTGTTTTTGGATTTTAATATCTTTTGAGTACTGGAATTTTCTTTATTATTGGCTTCTCTTTTTCCCCAGTATACTATTTACTTGCTTTGATTTACTTGGCTTGTTCATCAATCTAGGTTGATTTCATTTTGCGTGAATGAAGGAGCAAGGCTTTCACCAGGTCTCAGAGGAGGGAGTTTTCTGGTAACTCAGAGAGAGTACAATGACTTTGAATGGGGGTAGTGATGTCTATGCCCCCCTTTTTTAAGTCTAATAATGAGGCTCTACAACGCACTGATTAGGTCCTTGAGATCCACTTATGGACTGAGTTCGGAATTGCTACAAGTAATTATTACAATCCCCTTTTTATATCCATAGCCATTTGTTGTCTCATTATATAGATGCACTTATATTCACAGTTCTATTGTACTTCTTGTGCAATCAATGGTGAAACAGTAGGGGCATATGTATACTCTGTTTGCGATTAACTTGTGTCATTTTTTTACTTTGAATGGGGGTAGTGATGTCTATGCCCCCTTTTTTTAAGTCTAATAATAAGGCACTACAGCTCACTGATTAGGTCCTTGAGATCCATTTATGGACTTGGATCGGAATTGCTACAAGTAATTATTGCAATCCCCTTTTGTATCCATAGTCATTTGTTGTCTCATTTATATAGATGCACTGTTATTCACAGTTCTTTTGTACTGCTTGTGCGATCCATGGTGCAACAGTAGGGGCATATTTATACTCTGTTGACGCTGAACTTGCATCATTTTTTTACGCAAATTCGCTGCAAACTCAACTCTATATTTATATTTTGACACAAGACCCATCTAGCGACAACATCTAGAAGTTAACATCCTTTTTTGGATGCATGAAACCACCTTTCGTCAATGAGATGCAAGCTAGGCGTTCCCGTCCATAAAATGACTTAAAGTCCCTAGCGCCTTATTTGTTCACCGTGCAAAAAAGGTGCACGGGTGGGAGGTGGGCATCTAAATAATGGCGCTAAGCCTGCTTAGAAACCATTATTTAATGCCTGGGTCAGAGCAGGAGTTAGGGGACCTGTGGACCCATTGCCATGGTCAAACACCATAGAATGGGTTCACAGGTGCCCACCCCAAGCCCCAGGAACACCCCCACCCACACCAGAGGGACACCAGAGGATGGGGGACCCCATACCAGGTAAGTAGGTTAAGTATAGGTAAGTAGTTTTTAAAAAACATTTTAAGTGCCATTGGTGGCCCTGAAATGGGCCCCTGCATGGCACTGGGTGCAATGGCCATGACCAGGGGACACTTGTCCACTGTGCTGACCATTGGAGTGGTGGGCATGACTCCTGTCTTTGATAAGACAGGAGTCATGTGATAGGGATGATTTTGCATCAGGAAATGATGCTAGGCTGGTTAACGGCATTTTCTTTGCCTCTAACCAGCCTAGCGTCATTTTATGAGGCAAATCCCCATCCCCGTACTGCCACTCCCACCCGGCTAATGTAATTTTTCTAGACGCTAGCCCACCCTTGCGTTTGCGCAGTTTTGCAGCAAAAAGTATAAATATGGGCCAGTACTTTCTTATTCTGTTATGTTTAACATGGCCATTGTGCATTGTACCCGAAATTAAATGTGTTCCTGCACATACAGAGGCCAGTGTATATTCATATTTATGCTTTGTCATTGATTTTGGGAAGTAATTTGATTGCTACTTGAAACATTGAAACATTTTTAAATGATCCATTGTGAACCGTTCTTCCATATATTTCAGATTACCAAGAGCAAGAGCATGTCATGAATAAAAAGGTACCAGTGCAACAAGGCAGGCGTCTTATATGTTCTTGCAGAGGGACAAGAGTGACAAGTATTACGAGGCACTGAGGACATGGATGCAAGTATATAGCGCAGCTATTCCTGTATAGTGGGTCTTAGTGAGCTTTACATTACAAACACAATAATATATAAAATGTCTTTGGAGTAGTATTGTAAAAACATTCATAACAGCAGATGGGTGGGATTAGAACGGAGAGAAAACAAGTAGTAAAATTGTTGTTTAATAGAAGAATTAGGATGAAAAGCTTAATTTTGATAAGAATGGACGGGTATTGGGCTTGAGCAGGTAGGACTGCAAGCTGAAGGTGGAAACATTAGATAAGAGGTTGTACATAAAACGGTTCATTTTCCCCGTAAACTGAACACACTCTTTTGGGTCCTTGTTGCACTTTATAATCTTTTGCTGAGCTCGATATCAACTTGCTGTTTTCATATCTCCTTTGATAAAATGGCATTGAAGTTCTAATACTAAACAGGTACTTTTATAAACATATAACACAAATAAAACAAAAACAATTTTAAAACTCAATTGAAGTAAAATGCGAGGAAATGTTTTCCCATGTGCATAAGCACAGTCAATAGAATACTAGGACATGTGAATTTGTTCTATTGACAGCTTCATTGTGATGTAAAAGAAGTAAGGTAACGAAAGATCAGAACAAGTGTAAGGGTTTTTAAAGTCAAGACACTCATCTGAGAGATACTGAATCTAGTTTGGGCAGCTGTTAGACCTGGCATCCTATGTGTGGTTCCCCTACCTTTTTGCCCTCTGATCTCCTGTTTTCCTTACTCATTTTTGCTGGCTTTTAGGATTCAGTGCACTTCACCACTGTTGACCAGTGCTAAAGTGCTGGTGCATTTGCTCTAAAATATGATAATATTGGCTTATTCACAATCGAACTATTTAATTTACATGTAGGTACTCAGTAAAGTGCACTGTGTGTGCTATGTGTGCAGGCCCAGGGCCTGTAAATAAAATGCTACCAGTGGGCCTACTGCACTCATTCTGTCACCCACTGCAGTAGCCTTCAAACACCTCTGGACTGCCACTGCAGAGCCTGTGTGTGGAGATTTAAACTGCCATTTTGACCTGGCAAGTGTACACACTTGCCAGGCCCAAACCTTTCTTTTTATGATATAGAAGTCACTCCTAAGGTAGGCCCTGGTTACCCCCAAGGGCAGGGCACAGTGTATTAAAAAAGTTAAACATGTATTTTTTAGTTTATCATGTCCACGTTTTCCACTGCTGCACGACCTATCTCTCCCATAGGTTAACATTAGGATTGCCTTAAAACATATTTCAAGTGTAATTTCCAATTGGTAGAAGATAGAAATATGAAGTTTGGTGTCTCTAGACTCACAATTTAAAATCACAACTCATGGTGAAGTTTGATTTTAAATTGTAAGCCTGAAAATGCCACTTAAAGAAAGTTGGCATTGTCTTACTTTGGCCATTCTGTGTCGTGGGCTGTCTCTGAATACACTGCTGGGCTGGGCTGGGCTGGGTGACAGCTACACTTTCTGAATCCCCTCTAGACAGCCACAAACACAGACACCCAGCTGCATCTGCATTCATCTGCATACTGTTGGGTCTTCCTGGGCAGAGGGAAGGGGAGGGATCCACACTTACATTTCATTTCCCAAGGAAATTCAAGGGCTTGTCAAGCTTGCCTCATGTTTAAGAAGCCTCAGGGACAGAAAAGGCCTTCTTCCCACTCTACGCTGTGACTGGAATATGCTACCCATGAGTATTGCAACCACAGTCAATGCCTCGCTTTCCGACCTTAGAGGGACCCCACAAAAGTTGAGTGCTTCGCCTTCTAACCTGCACCCTGAGAGAAACGAAAAACAGCACCCACCCGAATGAAGACAGCACCTTAGTTCTGTTCCAGCATCACAGAGGGAAACTGTTCCAGTGTGGCTCAACAGCATTGCCCGGGTAACAGGGACTCCCTGGTGATGCCGCAGTGGACTGTCTGTACTCGCAGTCTCTACGCCATGTCCTGCTACCTCAACGGCCCATCCTGAAGGGAGCAATGACGCGGACCCTGACTATGAGGACACTGTCAGCCTTGCAAAGACTTCTGAGCCTCTAAACCATCTCCTGGCCAGCCGCCATTGGCACAAGGTTCAGTGAGGTTTGTGTGGCTGCAACCTTTCAGAACTCCTCTGCGAGCAACTAGATATATGGAGCATTATTTTTTCATTCTCTAAGATACTTGACGGGCTTCTTTCGGCCTGAGGCACCCGCCAGTCCCACACAGCATTCCAAGAGTGGAGACTTTTTGGGGTGTCTTTCAATGTGTTACAGTAATTTAAGTGTTGCACAAATACCTTACACATTGCCTCTTAAGTTATGCCTGACTGCTCTGTGGCAGCTTCTGGAGGGTGAGCACAGGTTAATTTAGGGAGTGTAACTGATTTACACTGACTAGGAATGTGGTCCCTACTTCAACAAGGTGCATACCTCTGCTTGTCCCAAGGGGGGCAGAAACTACTAGACACCATGGATTTTTTTTTTTTTTTACAGATGGGGAGCGACCCCTTAGGCAAGGGTTTCTCCCCTGGGGGTCAACTTTATTTTAGGCCATTTCCGCCCCCCTTGGGGTAGATCGGCCTATTTCTATGAGGCCCATCTGCCCCAAGGGGGGCAGAAACCACTTAGGCACCAGGGAATGGTATGTGTGTGTTCTGATTGGGGGGAAGCCGCTTGGGCAAAGGTCGCTTACCCATGGGGGCACATTACTCTTGGCCATTTCTGCCCCAATTGGGAGCAGATTGGCCTATTTCTGTAAGGCTCATCTGCCCCAAACATGGCAAAAAGCCCACTAGACACCAGGGAAGATTTTGTTTCAAACAAAGAGGGTGGAGCTATACCCCCACCCCCAAATAAATGGGGACAAAGTTGTTCTGCCCCCTGGTGGGCAGATGGACCAATTACCCCTGATCCACTCCCTGGGGGGGGGGGGAGGGGCAGAAAGCCTACTAGATGCCAGGGAATTTAAAGAAAATAAAAAATAGTGGGGTGGTGGCTACCAACCAGTATGGGTATGGTTATGCCCCTACCCCAACTGAAGGGGGTAACAGTCTTTCAGCTCTCTTCCACACACACTAAAATATCTTATCCCAACAGCAAGCAAGAGGACATTTGATTATTTCGGGTTTTTATTTTACATTTGGACCATGAGAGCTTGGATAACTCTCAAAATCGTCCGACTTGGAATGGTGAGGGCTGCACTTTTTGGACTTTGAGACGCTGCCATCTAGAAAAATCTATGAGACCTAGACACATCTGAAAACTAAACATCTGGGTAGGTCTAGGGGTGTGTGCTTCACATGCACCCCACACAATTTCTAACCCACAATGTTTTGCAAACGTCCAACTTTGCTTGAAATGACACATTCTCCCCACATTTTTGTGACAGAACCTTCAGGAATCTGCAGGAATCCACAATATTCCTACCACCCAGCATTGTTGCATCTATACCTATAAAAACTCTGCCCCACTTGTCAGCCTAAAAACCTTTTTTTCAAACTGCCCTTTTGGACCCGCTTTGGTTCCCCCTCAATTTCGACATGTTTTTTGCTCTTCCCTGTCACAGGCACATGGCCCACCTACACAAGTGAGGTATCATTTTTATTGGCAGACTGAGGGGAACATTGGGTGGTAGGAAATGTGTGCCAGTGCAGTGATCTCACACAGAAATGTGGGGAAAAATTGATTTTCAAGCTAAATTTGAGATTTGAGATGGGTAAGAAAACACTGGGGGATCCAAAAGTTTAAAAAAATGCACAGGTTTGGTAGGTTTTCATAGGTGCCGGCTGTATGGGCTAGAGAACATAATCCACAGCTGGGCACTTTCCAAAAAACACGTCAGTTTTCAATGGAAAAATGTGATATGTCCATGTTGCGTTTTGGAGCTGTTGGAAAATGGGTTATTGGTAGGGCAGGTAGGTACCTACACCTAGCAACAAGCCACAAACCTCCACAAAAGTACAGTTAGGTCTCAGTAAATTAATCCCAGCTCTACCCTTGGTAGCTTGGCATCGAGCGTCAAGGCTTAACTTAGGAGACAAAGTGTAAAGCATTCAAATATCACAAAACAGTAAATAAATAAAACACAGGAAACAGTTTAAAAATCCAAAACCAATTTATAAAAATAGCTTATATTTTTATCTTTAAAATGACACAAAAACGATTAAAATCGGTTCAGGGGAACCGGAGATATGAATTTTTAAAGTATTATTATTTTCTAGCGCATAGAAACAAAAAGCGCCAATCGGGTCATCTGGTTGCACCAGGACCGGGACAAAGTCAAACTTTCAGGCCGACCGCGATGGAGCCCTGCTCGGATACAGGTCGCGGGAAGCCTCGGTTAAAAAGTTACCTTCTGACTTAGTCTTTATTTTGAAGTTTTTCTTCACCGGGACGAACCTGCCAGTTGGATCCGACCTCCTGGAGCCCTTGTCCGGATACGCGAAGTCGGTTTCCTCGGTGGTGATTTCTACCTTCGGACTTAGTCGTTTTTTCGAGATGAAAATCCTTCGACCGGGGTAAACCTGGATCTTGATCCGACGTCCGTGGAGCCCTTCTCGGATACGATGGCTGGAAGGTCCCGGTCAACTTTTTACGTTCGGACTTAGTCTTTTTTTCGGATGTTTTTCTTGACCGGGACGAACCACGAAGTCAGGCCGGGTCGCGGTTGAGGCAAGCCGGCTAGAATTTCCGCGTCGAGTCGGTCACTTTATGGAGCTTTTTTTCTAAAATTTCTCCAATCTTTTCAAACTTCTGGGGCTTCACCCAGATGTTCTTTTAAGGTTCTTTTGGGGTCCACAGCTCACCCCAAGGGTCCAGAAGTTCTGTGATGGTCCTTGGGAAGTGCGGACTTCAACTCCCAGAATGCACCTGGCGCAAACTCCTTTTTGGCCACTGGACAGTAGTCAGCTGGTCACTTTTTCAGGAGTTGGTGCAGGGGACTCTGGTTAGCAATTTTTCACCTGTAGCAAACAGGGAGTCCCTCCTTGAACCAGTGGAAGCCAGGCAAAGTCCTTCTTGTGGTGAAGCCCAAGTGTGCAGCTGGTGCAGTCTTTCTGAGTGCAGGGTCCAGGTGCAGGCCAGGGGTCCAGCAGGGCAGTCCTTCTTCTTCTTTAGTTCCTTTCTTGTTGAATTCTGGAGGGGATCTGAGGCGTGGGTGCAGGTCTGCCAGTTTTATCCTTGCTCCTGGGTGAAAAGCAGGGGGGCCCTGATTCTCCAATCAGGGACAGGGTCGTCCCCCTGTGATGACCACTTCCTGGGAAGTGTGGCAAAAATCCATCCCAGAAGGCAACAGTCTCTAAAAATCCAAAATGGATGAATCTGATTTTTGGAGGAGAGATCTGGCTGAGCCCACCCACTGGTGTGGCTAAAAATCATAAACACACCCCTCTCCTGCCCTCTCCTAATCTAATCAAGGGGGCACCTAGCTGTCTGGGGTTGCAGGATGTGGGGGTGTTGCTGGGTGCTCCAGATGTCCTTCTCTGCCTTTGAAGACCAGTTTGGCAGCCCTCCCCCTTCCTGCTTCCCCATCTGCTGAGGGGAGATTCTCTCCCCCAAGCACATTCCTTTGTGTAAAGCCAGGCCACTTCACACCTCATTAAAGTGGCCTGGCAGAAGCTGCTGCAGGCTGGCCAATCAGAGCACAGCAGCAAAAACAATGCAGAGCTGAAATTGGCAACTTTTTAGGTAAAGTCTAAACTTTTTACCTGCACTAGTTATATTAAATCCAACAACTGGAAGTTGTGGGATTTATTATAACAATCAATTTGATACCAAATTCTTGGTATGTAACATTTAAGGAGACTTTAAAATTTAAAATAAAGTCTGCCCATTCTAGCCTATGAAGGCCATTTACTTCAATGAGGGAAAAACGAATTTGGCTGTTTTTACCTCACCAGGGCTTATAAATCTATTTTTATAAAGTCCCTGCTTATAGTTACATGGCACCCAGCCCTAGGGGCACATAGGGCACACCTTAGGGGTGACTTATATGTAAAAATAAGGTAGTTTAAAACTTTGGAAGTACCTTTAATTCCAAAGTCGAATTTGCATATAACTTTAATTTAAAAGCAGCAAGCAAGGCAGGCTTGCTTTTAAAATGACACTGGGCACCTCAGCAATGCACCTAGGTGTGCACCACCTATGCTGTGGCCCCTAAACCTACATGCCCTACCATATACTAGGGACTTATAGGTAGGTTAACTTAGCCAATTATAATTAGCCTAATTTGCATATCCATTTTACACAGAGCACAGGCCCTGGGACTGGTTAGCAGTACCCAGGGCACCATCAGAGTCAGGAAAACACCAGCATAAAGTGGAAAATGGGGGCAAAAAGTTATGGGGCCTCTGCAATCAGCCCCAGTTTCTCACACAACCCCCCCCCAGCCCACACGCCCAGGAGACTCAGCCCAACCCTGGGAGAGTCTTCCTGGCTTGTTAGGCGAGGAAGACAGTGAAGAAAACTGGCTGTCCCTTTGCAGGGCCTACTCTGCCTTATATCCTCCTGTCAGGGTCACTCCCTCTGGGTAGTGAAGCCATCCCAACAGTAAAAGGACCCAACTCAAACTGAAACTTCCCTCTAGGGGGGTCTTCCTCCTCTCTCTCTGCCAACTTGGGTAGTGAGGTGCCCACCTCCCCTACTCCAAACTTTGCTAGGGCAACACCTAGCTTACCCAAAGAGGTCACCCAACACTTGAGCAACTCCACCATGACCAATAGGGTCAGGGGGCCTACTTTGCTATTGGCCTTGGGGTCTGCCTCCCAGGCCAGGTACAGTGCTGCCAGGAAGGCTAGCACCCAGCAGAGGCTACTGACAGCTGTCAGTACCCAGAACCACACCCTAAGCTCTCCACTGACAGGTGGCTGAGCTGCTTTAGGGGCATCTTTGTGGTCCTGGCACCCTTCTTGCTGTCTAGAGTGGGGGGCTACCACCTCTTGTGGCAGACACCCTCCTTCCACTCTCCCTTCTGTCAGTGCAGGGGCAACACCTTGCATCTGGACAGCTGCCTGACTACTCAGGACTTCTTTGGGGTCAGGTGAGGCCTCACCAGTGCCAACTCTGGGCTCCCCCCTTACTGGGGCAGAAGGCCCTTGGCTCCCTGGAACTCTCTTTAAGAGTGGCCTACCCTTCCTTTTCTTCTTTCCTTTTCTTGGGGACCCCTGTCTCCTAACTGTAGGGACTGACTCCCCAGGACTTTGGGTTGGGGGGGCGCCCTGGGCGACCACCCCATCTGTGACCAGACTCACCTCTGGGAGGTCATTGCCCAGGATACAATCTAGGGGAAGGTCAGCACTGACTACCACCCTAATCCAGTCAAGGATACCCTCCCTCTCTAGGGGCACTATGGCTACAGGTTTGGAGGTGACCTCCCCTGTGGCTATCCTGACTTTCTTTGTCTTTCCTGGGACATACATGTCTGGGGTCACTAACCGGTCACTCACTACAGTGTGTCTGGCACAGGTGTCTCTCAGGCCAGTGGTAGGGATCCCATTCACTTGAATGTGGTGGAAGTGCCTACTCCCACCCTCAGGGATCACCAGCTTACCATCTGGTCCTGTCTCCCAGCACAATGCTAGGAGGACTTCATCATCTGAGGAATCCTCCTCTATGGCTACACTGGACAGCCCAGTGCTAACCACCTTCCTTGGACAGGCTGCATCTCCTCTGAAGTGACCTGTCTGCTGACAGTCAAAGCAAGCCCTACTGTCCAAGAGTTTTTTTAACCCTGGGTCTCCCTGTCTCTGCATGTCAGAGTGGGAGTGGGATTTACTTTCCTCCTTCTTAGGGTTCTGGGGTACAGAGGGAGTCTCTGTGGTGGGCTTACCACCTCCCTCCTTAGGTTTTTGGGGACCTGTCCCCCCCTTCTTGGAGTCTCCCCCCTGGGACTTGACAACCACCCTGGTTCTCAACCACTCATCAGCTGCCTCCCCTAGCTCTCTAGGGTTGGTCTGCTTAGAGTCCACTAGATGCTGGCGTAACCTTTCTTGGATACAATTGGTCAAGATGTGCTCTCTCATGATCAGATTGTATAACCCCTCATAAGTATTTACTTTGTTGCCAATAATCCAGCCCTCTAGTGCCTTTAGTGAGGTGTCCACAAAGTCAACCCAAGACTGGGTACTGACCTTCTGGGTGTCCCTGAACTTCATTCTATATTGCTCTGGGGTCAGACCAAACTTCTTGACTAAGCACCTCTTCATACTAGGGTATGAATCTGCCTCCTCCCCCCTTAAGGTCAGAAGCCTATCCCTCCCTGAGTTGGGGACCAACTCCCACAAAAGGGAACCCCAGTATTGAGGCCTAACCCTTCTCATTTGGAGTGCCCTCTCAAAGGCCCCTAGCCACTTATCTATGTCATCCCCCTCTACATAAGCAGGAACCACCCCCTTGGGTAATCTGGGGCAAACTCCCCCACCCATGGACACCTCAGTTTCTTTCTCGCTGCCTCCATCTTTTTTTTCTTTGCTTGCCCACTTTTTCTTTTCTAGGGCAAGCTTATCTGCTTCCAAAGCTATGTAGGCTAGCTGGGCTTCCAGCTCTCTTTCCCTGATGGATGGGTTCTCTCCTCCTGAAAGGACCCTCTTCCTACCACTAGCTTTGGGTCTGCCCCTAGTGACTGTATCCAGTGAGGACCGTTCCTCCTCTTCCTCACTTGGGGTCTGATGCCTTCCCTCCCCTGAGTGGTTAGAGTTAGCATCTTCCTCTTTTTCTTCCTCCTCTGGAGCTTCCTCTGTCTCTACCTCTTGTGCCTCAGCCCATGCTGTCAGGGATATAATCAGGATTTGCTTCCTGAGATCAGGGGTTGCAGGCAACCCCCTCTCAATACACAACCCCCTAAGATGGACTACTGTCAGTGTGGGTAGGCTAGCCAGATCAAGCTCCATGGTTCCCTAGTTTTGTGTCAACAAAAACTTTTTGCAAAAATTGGAAACAAGAATTTAGAAAAAATTACAAAAATTCAATAATTGAAATTAATCCAAATTAATTTTTTTTAAAAATTAAAATTAAAAATTAAAATCAATTTTTGCACTAAGACAATTTAAAGGATTTTTAATTTGTTTTATCTAAAACTGTAACGTGATATTGAACACAAGTACAGGATCCCGTCGCTGCTTCCAATTATGTTGGAAAATGGGTTATTGGTAGGGCAGGTAGGTACCTACACCTAGCAACAAGCCACAAACCTCCACAAAAGTACAGTTAGGTCTCAGTAAATTAATCCCAGCTCTACCCTTGGTAGCTTGGCATCGAGCGTCAAGGCTTAACTTAGGAGACAAAGTGTAAAGCATTCAAATATCACAAAACAGTAAATAAATAAAACACAGGAAACAGTTTAAAAATCCAAAACCAATTTATAAAAATAGCTTATATTTTTATCTTTAAAATGACACAAAAACGATTAAAATCGGTTCAGGGGAACCGGAGATATGAATTTTTAAAGTATTATTATTTTCTAGCGCATAGAAACAAAAAGCGCCAATCGGGTCATCTGGTTGCACCAGGACCGGGACAAAGTCAAACTTTCAGGCCGACCGCGATGGAGCCCTGCTCGGATACAGGTCGCGGGAAGCCTCGGTTAAAAAGTTACCTTCTGACTTAGTCTTTATTTTGAAGTTTTTCTTCACCGGGACGAACCTGCCAGTTGGATCCGACCTCCTGGAGCCCTTGTCCGGATACGCGAAGTCGGTTTCCTCGGTGGTGATTTCTACCTTCGGACTTAGTCGTTTTTTCGAGATGAAAATCCTTCGACCGGGGTAAACCTGGATCTTGATCCGACGTCCGTGGAGCCCTTCTGGGATACGATGGCTGGAAGGTCCCGGTCAACTTTTTACGTTCGGACTTAGTCTTTTTTTCGGATGTTTTTCTTGACCGGGACGAACCACGAAGTCAGGCCGGGTCGCGGTTGAGGCAAGCCGGCTAGAATTTCCGCGTCGAGTCGGTCACTTTATGGAGCTTTTTTTCTAAAATTTCTCCAATCTTTTCCAAACTTCTGGGGCTTCACCCAGATGTTCTTTTAAGGTTCTTTTGGGGTCCACAGCTCACCCCAAGGGTCCAGAAGTTCTGTGATGGTCCTTGGGAAGTGCGAACTTCAACTCCCAGAATGCACCTGGCGCAAACTCCTTTTTGGCCACTGGACAGTGGTCAGCTGGTCACTTTTTCAGGAGTTGGTGCAGGGGACTCTGGTTAGCAATTTTTCACCTGTAGCAAACAGGGAGTCCCTCCTTGAACCAGTGGAAGCCAGGCAAAGTCCTTCTTGTGGTGAAGCCCAAGTGTGCAGCTGGTGCAGTCTTTCTGAATGCAGGGTCCAGGTGCAGGCCAGGGGTCCAGCAGGGCAGTCCTTCTTCTTCTTTAGTTCCTTTCTTGTTGAATTCTGGAGGGGATCTGAGGCGTGGGTGCAGGTCTGCCAGTTTTATCCTTGCTCCTGGGTGAAAAGCAGGGGGGCCCTGATTCTCCAATCAGGGACAGGGTCGTCCCCCTGTGATGACCACTTCCTGGGAAGTGTGGCAAAAATCCATCCCAGAAGGCAACAGTCTCTAAAAATCCAAAATGGATGAATCTGATTTTTGGAGGAGAGATCTGGCTGAGCCCACCCACTGGTGTGGCTAAAAATCATAAACACACCCCTCTCCTGCCCTCTCCTAATCTAATCAAGGGGGCACCTAGCTGTCTGGGGTTGCAGGATGTGGGGGTGTTGCTGGGTGCTCCAGATGTCCTTCTCTGCCTTTGAAGACCAGTTTGGCAGCCCTCCCCCTTCCTGCTTCCCCATCTGCTGAGGGGAGATTCTCTCCCCCAAGCACATTCCTTTGTGTAAAGCCAGGCCACTTCACACCTCATTAAAGTGGCCTGGCAGAAGCTGCTGCAGGCTGGCCAATCAGAGCACAGCAGCAAAAACAATGCAGAGCTGAAATTGGCAACTTTTTAGGTAAAGTCTAAACTTTTTACCTGCACTAGTTATATTAAATCCAACAACTGGAAGTTGTGGGATTTATTATAACAATCAATTTGATACCAAATTCTTGGTATGTAACATTTAAGGAGACTTTAAAATTTTAAATAAAGTCTGCCCATTCTAGCCTATGAAGGCCATTTACTTCAATGAGGGAAAAACGAATTTGGCTGTTTTTACCTCACCAGGGCTTATAAATCTATTTTTATAAAGTCCCTGCTTATAGTTACATGGCACCCAGCCCTAGGGGCACATAGGTCACACCTTAGGGGTGACTTATATGTAAAAATAAGGTAGTTTAAAACTTTGGAAGTACCTTTAATTCCAAAGTCGAATTTGCATATAACTTTAATTTAAAAGCAGCCAGCAAGGCAGGCTTGCTTTTAAAATGACACTGGGCACCTCAGCAATGCACCTAGGTGTGCACCACCTATGCTGTGGCCCCTAAACCTACATGCCCTACCATATACTAGGGACTTATAGGTAGGTTAACTTAGCCAATTATAATTAGCCTAATTTGCATATCCATTTTACACAGAGCACAGGCCCTGGGACTGGTTAGCAGTACCCAGGGCACCATCAGAGTCAGGAAAACACCAGCATAAAGTGGAAAATGGGGGCAAAAAGTTATGGGGCCTCTGCAATCAGCCCCAGTTTCTCACAGGAGCGTTTCCTGTCACAGGCAAGAGGCCTACCAACACAAATGAGGTACCATTTTTATCGGGAGACTTAAGGGAATGCTGGGTGGAAGTAAATTTGTGGCTACTCTCAGATTTCAGAACTTTCTATCACTGAAATTTGAGGAAAAAGTGTTCTTTTTGCCAAGTTTTTTGGTTTGCAAAGGATTCTGGGTAACAGAACCTGGAGCGAGCCCCACAAGCACCCCACCATGGATTCCCCTAGGTGTCTAGTTTAAAAAAATGCACAGGTTTGGTAGGTTTCCCTAGGTGCCGGCTGAGCTAGGGGCAGAAATCTACAGCAAGGCACTTTAAAAACAAGTCAGATTTCAATGTAAAAATGTGATGTGTCTATGTTGCGTTTCCTGTCGCGGCCTACCCACACAAGTGAGGCACTATTTTTATCAAGAGACTTGGGGGAACACTGAATAGAAGTGTTATTGCCCCTTGTCTTTCTCTACATTTTTTCCTTCCAAATGTAAGACAGTGTGCAAAAAAGAATACTTTTTTAGAAATGCCTTGTAATTCACATGCTAATATGGGGGCCCCAGAATTCTGAGATGTGCAAATAACCACTGCTTCGCAACACCTTATCTTGTGGCCATTTTGGAAATACAAAGATTTCCTTGGTACCTATTTGCCAATCTTTATATTTCACCAAATGAATTACTGTATACCCGGTACACGATGAAAACCCATTGAAAGGTGCAGCTCATTTATTGGCTCTGAGCACCTAGGGTTCTTAATGAAACGACGAGCCCTATATATCCCCAAACCAGAAGAAGCCAGCAGACATAACGGTATATTGATTTTTAAAATCTGCCATAGCTGGGAAAAGATATAGAAGAAAACGTGGACAGAAATGGCTCTTTTTCACCTCAATTCTATTTTTTAAAACATTTTAGCTGTTACTTTCTGTATGAAAACCTTTAAGGATCTACACAATGGCCCATTGCTGAATTCAGAATTTTGTCAATGTTTCAGAAATGTTTAGCTGTCTGGGATTCAGCATTGGTTTCACACCCATTTCTGTCACTAACTGGAAGGAGACTGAAAGCACAACACATTGTAAAAATGGGGTTTGTCCCACTAAAATGCAAAAACTGTGTTGAAAACTGTGGTTCTCTGATTCAAGTCTGTTGTTCCTGAAAGCTGGGAAGATGGTGATTTAAGCACCACAAACCCTTTGTTGATGCCTTTTTTAGGGAAAAAACACATGCTTTCTTCTGCAGACTTTTTTCCCATTTTGTTTCTAAAAAAATGAAGTTTTCGGTGTATTTTGGCTAATTTGTTGGTCTCCTCCAGGGAAACCCACAAACTCTGGGCACCTCTAGAATCCTTTATATGTTGGAAAAAAGGATGCAAATTTGGCGTGGGTAGCTTAAGTGGACAAAAATATTATGAAGGCCTAAGCACGAACTACCCCTAATAGCCAAAAAAAGGCTCTGCACAGGAGGGGGAAAAGACCTGGCAGCGAAGGGGTTAATATGTCTTCTACTTCACTTAGGTCACTGCATGGTCAGGGTCTTATGTGGGTGTGTACAGAGGCCAATCTGTGAGTTAATAATAATATTAATTTCCAAGAAAACATCAGCGTTAATGAAGGGCAGGGAATTGCTCATCATAGACTTGCTTTTGGCACATCACAATTCTGGCGTCCATGACAGCAACAAGCATTTAGAGGAGGCTGCATGCATATGAGAACAAAATGGCAGTTGGGAGTTGCAAAATAATGACAGTTGAGAGTTAGTCAGTTGAGCTTTCTGTAGCCAACAGGATGCTTTCCTGTTTGTTTTACACTAGAAGATTCGAAATTATCGTTGTCTCTATTTTGTGAGTTTATTTTTTCCCACACTGAGAAATTTTATGTGAAGGAGTGCATCCCTATTTTTAAAGGTCTCAAGAGGATGCTGTTTGTGGCTTGGCAAGATGTACACATGCTTTATTTAAGTACTATTCTTCTGGCATTATAGAGTCATAATGCGCCGAACGTGCAGAGAAATCAATTATATCATTTTGATGGGTACAAATATTGTTCCTTAGGCATACAGAGAAGTAAATAAAAACAGCATATGCATGGGTCAAAGACTGTGTGACCTGCAAATTGTGGAAAAGCTTTCTCTGGTGTTGCATACACTTTTTCTCAAACAAAGTATTGTGTATTGTGAAGTCTAATGTGATATGTGTCGCACTATCAAGATATTATAGTCAGTAGATTTCCCAATTCAAAAATCTGCACGAGTATTGTTTAACGGTTTTTATAAAGATTTTGGAGGTGCAGTATTTCCATGCAAAGAAGTATTTGTAGTTGGAGAGGAGAGTTACCATGGAAGGAAATTATGGCTTGTAAATTCCATTAATTGCTTGATAATTTACTCCTTGAGTACAGAGTCCTCTACCTGTCATCCTGCTCCTCTTTCCCAGTGTTTTGTTGTTCTGGGTAGTCTCGGCTTAAGCCTTCATAAAGTTTTTTACACAAAAGATATCCAGGCCAAATTTCCATTATTTTTACCCACATGTTGGGGATTCTAAAAGTATCCTGGGTATGTCGATTTCTTTGGAGGGAGTGAGAAATTCGGCTTTTATTGGAATACTGGGAAAAAGAGCCATGGGAGAAAGTGTATTGGGCTTTTCCCCTAAACTTAGCTTCAACCTAAGATTTGCAGTGCTGAGATCAACTTTTTCCCTGTTGTCAGGAGCAGTTAGACTTCTAAAATATATATATTTTAACCAGCTTTTTCCAATTTTCTAAGTAGTAGTCAATTGTTCCTATTTTTTGTGAAAACTATACTACAGTCGGAATGCAGCAAGAGGTCATGTGTGTAGATCATTCATGGTTTTCTCAAAGGGACCATTGGCCAAATGTATCAGGCTCCCGGTTTCAATTTCTTAAATAGAACATTTTAAGAAATCGCTATTTTAGAAATGCAAAATGGGATGTATGAAAATTGCGAGTCGGTAATAGCGATTTGTTAAAATTCACAGTCGCTATTTGCGAGTTGCAAACACCGAATCACAAAAAAATTGTAAATCAGTATTTTCAAATCGCAAATTGTGAAAATGGCAAGCCGGAACAGCCTGACGACATCACAGACAGGAAGTGAGTCAGCCCATGCTGTTTCCAGAAGCCCCACCCACAGGAGCAGGTGGACAGACCCAGCCAAGCACCAGGGAGGCTACCTTTGGAGCCAGCCAGGACCAAACAGGATCATGGCCACTGATGGGAATGTGAAGGAGAAAGGAGACAGGAAGCGCAAGCTCAAATTCAGTGAGCAGGAATTGGAGGTGCTCACTGAGGAGGTGGTCAGGAACCACGACAAACTCACTACAGGAACTCACTACAGGTACCAGAGGAAACTCTGGTCAGACATCCAGACCAAAATATGTGCAGTGGGTGTTGCGCAGCGCTCTGTCGAGGAGATACGCAAGCACTGGTACGACTTTCGTTCACGTGCCAAAGAGAGGGTAGCCAGCAGGCTAAAGGAGGCAAGGAGCACCCACCCAGACACTGTCCACACCAATGGAAGACATCATGGAGTAGACACTGCTTCCTGAAGCTGTCAGTAGTGTCACTGACATTGACACCTCAGGCACACTCAGCACCAGCAAAGGTAAGGGCAGTAATGATGTGTTTCCACATATGTGCATATACAAATGCCCCTTAGAAAATAGCTATTGGCACTATGCAGTGTGATAAGTAGTCCATGCCAAATCTTACATACAACAATGCCTTATGGGAGTGGTAGTCCACACCCCTAAAGTGCAAATACAACATAAATAGCAAGGTAGTGTTAAACCAAATAGAGAAACAACACAAAAAACTTTCAGTGATACTATGCCAGTGTACATTTAATACTATTACGCAACTATTTGAGTACTATTCAAAAATGACATGCTGCACATTGTTGTTGCAGATCTTCCGGGCCCTGACGCAGTAGAAGATGGAAATGTGAGGGATAGCGAAACTCGGCCACGGTCCGAATCAAACACCAGTGAGTCCTTCATACATGCACCAACTAGGCGCAGGGCAAGAGTGCTACCTCTTCCTGAGTATAACCTGGACTCTGATGAAATGCCAGATGAAGAACCCACACCACTCCCAGAGGCTAGAAGCACAGACAGACAGCAGTCCCTGCCCCAGTGTCAGTCCACTTCCCTCAGGAGGTGTCGCGAAGCAGGCAGTGCACAGAGGAAGGTGAGGGCCCATCACTCTTTGGCGGCCTTGAGGCTTCCATGCTGAAAGTGCAGCACCTGCAATGTAAACACATGAGGACCATGCACAGGCAGTTGGTGTCAATCGATCATATCATGGGTGCAATGCACAGGCAGTTTGAGTCTCACAATGATAACATGGGATCAATGCACAAGCAGGTGGATGCACTCAATGAAAACATGGGAGCACTGCACAAGCAGTTTGAGTCTCTCAATGAAAACATGGGAGTAATGCACAAGCAGTTCGAGTCTCTTAATGAAAACATGTGCAAACTGCATGAGGGACAGCAAACAGCAGCAGAAAACGCAAAGGAGATGACAAACACCATTAGGGAACTCTGCACTGCGATGCAGCAGGAGCATGTCAGCCACTGTAGGCACCATCACCAATTGATGGGCAGGTTGGATGGGTTCTGCAGATCTGTAAATCCGCTCACTACCACAACTGCCTCGGTATCACAACGTGCTGTGGGCATACAAGTGGAGATGGCACATTGCAGTCGGGACGTTGCACAAGGATTGGTGCAAATAACCAATGTTTTGGAGACAATGTAGACAGCACCGAGTGCTACAAACAGCAAACTTGGTGGTGGGGATGGTGCGGAGCTCTCTAGCCTCAGCAGTCTCACAGCCCCTGTGATGGATCCTAGGTGCCCCAGCACCAGACACAGTACTGTCTTTGAACCTGTTACAAGAGGTGCCCCTGAGGACACTGAGCACTCAAGTGGAGTGCGTGGACGTAGGAAGTAATGTTGATGGGTACAGGGGACTTGCATAACATGTAGCAAAGCAGTTATACTATGATGCTAATTGTGTTACACTGTTACTCGCACCTGTTTGTGTATGGTGCATAGCTATGTCTTAATCACACATATATTACCTGAAGTCAAGGCAATAAATATGCTACCTGCAGCAATACATAAAATAAATGTGGTATTGTCATTACTTACATCAGAAATAATTGCACGTGAAGTCAGCACATCTTTGTCTGCCCTCTGCTGCACTGCGTCTGTCTGCTGGCTGAAGGGGTGGCAAGGGATTGTCATCCTCATTTGAGTCCGGCTCAGTGGGTTCCACAGGTATGCCCCTGTCTGTTCCAATGTTGTGCAACATGGCAGAAGGAGCCACGATTTTGCATGTTGTTTCAGGGCTGTATTGTAGTGCACCGCCACTCTTGTGTGGACACCTAAAGCAGCTCTTCAGCAGGCCAAAGGTCCTTTCTACAATGCTGCAAGTTGTCCTGTGAGCAGCATTGTACCTCCTTTCGGCTGGCGTTGCAGAATGCAGATAGGGCGTCAGTATGAATGACTGCACTGCATAGGCACTGTCTCCTAGAACGACAGGAGAGTAAAATTAGTAATTGTTATCCGTGACATCACATATACATCAAGGCGACATTGTCAACTATAACATTATCAAGTAGGTATTCTTCGCCAAGAGTCATGTGTGCTACCTAGGTATCTGGCCACGAGATCCGTTATAATGTTGGAGGCATTGCTAATTACGTGTATGTTCATGGAATGTGTACTTTTACGGTTCCGATACACATACTCTGTGGCCGATGGTGGACAGATTGCTACATGTGTCTCATCTATGGCACCTATTACATGTGGGAATTGGGCAATCTGGTAGAAATCAAATTTTGTTTGTAGTAATTCCTGTGGGGTGTTGGGGAATCTTAAGTGCTGTTAAATTTTGCTCAGTATGGCATTGAGAAATGCATTGAAACATCATGAGAGAGCACTCTGTGAGACCCCTCCAGCTGCTGTATGACACCTTGATAGCTCCCTGAGGCTAATAGGTGCAGGAAGCATAATACCTACACATGGGCGGGTATGTTATTGGTCCGGTGTGTGTTTTGCTGCAGTAGGGGTTGTAGATCAGTTACCAGGTCAAGTATCATGGCTGAGCTTAACCTGTAGTTATTATATATCTCCTCCTCTGTCTGGTCAAAAAGGATAATGTGCACTCTAAAAATGTGCTCCTGTCTCCTCTTCCCTCTCCTCAAACATGCCAGGATCCTCATCCTCCTCGCCATCATGTACAGTGCAGCCATTGTGGAAAAGAGGCTGAATTATTCTGGGCCTCTTTATATAGGTTGCACCTGTTTACCACCTGATTTCACTTTGTGGTAAATTGCACATGAAAAAGGCCATTCTGCGAATATTCGCTATTTGTGATTTGTTGATGCATTGCATTGCGAGACAGAACTTGCGAATCGCATTTTGCGATTCGCAAATTCTGAACGCATTTTACGGATCGCAAAATCATGTCGCTATTTGCGATACGCAGAATGCAACCCGCACATTCATGTCGCAGTTGCAAGGAATCGCTATTTTATCGATTCCTCATATTTGCACTGCAAATGCCTTTCAGACATCGTGAAAGGCGATTTTGCATTCACAAACGGTGGAATTTACCTATTTGCACCGTTTCTGAATGCAAAATCCTTTGATACATCTGGTCCTAACTGCTGAATTAAAACAAAGCTAATTAAAAATACATAGGAGAAAGTAGAAATATAAGACATTTTCATCTGTAATGTTTGCCTCAGTGTTAGATTATCCAAAGTAATATACTGTTACATCCATAATATTTTTCTGGTTGCAGGAACATATAGTATTTATTGATTATTCAAAAGCACCTGATTCTCTGAGCCATCAAGTGAGCTGCAACTTATTATTTTTCAATGTGTATTGACCATGCATAGATTCACATGTTAAATCGAAAGAATGAAAAATGGGTATGAAAGAAACCCATGTAATAATGAGTTTTGGAATAGTGGTTATTCATACAACTCTGCATTTAAGCATTTTGCATGATGTTTTCTTTCTTAAACACTGGCATGCGTTTGAAAGCCACAAATGGAGAGAAATTCAAATGATAATAGGAAACATTCTACTATTATGTGTCCCTGTCCTTCAACCCAATAAAAACAGTATCCCACTTTAGTAGCTGGGCCTATTGCCATTGACAGGAAAGGACCCAAAACACAACAAGGAAACATCAAGATTTTCCTTTTCAAATTCACTCATTCTAGTGATGTGGTTAACTGAGTTGTTTTGGCCTAGACTTGGTGCGCACCCAGGAAAACCTTATAGCATTTGGGCACTTCCTTTTGTTTTGACTGATATTTGTGTAGAGCATAATTGTCATGAGGGTGGATCATTTGCAAGTGAACCTGCATGCGTAATTGGAAAATGTTGTGTTTGTAGTCTGCCCCAAATGTGTAGTGGTGGGTGAAGTGAGCTGGTGTCACATCTGTTTTCTAACTACACAAGATCCTTATATTAAAAAGTCTGGGCTGAACTTTGACTATCTCTTGACATCTCTATCTTACTCTAAGTCCTGATTAATATTGTGGGTGGCCAGGTGAAATTCTGGTAACGCTTCCCTATTGGCAGCCTGCAGAGGCTTAAGAAGACTTGTCTTCCATAATCCTTCAGTGTTCTCACTCAGCTTGTCATGAGCCATCCTCAAGGTGGAATTTGCCTACTAACCACTAATTTGCAAAACATGCACTAGACTACTGCCACATCCACCTTCTTTGTGGTAGTAAGTTGGAGAGCTTTGGAAGATCCCTTGTGACAAAGTTCTCAGACAGTGTGAGCATGTACACATTTATAAACTGAGACAGAAATCCTGGGGCAGACTCTCCTAAGTTTTCTAAAAAGCATTTAATTTCCAGAAGGGATATTTACGTTAGTATTTGTCAGGCAGGGCACTCTGTCAAAAAGTGGAAGATGTTCTGTCCACAGTCATGTTCAGTGACATTGACAATAATGCGCTTCTAACATGGTGAATAGAACATCTGCTGTGTTTTGACTGAGGATGAAGATAGCAGGCAGGTCACACGTGTGATAGATGTGTGCCTATTTACTACAGTAAGTGAAGACACAATGACTTAAATATTATTTATGAAGAACAAGAGGCATGGATTATGATAATTTTTTGGGTAAGAAGCATTAGACAGATTTTCCAACTTAGAGAGAGCAATTTGAAGCAATGGGGCATGGAGAGTATATATTCATATTAATTAAGATTAACTGCACCACTTCAGTGAGTTTCCCAGAACCTTGCTTTTGTGTCGTATACTATGAAACATGTTGAAGTGCACATGTCCTGCTTATATGGACTCTGGGGACATTAGTAATGACTCTTGTGCCACTTTCATTGCTGAATACAAACTCTGTATCTGTGATATGATTGATTCTTCTTCTGTGTTGCCCAAACAATAAGAGACCAGCAATATTTTACTAATGGCCTGCACAACAGTTCTATGATCAATTTAAAGCTCCAACATTTTTGGAAGCGTACAAGTGGGAGCTCACAGGTGTGCCCTTGAAGGAGCTGCCAGAGTCTCATGCTCTCTCAAAAAGGCACATTTGTTTGCTGCACAGTTTCAAGGAACATGCCAGTGTGCAAAAAATGCAGTGTTGACTTTACATCCAGCATCTTCGGTGTAAAGAGAAATTAGAGTCTGGATTCTGTCATAAGTCTGCCAAGTGAGCAGTCTTGCTGTGCTCTGTATGGTACCTGCTTTCAATCCATATTGGGCTACATTGCTGCTGTCTCTCAGCAGCACAGGTTGTGCTTGTGAAGGGACATCACACCGGGAATGCTGCACTGCATGCCCATGTTGTTCAGAGTTTCTGGAAAAGGAGACATCATTTGATGGATATCCACGGACTGAAAAATCACTTCCTGATGCTGATCTATGATACTCTTCCTCAGATACAGCCTCACTATCAGAAGTAGCCTTAGATCTCTCCTCCTTTAATTGACTTAAGGTCTGGACTGCAAGCATCCAATGGAATCCCATGACTGTGTCCTACCTAAAAATGCTTTTCTCAAATGCTGTGGGCTAGGTAGAATGCAGAGGTACTTGTAGTAATATTTAAGAAAATACTGATAAGTGGGCATGAGCTGAGCAGAAAATGATAATGCAATGCAGTGCAAATGAGAGTGGGGTGCAATAATATTGGCAACAAACAAATATAAAAAACAATAATTTAATTGAAATCAATCAACAGTCTGAGTGAAACATTCGCCTACAGTTAAAAAAATAATCAGCTATTTCAGTGTGCAGCACACACAAAGTAAAAGCAAACTGAATTTTAATTACAGTAAAAATACTCAAAAACAACAATTAGGGCACAAACTCCTGTGTTCTTTCAAATTAGGATTACAATTCATAAGTGTTATCACACACTTTATTTTCTCCCCGGGGGTGGGTGCCAGCCCCCCCGTTGGGGCCAATCAGGATTGAGGCCAGATTTCCCCTCCAGGGAAGGGAACATGTTTAATATCTATTTGCCACCCACCTGGGGTCCAGCTCAATGTCAGGAGTGCCACCCTCTAAAAATAAATGCCTGTTTTCTAGAAGTGGATTCCTCTTCGGAGATCACAGTCCAGCCATGGTCCCTGAGCAGAAATCCTTTCTAGGGGGCCATTCTCTGGAAAGGGGAGTCTTTCACATTTTAAATGGTGCCTCTAATGAGCATAGATTTGGGGGACACAAACCCACCAGACACAAACTTGTAAAAAGAAAAGAAAACACCAGTGTCCCCTCACATTAGGCTAATCTTGAGAGCAAAGGTACAGTGAGCCCGCGAGGGAAGGGAAAAGTTTAATTTTAACTTCTCCTGGGGGGCTCAACCACTATGCCACAGGATGGCATTCTCTCCCAAAACTTTTTGGTATCTAGTGGTGGGTTTATGTTTGGCTAGGGGCTGTTATTGTACCAATCTTTAAGTAAGGGACAAGGGATTTACACTCTAATTACAGACCAATACGTTTGCTGAACAATTCCCAAAAGATCTTCTGTAGACAGGTTCTGGCTAAGCTACACTCTTGGGTCTCAGATAACCATATCTTTGAGGATGCTCAGGCAGGATTAAGGAGCAACATGAGTACTCTTGACCAGGTCTTCCAATTTAAGTTGCTGTGTTTGAAGTATGTCACCCTGAAGAGGGATCATATGAATGTTGCCTTCATAAATCTAAGGTCCCAAGTGATAGCTTGGAAGGTAATTGAAGCTTATAGAGTCCCATGTGATTTACTATGGAGTCCTCCACACAAACACCTATGCAAAAGTCAGGTGGAACATGGATGGTGACCTAAGGGGTTCAATTCCCATTTGTTGGGGGTAAAGCAAGATTGCGTACTGGCCCTGGCAGTATTCAGCCTCTAAAATTAGTGGGGCAGTCAAATGCCTTTCCCACTGTACACATGATGCGCCTAAATTAGCTGGAACTGCACTCCTGATACTAATGTTTGCAGATAATACCCTGCTTTTTTCTAGAACACCTATGGGCCTCCAGGCAGAATTGTTCTCCTATTTGGCCTTTTGCAAGTTGAGGGCCTCGAAATTAACCCATTGAAAACAAACGTCATGGGATGAACACCCACAAGTCATTCATGGGGAGAATGGTAATTGATGGCTCCATAATTGAACAGGTTAACACTTTGATTACTTAGGGGTCCTGCTGTCTGACACAATGACTTTGGCCCACAAGATGGAGAAGAGTAAACCTCTTCTTAAGCAGAGAGCATATACAATTAGCGGGAAACAGAAGGCAATGGGTGGAGGTGCAGTGTCTCCGGTCCTTCAGATTTATAAAGCTATGGCTCTATCAGCACCTTCTCATGGGTCATAGATATTGGGATTTGCTAATGCTACTGCCTTTTTAATGGTAGAGAACAATTTTATAAGGCACGCCTCTGAACCAACTGAGGTTGGATTTAGCATTTAATCCTATAAATTTGGTGGTGGCGTTAAAACCCCTATTGTACTGGGTAAGGTTGTGGACAACTGAGGAGCTGACACCCTTTAGGGATTCTTTAAGTGATCTGATCTCCTGTGATTCACGGGTAGCCTTACCCTGGTTGAAAAAGTTTAAGATGCAGTGTGAAAAACTGAAAATTGTAGATTTTGGAACTCGCCAGCAGTTGCTGCTAAAGGAGCCAGACAGAAAGTGAAACCCTGAACAGATTTGATTGAATTATGACTGTGAGAATCTGACCGGCCAATTTTAAAATGTCAAATGTTCTCAATTTTATGGATGAAACTTACCCACCTATTGCTAAGACGGTATCTCTAATTTAGGCATGGGTCCCTACCATTAAGATCCTTAATGGCCAAATGTGACAAGCAAGGTACCCAATGTTTTGTCCTTTTTGCCCATTGAAAAAAGAAACTGAAGATCACTCAATTGTTTTGTCCCCAGTACTTACAGCCTCACAGGAAATGGATAATTGCTGTTTGGAAGCTTCTGGGTGTTAGACATTATTGAGTGGCTGTGAGAATCCTTAAATTTGAATAAAAGGCTATGATAGTTTTTGCAGTAACCACATATTTAGAGCAAGCATGGTGTGTCAGACTGAGGGGGGTTCCCTAATGGAAATCTCAATTAAGACAACACACTGACTGTAAAGGTCATGATCCCAGAGGTTACAGGGGTGCAAAATAAAGTCACATATGCTACTCATTTATAAATGCACTCCTGTCTTTGAGATTCACTTGGATAGGACTAGGCTAGGTCAAGTAAAATCCTGTACATTAATTCTAGAAATAGCATTCTAACATTTAAATCTCAGCAAATTAGGCAAATGTCACAACATTATTTGTTAAATGTCTCCTCGCTTGATGCTCCCCGAGACAAGAGAAAATTTTTTACCACGTTTTTGCCCAGGTTAGGTGACTTTTAGGAGGAGGTGGATTGCCCCCACTTGTTGCTCACTCAATGCTATACACCATTGGGAAGCCTATGGGCTATTTAAATGTGTCATAATTGAAGAAATTGCTTCTGCCACCTCCAGGCATTTACCCTGGGCTTGGCGATTTCGGTTTTGGGTAGCTTGATGACTTGAACCAAGCATTACTGCTTCTTAAGCATATATTTTCCTCCAAATGTTTGCACATGCACCTTAAGATGGTATTGTAAGCAGCTTTAAATTATGGTGTTATTCATAATAATGTCTGGTTCTGTACTGTGAATGGATTTGTACTTTTTAATGTAAATGTTAATTTACTCATGTATGCTTTTATCGTTTTTAACCAAAATAAAGTAACTACTACTACTACTACTACTAACTACTAACTGTAATGTAAATACTATTTTTAACATCCTGTTGTCTTTCTACATCCTAGCAATTTGTACATGCATACAAGAACGTTAACAATTACAAAAAATGATGGATTGAATGCTCAAATTAACCTCAGCTTCTGGGAAGTGCTGGTCCACATCCCAGCACACTGTGTTTTTGTCCTTCATGCCACCTCAGATTAAACCCTGGCATATGCAAATTAGCCTTAACCCTGCTTAACCCTGCTCCAAAAGAAACAGTCTAGCTCAAACTGCTAGATTTATGAGGATTTTAACACATTTGCATGTTGACATATTTACATATGCAACATAGAAAGATCTAAGAATCCTTCATGTGATGTCACAAGATAACCGTTAAAATAATGTAACAACTTCAGTCTTTATAAGACTACAGATAAATGTTAAGGACAATAGTTTAAAGTTTGCTTTCATCAACATAGAGCATTTCAGAATACTACTCTATTCCTAAAGTTCACCATTCTAAATCCTTAGAAAGCAATAGGTCTTAGTAAGAGAAATCCATTCCTAGCAAAGGATGCAATGAACCACAAGGGACGTTTTATCTGACAATCCAAAATTAATTTAAAACACTATCCATCCATTCAACCAATGAAATCCGCAACCCTGACATGAAATTCATTACACAATGAACAAATTATTAAACATGTAGACAAATTAGAAACTCTTAAAAATAATTTTAAAAATAATCAATTAAAATTAAAAAATGTAGAAGTTCCAAATAAAATTCACCAAATACTCCCCAAGAAACCCAGCAAAACATAAAAATATACGTTGTATATAATATTTTTGTTTAAATAAGTAAACTCAGAATGACACAATAAATGGAAAAATGAAGTAAATTATTGTATAATGTAAAAAAAACAGCATAATAAACGTAACATAGAAAACTCTGTAAAAAATATGATTTTACACAATATGCTAAGCTGAGATATTTTTGTACACAATATTTTTGTAGTCCTATTTTGACATCAATATTATGGTCAGGTGATGTTTTGTAGTAAATATCAAAGTTGAATGCTTCAAAAGGTGCCAATGTTTCAAATCAATTAGGAAACAATTCATATAACTACTGGACATCTTTGCAGGATAAATGGGTCTAGCTGGTGAAGCGTGCAGTGATCTGCTGTTAGAAGCTCTCATTCTAATGCACGCAGACTAAGGGCCTGATTACGACCTTGGCGGATGGGGTACTCCAGCCCACCCTTTTACAAGTTTCATAGAATATAATGGAACTTTGTAATACGGCAGAAGGATATCTGTCATGTTTGTGACAAAGTATCCCATCCACTGAGGTCGTAATCAAGCCCTAAAATTGGCAAGGTAGAATACTCTTTCAGTGACTTTTGGAGCACAGTATTGCAATATGTACCAATAAATGCCTTCTTCTAAACCTAATTTTTCAAATGTTGATAATTTAGGTAACCTGCAACTACAAACATTGTCCTACAAAAAACCCTCCCATTGGCAAGACATCTTAAAATAACGTTGAATGAGCAAGAAATAGCTCTTTTCTGTACATGATAAGTGGGCTGTATCCCTCCAGGTCTCAGACCCAGCAATTCTTTAAAAAAAAAGACTTTTTAATGGGTAGCTACAAGGCCCTATTTTGATGTGGTGGCAGCCAGTCACATCATAGTTTTAGATGAGTCACGTCCGAGGATCCTCCATGGCATGATCTATGCATACATTTTTAACCCTAATTTTTCAAGCACTACTGAACAGATTTACACTAAATCACTAAGGCACACTTTCTGAACCAGGATCTAGCTTTCTGCTAAATTTGGTGTTATTTTGTATAGTCATTTTTGCTCCATTTCCTACAAAAATGTGCTTGGGGAAGACGTGTTTTGTTACCCCTCATTTGCTAGCCCCACCCTTGATGGACCACCCCAAAAGTTACCAGGAAGAAGCTGAGATGCGACTCCAAAATTATTAGCAAATCAGAAAATCCATTTCCTGTGGAAACTCGATCCTAACTACAACTACACACAGGGGGAGATTTACAAACATTTTGCACTGGATTAGCGACATAAAAGTGATGCTAACAAGCACACAATGTTTATTTCCTAATGCAATTTCCAGTGCAAAAGTTGTTTTGCACTAGAAAGTACCCTAAAAGTAACGCAAAGTGGTGTGAAGCACTACTTTGCATTCCTTAGTGCCGAGGGGGCGTTACATGTGTGGTATATGGGTGTTCCCATTCATCCACCCATGCCTTTTGATGCAAAATCCTATCTACAAACAATAGTAGACAGGGTTGTGCGCCAAAAGTAAATGCCATTTGAATGCAGGCATTAAAAGGATAAATGTTTCCATTTGTACTTTCTTTTCTGACTTTTCATGCGTGTTCCACTGTGCAGCACACATTCAAAGTAGGAAAAGTTTTAAAGTGCTTCCAAGCATAGTATTTTGCACTGGAAGGGTACCCTTCCTGTACAAAACCTATGCTAGACTAATACATTCACACACTTGCACTATGGCACAAATGTGTGTTGTCAACAGGTGTGGTGTAGTGCACAAAGGTGGTGGTTGAGTTGACATACAGTACTGAAAATCACTTTATATGAAAAAAAAACAATAGAAATTCCCTGAAAAAACAAAGGTTAGAGGGACGTCATAGTTAGGAAACAGAAGTAAGAAACATAGAAATTCACTTAAAAAACCAAAGGTTACAAGGACGTTATAGTTAGGCTCAAATGTCAAATGTACAAAAACATAGAAATTTACCTGTAATAGTTAGAATTATCTCAAGAATCGTTAACTCATGCCCTAAGGTAGCTATAACTCATGCCCTCGCCAAGCACTGTTAATTACCTCAAAAACTACCGTACTCATGACACCTTTGATAAAATCATTTATAAAATCAATGTAATATTTGCAGTCAAATTTTTGATGAAAAAACTGTGCATGGCAGAGGCGTGAGTTATAGTTACCTTAGGGCACGAGTTATAGTTACTCTATGTCCAACATGGCCTGAGGCCGTGCATGGGGCTGGCTGGCTGTCCATATAGGGGTTTGCTGCAGTGCCTGGCTGCATGCCAAATGCCGTGCAGGGTGTGTGGTTGGCTTTATGTATGGTAATAGAATATTACTTTGCATTAGAAAAGCCTAGAAATTCTCTGAAAAAAACAAAGGTTAAAGTGACTTTATAGTTAGGAACTGTAATTGTATCCTACCTTGCATTAAAACAAACCTTAGAAATTCACTGAAAAAAAACAAAAGTTAAAGAAATGTTATAGTTAGGTGAAAAATTAAGTGACAACGTAATGTTTTTAATTAAAAACCACTGAAAGTCACCATTAATAGTTATCTCTAGTAACTATAACTCGTGCCCTAAGGTAACTATAACTCGTCATACACTGCTTATGATCTGTTTATGACCTCACATATTACAACACTCATGACGTGTTCAGTGACATCATTGATAGCACAACTGATGACAACTGAAATTACTTCATTGATGACAACACATCTTGTGCCTGGCAAAGGCGCACGTTATAGTTACCTTAGGGCACAAGTTATATTTACTTGAGATATCTATAACTGGTTAATTTCAATTGTTATTGAAAATGCTCACCTAACTATAACTTTAATCTTTGTTTTTGCAGTGAGGATATATAGATAGATAGCAAGATAGCATGACAGATAGATAGATAGATAGATAGATAGATAGATAGATAGATAGATAGATAGATAGATAGATAGAGACAGGCCGGTGGGTGGACGGACAGACAGACAGATAGACAGATAGAAAGATAGATAGATAGACCATCAGTGCAGGATGTACCTGTTTTTAGTTTGTGTATTATGACACTACTACATACTTCCATTTCAGCAAAGAATTGTGAGCATGTTCTCCAAAATTGTTTCCCTGCAATATGTCTTTCTTTTGTATCTTTCCCCTAAGTTCAAAATTTCAAAGGTGTTGCATTCTTTGGTGTTGCCTACTAGTCTGCCTTAAGAAAGTGGAGGGGACTCCCCCAAAAGAATAAATCACTGCACAGGTACGAGAACGGGGTAAAAAAGCAACATCAAATATAACAGACCCCTCTTACCTGTACTAACCTTTATGATGGTAATGAATACTAGGTAGAAAGACCCAACTTACACTTTATATCATTTTACAAAATTCATTATTTTATTCATTTTTCTTTATCAGTTTTCATTGAGCTTGTTTTTCAGTACTAATTTTCTTTCATAGGGTCAAATAAATAAAAACTATAAACTTTACATCAGCTGTTGCAAGTTACACAAACTTTATCAAAAAGATTTTTATCTTTTCAAAATACAAAATTAGTCATTGATCATTGTTTAAAATATCCCAACTCCATTCATCCCTCCCATTTCTCTCTCACATCTATCCAACTACTTTATACCAAATCACACTCACTCTACAAACCCCTAGTTAGGAAGTATCGTACCCCACCAAAAAAACAAAGACCATTCTGCTTTCACCTTTCATTGTAGTGTCCTCAAACTAGGTTAAAAATGTCTGTCAACGCACATTTCAGTGAGTTTACATTTTTTCTACCACCTTCTTCAGGACCGTAACCTCTTTCAGTAATTCTCAAAAAAGCAGGACAGAATAGGGATTCTATATTAGACAGAAATAATTTCTCCTTAAACAAACACAAATCACAAAAATAACTAGGATAATTCCCACGTTTAACTTAAAGAGCATAGCTTACAACAATTGCTTTAGCTATTTAATATTGCATAACTTAGACTGTCCCATCATCCAACTACATTACAGCTAGCAGAGATAGACATGCATAGGCAGAAAATTATATTCCTAATTTCACCATCGTCCGTGCTCCCATGCTGATTTCTCATCATTTTTATCATTTTCATGTTGCATCACCGTGCCTTGCCTTTATTTTCTCAACACTGATGTTGTGCATTTATAGCAGCAAATATAGCAAGTGTTCACACGCATGCGCTATTGTGAAACTATTTTTTCCATCACCAAAATCTACACACTCACTTTTTTTGGGTTTTCACTTAGGTTAAAATGTAAATGAAGTTTTTCAAGTGATTAAGATTCCACAGAACTGCAAAGAACTGAAACAACCTGATAGCACGCCTGAGTGCATTTATTTATTCTTAAATATAAAATGGTGAAAAGGACGACGGGCAAACCCTGGCGTGCCCAAAATTACCTCACTGCACCTATGTTCCCACAGCCAAGGGGGGAGTCCTTTGAAGGGGTAAAAATCCCATGTATGTAAGCCCTGTATAAGTCTGCTACTCCTATTAATGTCCCATAAAAAAGCAAGAGACCATGCTTGTAATACTAATAAATGACACTACTAAATACATCCACTTCGGCAAAGGACACTATGCTCATTATTCTTCAAGAATTGTGAGCATGTTCTACAAAATGAGTTCCTGCAATATTTCTTCCTTTTGTATCTTTCCCCTAAATTCAAATTTCCTAAGATGTTACATTCTTTGGTGTTGCCTACTAGTGCTTACAATTTGTTAGCTTTATTGTCACTATTGTTTGCTTGCTTCTTATCTGCTAGATAATGTGGGCTGCTCGCTTTTCAAGCACTACTTTTTAAGTCAAGACTAGGCAGTGTGCAAGTGCTGTTTCTCAACATGTTGTGTCTATGAGCTTGCAACATGCCCATCTCACGCCCATCACTTTCATCCATTTGTTGGCCTGCCTTTCAAACTTCCCTTGATTTGGTAGGTAAATGCTTTACATTTGTCCCACCTTGAGGCTGCTTTGTTACCGCCTTATAAACTGATCCTGTTACATGTATTATTGGCCATATACCTTAGTGTGGCGCACTACTTTTTTTTCTTTTGCCTCGCTGTTTCGCACTGCATGGCCATATGGTGTTTCTTCCTCTTCCTTATTTTGGGCATGCTGTGGTGTCTGCAAACAAAGGCTGCAAGCTGCAGGGGGGGTTTGTTTTAATTTATTTAATTTGGCCAAAAAAAACGGTTCATATAATGCAAACTCCATCGGAGGAGAGCTTTACATGAGGATGTGAAGTTTCAAAGGGCACAAACTCGATCTGAGGAGTGCTTTACATGACTACATGAAGTTTCATATAGCGTGACCTTGATCTGAGGAGTATTTTACATGAGTTCCACTTAACAAGTTTTGCAGTTGAAAAATATACAAACTAGAGCATTTCACACAGAAAAGGACACAGAAATCTTCAAAGCAGCTCTCCCGGCACGGCAGGAGAGCCAATACTACAATATTCACTGCACTCGGGAAACTCGCCCCTTAAATAATGCTCTCTCTGTCTAGGTCATCTCTGTGTCCTCATAATAGTAACCTCTCCCACCATTCAATGTCTTTTTAAGGTCTCTCATGGCTGAAACTTTTGCTTTAGAGCTGGGAGTAGTTTGTGTTTTAGGGCCTTGGTTGTAACAGTGTTGTAGTAGTCCTGATAGGCTGGCAAATGTGTAAGGCACTACGTCCTCTAGGGGCTACAGCATTACTTGCTGCCATTCTAGAAGCTGACTATATGGTTACATAGCCATGTTTCTTAAAAATGCAATTTTTATTATGGTGTCCGCTAGGGGCTGGTCTGATCATTACAATCAAAATACTACAATATTTGCTGCACTCTGAAATTTGCCCCATAATGTTTTGTGGGGCATTCATTTTACAAAACATTTTTGCCCATAACTCAACATGTGGTGGTCCTATGACAATGGAACCACCATCAAAATGTTCAGCAGGACACACTCTTTCTGTGTAGGGCATCTCTAGGTCCTCAAACTAGGTTTGGGGTAGGGTGCAAAATAATAACACCTCCCACCAGTCAGTATCTTTTTAAGTTCTCTCATGGCTGGAACTTTTGAATGAATTAATCTTTATTGCATGTTTAATTAAAATCGTTACAACAGATTAAAATAGATTAAAAAGTGAAAATAAAAGTAAACGGCAAGAAACACCCTTCAAACGCCAAAGCTCTTAAGCAGCATACTCCCTCCTAGCGCCTATAAGGGTGCATAATCATAGCACCTTCCATCTAAGTACAGTCAAATACAATAAAAACCCAGAAGAGAGTCCCACTCTGGGGTCCCCAAAACACAAACAAAATAAGCACCCATTATGCCTCCTTCTGTGGGCACTAATTAATTGTTCAACTGTTGACCCAGTACCATATCTGACGTTCCCCGGGCCCTTCTCAACTTTTTAAAAATAAAAAGAATAGATGTGCAAAGATACGTACCAAAGGCCCTACTTACATACCACAAAACCAACCAGGCTCAAATGAGCTTGCCTGATAGCTGTTGACTTCACAAATCGATGAACTATAGCGATGAGCTATAACAATATATTATAGGAAACAATACAAACTCAACTCTGCCACTTAGATCATACTGAAGGAGAACAGAAACCAGCGACATGACCCTGAAGCTGCTATGCATAGATTACCTTTCTCAGCTCATCATCCAGGGCTGTTCAGTAGAAGTGAGGGATAGCTTAGGTGGCAAGAGCAATTTCATCAGAGCCATTCTTTATAGGCCCCCCTTCCTCCGTGATAACCCATGCTAGTTTGGCTCCTTGCCTGGCATAATGCTAGACACAGCTTGTAAAAAAAAATCCCGAAACAGGTTAGTTCCATGGGGACCACTGCAGTGAAAATAAGTCTTAGAGGTTCATTACATGTTCTCACCCCAGGTTTCAAGAACAGAGGTTTTAGAAGAAGGCGCCTTTCTGACACCAAGCATGGATAGCAGCATACAAGATGTATTATCGATTCAGTATGGTATTTAGACAGCATGCATTTGTGCACATGCCCTTGTGCAATATTCCACTTCCGTCGTTATTCCCAGGCAGGTAAAGTTAAAAGGCGCATCTGCAGAATATTCTGGAACACTCGCTCTCCTAAAAGTGCTTTTAAATAGGGCTGGCCTTTGGTGGTTACATAAGATTCAAGCAAGCCATCGGCTCCACAGATGTCCCTGACTGTTGAGATATCTTTGTCTCTAGAGGCTTGCACTCCAAGCTCTTTCAGTTTTTTCTTCAGTACCACTTTCGTGATGGCAGGGTCTGTGGAATAGGACGGGCCAGGTTGAACTGTTCCTAAGCCTGTGTCAGATAGATGGCCCAACTACTTGTTTTGTCTTTGAAAATTGCTTTCAAGACCCCTCTGAGGCTACCTGCCTCCGCACTGCAGACACTTTGATAAAGCTTTATCATATCCATTTTGCACGTTAAGTCCATACTTATTATGTCTAATTCCAGACGTATCCCTGCATGCCTTGTGGGTCTGGGCATCTTGAGAATCCTTGTGTAAGCTCTCATCTGGGCTTTCTCTAGGTTGGCTGTCAATTTGCTCGGAAATGCCAAATGGCCGTAGGTGATTGCGGGTAGCAATTTTGCTCTTATCACCATCCTTAATGGCTCAAATGTAGGTGCCTTAAGCCGTTGATGGAGTTTTGCTAATGCATAGGAGATTTTCACTGCTTTGGAAGTTAGTGCCACTGCCTGGTGTGTTGTTCTCCCCGTATTTGATAGCCAAACCCCCAAGTAGTGATAGTCATCTTCCATCTCTATGCTTAAAGGTCCAAGTTTCCATATTCTATGCAGATTTTTTGTCTGATGGCTGAAGACCAGGACTTTAGTTTTTCCTGCATTTGCTTTTAAGGCATTTCTTTCATTGTAGCCATGCAACATGTCAAGACCCCTTTTGTGCTCAGTCTGGGTTAGGGCGAGCAAGACCATATCGTTTGCGTATTGAATTATGGGGAGCACCAATTGCCACAGCCTCGGAGGAAACGTATTACCTATGAGCAACTCGGCAACCAGATTAGCTGTGTATTAGATAAAGAGGGTGGGGGCGATAACACAGCCCTGTTTTAGGCCTTTGTTGGTAAAAACCTTCCTGTCACACGTGTTTTTGTAATTTTTATTCTCACCCAAGTGTCAGAGTATAGGGCTATTACTGAAGCTAGCAATTTCCTTGGAATCCCCCAAGATGCTAGTTTCTTCCAAAGGATGTGCCGCACCACCACATCGAAAACCGCTCTATAATCAATAAAAAATGCAAAGAGGAGATGTTGGTTTTAGTGCCAAGATATGAGAGTGCCAACATTGTCTATCGTAGAGGAGCTAGATCTAAACCCTCTTTGATATGGTGGGATGATGCCATTTGCTGAGATCCATTTTTCTAACTCTTGTAGCAAAACACTTGCACATGCTTTGCCATCTACGTTGAATAAGGCTATCAGCCTATACTTTTCAGGGCAGGTGGTACCCCCTTTTTTATAAATGGGTTGAAGTATTGAGCCCTTCCAAGCTGCTGGAACCACCGAAAAGTGTAAGAAATCATTAAATAGAGTGGTCAGAGGAACATCCCAGTACGCTTGATCTTCTCTAAAAATACTCCCTGGTAGGCCACTGGGATGAGGAGCCCCATTCTGCCTCATTTTGCCAAGGATTGTTTGCACAGTTTTAATGGTAATAGGAGCAGTTTTATCGTCTAGCCCATCCATTTCATTGAGGCCAGCAGTGAGAACTTGATCCCCTACATATTTTGAGTCCACATAGAGATTTCCCACATGCCTTTCCCAATCGCTGGCTGAGATCACGTTAGTACTAGTTTAAGAATCATAGAGCAATGTGCTGATGTAATCCCCAAATTCTCTGCTTTTATTAGAAGGCAGCAATGTTACCTGGCGTTTCCAGCATTCTTCCGTCTCTTTAACCTTCATTATCCACAGTGCTCTTTTGTAGTCTTTCCATGCCGACTTCCTTAGTGCATCTGAGGCTAGGGTTTTGCTATAGCACTTTTCTGACTGCCGATATCTCCTTTTATGCTGTAACCATTCTTTGGATACCAGCTGCTTATCCACCCTCTTCTTTTTGCCCCCTGGATGACCTGGCAGCGCTCTGTTGCAAAGATGAGCTTTGAGTTTTTTTAGCACGAGCCCCCATTGATCAGTTATTTGACCAACCCCCTGATGGAAATGTATTGGGCCATTTGCCAGCTTCCATGCCTCATATTTTATTTTGCAGGCGGCAGACCATTAATTGCGTTTTGTTAAGGGGCCTTCCGTGAGTTGGCGGCCACTTGTTTTATACAGGTCATGTCTCATAGCCCCTAGATCAACTTTTATTACCACTGGATTATGGTCACTTTCAGTTCTATGAACCACCTTGTGGCTTAAGCACCTGCTCAGGAGTGCTGGGTTTAGAAAGATATAATCTATTGTGGATATATTTCAGAAAGTAGGGATGGTACTAGGTTGCTACGATCCATTGTTTTAAGGTCAAGTTAATTGAGGAAAGATTCTATGGCCAATCTTACTGGATCTCTGCAGAGCTCCCCTTCCTGACCAAGCTGGCGAATATTAAAATCACCTGCCAACACATATTCATGGCCTGGATGTTCATAAACAAAATCCTTCAGAAGAACCAGTATAGATTTAGCCATCATCTGTTTCTTTCCTTGGTGGGGATTAGTGTATATGTTTATCACTGTTACCAGGGTGCTTTTTTTTACATAAGGCTAAGCCAGATACTGTTAACAATAGCATGTTGCTTGTCGATTTCTCCCACATTGCTAATTTAATGGGCAGATTTAACTTAACGTATATAGCAAGACCTCCGATACATCTTCCAAACAAGTTTTTTTTTGTAGGCAGGCGACTGAAATGTTATAAAGCCCTCTATGGTCAGAGGTTCCGCCAACCATGTTTCCTGGAAACACATAATATCTGCCTCAGTTGCAAAGCTCTTAGTGCTAGTGCTGGTTATTAGTGAAGCCAGGCCCGCCACGTTCCAGCAAATTATTTTAATCGCATTAAGTTCAGATTTCATGGGAGGCCATTCAGAGCTAAATACACTTCTTCATTTTAGTAGACAGGGCTACTGGGAGCCAATCCCATCCTTGCCCCCTCACGATATCATGACAGTCATTTAGCCCATCAGAGTTAAACATACCTATATTCCTAGGCACATCCTGGTTGGGCTCACCAGTTTTCCTTATCAGATGTATGGTTATTTGTTCCTCTAAGAATAGTGGTTTCATGACCGGAGTTCCTCTCGAGGCACTGGGATTTTCCCTCACCAGATGTGCTGCTTGGTTTCCAGCAGCTAAGACTCGTGGGTACCGTTCTCTGACTTCTTTACTAATTTTTATATACCAATTTTCCAGGAGGCCTTCATATTCAAAGAATCCATTGATATTACTTTGTGCAGACCATATGGTCAATGTGGATTTATTCTGACTAATCCATGTGAGAGTGCTGAAATTCACCTCTAGTAGATCTCCAGAGATTACGTTTTCAAATGCTGATATATGATGTAATAATCGTAGGATATTTGATCTGTTGAAAATATCCCATAGCCCCTGGAAAGCATATAATGGGGTAAAGATTATGGTCGGCTGATCTGTGATTTCCTGATGGGTTACAGGCTTTATATTTAATACCCTAGTGTATTCATGGTCTGGCACAGGGCTATATTCTATTTGAGGTTGACATCTATTCTCACCGCTCCAAGCCTCCACCTGGCCTAATCGTGATCTTCCTGTGGATTGAGGCCCACTTGCAGCTGTCCCCTTTGCCCCATAGGGGTTCAAATGTGGTGTCTCCAAAGATCAGATGCTGGTCGATTGCATTATCATTATTACTTTGTTTTTTCAAACCTAGGCCCCCGTTGATGACAAATGCCATATTATTTGGCTCTCTGTCTAGACTACCTTCAGTGATGCTGCTCCTACCCTTCATGCCCAGTGAATAAGACAAAGGGATGTAGCTGGGCCCCTGTACTGTTTCCGTTCTACCTGTAAACTCTTGTTCCATCACAGGCACCACCCCTCCTACTTGTGGCAGCCCCTTTGTTAACTTTGGAACTGCTATTCTGTCGGGCCTAATACCTACTGTGGATGGTACATGACTAAATTCTATGTTGGAATCCTTCATCCCGGAGAAGATAGATGGAGAGTTATGATCTTCTTTGTGAGCCAAAGCAACCTTATTGTCATTAATTTGAAATTTAGGCTCGACATTGGATGAGAGATCTTCCCCCGCTGGGTGAGCGCCCATTCTGGAGGTAGCTGCTGGTCCCTGCCTAAAAATAGGATAAGGCTCCAATGTATCGGGGAGTTACTGGTTTCATTGAGTGTTCTCCCAGTGTGATTCCATCTAATGTTTTGTTTTGTGGCTTTGTGTGTTTTTTTCAGTCTCTTCTTCTGTCTCCTTGTCAACGATGACAGTTGAGCATGCCCAATGCTCGACTTACGCAACTGGCTCGAAACTGTCTTCACAGTTTGCACTTCTAGACTGCTTTTTCCCACAATGATTGTAGGGGATAGTGGCAGCACCGTCAAGGGAGGCTCATTTTGTGACTCATTTGGGACTATCTCTGGAGTTGGCTCTTCTAAACTATTGTTTGCCATGGTGGCAGAGGGGGAAAGTGGGAACACCATAAGAGGGGGACTTTTTGCTGGTATTCTGCAGCTGTCTCCAGATTAACAATTCTAGATTGTTTTTGCCATGATAATTACAGGGGATAGCGGGGGTGCCGTGGAAGGGCACTCATTTCTTACACCATGCTCCTTGCTAACCGACCCCTTGGGCTTGGATGTGGGGGGACTCCCTTTGCCGATGTCCTGCTTCTTGCCTCCCAGTGACATGCAACAAATTATTTTTTCTGTTGCCCCCGCAGGTTTGCAACATTGAATTAAACTAGTTAGCAGCTCTGGCAATATAGAAAGTTTATCTAAAATTGCTTCCGTATGGCTCCCATCCACTCCCTTCCCCATTGAACCACCCTGGTCCCACCCTTCTATCTTCCACCTTAGCACTTTCAATTTATTGTCTAACTGGAGAACGTTCTGAGCCATCATGTGGATTAACTCTAGTTGAATCTCCATTTTATGGGATTGCCATGTAAGCGCCTTGACTGCCACCAGCAAGGAGTTATTGATAGTATTTATGATGAAATCAGTGCTACCCCCTACCTCCCAATCCACATTGGGTGCATGATTTCCTTTTATTTTCTCCCCAGAGTCTCTTCCAAGATCCTCCTCACTGACTTGTTCTTCGGGGCTTGGGGCTTGCAGGGACCACCCTTCCTGTGTCAATGGACTTTGTGAAACCTGCGGGACCCACTCGATCCCCCATTCGGGGGAGGATGCGGTTCAACAAGTGTCTATCGGCTCTTGAACCACCGACCCACCGATTGAGATGGTGCTGTCTGGTGAGCCTCAGCAAATGATTGCCGTTGGCTATCCCATATATGCACAGCCAACCCACTACATGGCTGTTCAGACGTCAGTGTTAATCTCTTTTCTTTAACTTGGTGTATTTGAGGAGTGTTGATATTATTGTCAGTAATAGATCCAGGGGTATCATGCTGCTGTTTCTTGTTGTGCGTAACCGTACTACCTCCTATTGCGGTATCCGCCAGCTCTTTCAGCTCTCCAATAAGTGAGGCATTAAGACTACTGTCTGTGCCTGCAGCACCACCGGGCTCATTTTGTGCTTGTTCTGATTGCATTGACTTAATTGCTGGATTGAGTGGCCGATTGTGCAGGGCAATATCGGTCCATAGACCTTGGTTGCCCTCATGAGAGGTGGATTCAACTTTTTCCCCGCAGTGCCTAGATCGTTCCTAATTCTTGTGAAATAGTTATGTATGTATGGTTGTTGAATACCTCAAGCCTTTTGCTTCAGGCTCAGCTTTAAGCCCTTCTGGTGCTCCTGGGACATAGTATTTTTATCCCAGGTCAGGTCATTATCATGCTCCTCACAGCTAACTATGGGCTACATGTATGTAGCATTTTTCACATCGCAATGAGCGAATCGGGCCATTTGCGACGTGCAAAATGCACTTTGCCATGTTCAAATCCATTTTTGTGATTCGGTAAACTATTTACTGAATTGCAAAAAGGGATTGCAAGTCGCAATTAGGAAGGGGTGTTCCCTTCCTAAATGCGAGTTGCAGTCCCATGTATGATTGTTTTGTGACCGCGAATGCTAACCCATGGGACCCGTTCCCCTTTGTGAATGGCAGTAAAAACATGTTTTCAGAGCAGGTACTGGTCCTACACACCACTGCCTGCTCGGAAAAACATGAAATGAAAACGTTTCATTTTTTGCTTTTGAAAAGCATCTCGTTTTCCTTTAAGGAAAACGGGCTGCATTTAAAAACAAAACTGCTTTATTTAAAAGCAGTCACAGACATGGTGGTCTGCTGTCTCCAGCAGGCCACCATCCCTGTGAGGGCGGCCATTTCCAAGGGGGTCGTAAATTGCGACCTACCTCATGAATATTCATGAGCTAGGGCATTTGCGACTCCCTTGCTAATCGCAAACAGTGTCATTGACACTGTTCAACATGTTTGTCGACTCGCAAATTGCGAGTCACTGTGACTCGCAATTTGCGAGTCGCAAAACAATACTTTCGTACATGTAGCCCCAAGTCTGTGGGAGCTGTAAATTCTATAGGATTCACCGGTTCTGAGGGCTCCTTCTCCCCTGACATCAAGCCCCATGGGCATGCCAGACCAATCGGGCTAGGGAGGCTATTATGACAACAGAGCTTTTCAGTTGCATTTTTAGGCATAATAGGTTTATTGCTCAGGCCCAAAACAAACAAGGTGTTCTGTCACTTGTTGCAGCACTTGCTCTTGTTCTCCTCCACCTTACTTTGTCGCTACTTCCTCAGGCGAAGGGGGGCACAAGCATGCTTGCTTCTCCCTTCTCATGTCTCCAAGTGCTCTTAATCTCTTGCTTATAAGGAGGCTGTGGCTAAGGCTGGTCTGTGGCTGTATCTGACGAGGAGCTGGCCCCCCTGGTAAACAATAAACGCACCAGCGCCCTCGCCAGGACCAGGCTCCACCCCACCGTTGCTCCTACCTGGGCCTGCTGGACTTGCTTATTGCCTCCGTGCGGATTTGTGGACTTGTGTGCTTGTAGGCTTGCAGTCCTCTCCCTCCGCAGCAGTCATTGGTGGTCGTCGGCGGTCGGTGGTTCACTCTCGTTGCAGGCTGGGGACCCACACACAGACCACCAGAAGGCAGAAGATACAGCAACACTCCCAGTGCCGGTGGAGGTGAAGGGCCCTCCCCACTAGCCCCTCTCAGGACCCCTCGACTCGCAGGCCTCCCTGAAGGGCAGGGGCGGGATGGGGGGTTAGGGAGATGCAAAGGGGGACAAAAGGTCAAAGGATCGGGTCCAAGCAGCTGTAGGTGGCAATCCGAAAGCGGGAACCAGATGGCAACCCCCTGTGTGTCCCTGTGTCCAAAGGGACCTGACAGCAGCCACGAGCGACCTCCGGGCCGCTGCCTGTCTTGGCAAGTGCTTCGGGCCGCACCAGCCCCCGCAGCCGACTCCCAGCTCCCGGATCATGGATAATCCGTGGACCGTACAGCAGTCTGTGCGGTCCATGCAGCGCCGCCTTCCTAGTCTGCAGTTTGCACACAACGTCACCACGTCACCAACATCACGTCACTGGAACTTTTGTTTTACAGCTGTGAGTAGTTTATGTTTTCAGGGTCTTGTTTGTAATATTAGTCTAGTAGGCGTGCTAGTAGGCATGCTAGGCCTGAAAATGTGTAATACTATACCCTCTAGGGGCTAAATATATGGTTAGACTGCATTACATTCGGCCATTCTGTTTTCATGTAGTTATGCTCTCTAGGGGATGACTATATGGTTACATGACCATGTTTCTTACAAATGTTATTTTTATAGTGGTGCCCTCTAGGCCGAGCATTACATTCAAGATACTACAATATTCGCTGCACTCAGAAACTCACCCCATAATACTTTGCATTGCATTCTTTTTACAAACATTCTTCCACATAACTCACTGCACAATGTGCTCTTTCTGTCTAGGTTATCTCTGGGTCCCCACACTAGGTTGGGGGGACCCCAAAATAATGTTATAAAAAAATATCATAAATAATTTCAATATTTTAATTTTTTGCTGCAGAAAGAGGAATACAGTAAATGGAAGTGCTTTAGCTATAAGCAGGGCCACTGGAATTATATGGCAGAGAAGACCACATCATGCAGAAGGGTTGACCAATTTATGTGAAAAGTCCAGTTATGTATTTACAATGCCAATAGCTTTAACTCAAGCAAATGCCAGACCTATAGCATTGCAAGTGCGTGTTCTTTTTTTTTTTAAGCAGTTCACAAGAGTTTGTGTGTTTTCCAGTTATCTTCGATCTTTCCCCCTTCACCAAACTTCACGTTCCTTTCTTTCACCTTGTACATCTCCCCCACACTCCGCCATTTCTTTCTCACCTGTGTGCTTCTCCCTGCCAGTTCCAAGTTGCTTTTTTACTCGTATGCTTCCCCATCCATGCACTCCATCTTGCTTCCCCCACATGTGCCCTCTGTCTGGCTTCCCACACCTGTGCACTCTTTCTCACTTGTTATACCCACCGCCCCATGTTGCTTCCTTCCCATACCTGCACCCTCATGTTGCTTCTGCCACCCAGCCTTCATATTGCTTCCACCCTCAACCTTGCACCCATGTTGCTTTAGCCCCCATTGCTTTTGCCTCCCATGTTGATTCCCTCCCACTCTCTTAAAAAAAAAAAAAAAAAAAACTTTTGCTTGTTTTTTCTTCTTAGTTACGTTCTAAAACAGATTAAACAAAGGGAAAAGAAGAGGCTGCTTCATTTTGTAAGTGTGCATGTGGGGTGCACCTATCTATAAAATTACATGTCTGGTTGCATCAACTCTTTTTTAAATTCTTTATCCATGCTGGAGAGCAGAACCATTGACAAAGCCAGTGGATCCCAAAGGCAAGACCTATTGGCTCTACCAATGCTTTTCTTTGCATTGGGAAATAGTTGTATTGTGCTGCTCTATGTATGAGGCAAACTAGTGTGTCTTCTCAGAAAAATGGTCTATTTCAGTATTTTTAAAGCACAAAATAGGAGTTAGAAGAAGGCATATATTAAATAAGAAATGCACATGTTTTTGACCACGGATATCCATTTCTTCCACGGCACTTAAAGAGTGCATGACTATTGTGCATGATACGACTTTTCACGCAAATATTAGTCTCTCATCTTTTTCAGACATTCATCTCATGGCTGGGTGAGACACACAATAATTAACCTGTTAAGTGATTATCTTTAAGTGTGAAGTAAGTCTATTATGTTGATTGCTTTTATTCACCAGTATGATTTACTTCAGTCATAATTCATGGGGATGCTGGCAGTAAACTTTTTATCGCCACGCTTTACTCTGTAACAGTTCTCTTAGTCATTATTTCATAGCGCTTGTCATAAAGATTAATTGGTCCTGGATTCCTCCTCTAATTAATTTGCACACTGGAGAAGCTGAAGCATTTTCAAGTGATAGACCCGTAGTAGTTTTACAACTGCTATTTTGGAGGTTGGGGCAGAGTTGTTCATGGATGCAGACAATTGTTTTCTAGACATGAAAAATTATCGATCAAGATATTTATCGGGTAGTTTTTCGCTGTGAACCTGGTGCTGCTTTTGTCAGAAATGTCACTCACCAATCTCTTGGAGCAACGCAATGCTCTGGATTTAAAGATGTTCTGAGAGATAGATTTAATAGAATAGCATCTATTTTGAGATTGTGATGCTATGTTTTATTTGACTTCTCGAGTGTGAAGAGCTTTTGTAGAAATCGGGGTACAGACAAACGATCTGATTATTTCCATTCCCCAATTATCAAGTTCTTCATTTTTGAATGCAGAAGCATAGATATAAATGAGGGTGTTGAGTATTGAGGAAAAAGAGTATCTTTATTGTCTTATCCTGGAAATGCTTGAACCCCAAATTGGGTATGGTATGTCCAAGAACTCCTGGAACCTCCTCTCTCCTAAAGTACTTGCTGGGAGTGGCAGAGTGAACTTCCTCATCAAATGCTGAAGATACCTGGGGCAACATCTAGAAATGGCTCTGAGTTTTCTTGTGCTTTTTATCTCTACCCTGGAGAACCTTAGCCACTGTTGCATGAAAATTCTCAATAACCTCCTAAGCTGATATTAGAGTGAGCACATCTGTTAGATGAAGAGAAGCAGAACCTAACTCTTTTAACATGAATTGGTCCTTTCTCATTGGAGGAAGAAGAAGAAATGAACCATCTCTTGTGCTTTCTTTTGCCCTCCATAGTGCATAACACCAGTCTCTGAGAAGATCACAACTCCTTGAAAAGAAGTACCCTCTCTGAGGAAAGATCAATCAAGCAGGGGCAATTCCCCCATCTGATCAATAGTATTCAGCTCTGAAAGAGTCAATAACACAGAGAGAAAAGAAACCTCTCTGCACATATAAAATTGAAGAAAGGTCATGACCCCTTTTCGGGAAACCTGCTTTTCTTGCTGTTGCCAGCTTACCGAATGTGCTGGACAGCAGGTCCACAACACTCTGGTGAAGCAGGTCAGCATCAACTAAGTAAGAAAATAGAGGGGGGACAATGAAGTAATATCACACACAAACCTCTCACTACAATGAAATTGACTTGTTAATGGCAGAGGCTGCATATACATTTCTGTTTATTACGTTGTCAGCCTTTCTCATGATCTCATGATCATTACTCTAAATGTTCTGGCAGAGGGAGTCTGTAGTCTTTGTCCCCTGTAAGTGAACATTTGCAGATTAGCACTTCACATTCTATGGCTTACAATTTATCTATCATTTTACAAGTTTGGGTTTAAAATGTCCAGCATAGAAAGACATTGTTGAGTAAAATGCCGGTTCTGGTTGTTGGTGTCCCATATATCTTGGCGTTTGCTAAGTGATTCCCTCATTTGCATGTGGCCATGCCCTCATGCAAATGAGGGAATGCCCTCTCATGGTAGCACTGGCTCTACATGTGAGTCAGCACTATCAGTACTAAAGAAGGAGATGCACAAGTGTCTGTGAGCCCTTCTGTAATACCATTGTGCTCTGTGAGGCCCACAGAGCAAGTGCACATGCCCGTTGTGCCCCCCCCGGCAAAATGTAAAATATGGCCCCATACCAAGATTTAGCCTTTTGTTCCTAGTTGCATGGTACTGAGGGCACGATAAGATTGCATGCAAAACTGCATGCAGTTTGACAATTACTGTGTATTAAACCCACCTCAGTATCATGCAATTACTAGTTAAACCCCCTGGAATGAGGAATTACCATGTGGGACTGATTTTTACAGTCATAAAACCACAGAGAATTCCTATTTCCATAGCGTTTAATGCACATATTTACCACCTGCTCTGAGTAAATGATAAATGTATGTAGAGATCTCTGGGTGTGGTGTGAAGAAAGGGTAGGTGGTGTAGTGGAAGGAAGTTTTTTCTGGCAAGAGAAACAAGCATTTTCAATGCAATGGGTCTCGCATTTGCTCGATTTAGAGCTTTTACCGTTGTAAATTCCTAACTGGACTTTTCTTGCCACATAAATTGAAAATGAAAAGTAAAACAGTTGACCTAAGCAATCCAATTCAAAGCACCATGGCTGCCATGAGCGTGAGCATGAAGGAGAGACACAAAAGGAAAAAGAAGCTTGCTTGCACTCAAAAGTAATGACAAATGTGCAATTATCCAATGTAACAGGGTCGAAGGCCAAGGCGGTAACAAAACTGCCCCAGGAAGGGAAAAACGTAAACCATTTATGAATGATAACAAAGGATTTTTGAAAAGCAAGCTTAAGAATGAGTGATAGTGATGGGTGTGCAGTGGGCGTGGTTAAAAGGCCACAGATAGATTACATGTCAGAGCACTTGCATGCTTAACCTAAAAATGGGCAATGAGGCTTGGGACTACTGCAGGCAAAGCCTCATGTGATTTCACCGTGCTGAATTAATGCATGGTAAAGTTGTGTCTGTTTCTACTACACCAGGAAAAATGGGTGAGTAAAAATCAACTCATTTGGAATTAGGCAGAGCAGAATTCCATAAGGTAATAGGCTCGTAATGACCCAAAAGTGAGAAATTATGCAGAGGCTTGAGTGATAAATCAAGAGATCCTCTTATTTGTTCACCAACTAGTTGGCTATTCTTTAAGTGAGCTGTCTAAGATTCTGAGCTTAATCAAGAGTCTATGTGCTGATGAGAAACATGCTGAATAGCCCTTAAAACATAGGACAATATTCACAAAGGGATTAATCGGCATATACATATATTTAAAGCTAAAAATATCTCTTTTATGCATGTGAAGAATTCACAAAGGGATTTCTGTCGGGCATAAATGCACTTCGTCCTGCAGATTTCTATGGTCTGTGTGGAGAGAAGTCAAGGAATGTGCAGAAGTGCCATTTGCGGAGAGGTTTGCTTTGAATGTTTGTGAAAGTCCACAAACACACGTTTGTGTGGTCATTCACAACTTTAGTCTGAATGCTTTCCACCTTGGAAATGGTTGCAAAGTTATTCCACTTGCCTCCCAGGATGGGAAATGGAAAGGATAATCCTCAGATTTTCTGGGCTTTCTCCGTAGGAAAAAAAATTTACCACGAAAAATCGGAAAAGATGTTAATTTGTAAAGCAGGAGGACATGAGAGAGTAGGAACCCTTGGCATTTGTCACATGACATTCCCGGTAGTGCACCTGGAAACCTGTTTCTACCGCAGCTTTTCAGATGAAGGTTTTGAATTGTAAAAAGCATAAAGGTACTTTCAGATAGATACTTAAATCTCCGCCCTTATTTTTACCATTATTTAATGAATAGGTCTTACAAGTTGATGTTTAAATTATGCTTGACTTCTGTTTGCAGTTTGAACATCCACTTTAAATTGAATCCTTTATCTGATCCCAAAAAAATAGAACTGACCACATCACGTTTAATACAACTTTATGAGAAATTTGATTTCAAGGTCAAACACACAAATAACAAGGCCATGCACACAAATAAAGTAATCTATAATGGCATTCACATTTTCAGTAGGATGAACTGTATGGCAGAACATCTTATTTAGTTCAAGGTTATTTAATGCAACAGCAAATGTAAGTCGTTTCCAGTGACATTTGCTGAATTTCTGCACATATTATAAAGAAATGGCGTCATAACTGACATGGAGGAGACTGTAAATCTATCAAGGAGACTCCGTTCGGTTCAGCTAGACGTGGTGCCTGTGTGTGCCAAGCTTTCCTCCATTAAAATTATGATTGCATATGACTTCGGAGTGTGGGAGCGTCTGCTCCCTGTTGCCCTTCACTTCTCCTTCCTTAATTGTCTTTGTTTTGCTTTCATTTGTGGTGAGGTGGTAAACAGAGCCTGGCTCTCCGAGGGAGGTGAAGGGGCGACGCTCTGATGGATTACGTTATGCAGTTATACATGCCGGGCAAGGATTAGGCAATGTTTACCCTTTTCTTTTCTTCCAATTATGCTGCCACACCCTTTGTGGATAAAGTGAGGGTGTGACTGCGACACAGAATATGTCCTTGAAGTATAAGCTATGTCAATGCTGTGGATAATGTTCTTTGTTTGAGGACTGAGGGAGATTCAGTTCAAAAGACAAACATATGAATGAACTCTGGGCGTTTTACAAATAAATGCACACACTTTCTTCGAGGCGCCTTTTCAAACCATCTAGTAGAACCCAACACTAAACATGAACGTGTGCTTTTGTACCTACAGGGTGTCGGCTGAGTCGTGTTTTTAATCCATTTGACATAGCGATTACAAGTGGAGTACGTTTCCTGAATAAAGTAGGCAATACAATTGTGAATACAAATGGGTGGAACTTAATCTCAGCCCTGTTACACAATTCGTTCCACATTGTGTCAGCCTGAATACCTTTTCATTTATATGTCTAAACACTTCGTTGATTTAACCCTAAAACTGTCCCTCCTTTAAAACTAGTGCTGAGGGAGAAAATGATAGGGCATCTCCTCAGGAGAGTTAAGGCTTTCTTGCGCTAGGGCCATATAGTACTCAATATACACACACACACAGGGGTCTGAACGAAAGACCTTCCCATAATATATGGCCGTGGCTGAGACCCGGTGATTTAAATGCTGATTACTCTCGTAGCTCGCTCCAAACAGCACACAGAAATGCAGAGTCAAATTCCATCTCCCATGATTGATCATCATTAGATCTCCACTTTATTAAAAGTTAAAACCTTCAGTGCTTCTTCAAAGTGTTCCGCCATTATACAGTTCAACCTCGGTGTACAGCTGCTTTCTGATCCCAAATCTTGTGCAAAACCCTCAACATAAGTTCTCTACTTAGCTAACAGTTTGTATGGTATCCTCTTCCTCGGGCATCTCGTGATGAAGAATCACCACGAGATGCCATCACGATATTAGAATGTGGACTGTAGAATGTTTGAGAGGGAATGTCCTCAAGAGCTTGGGTGGCAGTTGGGCCTAAGACAGGGATTTGACTGGTGTGTTCATAAACGTCTCTTCCTGCCTTCACTAATTGCCTGCACTACATTTTCTATAGGATGGTATAGTTTGCATAGTGGGGCTTGTATGTCCACACTTCTAGTGGCAAAAGAAAAAATAATAGCAACAGAATGCAAAGGTGTGTTTGTTAGAATGCAAGGACAGGCTGAGCCATTCGACTCAACATGGACCTTTGGTCAACTCTACCAATGAGGTGGTCCACAGGGCGCAATGCTTGCCTTAACTGCTGAGGAGTATGCTTCTGGAGAATTAGCCATCCCTCCCCTCATGTTACTGTTACAGTATGGTGCTTTCTATCCCAGAAATTAAACAAGCACTGTCCAAGTAGATGTCCTTTCATGGTAATACAGCTAGAATATGTGCTGGAGGGATCATTGCCACATGCAAAGGTACAACTTACATGGCTTTTTTCACTAGTTTAAACACCTGTCAGTGTCCTGCATGGTGTGTGACCCTAAAAAAATCACTGATGTACATATGTATTGGAATGAATGTGGCCATAAAACAACAGAGAGCTGCATGCAGTATGGGATATTTTAAACCAACAAGGAAAGGAAAGTAATGATGGAAAATGTAAAAGGGGTGAGATAGGCCTCTCCTCAGCCACATGCAGATATTGGGGTAACCTTTCCTGGAATTATACACTAAAGAGCTGTGCCATGCGTTGTTTCCTAGAATTGAAGTTGGGTGGTCCTGGGTGGGCTTCTCATACTCTGGAGTTATAGTAGGAGAATGGCCGACATCTTGTTTGTATCTCCTGATAGTGTGCTGATGCTGTTTCTGTGGGTTTTTCAGAGACCACCAGAAGTATTGATTTTGTAAAATAGATACTGTGGAGTATACTATCATTAATAGCATAGTACATGATGCAGCTATCCTAGAAGAGGAATAGAAGTCAGTGACGATCTTAGAGTGGGTGATGGTTTCTCAATAAATAAAAATATTAATTAATAAATGAACACATGAAGGTTTCTGGAGTTTACTGTTGTATTTGCAACATTAATTGTGAGTGCATTATATTTGCATGTGTAACTGAAGGATGATGACAAAGGTGGTCAAATGAGGCACTGATCACAGAAGAAAATAGAAACATCAATATCAATGGATATTAAGACCTCATTATAAGTTCATTACGAGTTCTCATTATTTTGGGAGGTAATATGTTATCCTGTAAATAACAATACTGTATTAGGTCCAGTATTACAACAACATTGTGAGTTCGGCAATTGATAATGGGAGATAACATTGCACTACCACGTTTTCACTAGTTCCAGGCTGAATAATTTGAAATGTTGCAGTCTTCACCCACAACAACAAAATGCACAATTGTTTCTGGCAAAATGTGTTTAGCAAAAAGTGTGACATTTTTGTACTATTTGTTGTCCCAATTCGGGTGTTAATTTCTCTATGTGCTAGAATCTTGATTAACTGCACAATATGTTTTTCTGGCAAAATGTGTTTAGTGAAAAGTGCAACATTTCTGTACTTTTTGTGGTCGCAATTCAGGTTCTAATGTGCCTCTGTGCTAGAACCTGGACTAACGGCACAATAGGAATGAGGGGTGAAATGTTCATTATAATTGACCCGAAGTCTTCAGAGCAAAACCTAATCAGTAAACAGTAGAAACAGTAGAACAGGAAGGGAGAAGGACATATGATGGGAATTAAGAAACAAGAACAATACATTTTTGAAGGAAACAGCTTCATAGATCTGACTGCCAAGCCAGAACAATTGGCTTAATTACTTACCAGTAACTTTCATTTAGTTAACAATTGTATATTTGTATCTGTGACTGTGTGTTTATTTTACAGTTCTTTTTTAAGTTTTAGATTTTTTTTTTGTTGCAGTTTTATATAGTGCGAACTAGACTCACAGATATTGAAACACTTTACATGAGAACCAGTTACAATAGGCAATGCAAAATTCATTATTTTAGACAAAAGGATAATTAAGTTATTTACCCCAAATCACAGAATGTTGTGCCAGCACGCGGAGACTGGAGCCTGGTTCCCCAGTTTCAAAGGCGGCTGCTCTGGCTGGTGTGTCACATTCCCTTACCAACAATAGTTCATTTTTTCTGTGTATTTTCTAAGTGAGGATGTAAAAAGCTATTCCGAAAAAGTAAGCTTGCATAACCAAATAATATTAATCAGAGTTACTGACAACTGTATGGAGACTAATATCAGATGCAGCAAAACAAAATATATACTCAGGCTGATTCAAAAATGTAAGATCTGCAGTCAGTAATAGACTTCAGGTTAATAATCTTATGGTGGAAATTTTGCTTCAAACCCTTGTGAGAAAGTAGCCTCTTTCTAGCCTTGTTACCCCCACTTTAGGCCTGTTTGTGAGTGTCTCACTGGTATCCTGCTTGCCAGGGCCCAGTGCTCATAGTGAAAACCCTATGTTTTCAGTATGTTTGTTATGTGTCACTGGGACCCTGCTAGTCAGGACCCCAGTGCTCATATGTTTGTGACCTAAAGGTATGTGTTCCCTGTGTGATGCCTAACTGTCTCACTGAGGCTCTGCTAACCAGAACCTCAGTGGTTATGCTCTCTCTTTACAAATTGTCACTGACAGGCTAGTGACCAATTTTACCAATTTACATTGGCTTACTGGAACACCCTTATAATTCCCTAGTATATGGTACTGAGGTACCCAGGGTATTGGGGTTCCAGGAGATCCCTATGGGCTGCAGCATTTCTTTTGCCACCCATAGGGAGCTCTGACAATTCTTACACAGGCCTGCCACTGCAGCCTGAGCGAAATAACGTCCACGTTATTTCACAGCCATTTTACACTGCACTTAAGTAACTTATAAGTCACCTATATGTCTAACCTTTACCTGGTAAAGGTTGGGTGCTAAGTTACTTAGTGTGTGGGCACCCTGGCACTAGCCAAGGTGCCCCCACATTGTTCAGGGCCAATTCCCCGGACTTTGTGAGTGCGGGGACACCATTACACGCGTGCACTACATATAGGTCACTACCTATATGTAGCTTCACAATGGTAACTCCGAATATGGCCATGTAATATGTCTATGATCATGGAATTGCCCCCTCTATACCATCCTGGCATAGTTGGCACAATCCCATGATCCCAGTGGCCTGTAACACAGACCCTGGTACTGCCAAACTGCCTTTCCCGGGGTTTCACTGCAGCTGCTGCTGCTGCCAACCCCTCAGACAGGCATCTGCCCTCCTGGGGTCCAGCCAGGCCTGGCCCAGGATGGCAGAACAAAGAACTTCCTCTGAGAGAGGGTGTTACACCCTCTCCCTTTGGAAAATGGTGTGAAGGCAGGGGAGGAGTAGCCTCCCCCAGCCTCTGGAAATGCTTTCATGGGCACTTTTGGTGCCCATTTCTGCATAAGCCAGTCTACACCGGTTCAGGGACCCCTTAGCCCTGCTCTGGCGCGAAACTGGGCAAAGGAAAGGGGAGTGACCACTCCCCTGACCTGCACCTCCCCTGGGAGGTGTCCAGAGCTCCTCCAGTGTGCTCCAGACCTCTGCCATCTTGGAAACAGAGGTGCTGCTGGCACACTGGACTGCTCTGAGTGGCCAGTGCCACCAGGTGATGTCAGAGACTCCTTGTGATAGGCTCCTTCAGGTGTTGCTAGCCTATCCTCTCTCCTAGGTAGCCAAACCCTCTTTTCTGGCTATTTAGGGTCTCTGTCTCTGGGGAAACTTTAGATAACGAATGCAAGAGCTCATCCGAGTTCCTCTGCATCTCTCTCTTCACCTTCTGCCAAGGAATCGACTGCTGACTGCGCTGGAAGCCTGCAAACCTGTAACATAGTAGCAAAGACGACTACTGCAACTCTGTAACGCTGATCCTGCCGCCTTCTCAACTGTTTTCCTGGTGGTGCATGCTGTGGGGGTAGTCTGCCTCCTCTCTGCACTAGAAGCTCTGAAGAAATCTCCCGTGGGTCGACGGAATCTTCCCCCTGCAACCGCAGGCACCAAAAAGCTGCATTACCAGTCCCTTGGGTCTCCTCTCAGCACGACGAGCGAGGTCCCTCGAATCCAGCAACTCTGTCCAAGTGACCCCCACAGTCCAGTGACTCTTCAGTCCAAGTTTGGTGGAGGTAAGTCCTTGCCTCACCTCGCTAGACTGCATTGCTGGGAACCGCGACTTTTGCAGCTACTCCGGCCCCTGTGCACTTCCGGCAGAAATCCTTTGTGCACAGCCAAGCCTGGGTCCACGGCACCCTAACCTGCATTGTACGACTTTCTAAGTTGGTCTCCGGCGACGTGGGACTCCTTTGTGTAACTTCGGGTGAGCACCGTTTCACACATCCTTGTAGTGCCTGTTTCTGGCACTTTTCCGGGTGCTACCTGCTGCTAAGAGGGCTCCTTTTCTTGCTCGACGTCGCCTCTACCTCCTGGTCCAATTTGCAACCTCCTGGTCCCTCCTGGGCTACAGCAGCGTCCAAAAACACTAACCGCACGATTTGCAGCTAGCAAGACTTGTTGGCGTTCTATCGGCGGGAAAACACTTTTGCACGACTCTCCATGGCGAGTGGGATCCGTCCACCAAAGCGAAAGTCTCTAGCCCTTTTCGTTCCTGCAGAAACCTCAGCTTCTTCTGTCCAGTAGAAGCTTCTTTGCACCCACAGCTGGCATTTCCTGGGCATCTGCCAATCTCCGACTTGCTTGTGACTTTTGGACTTGGTCCCCTTGTTCCACAGGTACCCAAGATTGGAAATCCATCGTTGTTGCATTGTTGGTTTGTGTCTTTCCTGCATTATTCCTCTAACACGACTTTCTTTGTCCTTAGGGGAACTTTAGTGCACTTTGCACTCACTTTTCAGGGTCTTGGGAGGGTTATTTTTCTAACTCTCACTATTTTCTAATAGTCCCAGCGACCCTCTACAAGGTCACATAGGTTTGGGGTCCATTCGTGGTTTGCATTCCACTTTTGGAGTATATGGTTTGTGTTGCCCCTATCCCTATGTTTCCCCATTGCATCCTATTGTAACTATACATTGTTTGCACTGTTTTCTAAGACTATACTGCATATTTTTGCTATTGTGTATATATATCTTGTGTATATTTCCTATCCTCTCACTGAGGGTACACTCTAAGATACTTTGGCATATTGTCATAAAAATAAAGTACCTTTATTTTTAATATAACTGTGTATTGTGTTTTCTTATGATATTGTGCATATGACACTAGGTGGTACTGTAGTAGCTTCACCCGTCTCCTAGTTCAGCCTAAGCTGCTCTGCTAAGCTACCATTATCTATCAGCCTAAGCTGCTAGACACCCTATACACTAATAAGGGATAACTGGGCCAGGTGCAAGGTGCAAGTACCCCTTGGTATTCACTACAAGCCAGTCCAGCCTCCTACAACTCTTGACTAGGTGATATTTTATTTTTGTTTGTAGACGATTTACTGCCAACACAGTTTACATTTCTCCAACAGGAAAGGAAAGGTGTAGGGACTTGCCCTCCATTATCATAATTTAATTGGAATTATAACCGAAGCTTGCAAAAAATATCTGGGGGATGAATCTTTACTGTTCATTTCTATTTCCTATCTGATTGGCTGCATCCTGACTTATCATTTTCACTTTCACTTATCTGGCTGTTTCAATTGTTATAGTAATTTATTCTTTATCACAAAGCACTTTAACTTGATCTAATTTTCTTAGGTCACCTTAATGGCTTAGTAGAGAAACCTATTAATGATCCTGCTTGACCACTGCAGGCCAATATGCATTACTTTAGTCTAGAACAGGGTGTGAGTGGTCCCACTCATACAGCTGGAGACACTCCGAATTGAATATTCTGTGAGACAAGTTGTGTAGTTATTGAAACACCTCTGAAAGATCCATGATGAGACCATATCATAGTGGTCTGCGATAATCTTAGTAAGAAAGCAAAAAAAGTGACCTAATCAAAATTAGACACATTTACCATATATTTGTAGAAAAGTCTCACATTATATAAATTAGCAGGAAACAAAAATAAAATTATGTCAGATTTAACTAATACTCTTAAAAATAAAAGATCTGTGAATGCAACAATACTGGAGGATTTATGACAAAATTCCTTACCTTTCATATTGTTCTTCTCTGTGTTACTGTCACATTCACAGTTTCTTCATCATATACAAGTAAGCAGAGAAATCTGGTTTCACTGTTGTGGATGCATTTTTAATCTTTCGCAGGAATCAAATTCGCAATGGGTCGATGGACCTTTGGACCCAGAATGATGTGTGGTGAACCATCAACAATATTTCAACACTACCCCAACAATTTAGACACCACGACTACTGTGGTCATGGAAGGAAAACTACAATCAGGAATAAAGTTAAAATATTTATTACAAGCACAAGCTCAGAGTCACGTAGACAATGCATAAACCTAATGATAAAGATACATAATCACCAAGGGCTGCCCAAGGCATCAAAATAATTTCAAATAAACCAACATTAATAAAACTAAGCATTCAAGAAGAATAATGCATAACGTCAATAAGAATATCTATGAAACAGATATCACACGATGTTCAGAATTTACCATCATTAGTCAATTCAATTTAGCAGAGTCAATAATCTTTGGCTGGGCACAGGTCAACCCTACAGCTAACCAAATCAGGGAAATACACGTGTGAAGAGGAGCACATGCAGGCAAAATAACAAAAAGGACCAAAATAATTTGAAATAAAATAATCTTAAACTGCAGAATACTAACTAAGCTTGGCAAAATATAAGTAAAAAGAAAAAGCGTCAGCATATCAGAAGCTCAGGAATGAGTCTTCTGAAAGGGCAAAATAAAAGGCCACTAAATATATAAAGCATTTGTAATGCAATGGGTTTTGCGTTTGCTTGAGTCAGAGCTGTTAGGATTTTAAATTCCTAACTGGACTTCTCTTGCACATAAATTGAAAGTGCAAAGTAAAACAGTTGACATAAGCAAGTTGATTCAAAGTGACACCGCTGCCATGAGCGTTAGCGCGAAGGAGAGACTCATAAGGAAACAGAAGTTCTCTTGCAGTCCAACGTATCGGCAAACCTGCAATAATTTATCTAAGAGGGTCGATGGCCAAGGCCAAAGTTGCCCCAAGGAAAGATAAATGTAAAGCATGTACCTTTGATAACAAAGGATTTTTGAAAGGCAAGCCCACGAACGAGTGATAGCGATGGGCATGCGGTGGGAGTGGTTAAAAGCCCAAAAAGACACCAACATCTCAGAAAAGAATCAACATAAAAAGGAAATTTCAGGGAGTAAGGGCAAATGGCAGTACGGAAGATACCTCTCCAAGGGATATAGCATTCAGGGAATCTTCATCAGCAAGACATCAGCATCAGCAAGCAGAAGGACAACCTCTGCAAGCAGCAAAGGCCTGCTCAGGATTGCCTATGAAAATTCTACAGACTGACCAAAGATCACATGTCTATTGAAATGTCAATTAACAAGAAATGTTATGATTTGCCAAAGGTGTTGGTTCATATTATGTTGAATAGGCATCATCCAATTATAATTCATCACCAGACTCCAGTGTGCAACAATTCAACATTTTGACAAGTCTGTCTTGGAAACATCTCCTTTCATTGTGACTCCAAGCAAGTTTGAAACAAATGTATATGATCTCAGTCCATGTTTCTGTGATGTAATGTTTCCAAGGACAAATGGGTACTTCTCTCCACGTTTAAACAGTCAATGTAGTACAAAAGGACTTTGCTTCTCATGGGAACAAAATCTGAAAGACTTCATGTTATGAAAAAAATAATTCAATACTTTTACATACCTGCAAAGTGCAAACTCTGTAGGCCTTATTTATGTTAACAGAAGAAAACATATACAATGCATTTAATGAATACATTTTAGTAAAACATAATATGCAAACTTATAAGTACATCATTAATAATATGTCATCAGTATAAGTAAAACATTTCATACAAATGGAAAACGTGTTACTGCATTTCACTAAGTATAATAGAGAATTGCATTTCTCTCACTTGCACATATTTTTCAATTCATACATTTTTAAGTAATCACAACTAATTCAATATCGTTTCTATATGCAGCATTAAAGTCTAAATTACATTTTAACATCAGTTTTAACAAAATGTGTGTCAGTCCTACTTAGTTTTTCCACTCACTTACTTTTGTTAACTAAAACTTGTCATATTCTGATTACTTTTGTGACATGAAGGACAGCACTAATATTTACACTGCATTACTGTCTTACTTGACAGTTCATAATTTTTGTCCTGGATTGGTTGTCTGAACCACTTGCTTCCCTCTATTCCTTTTCTGAAGCGAATGCCTCGTCCTCAAGTACGTCATTTTCCAACACTGTGAGTTCTAAAAGTGGGGTGGAACATGTAGGTCAGAATTCTAATGTTAGCCAAGGGCCACCTTTGAAATTAATCTACAATTCTGTTACATTATGTTCTATGTGTTTGTAAAGTGCACTGTCACCTGTGAGGTTATCCAGGTTATCCAGCACAGAGCCCCACGTCTCTCTCTCTCTCTCTGGGTGGCTGGTGAATCTTTCTTCTCTGTTCTGAAGGGTAGAGACAATTTTATCAGATTATTCAAATCAATTACAGTGTAACTCAGTAGTCAAACATTAAATTTCAGAGTCCAAATTCAAGTTTCAACGTGCTTTTTTACAGACTCAAAGCCAACTGTACATAAGTGAGTCTCAAAACCATAGAATAATTATACAAATTCACCAATGGAGAATTAAAGTGTTGCACAATACTAAATCGAAGCAACATATAAAAGACCAAGACTTCAATAGAAACAATGCAGAAAATCAGGTAAAGCATGTGGTGTCTGGATTCTAAAATTAAGGTCTCTTGCCTAACCATTGAATCTAACTCTTTAACTATTCTAATACAAAAATAACATCTGAGAAAGGCTAGCAAACAGAATTTCTGTGGGAGATTCTGTGTAAGAGAGATGCGGCAGCATAAAGCTACAGAGAAATTAAAGTATGAGGTCAATACCTCAAAAAGGTCCATTCTGAGCAAGGAACAAAGGGAATCTGAATCTCTCACCAACTAAACCACACTTAAAACTTGATTTTTCCAGATATGATGACATCATGAGCAAAACTCTAACTTCAAAAACAAAGCAATAAATTAATTATAATTGACACTTTCAACATTCGACCTTGGTACTCCCTCAAGTTCAAGAATTTCAAAAAGTTATAGCTGTCAATTCCATGATACTCCATCCGTCCTGTAGCATTTCTCTCAGGCTCTCTTATCTCTCATACCCAAAGAGCTCCTTGTGAACTTCAGCACCTGCATCCTTAGAAAAATAAGCTTTCACATTGAAGATTAGAACACGCAAAAAGAATTTGGCCTTCACGCCGACCAAACAAAAATGAACGTGAATATACTTTCAGTTCAATATGTTTTAAATGTTATACATGTTGAATCTAAAATTATTATAAAGAATAACATTTCTAAAATACTATAACATAAACATGCCTTCCGACACCATAGCTGGCCCTCAACGCCACAGCCAGCCGGGACTGTTGTATTTGTTGTTCAAGATGCCCCAGATGGAGCTATTCACTTCAAAGAACAGTATTTTTAAGTTAATATTTTTGTCACAGTATGTTTGATTTTTCTCGTTTTGGTCATGTTTTACACAGATAAATACTGGCTACTTTTCTGGAACTGGCGCAGTGTCCTTTTGTGGTGTTTTCATTGTATTACTATGTGTTATGTGCAAATGCTTTACACATTGCTTCTGAGATAATAAGCCTGACTGCTAATGCCAAGCTACCAAGGGGGTGAGCAGGGGTTATCTGAGCTGTATATCTCCCTTATCCTGACTAGAGTAAGGGTCTATACTTGGACAGGGTTTAAACCGACTGCCAACTAGAGATCCCATTTCTAACAGTCACGCAAAGCGGCTTTGCGTGGTCTCATTGATATGGTTAAGAGGTTTGCGCTGCTGCTGCATCACTAAAAGTGATGCAACGGCGGTCAAACCTCTCATACATATGCCCCCTGCAATCTAACACAGAGTTCTGAAATTTAAAAACACACATAATTAGGTGCAGTCAGAGCCGGACTGGGGAACCATGCGCTGCCCCGGCAAACATGCTAAACCAACCATGCTTCTTTCTTCTTTTTGCACTTTTTATCCCTTTCTATCTACCCATACTTTGTCTCTTGCTCTCCTCTTCTTGTCTTCTCTCTCTGCTCACTTTCTCTTGATCTTCTCCCTCTTGTCACTCTGTTTCTACTTGCTTGAATTCTCCCTTTGCTTGCTGCAATTAACCTACAGGAGTGACCCTGGACTCTCATATCTGGCCTCCAAAGACTCCAACCCTCTGGGAAAATGCCCAGTGGAATAAAAGGCTACCCAACCCTGGGTGCAGTATATTCTGCAAGTTGGAACATGCCTCTGGAGCTCCCTTACATTAGACCTGGGAATACCCTGTTTTCACAAGCTCTTCAAAAGGATATGCAAAATCAAACAATTCAAGAGACCTGGCTTTGAAATACAGGAGGCATCTCTCATCCGTTTCCATGTCTTTGTTGATACACATCTCTTTTTTATTTCTCATTTGACTCCCACCTCTATCCTGGACCTTCAACACCTAACATCACCACATGATGTTTTCATTTTACTTCCTATCACTATCTTCCCTTTCTGGCTTTGACTTTGGCTCCATTTTTGTTGGCCATGTACTACAAAAAGGAAGTTTCCCAATGGAATTGAATGTTTTATAAGTACAGTGCAGACACTTGCATTCCCCAAACACCTCTAAAAGGGTATGCTTTGACTTCGACCCACCCTGGCCTCAGTAGGAGTCATGGACAAAGGACTGAACATTTGGTACATGTATGTCTTACTCTCTGAGTTGGGTGCTTTCGTGTACTTCTGCATGAATGGTAAGGTGTGTTGTTGGATGGGTACTTTCTATATTTTGAACCTATGTGGGATGTGTTTTCCTGTCATTTGTGATGATCACCAAGGTGTTCGCTATCATGTTATTGGACGGAGACTATTAGGTGACAGAATAACAAGGGTTTCATACGTAATATTGGAAATGAATCCCCAATATGCATCTGGCTATGTTCGAAGTACTTTTAGGACTTTCATGGAATTCCGAGAGAATTGAAGGTGTGCTCCCTCCAAATTTACAACTCAAGGAGTACTCAAATGATTAATCACTTATGCATACAGAAATGTACATTTGTGCCTTTCTGTAAGAGGAATCAGTGCCACAAAAAAATAATTCACACTTTTAAACTTTTGTGTTTGTCCCTGAGAAATTATATTCACTTCGGAGAAACCCATCCTCAAAACCACAGTAAGTTCGGCGATGTTCCATTCCCATCCTGAATACAAAATAATCCTGCCTTTAACTGATGAACATATAAAACTGGGTTTAGGGTGGGAAAATATCTGCAAAAAGTTACTGACTACTTACAAAATTATGACTTTACAGGTAGGACCTCTCGGCTTTGCTTACAAAATCACGCTAAGAGCGATGTTCTCACACAGACTTTCTACGTGAATTAATCATATTTCTCATAAACGCATTAACTGCTGTCCTAAATGCCACATTATCTTGTTAATTAGGTACTAACCCTCTTGCTTGTATAGTGACTTCAGCAAGCATATGCAGAAAAATGCTCGATATGCTTGTTAATACTTCATTATCATGAGAACAGCATGATAGTTTGATGGACAATGACGGTGCAAATTATAAAGAAAGCATTTACTCTGCAAAGTCTTTAGCAGCATTCTCAGGTTAAAATTTGGTTGAGGAGATGGACCAAAATAAAAGAGACTCCTTTGTAAAATATATTTTCAGATTACTTTACACCAAATACAGAAATATATGGAGAACTAGAACCCTGTATATTTGCTTTATAAATTATTATCCTAAATCCTTGTCTAAATAATAGTGTTAACATTTAGAGGCGAGAAAGAGGCTCACAACAGAGGATCAATTAACACCTGTCTTACTGCAATAGCTAGTTCCTGTGATATTGAAAGATTCTTGTTTGGCCTTTTCTCAGGGCCATTCCTTAATTTTTGAGGCCTGATTCGGTTGAAGAGAGAACACACGGACAATGTGTAAGAGTGGCTGAAGAGAAAAGCTTGACCCAAAAAGTTAGGTGAAGCCTGGAAACTTCACCCTTTGCAAAGAAGGGTAACGTTTCCTGATTGCGCCTGAGCAGAATCTTTAATTTAATCTAACTCTGAACTGTCATCCGGATGTCCCGCCAAAGAAGGGCATTATTTTCATGCAGCATCAAATCGTGTTTCCCCATTGTCACTCAGCGTTACGCTTGTTGCGAGTGCCAGTGAGAAACACAAAATTGCTGTTTGGCAGCCATATCATGGCACCCTCTTTCTTGCTGCTGGCTGTCCACTCTTGTATGTATTGCAGTGGGGAATGAAATATAGGTGGCATTACTGCCTTTGAATGCTAAGATGTTGCTAAAAGGAGTGTGTGCAGCCCTGTGCGACAGTGGGAATATTTCCATTATCACACAGGTCCCCTTTATTACCTCAACTTTACAAGCATCAAAATTTGCAAAGCTAGCAAAATTAAAAAAATTCTAAGTTATACGTTTTGAGACTTTGCAACATCATACAAGCATATGCCTTGAACCTCCAGAACATGCATCAGTGCTTACATACAAGTATACAAAGAAGTGAGACTCCGGCTCTAAGATACCTGCTGTCTGCAACATGATATCCCTTCCACAACAGTAACAATGCTAATAAGATGAAACTGCTTTCTATTCAACACAGTTGTGGAAAATGGGTACTATACTCAATCTAGCTGAGAAAGACACCGTTTCAGGGTGGAAGCTAAATTTGTCATGGACATAGGATGAGGAGGCAATTGGTCTTGAATCACCCAGAACTACTGATGTTTTGGACCCACTGGTGGAAGTTTATCTGAGCCCACATACAATGAGCCCACATACATGCCTTCCATTTCATCATGCTGTAGAGAACAGTTTGCTTTGTCAGGGGGTTTGGTATGATAAAGCGACATCTTCTGTGGTGTAGGCCTTCATTTGTCCTTGGTATTTCCTGAATGACATTAAGGATGGTGGTTGGCCCTTACTTGAAGGAAGTGTGCAGAGTTGGTTACTTTTCTGGAAGTTGGAGGAACGGGCCACTGATATTGGCTTCAACTACATCTTCTAGCATTACTGCTTTGAGGAGGTTGGTCTCCATTTCATCCTTACATGTTGTTTTCTCCTTGACTAGTTTGGCCACTGGGCGGAATCATTGAACAAGTAGATGTAAGGATTTTGCCCCTTCCTGCCATTCATTCATTTTGAACTGGTACTTTTGAAGTTGCAATATGCCCCTCAAAGCACATTGTGAATGATGAAAAGACCCTAGGAAAAGTGGAGCCAGAGTTTGTGGTCCCAACACAAAAAAGGTGTCCAAAGAAATATATCTGTAGGTGAATGGCCGTTGTTTCTTTTCTGTGTGACCGTATTTCTGTTCAGTCTTCAATGGATCTGGGACTGGCAATATAGTTAAAGCTTACGTGGTGGTGTCTTCTTAAAAGGAAGATGGTGTCCTCTAGGTTCTCATTGTCTATTCTTGGATTAAAGTAATCCATTGTTGTTTTCCACTATAGAGGCTCTTTGTTCTTTTGAAATCCTCCTCCTGCTCCAACCAACAGATCCATATGGCATTCTTCTTAATGAGCTCCCTGTACAATTCTGCGTTTGTAACAGTTACCTATGCCCAGACGTCTGGGGCTCTCTGACAGTTGGGAAGGAATGATTGTCTTAACATCCACCACCTTGGAAGGGTATGTCTTGATTTCCTCCATCAGGACTACTAACTGAAAGGATGACAATTGATGCTGAAGGAACTTTCACTTGTTCCATTGTACTTGCTCTTAACTTCAAATGTTTTGTGCATGGTTGGTATCACGCACAGGGAGAAAGCCAATCACAGTGAGGACTCCTTGGATGCCATGGAGATTCTCAAGGTGAACCAGTGATATCAATGGAGAGCGACATTTGTGGAGAATGTGGTTATGTTGCAGAAACTGTGGTACCACTTCAGCTCATGACACCCTTTATAATGTTTAAATTAAAATAATTTTGAACCCAATTATGAAATGCTAAGCTGTATTCAAACATCTGGCTGAAATGTCTTTCCACTATTTGGCTCTATTAGGTAACTTCATAGCAATACAAAATCTCATCTCACCAATTTGCTTGCCTTTGTGGATGATGGGTTGAATGCAATGCTTAATTTGTAAAACAATGAGTGCCGGAGCCCAAGGTTTAGCTTAGAAGTATACAGCCTTGAATATCTGCATGCTGAGTACCAAGACTGCTTAATGTCAATTGCACCTCATGTCCCTTTAATCCAGCTCCAGACAATCCCTGCCTGCTTTATGTCACTCTTGCAGGTCACCACTTTCTCCCATTGCCGTGTTTTTTCTGTCTTTCACAACCTTCTTCTTTCTCTCTTGTGTGACTTTTACTCTCTTCCTCTGGATCAAAGTTTGATTAGGGAAAGTAAGTGCTGATCCCCACAAATGAGTGCTTGTGGGCTCCACCTGTAACCACCAGTTCACATTAAGCACTGTATAAATTGATGGTGTCAGGCCCTTAAAACGTCTCATGACACCAACTCTCTCCAGTCTGTCATTTTCTAACATATGTTGTTGTTTTAGAGTTGCCATCTGTATCTTGGGGTCCACAGGCAACTACTTTCCAAGCTTCTTTTTAAGGACTCTTTCCTTGAACACCTTTTGGTATTCCTTCTGCAATACATCAACCTCAAATTTGTGGAGGATGAGGACAAACTGCAGATCTGTGCCATGCTGCATCCTAGAAAGTGCTGTGTGAGATGTGAGTGGAAAAGTGGAGCACTGGTTCAGCTCTTGTCCTTCTTGATTCCACCCAAAAAGCAATAATGGGCTAGTGGAGGCTCTAACAGTTCATAGTTATATATCTGGGTGCATTTGCGATAAAGGGTCAGAAGGGTGATTTTCAAGTGTCAACACTTGAACTTCCATTATGCACAGTGATTATTTTCAAATCAAACCCTGCACCAACATTTGGCATTTGGGTTAGGCCCATTTTAGCAACCTGCCACTTTAGACCAGATGGATGGTGTGTCTTTCTTTCATTTCACACTCTTTAGAATCGTTAGCGTGAGCTGTATGCTTGACCAGCTAGTGTTTCAAAGATAAATTCCTGTCCATTTTGTACCGAGGTATAGTGTAGGAGGCTGGCATGGCTTATAGTGGGTACCTTGTGGTACTTACACCCTGTGCCAGGTCCAGTTATCCCTTATTAGTAGAATAGAGGTGTATCTAGCAGCTTAGGCTGATAGAAGGTAGCTAAGGCAAAGCAGCTTAGGCTGAACTAGGAGACATGCAAAGCTCCTACTATACCACTTATATCATATAGCACAATATCATAAGAAAACACAATACTCAGAGCTACTAAAAATTAAGGTACTTTATTTAGTGACAATATGCCAAAAGTATCTCAAAGAATACCCTCACTTAGGAGGTAAGTAATATACACAAGTTATATGTACACAAACCCAAAACAGGTAAGTAACAGTAAGAAAAGTAGTGCAAACAATGTAGAATCACTATAGGATGCAATAGGTAAACATAGGTCTAGGGGCAACACAAACCATATACTCCAAAAGTGAAAAGCAAATCACGAATGGACCCCAGACCTATGGGAGAATGTAGAGGGTCGCTGGGACTGTAAGAAAACAGTAAGGGTGTCCAAAATACCCTGCCCCAAGGCCTCTAGAAAGTAGGAGTAAAGTTACCCTACTACCCCAGAAAGACACAATAGTTGTGATAGTGGGATTCTGCAAGAACCACAAGCACCAGCAAAACACTGAAGACGGATTCCTGGACCAGAGCACCTGAAAAAGAAGGGGACCAAGTCTAAGAGTCGCGATAGTGTCCAGGGGGGGTAGGAGCCCAGGAAACCCCGGATGAAGGTGCAAAAGGGCTGCCTCCGGGTGGAAGAAGCCAAAGATTCTGCAACAACGAAAAGGACTAGGAAATTCTCCTTTGGATGGAAGATGTCCCATGGCGTGCTGGATGTTGCAGAAGTGTTTCCATAGAAATACTGCAAACAAGCCTTGCTAGCAGCAAGGGTCATGGTAGAGGTTTTTGGGTGCTGCTGGGGACCAGTAAGGACCGGGATGTCGCCCCTTAGAGGAGGAGACAGAGGGGGTGCTCAGCAACTCAGAGAGCCCCCACAGAAGCAGGCAGCACCCACAGAAGTACCAGAGCAGGCACTTGGAAGTTCTGTGAACTCAGATTCACAAAAGGAGGGTCCCACGATGTTGGAGTCCAACTCAGTGGGTTGAGCACTGCAGGACGGAGTGCTGGGGACCCAGGCTAGGCTGTGCACAAAGGAATCCTTGGAGAAGTGCACAGAAGCCGGAGCAGCTGCAAATCACGCAGTACACAGGTTTGCTGTCTAGCGTAGGGAGGCAAGGACTAACCTCCACCAAATTTGGACAGAAGGGCCACTGGACTGTGGGAGACAGTGGAACCCCACTCCTGTGTTCCAGAGACCACGCTCGTCAGGATGAGAGGGAACCCAGAGGACCGGTGATGCAGTCTTTTGGTGCCTGCGTTAGCAGGGAGAAGATTCCATCGACCCAAGGGAGGTTTCTTCTTGGCTTCCAGTGCAGGGTGAAGGCAGACAGCCCTCAGAGCATGCACCACCAGGAAACAGTTGAGGAAGCCGGCAGAATGAGGTGCTACAATGTTGCTGGTAGTCATCTTGCTACTTTGTTGTGGTTTTGCAGGCGTCCTGGAGCAGTCAGCGGTCGATCCTTGGCAGAAGTCTAAGAGGGAAGTGCAGAGGAACTTTGGTGAGCTCTTGCATTCGTTATCTGAGGAGTAGCCCAGTGGAGAGACACAAAATAGCCAGAAAAGGTGGTTTAGCTACCAAGAGAGGTAAGAAGCTATCAGGAGGGGTCTTTGACATCACCTGCTGGCACTGGCCACTCAGAGCAGTCCAGTGTGCCCCCAACGCCTCTGAATCCAAGATGGCAGAGGTCTGGGACACACTGGAGGACCTCTGGGCACCTCCCCTGGGAGGTACTGGTCAGGGGAGTAGTCACTCCCCTTTCCTTTGTCCGGTTTCATGCCAGAGCAGGGCTGGGGAATCCCTCAACTGGTGTAGACTGGCTTATGCAGAGATGGGAACCATCTGTGCCCATCAAAGCATTTCCAGAGGCTGGGGGAGGCTACTCCTCCCCAGCCCTTCACACCTATTTCCAAAGGGAGAGGGTGTAACACCCTCTCTCAGAGGAAATCCTTTGTTCTGCCTTCCTGGGCCGGGGCTGCCCAGACCCCAGGAGGGCAGAATCCTGTCTGAGGGGTTGGCAGCAGCAGCAGCTGCAGTGGAAACCCCGGAAAGGCAGTTTGGCAGTACCCGGGTTCTGTGCTAGAGAGCCGGGGGATTATGGAATTGTCCCCCCAATACCAGAATGGTATTGGGGTGACAATTCCATGATCTTAGACATGTTACATGGCCATGTTCGGAGTTACCATTGTGACGTTACACATATGTAGTGACCTATGTGTAGTGCACGAGTGTAATGGTGTCCCCGCACTCACAAAGTTCGGGGAATTTGCCCTGAACAATGTGGAGGCACCTTGGCTAGTGCTAGGGTGCCCACACACTAAGTAACTTGGCACCTAACCTTCACCAAGTGAGGGTTAGACATATAGGTGACTTATAAGTTACTTATGTGCAGTGAAAAATGGCTGTGAAATAACGTGGACGTTATTTCACTCAGGCTGCAGTGGCAGTCCTGTGTAAGAATTGTCTGAGCTCCCTGTGGGTGGCAAAAGAAATGCTGCAGCCCATAGGGATCTCCAGGAACCCCAATACCCTGGGTACTTAGGTACCATATACAAGGGAATTATAAGGGTGTTCCAGTGTGCCAATGAGAATTGGTAAAATTAGTCACTAGCCTGCAGTGACAATTTTAAAACAATGAGAGAGCATAAACACTGAGGTTCTGGTTAGCAGAGCGTCAGTGATACAGTTAGGCACCACACAGGGAACACATACAGGCCACAAACTTATGAGCACTGGGGTCCTGGCTAGCAGGATCCCAGTGACACATATCAAACACACTGACAACATAGGGTTTTCACTATGAGCACTGGGCCCTGGCTAGCAGGATCCCAGTGAGACAGTAAAAACACCCTGACATACACTCACAAACAGGCCAAAAGTGGGAGTAACAAGGCTAGAAAGAGGCTACCTTCCTACACCCCCTTTGTTCACATTGCATATAACATGGTGCTAACTTACTTTTAAGGTCTGGGTTCTCGGTTTTGACAGTGCAGCCTTCAAACATACCTATTGCTAACATTATGCATAAAATGGGCTTTGGGTCCGCTTCTTTCAATCACTGGCATACATTTACTAACCACATTCAACCATTGGCTTTGCACTTTGTCAATTACTTCTTGGATCAACCTAGTGGAATATTCATCACTCACCTATTGCTATTGGCTGTTCTGGGTTTATACACTTGTCTCCACTTAAGTGCTGCACTGAGATGCAGGAGGGTCTATTTTCCGTGAATGGCCCTTTATGTTCGCACCTGCAGGCTCCCTCCTATGTGCTTCTTATATTTACTCCTGCCACCCCATTTCCCATTTGCACACCTCAATAACCACTCCTGCTTGCCTCCATCTACTCTCCCTCTTTCCTCATATGTTTCTGATCACCTCATTCTGCCCGTTAATCTCTTGTGTTCTTCTCTCCCGTCCCTCATATGTATCTGATCAACTCCTGCACGTCGCTATCCTCTCGTGTTCCACTCTTTCTCTCCCTTTTGCTTTCTGTGCTACTTGTCAGCCCCAGTTTTCTATTCTCATGCTCTCACTCTTACCTCGTTCCCCACGTGAGCCTACGCAGTCCCAAACTCACTCATTACCGTCTCGCATTTCTGTCTTCCCCGTTGTGAGCATCAGCAGCCAAAACAGTCCATCACCCTCTTGCATTCCTCTTCCTCTTCTCCCTCCTTACCTTGTGCAGTTTTCATTGCCAGCAGCTTATCATTAGATTACCTGGGACATTTTTTAATTCTTTTTCTCTAGAAATGAAAGGCAGGATATAGTGAAAGTCTCTTGTCTTCAATACCATCCCCTTTTTGTTTCTATTGAAAAAGAAGTCTTGAGTGGCCAATGAGCCTTCATTATAACCCTTCATTTCTTTCTATGCTATAGAAATTAGAAAGGACTGACATGAAGGCGTATTGCACCCCAACATTATTTTGAACAGAAACAAAAGAGAAATGAATTGGAGGCAATGGAGTTTTCAATACAGTCCACTTTTTGTTCCTCTTGATTTAATGTCCCTACACTATCTTTGTTAGCACATTAAACCCGGACCTATTGATTCTGCCAAAGCTTTTTATTCTTTCTTTTTACATTTCTTGCTTACTTTCTATCCCTTTTAATATAGCTGGAGGGCCATGAGCAATATTTCTGTTGCACGAGTGTGTGCAAATAATCTGCATTGTTGAGGCTCCATCTCTGACAACAACTATGACCCTTTGTTAAGCTGAATAAGCCGTTGCTGGGCGGAAGGAAAGTGTTAAGCAAGGGATGTGTCAATCAGACAGGGGTATGTCAAACAAGAGAGGCAAGGGTGCACACTAATGCGAGCGGTGTCCTGATGATGTGTATGGTTCAGATGTGCATCGTGGAAAACTATGATCAATCCAGTGGTTATAGCCAGTGCTTTAAATGGGCCGGTACTGTCCAGGTACTGAGTACCGGCACTTTTTTGTTTTGAGAGAGTACCTACACTTGTCAGGAAAAACGTAATACTTTTAATCCGAGAGAAATGGCACTACTCAGAAGCAAGCACGTACTCTGGTCCAGAGTACCTGCACTTTTATTTTTCAATTTCAAGCACTGCTTGTAGAAATACCTTACAGAGCGCTTACAGAAATGTCTGGATTTTAAACAACATAATGGGACTGCGTGCGATGCTCTCATCGCGTTAGCCCCTCGCCGCAGATCATAAAACCCGCACTTCATGAAAGCCTAAAGAAGATTCTCTTTTTATCAAACCTAATACATTATTATGCGGATGGCCGCCACTTCCCTCGCAGTGTTTGGCTCAGGAAAGCCCCCGCTGGAAGCGCGCTTCCTGGTTTGCATAGCTGCGGCAGGTGCAGTAAATCTCTCGCTTGGTAGGTAGGTACACTTTATTCTCAGCGAGACTCCTTTGAGGACGGGCTTCTCAAAGCGGAACAGAAACTGTGAGGAGAATGTTTGAAAATGGAAACAAACATGACTCACCTTCAGAACATAAATGCAGACGAAACAAACACGACTCGTCATCAGCAAATAAACACTGCTATGATGGTTTCAGACCAGCTCTCTTATCCCCAGTGAATGGCAGTTTCCGAACATGCTAACAGCGTCTAAAATGAAATTCCTCACCAGAGCTTTTTCGCAACATTCATTACAAGACTGGAGGGGGGCCTTTAGCCATCGGTTCAGTGTAGATGCAGACCGGATTTTTAGCTTTCAAGTTCGTTTTAAAAGCGCCGATCGGCCAGGGGGTTCTTGTGTTTGTACCTGCAGGGTGCCGTGATAAAAATAAATTCTACTCGAAATATTCAACTAAAGTGGCGCTGGGAGAAACATGTGTTTGAAATGTTGTAAATAAAGGAAAAATGTGTTCTGTGTGCATGCTCACATCATCACAGGGGACAGATTTCTAAAAGCGACCAAGTATACTTAGTCAATATTAAGACGCAGGTTGAAAATGCCAGTCAAGCCTCATCTTGAAGGCTTCTTCTTTATAGGATCACAGTGGGGACATCACTGGTTGGATGACACCAAGGTCCAGTAGTGAGGTACTGTATCACTCTGTCCGGTCACAGATGGCTGGTGAGCTTTTAAAGTGGTAGGTTTGAATGACTGCCTAGATGGACCAAGCTAAGACGTTTGACTGCCTTCCGAGAGTTTCAGCGGGATTCCTACCCCATAACTCCTAGAAATATTTGAAAAGAAATAATGCGTAATGGTGCATGTCACAGCACATGTTTTCAAATAAATTGCCTAAAAATCGAGCTGTCAAGTAATGAAACATCTCAGTCATTTTTTGGCCTGCACGTCAAGCCTGAACCTCCTAAGTTGTCTTGGGTCTAAAGATTTCTGTGACAAAATAGCGAAAAAAGGAGTGGAGTATTTAGCATTATTTCCATAAAAACTGACTAAAGAGGTTTCCTTCTTATAGGCAGATAAGAAATCTGACTATGCAATTTAATATGGACTATCATTTTTAGACCTGGGTGAAATTTAAAGTATACTTGCAAATACAATTAGGAACAACTCTCATCACACAACTTCAGGTCCTGTTTAAACCGGAATGTCTTGGTGAGAGTCTTTTCTCCTCAAATCAGTCTCTTCTATTCAGATGTGTCACCTTGCCTTTGTATTTACATGCATGAACTTTGACAAGGGATTCCAGCTAGCAATATTTCCCATCATACACATAATTTCATGAAAGTTTCATGAAATTTCACAAACTTTCATGAAAGAATTATGCGATTTTGCATACCGCTAATATTCAAAATGTACATAAAAACTTTCTTTACTTAATTTTCCACCTTGCCCATGCCAAGTAAATACTTCGTCACATATTATGACTGCAAATATTCTCAATACTGGCAGAGCTGAAACTCTCACAACAGGCCAATGCAAGAAACAGGAGAGCTAGACATTGCCTACACACTCATAGAGCAATGATGCTTCTGCAATACAGTGAGTTTATGGGCTGAGCCAGCAGACAAGATAGACCAATGTTACATGCTCAGACCACAAACAGCTGGAGCAATATTGCATAAAGCGCTATTAACATGGTATTTAATGCCTCCTCACAATTAGTAAAACAATGCCATTAGCAATGAATGCCCCTGGCACCAAAAAAACAAAATTAGCAATGAGCATTGAGGACTCAGCATGAAATATTCCCCAAATATGCGCTTTAGATATATTTCAGAAATGCAGTCATTTTTATGGAAGCATCAGCTTGCCAGTTTCTCAAAATCCAGACATTTCACACAAAAAATAGAAGTTGTGCTTTAGATAAATTGGCTGAATTCCCGGAAATGAAGCTTTATGTTTTCTTGAAGAAAACTGTATTTGCTCATAAAGTGCCAGATTTTAATTTTTTAATGACTGTCTCATCCACAAATATCATCTTTCCATTTTGAACAAGCACCCACATTTACTATTGGTACTCTTGGAGAAATTCTCCCTTTCGTGACCATTTGTCATAATTATCAAATACCTGGGATGGCTGTCACCAGGCAAGAACATTTTGCTGTGGTGTGCCAGGGATAGCCAGAATTATTTCAAGAATTACCACAATAAGTCAAAGATGAACACCATTGTGTAAGTTTCAACATTATACAACAGATTATGATAAAATGCCCATAATTTGTGCGGAAAGGACCTCAAATGCCAGGAGTAGTCAGGTCGATGCCTGTAATTTGTCAAAAATAGGCATTGGTATGCAAAGGATAGGAAATATGTTGCTATGAATAACCACTATATGTCAAGGGTGGGAACTGTTATTCCTGGGATAAGCAAAAGGTTACCAAGAATGTCCAAATTGTCAGGTATGTGCCACTATAATGTAAAGGATAACCAAAATGTCACTAAGAATGCACACTAGAGATAAATATAGGCTGATGTGACATCAGCGATAGCCAGCATGCTGTAAAAAATGTCCATGAGTTTCAATGATGATGTCAGTATTATGGCGGGACTGCCAGAATGTTGCCAAGAATGCTCACAGCGGCATGTATGACCACTAATGTTACAGACATACAGTCACTGAGTAAAGCTACTATTATGCCACAGGTATTCACAATCATATTAAGAATGCCTACCATATGTCAAGGAAGGGCCACTAGTATGCTAAAGATAGGCAGAATGCTGCTGAATATGCCTATTGTATGTCAAGGAGTGGGTCACCATTATGCCAGGCATAGTTAGAATGTTGCCAGAAATATTCAACATATGTTCCCTTTTCCCAATATTATGCCATGGATAGCCAGAATATTATGTAACCAAGAGAGTGATTATTATCAATCAAGGATGGGTCACTGTTACACAGTTAGCTAATATGTGACCAGGAATGGTCACAATATGTCAAGTGTGGCAACTATTGTATCATTGATAGTCAAAAAGGTTAAAATGTCCCTTCTATATCAAGTAAAGGCCGCTGTTATGAGAAGAATAGCCTATTGTTGGCAATACAAAAGGTTTTCATGGGAGTCCCCTTGTTCTGGTCCCCAACCTCTAATGTCAGAAGTGTGTCCCTCCCACGTTTAGGCATGCGTTTCCACAGACCCGCCCGCCAGTGCTCTTCAAGAACCCCATGTACTCTCAGTGCAACTTCATAAGGAGAAAACCACTTGTCAATGTAATCTCCCACCATATAACTGGGTACCAAATCCTTGGGTATACAAACCTTCTTGTCTCCAGCAGGTCCTGCATGCATGCTGCCACTATCACTCCTGGACTCAGACTGCCTAGCTTTTAGACTCAGTTCATGAGCCAGAGGTTATTTCTTTTTTGCCAAGGCTCTCACAGATTCTCTCTCAGCCTTCCTCTCCTCTGCCTCCATTTTTAATCTTGCCAACTGCAGCTTGAATGGTCTTTCCTCTCTCCCTTCCTCTGTGGTCAGGCCATGACTTGAAACATTGCTCCCTGGTCTCGCAGGGGCCACATATACGGGGGCGTCATCCCTCACTGCTGTTGGCAGCTCCTAGGGAGAGCCATTTTCTTGTTCCCCCAACTCATCATGCTCATTGGAGCGAGATTCTACCCAGGCCCTCTGAGCCTTTTGGTAATCCTCCTTTTTGAAGGCTCCATGGGTAGGTACCCCCATCCCCTTGCAAAAGCCCTTCAGCTGGGTAACTGTGTACTCCTGCAACTTAGCCAGGTCAAACTCCCCAGCTCCACTTGTGGACCCAGTCAGAGACATGATGTATAGGATTTAAAAGATGGAAAGCAGGGAAAATTGCAGAAAAGAAAACAAACCAAACTGAACTTTGACTGTGGGTAGGTATTGTACACGTAGCCATTATATGGCACTGCACAACACAAGTCCTATCCTCACCGCTGACCACCAATGTTAGAAATTGGGTCTTTAGTTGGTAGAGGTATGCACCCTGTCCAAGTAGGGTCCACAATCCTAGTCAGGGTAAGTCACAACATAATCTATATTATCCTGTGCTCACCCTCTGGTGGCTTGGCACAGAGTACGTAGGCTTAACTTAGAAGGCAATGTTAAAGTATTTGTGCAATAACTCATATAGTAACACAGTGAAAACACCACATAAAGTTCTCCACACCAATTTAGAAAAATAGATAAAATATCTCTGAATGAAATAAGATCGAAATTACAAAAATTCAATATGCAGAAGTCGAGATAACACTTTTTAAAGGTTTAAATGAGTCTCAATCCTTAAGAATCAGTGGTTATATCCTTGTAACACACAGTACCTGGGATGCATAAAAAATAACGACGCATGGGGCTGCAGAGGAGGAGATGCATTGCAAAATCAGGCGGCTGCTTTGCATTTTCCAGTGCAACACAGATGATGTGTGGTTTTTTCCACACTGCAAGGTGATGCGTCGATTTCCCAGAGCGCAGCCTTGGTTCCTCACTACGATGCAGGGATATTTTGACTCTCAGGGACGATGCGTTGAAAATCCTTGATGTGCTGGGAGAAGGAGGCGGTAAAAGGGAGCCTGGCTAAACCCCACCCAGGCCGTTCAGGGCAGGTTTGTTTGCTGTCTGTAAATAGTTTATCTTTCTTTTGTGTTACACCCATCTTCAAACATGAGTTGAATAGTAATGTGAAGCTCCGTGCCAGCTTTTTGTGTTTTACCAGGAGATAGCTCAGAGGGTTAATGTGCTCAACACTGACAGCAGATCTACCTCTGATATGTTGTTGACATGCTGGCGCTCCTTAGGGCCAACTTAACTGTTCATGTTTCTGTGGTGAATTAAATGAATTAAATGAGGAGCATGTTAATAGCATCTTGGGTTAAAATTAGTCTTATTTTTCTTGGTAATATTTTTACTCTTAAAGTGTAGACTCTGTTTTTCCTCATTTCGTTTACTATACACTAATATTACCAGTATCACATGTTTAGTTCTCATTATTCCAATTTTGTCAGTACGGTTGTTAGTGTGGGTTAACTTTCTTCTTTCATTGTTGAGTGTATTTTTGTATTATTGCCCTTGTTTGCTGCAGTTTTGGGTCTTTCGGTTTTCCTTAGAATCGGATTGAAGGCTTCTTGTGATGAACACAGACTGTGGTGGTGAAGTAAACAATTGGTTGTGCGACTTTTCCTTGTGCATTGGTTCAGAGTCTGAGTTTAGTGCTTCCACCCCAGAGCACAAGAGTGAGTTTTATTTGTGGTGATTGAAGGAAACTATAAACAAAGGAAAGGAATATCAAATAGGAAGATGAATCTGTGGACTTTGAAGCGAGAGTGAAAATTTAAGGGATGAAATAGTGAAAGATGCCAAGGAAGGAAGATTTATGATAAGGGACGACACAACATAAGGAGTGAATTCAGATGGAGGAGAAAAAAAACAGCATGGATAGGAGGGAAAAAGTGAGAAAAAGCGAAAGAGTACAACTTGTTTGCTCGTCCCACCACTTTGAAATGTCGCCAGCCCCCACTGTTGTACTTGGTCATGGAGAGATCAAGGACATGTGATTTCTACAGCGTTTAATTTGTGCAGTTGTTTGCTGGTGCTGAGTATATGCGCTTATTTGAGAGGACCAGGATGCTTTCCTATTTGAGGCAGTCAGTAAACAAAGCAACTACATGCCTTCATAGCAGGAGAGAGAACATCTTAGCCAAGACTCTGCAAGACCCTTAGTTGCCCCAGTGCCTTGCCATGGCTGGATTTGAACTGTGCTGGTCCTGTTGGAGAATAGGGGAGAGAATGAGTTACAGAAGCTTATGCACACACTTTCTTTGTCTGACCTGCCTGCATTACTTGAACTTTGAATTAGACTCCAGACTTATTGGGACAGACCGTTCAATACATTGTGCTAAGAGCTGTCAGGAGAGGCAAGCTGCAGACAAACAGGCTCCTGCCCTGGATAATGCCCAGCACAGTGAACATTGTCTCTGTCAGCATAGCATCACAGCATTGAACCAACACCTGTAGTGTTGGCCACACAAAATTACCATTTCGGACCACCTGAAGTCTGCATGGATGGGTATAGGTAGCTGTGCAGGCCACGGGTAGTGTCACTATTAATAATTTCAGTTAACAACCTCAATCCAGTCAACCCAGTGACCTGCAACATTCTTGGCTATAGTTTATGAGTACCCAACACACTAATTACATATACAAGAGAACAGGGGTGCAGAGTTCCCAAAATCGACCAACAAATACAGTTCTCACATGTATGTAAAATCCTCATTCTTCTCCTTTTATTCTTCCGATCTGCTTGTAATTTCATCTCATGATAAAACAATATAGCAATTCAGCCAACATGTGTTTCTCCTGTATGACTTGATATGATGATGGCTTTCTCAAGGCTTTCGTGTGTGTCAAAATACGGGTGTTGAGTTTGCTTGGCTTATACATTCAGTTTGTTAAAATTAATTACTGTCTGGCCAGAGGTTAAGCTAACATAATGCAATGGTTTCAGAAATCAGTCGATAGAAATCATCAAGCAAAATACTCTGTTAAATAATCCCCTGTAAATTTCGAAATGGAGGATCAGTCAAGTTGGGCAAAGTCTCACTTGGTCCATCTAGGAGTGGTTACCCATTAAGAGTGAAACACAGTACGCACATGATTGTGGTTTCGCAATAAAGGAAATAGGTATATAACTAGGGAGTGAGGGCCTCCAGCAAAGTGGAACATTAATTGAGCATGAACATGCATTTGAAAAGGCAAATTATGTGGTATATTGTAGCACATTCTTTGGCAACTATGCTGATGTTATGCAGCTTCTCTTTACAATAGACAACACTTCCAGTTCTAAAATGCACTTTCAGGACACTATGCTATACATCCATGACTGGATGAACAACAATCATTTAAAAATTAACTCTGATAAAACAGAGATTGGTATAACTAGAACAAGCTTCTTCTCTGGAATCCATCATTTTAGCCTTCAAAACTGGACTCCCCAACTCCTCAAAAGAAATCAGTAAAAAGCCTTGGAGTTGTTATTGATGAAGAACTGTTTCTGAAACCACGGATTAGTTCTGTGATATCTTCCTGTTTCCTCCAACTGCGCAGAGTTAAGAAAATGAAAACAATCTGACTGTGGAGGCCTTGATCCAAGTCATCATAGCTGTGGTAATGTCAAGAATTGATTATGCCAACTCACTGTACTTGGATCTCCCTAAACCTCTCATTAATAATAAGCTCCAATTAGTGCAAAATCAAGTGGTGCAATTGATATATCAACTCCCTAGACATTTTCCACAAATCCCTAGTTACAAAAGATCTTCATTGGCTCCCTGTCGCTCAGAGATCAGTATTTAAATCTTGTTGTATTGTCTTCAAATCCTTGAACATGAAGAGCCCAGCTTTTGTAAAATCCTGAATCCGTAACTATTATCTGGGAAGACCCTCTGGTCTACTCATCTTCATTATCTAGTTATCCCTCACTTTAGTAGGAAATGGACTGGTGCAACTCGCTTCTCAGCCATGGCTCCCAGCAACTGGAACTCCCTGCCTTTAGACATCTGGACTAATTACAACTATGCAAGACTCAGACAGCCATTGAAGACCTGGCTCTTCAAGCAAGTTTACCAATAGATCTTCGGAGCCATATTAGTTCAGTTACTTTAGCGCCAAGAATCTTTTGGTGTATGAGCGGTCTAAAAATAGGAGTAACATAACATAACTATTATTTTACTATTCTGTCATTAAAAAAAAAAAACATTAATACTATATGAGCAAACCCTTTACCTTATTATTACCAGTTTAACCTCTGTAAACAGTAATGAGCAACTGAAAGTTGACCAGATGAACTTTGTGAAGGGTATGCCACTGTGCAGCAGCCTAATATATTTTGATCCATTTGAGCTAGTAACACAAATTAAGGTACAGATTATGGAATTTGAGGCGAATGTGGTAAAATCATGATTATGCAGAAACTACAGTGGTCACCTAAGCAAATCTTTCTAGTGGCCCTACCTAAGATATGCCTAGTACAAATGTGCCTCTAATCTGCACAAGAAGTGGAAAAAAGAAGCAGGGATGATGCACACATGATAAGGTTTGGTCTAGCTCTTGCACACTCTGTACATGTGATGGATGGAGGTATGGGTGTAAGAGCATGCCCATTTCTTGCCCATAAACGCTAAAAGGATTAGATTCAGGAGCAGCCACACAAGCAGACAGGATTCAAGACATTTCTGGTAGACCCAAGGGCTCATGCCATACACAACTCTGGTAACTGGCTTACTATTGGCCCGGATAAGCAAATATTAAGTTTATATGGACACCTCAGCACAAAGCATTCCAAAGGCTTACGTTTTGTTACATTTGCAAATCCTGGTAGTGTAGATAAGTTATTTTTGCAGTCTAAGTGTGAGTTAGATTTATGACCTTAAAGTGAGCTGGTGAAGTGTTGTTTTTGGGAGGCCACTGTAGACATTTTTATAGTAGTCCAGGTGAAGGATGATATGGGCCTTCTGCAGTCCCACCCAGTGATACGCTAGATTAATGAACGTAGGAAGGGTTGAAGGTTGATCTTTTGACCACTATCTTGATTTGTGAAGCAAAGGACATTTTTAAGACCCCAGGATCCTGTTTTCAGGATGGTAAATGAACGGATCCAAATTTTTGATGGACATTCAGATGGTTCTGAAGCTCCTTCCTTTCTCTGATTACAGAAAGTCCCCTTCGACCGCTGGAGGATGATACCCTGGTATGTGATTTGTGGTACTGACAGTAATATTTTAGTTGCTATCTAACTGGACTTACATTTGTGGATCATCTTCATATATTTAGAAATGTACTTAGTACTGCTCCTAAATGTATGCCACATAGAATATATAAATATTGCACATGAGACATGAAAGGATGATCCTTCCTGTCACTGTAGGATCCCAGACCCGTGGGTGATTCGGCTGTGCCAACCCTGACTTTTTTTCTTCTACTGGGCAAGAAAGAGTGACTAATGATAATTTAGGTACTGAAATTCTAGCCCAATTTTTGTATCCGTCCATTATTTATAGTAGTAGTATAGCTGCAGGTAGGATGAGGAATATGAGAGCTGATTTTGTCCTCTTACAGAAGGGGGTCTCTTCCCTTATAGCTACTACTGCTTTTAGTGCTCTGTGGTTTAAAACCAAGTTTGGTGGTCGTGAATACTACGACTTAGCTGTGTAAGGTTTTACAGCTTTCTCATCACCTCATTTTCCAGGATCTTGCTAATGAAAGGACGGTTAGAAATCAGTATGTAGTTTTCAATAGTATTAGAGTGTGCATTTAGCTTTGTTCACAGTGGGGCTTATGATGGTATGATTAAAGGAGAAACTGATGACCCTTGATTTGAAGGATGCATTTAATATGTTTGTGGTGTGTAGTAAGGGATGTTTAATATTAAAACAAAGATCAAAACTTTACTCTCTTTAGTCACAAACATTTACTCAGTGGTGAATGAGACAGGGCGAGAGTGTAGCTGCAACATGATTCATCACTGCTTCTCAGTTCACCTCACATCTGACAAGGAGGCTATACTACCTGCTATTCTTATGCCTAGAATAATGTGCAGCTCTGCCTTTCCACATCACTCTTCTGCAACATCCTTGTTGGGGCCCTTCATTTGCAGTAGCAGTACTCACCCACAGGTTTGCCACTGTACATCACTTTCGCACACCAACTCCCTGGGTTAGAAATCATGCACTGCTTTGCTAATGCACCTCCCTTTTTGCTATCTCAGTTTTAAGAATCATGCATGGCGCTGCTCGAAAAATACTAAGATACTACTATCCTAATATTTACACTGAAAAGCAACTCACAACTAAATGTTGTGTGTGGTAGGGCTTTCCTGCTAATACATACATATTAAATTAACGCTAGACCTATTTGTATGACAGCATGCGCACAATGATTCATTCGAGTATACATCTGACAGGCTGAGGCTTAGAAATATAACTTGTAACTTTCCGCTCTCTAAATGATTTAGAACTATATGTAGTGATTACAGCTGTAAGGTCATCCTGCCTTTGATAGAGCTGTCAGGAAGCAAGCTGACATATTCACATTTGCTTGCCTTCTATGCACTTCTGCAGACGAGACATTATCAATATTCTAAAGAAGCAACATAGGAGGGCCCCTCCCATGTCCATAGGTAATCATTGTAGGCAAAGGTATAAAAGGATGATAGAATTAGTGAGGGGCAACACACACAGACCATTTGCTGAAGGGGAGATGCTATGAGATTAATCTCCGTGTGCAGGCCCAGCAACAGCATAAGTTATGAAATGATACCTACATGACTTAGTCCAGCATAAGTTTGTTAGATAACTGTATAATTCGTAACATGCATAGGGAGGTTTTAGACAAATAGTTTTTGGATGTGGGATGAAATATGTTTGATACATTTTTAGGGTTTGCACAAATCTTAGTTATGACTCTTGAGGTTTTTCAAATAATCATTATTCTGATACACATGAATTGTAAACAAATCATGCATAATACGTAGCCAATCACTGTAACATACCAAGTATCGTTTGTGTTGTCAGATTCTGAGAACCAGGGTGAGACGTCTCCACTGATACCCCCTGCAGAAGAGAGATCCTGTGTATGTTTTGTCTGATTCCTAACACTGCCTATCTGATAGTATACACCGCATTAGAAAGAGGAGTAAGAATTACATGCAGGTTCTCTTTTTGTTTGGAAAAGGGTCCAATACATTTTATTTTATTTTGAGGCTGAGGAAATGTATGTGCGTGCCCCTTTAAAGAGTCTGGAACTCGACTTTGCCCAGAATTCCAGCCATCTTTAATGCCAGTATTAAAACTCATACACAGGTCTATCAATGTACGCCAAGCCTCCCCAGCAGCTCTCAAGCTCTGCTGTAATTTGTATATTGGAAAATACTCCATTCAATGGCCTCCCGACAAACTGGAATACTTGCAGGCAGTCAGGAAGTGTGTTACAATATAATGTAGTAGGTGAGACCTAAGGTGGATTTAGCCAGCCCTGGCTGGTGTGGTGGCTGACATCCTCCTAATAAAGCTTTTGCGCTTGACCACTGAATCTTCACTTACTTACCAAACAAAACTCTTATGTGAAACTTTAAATATGGGTTTATCACTGCATGGACCAGCGTCTTTACTTGATCTGCATTTCACCTGCTGACAGTATACAGGCCTATTTTTTAAATGTATACATGTTCCCCTAAGAACCCTGGAGGGTAGTGTACTCATAGATTTTATATATAGCTGGAAGTGTTTAGATTTGGGATGCTATATGGATGGACAGATTTTTAGAACTCTTATATTTTGTGTGGCATTTGTGGTTTGAAAATTGCAATAAGAGTAAATTAAGTGGTGCATCCGGCATTACTTCAATGAAGATGGAGTTGAAAGATTGTTTGGTCAGTCTAAAAGTGAGGATGAGGTGCCTGATTGTTGTCCATAAATATGCACCATTTTGTTGGTTCAAGATCCACAAACATTGTCTGGCTACTAGTATATCTTTATGGATCAAGTGTTGAATCAGCTAACTCTATGAGCTAAGAAATGTTCTCAGTGTCTGTTATATCAATCAATCAATCACTATACTTGTAAAGTGCGGCTAGTCACCCGCTAGGGTCTCAAGGCACTGGGGGGGCAGTATGTTAGTAGTCGTCGATGAACAGAGGTGATCAGACGAAGAACCAGGTTTTGAGGTCTTTTCTTAATTGCGATAGAGTGGGATTCACACAAGAAAGTGTCAGACAGTGCATTAACAATTGAGCCTGAAGACTTCCACTATGGCTAAACACCACCTGCTGCATTGTTGGAATCTGTTTGACTTTTATATCACCCATTAAGCTAAGTCAGTGGCATACTGAAAATGTTATGCGCAGATGTAAGTAGCAGAAAGAATATGTGTTTTGTCAACATGCCCAGTAATAGTTTATCGGGAATACCTGGGTTCTAAAATCTCAAGTGCTCCAGGTAGTATCATCAAACATGATGTGGAACTAATTGTGATGTAATTTAGTAGCAACACACATGTTCTATTGACTTTTTGAGTTATATTGATAGCACTGTAACATACTGCACGCAACCTGAGCCTTGTCCATGCAGAGCTCTCAGTATGGCTCAGGAACTTCTTGATGTACATAACGTTGAAAAGCAGTGTAACACTAATAAACCTTCTAAAAGATGTAATCAAGTATGGAGTGTTAGGGTATAGGCACTAATTCACTAAACTTATGTAGCCCCCTGAACGTATGAATTAATACCTTAGCCTTACCTGCATTAATTCATTTTCTGGGTGTATATACTTGCTGTTATTGTATTTTTATGATGCAGTCAAAACACGTACATGCATGTACCTTGCTTGGGACCTATCTATTTATGGAGTTCTCACTTTGTGTAGTGAAAAGTATCAGAACTAAACGTAGACAACAGTTTTGCAAACCGAACAGAAATGTGCTCAATCTAATCGGTTTTCTGAAAGCAATACAAGGTATCTTCATTAAAACCTTGGGTTTGGTTATGCAAAGCTGATTTGCTTTTTTCATTTTAAAGACGGATTTTATTTACTCAACTTTACTTACAGGGTTCTTAAGTATGTAGGTAAGCAGAATAGAGGTCCCAATCATATACTAAATGTTCATGCTTTTCCAATTTTTTGTGTCCCTAACATGTACACACGGAAAGTGAAAAATAGAAAGAAATGTATAAAATTGTAAGAGGGGTTCAGGATCGAGTGACCCCCTCAGGTCTATTAGATTAGGGTCTGTATTTGGAGTTTAAGGGGTGAGTCTTTAGCATTCCACATCTTTGTGGTTACATAGTGGATACCCTCTAGAAAAATAACAGTGGATGTAGAAAGATTTGTTGGGCACAGTGTCTCGTATTAATCTATTGCTTCATCAGGATCAATGTTTTGTGTTTCGAAAAGAATGTGCCAAAACTTGGAAAGGTACGCTCACACAGCTACTGCCTTCTGGAGGGAGTCACCATCAAAGTAGCCAAAATTGGCCGAAAAAATGTTCTGCTATGAATGAATGTCTTCACTTTACTTTTTTTATCTACCATGCCTCACATATATGCCCTTTCGCACATGAAAATTATAAAATGGAAACACAGGTCCATAGGAAATCCAGTGGGGTTGCAAAGAAACTGGAATAGCTTGGCAAATTTGTGGGCCCCAAACACGAGGTTGGATGTTATATTTTGTAGCACCTGAAGGGGCATCAGAAGGCAAGGTACAACATATTACCTGGTACAATCCTAGAACTTATCATGATAACAACCAAAGATGCTCTTGGGCAGAATCCATCATCACTATTTTAGATTAAAGAAACAGACAGAAATGTTTGTAACGAATGGTAAGAATGCAGGAGAGATAGGGTGCAATCAGATTAGTATACATTTGGCAAATTTTTGAGCCTGTACATTTCATATATTTTAAGAAATTGGAGCAGCTGTCCATTTCCTAATGCAGGCAAGCAGAATTTCTAGGTCCACACCATTGCCTTGCCATGCCTGGATGCATCCTTTAATGACCCAGCACCTCAATCAATCTGAAGGCTGTCTCGTGCATGAAAAAGTGGAAGCCACTGGACTGAATATTCAAATCCTATTTACCATCAACCCTTGGAACATCAAAAACCCAGCGATTAGGACGTCAGGTGTCCTGTAGATATTTTGGGGAGTTAAACCAGAATGTACTTGACTGACTCAAATCGTTGCTATTATGAACGCCTTGCAGATGATGATAGGGGTCATTTGAGAACTCGGTCAATGGTCTGAAACCTGACTGGTAGCCACTTAATAGGCAGTTCAGTTTGCCATGCACTTGAAGCCCTCGACCTGTGGGAACAGCGCTGCGGTAACAGGTTCTACCCACACTCCCTTACTTATTTTTCTCCCAGGAGTTATTGAAAACATTGCACCAGCTATTCGGGAAACTAATACTTTAAACAAACAGTTTATTACATTTACCTTTTAAATGTACTTATCCATAGCATAAGAAATGTACCATGGACTCTTACCGTAACAATCAACACACATCCTTTGAACTATAAAAAAACCTCGTGTTCTGACACCTTTGAGAAAGATTCAAAAGTAACTAAATAGCGGGCATTCCTAAAGTACTATGAAATGGTGGATGTGTGTATAGATCTATGTATGTAGCTACATGGTTGCCCTTGTCAAATTAAAAAAATCCTTAGGTGATTAGGAACTTTTCAATCAAAAGCCCGCACACTGTTCTCGCTGTTCTAGTCATACTGGAGGTGTATGGAAGCACCGATATCTGGGCGTCTTCCTGCTTACGGAATGGATAAAGTGCAGGAAAATAAAACTATGTAAGTTTATTTTGCAGTTATTTTTATTTATGTACATAATTTTGTAAAGTACAAACCGGAGCTTTTGGGAGCCTAAGTACTGTACAGTGGTAGTAGACAGCAAGAGGAGCATAACAAGAGTAACCAGAGTACAGGCTATCATAGAGAGCATCGTATAGTAATTTAGGGGCAATGCATGTATGGGTTTCTAGGAACTGGTGTTCGTTTGCATGACTCAACAAGGAAGCAATACTACATTAATTAAGCATAAGTTTTTTAAAATGTTGTGAATAATCTGGTTGCGTTGCAGGGCTACACGGGGTTTAAAGTGGGTAGTGTGGGAGATTAGAGTTGATGTTAATTTAATTGTATGATTGTCTTGGGGTTTCGCAAACTAAACTGAATATTTTCGATTCCACAGGTGTATTTTTACATGGTTCAAAATCGGGCTTGACAAATAGAAGCTATTTTCAATCATTTTTGTCTCCACCTGGATAGATTTATAGCGTTCTACCTCAGTTTATCAAAAGGATGAATTAGCCCTCGGACAGTGGCGTAACAAAGGCCCCCGCGAGGTGGGGGTCCAGCCCCCTCATCCCCCTTCAGCACAGTTCACTATGCACGGGCGACTGCCCCTTGACTGGGTCCATGGGGTGGGGCGGAGGTGGCCCTCTCAAAGTACTTTGCAGGGCTCCCCCATCAAGGTTGGTTACGCCACTGCCCTCTGAGGAAAGATAAGCAGATCTTCTGAAAAACAATAAAGCGGCACTCTGTCTGGCAGCGCTGGAAAAACCGGTAGGGGGGTTTTTCGCCATTTATCCAGCGGAGACTGGGGCCTAAATAAAAACAAAAGCAGTTGGTTTCACAGAAAGAGCCGGAGGAACTTTCAGCTCCCGGAAAGACTATACAACCGCGTAATCCTCCCAATGAATAATAAAAGCAGGGACTATGCTATCATTCCGCCAAGGGCAGGTTGAGACCCGGATAGTTTCAATGACTGGGCTTTCAAAACCCAGTATCGAGTTAAATACAAATCACCCGTACACAAAAACAAGTCCGCCATTTTGTAATTGAATTGTCATTTTCCACATTGACAAACTGCAGCGGACTCGCAGATACTTCATTTCTTATGGGATTTGTGCTTCACAGGTGCAGATTAATTAACTGTTGATTGCTGACCGCGCAATAGTAATCACCGAGTTTAGTTTGGCTGCTTCCAATACAAAGATTTTTAAAGATCAAATTATCAAAAGCGCCAAGAGGTGATAGAGCGGAACGTGGTAACAATTTACCTGCGTTCGGACGCTCTTTAGGTCGATGAATCTTTTGACTAAGTGGGAACTCTCTGTACTCTTAATCAATCAACTTCATCAAATCGATAATCAAAAACGAACATAAGCAACACCTTGAGCAACATAACATTTAACAATTAATCCAGAATATATTTCGGCGAACCCTGACCTTTCAGCCAGGAATAACCACACCAGTTTATTGCAAAGTTAGTGAATTTATTTCCCTATATTAACAAAGCTAGCACGATATAGATGTGTCTCAACACCAAATGATAAACATAAATGAACATTAATAGCTGTCCATATCGTCGAAACAAGTGTAATCTATGTAGCATTTGAATCACGAGGCATTCGATAGTGGCAATGCAAAGCACTAATACGATAATCTGTAATGGGCTAATTGCGTACATTTAGTCAGCATAACAAGACCTCAAATTGCATCGTGTGGCATATGGAATCCTCATCTAACCTCAAATTAGCATCAGCATGTGGGACTTCATGCAAAAACAATTTGGCAACATCAATTTGGAAAACTCCTAGCTAGGGTCCTTATCAAAATCAGCAGTTGGTTACCTAAAAGAAACACAATGCAATTTTACAATTTCCTTTCATAATTACCAATTCCGATCAGCAATCAATGAATTCTTCGTCTCACAGGTATCGTTTCTCGATCAGCATAGGGCCGGGACAAAGGGGCAGGGGTGAACGGGGCAATTGCCTCACGGCGGCAAGGTAAAATTACTACTTCATGCAAAGGGACAAATCAAAGTTAAAGTCTCTAGGGCAAGAATCATTAAAGTCTCTTTCTCTCGACTAGAGAAAGTATCAAAGTTTCTCAAAATGGCGTCGCAGCAAAATGGGCCATAGTAGCTACGAAGTCAAAATGGCGGGATGTCCGAAGATAGAGAGAGCTTCCCTCTCGTGCACCTGGGTTTTATAGGCAACAGTTCAAGTCCAGTAGGGTCTCCATTGGAGGGTTCATAGGTTAGCTTCAAATTGACCAATCAAAAACGACAGTTCTCAAGCTTTTATTTAAGCATACATTATCCTTGGAGATGGGTACGTAATTTGCAACATTGTCTCTCGATTAGCTTACTCTCAGAGCCTCCATTGTCCGCACCTGCAAGTCGACCTTGAGTTAAAGAGAAAATATGCCATGCTGGCACTAACTTTAAGATAAGCATGTGAACAGTCTCTGTGGAAAAGTACAGCTTTAAGCAGAAATACACGTTTAATAACACAGTGGAAAAATACGAACATCTAAACCGTGAGACCAGGCAACTAGGCCAAAGCCTCCGCTAAAGTAATGCTAAGCTAAGGCATTTCAAATAAGCAAATCGTAGCACATGTTTATGATTATGTCGGATTAGTGCAATTCTAATACACCACGTTACATAAAGCACGCGTATAAATGATGGCAAACTACTCTGAGGGCACATTTTGTCCCCGTACAATCTTCATTAATTCGGTTAATGTCACACATGATTATGTCAGCACTACGTTTATGCGTTAATAAATCAAAACCTTCATTTTCTGCTTCATCAATCCCTCCTCTGATGACTACTTGTCATCACACAAATTTAGCCCACAAATTTTATCCCATTAAAATTCTGTCAGCTCCCTTTTCCTTTTAGTTCCCCTAGTTTGCTCTTTGTATTCTTCTGCCATTCTTTTCATTATTTTCTCCTCCTTTCTTCTTTTAATTCTTTCCATAATCATTATTATTCCCCTTTTTATTCCCCAAATTCCAAATACACAAATTATCACTATTAATATCCCTTCTATTATTTTCAATAATATTCCATTCCAAATTCCCCCAATCCAATGTCCCACTGAAGCAAGTCCCTTTCCAACCTTCTCCCACACTCCTGGTTCTTTCAGTTCTTTCAAATCTGCACTTTCTTTTGTTATATTAGCAAGCATAGTTTTAATCTTCACACTATTATCAGGTATATAGGTGCAGCAGTGACGTGCACCAATCATTTTGCAAACGCCTCCATCCTTTGCTAAAAGAATGTCTAAAGCGAGCCTGTTTTGAAGAGTCATAGCTCTTTCCGCTGCAAGTTCAGCATCCATCAGGATTATAGCACCTGAAAATTTTGTCAACATGTTATCCACTATAGTAGACAACTTTCTTATTTTGATGGAATTCAGCACGTCTCCCAATGAAGGAATCATGGCTCCAAATATGTCACCTACCACAGCAGCTGCGGTCTCTCTTTTCTGGATACGATGGGATCCAGGTGTCTTTTCAATCATCGATATGTCATCCAGTTGATAAACCTTTGGAAACACTATACCCAAATAACATCTTCCCCACCATCCCTTTGGAAGACGATAATAGGCATTATGCCCACAAATGTAATACACCCCTGGAATGACAGGGTCAAGTCCGTCCATCATGAATGTCCATTTGGCCTTAAAGATAAACGTATGTTTGCATTCACTCGCTCCTACAAAAATATTGTCATAGTAAGATTCACCTCGATATATACAAAATTTCCCTACATGCCAAGCATCTAAAGCAATTTTCCCTTGTCTCTTTATAGCAGCAAAGTCATAATTATCTACTGAAGTCCTCTTATGCAGTTCTTTTTCTAATTTTGCCTTCATTTGAGCCCTTCTATCATCTGTGCGATCCAAAAAGCTTATTTCTACAGCAGAGACGGAGCAAGTAAGGTTCTCCCTATGAGCATGAGCCGTTTCAAAAGGTTGCATTGGCTCGAAAAAGTCCCTCATAATTTTGTAATCCCAATATTTTGCAGTCTCGCTTAGCTGCGCTATTATAGGAACATAAGCAAAGGTAACATCATAATTTGAGAAAAAATACTGTATGTTAGCTTGACCATAAAACCTAGACATTACTATACTACATGTAATCCCATACGTAAGAGGCATGTGGTGATAAGTCACCCCTTCCTTTACTGATGTCGGTATCTGGGTACACACATAACAATCTTTCGCATCCATAGTCTCAACATACTCTGTTAATAAGCGATAGAAAACGTTATACGAAAGCTCTTTCTTATCATGCAAGAGCCTCTCATCCATTGCTAGTCTTTTCAATGGTGTTAGTTCAGTAACAGTAACCGGAACAATAGTAGAAGCAGCAATAGTCTCATTCTCACCCTTTCCATGCATTCCAAACACAATTGCCATTATTATTAGTACACATGTTAGTACCAAGCCTATACACACGTATTTACAATATTTCTTTCTATTATTCTGCATATCGTACCTAGGCATGATCTGTATAGAATCAGAGAGCTAGAAGCACCTATAAATGAAACTACTTAGCAATTCAGTTACAAAGCTGAACGAGCACAATGTTCACACCGTCTTCTTCAAAAGGCCAGTCACTTATCGGTTAGCAGCATTTGTCTCAATTCGGTTTAGCAATGTCTCAGCTGGTTGTTTGTCTCACGTTAGATTGCAGCAAGCAATACCATTTACTACCGTTTCAATCAACAGAGTCTATGAAACTTTTCTTTTCTATTGGTTTCTCTTCTTCTTCTTCGTTCTCGATGCTTAGGGATACAAACTCATCAGTCCAATCATCGTTTACTGCATATGCCCATTCAGGACCGGAATACCTCCTGTTTGGTATCCTTTTCCTTTTCAATTTTGCTTCCCTTTTCGATTCTGCTTCGCTGGCACTCTCCTCCTTCGCCAAGTCCTTTTCTTCACTTGACGATTGTTCCACGACAGTCACTTCCTTTCTTTTCTCTTTCACTTTCGGCCTTCCTCCTTCGTTCAAACCTTCTTTACCCTTTTCTTTTATCGGTGAGATACTTAGTCTTCTTTTTGCACCGTGTCCATTTGATGGACCTGCGACCTTTTCTGTAGAGGTTTGAGCTTTTTCGTTCTGCTCTTCTTTGTCCCCACCTTCAGGGGAATCAGTCACGTTTTCCTTCTCTTTTTCTGTATCGTCTGTTTCTGGGAAAGCCCCCTTCTGCTCAGGCTCTCCTGCCTTCTCACTCTCTTCGAGCCCTTCGTCACCGTTACTTTCTTCAGGCTCTGTATCACTTTCAGCTGCTTCAGGTTCCTTGTCACCTTCAGCTGCTTCAGGCTTTTTGCTACCCTCAGCGGCTTCAGGCTCTTTGTCACCTGCAGCTTCGTCGTCGCTGTCTGAACTTTCTCCTTGGTCTTCCCCAAGTGAGTCGGACTCTTCGTTCTCCAATAATATCTCCTTTTCTTCTGCTGTTGCTTGTTCGCTTTCAGTTCGCTTTTGTTCTGTCTCAGCACTCGGCACCGTTTTATCAGGCACTGGTAGTTTCAGCGCTTCAACTTCCTCATCTGTGGGACACAACACCTTCTTTGTATGACTGGCGTGAATCCAGTTGGGAACCCCCGCGCACTTCACAGCAGTAGTTGTCGTCAGGATCACTTGGAAAGGGCCTTTCCAACGGGGTTCCAGACACGACTTCCTCACGTGCTTCTTTATCACGACCCAGTCACCTGCTTTCAGTGCGTGTCCTGGACCTTGGATCGGTGGCAAGGTGGTCGCTTCCACCTGGTGAGAGAAAGAGCGAACCACGTCAGCCAGACCTTTGCAGTAGTCTAACACCATATCATCTGTAATATTCAAAAGCATGTTTGCGGGAACTGCAGGAAGTCTCATAGCCCTGCCCATGAGAATTTCGTGCGGAGACAGTCCAGTTTTTCTATCAGGAGTGTTTCTCATTGACATTAGCACTAAGGGCAATGCGTCAGGCCATTTCAAATTTGTTGATGCACATATTTTTGCCATTCTCGACTTCAGCGTACCATTCATCTGCTCCACCAGTCCTGATGCCTCAGGGCGATAGCTACAGTGCAGCTTTTGCTCAATGTTCAGTGCTTCGCAAAGTAACTTCATCACCTCGTTATTGAAGTGACTTCCCCTATCTGATTCTAAAGAGATCGGGAATCCGAAACGTGGTATTAACTCCCTCAATAATAGCTTGGCAACTGTAAGGCTGTCGTTTCTACGTGTGGGGTATGCCTCAATCCAATGACTAAAAATGCACACAATCACCAACACATATCTTAAACCTCCATGTACAGGCATCTCAATGAAGTCCATCTGCATACGACTAAAAGGACCGCTAGCCCTACCAATGTGGCTCGCGTTCACAACTGTTCCCTTTCCTGGGTTCATCTGTTGGCAAGTGACACATCGATGGCAAACTGCTTCTGCAGCTTGACGAAATCTGGGGTTAAACCAATCAGTTTTGAACAATCTTATCATGGCATCTCTCCCTAGGTGAGCTTGCCCATGATAGAACCGCGCAAGCTGTGATAAGAGACTATTTGGCAGAACAAATTTTCCCTCATGTGAAACCCATAGCTCGTCTTGTCTCTTTATACATTGTGATTTAATCCAGGAATCTCTTTCATCCTCCCTGACATTATTCTGTAGTGCTTTTAGTTCTTCTATTGTATCTACGACCTTCAAGGCAAATGCTTCAGCTGGTTCGAGTTCTGGTTCACTTATTGTATTCCAATCATCCCTTAACAATATACAGTTCAAGGCACAAAATCTTGCGACTTGATCTGCATAGGCATTTCCCAGAGACACATAATCCTGTCCTTTCGTGTGAGCACTGCACTTTACCACTGCAACTTCAGCTGGCACTTGAATGGCATGTAACAACTCCCTTATTCTCTCCCCATTTTTCACTGGGGATCCTGAAGAAGTCAGGAAACCTCTCTGTGACCACAGTTGTCCAAAGTCATGCACAATCCCAAACCCGTATTGGCTATCAGTGTAAATGGTGACTTTCATCAATGCAGACAATTGACATGCTCTAGTAAGGGCTACAAGTTCTGCTACTTGTGCATAATAGACTCCTTGGAGCCATCCCGCTTCCAAGACCCCTGTCACAGTACATACAGCATATCCTGCTTTCAAAATTCCCACCCCATCTCTTAGACATGAACCATCAACAAAAAGAATTTGGTCATTTTCATCAAGTTTTGTATCCTTGATGTCCGGTCGGGGTTTTGTGCAAAATTCAGTTACCTGAAGGCAGTCATGCTCGACGTCTTCAGCGTTCTCAATTTCAGCATTTTCTCCAGGAAGCAAGGTAGCTGGATTCAACGTAGTGCACCTTTTCAGCTGCACATTCGGTGAGCCCAGAATAGTCGTTTCATACCTTGTGAGTCTTGCTCCAGTCATGTGCTGCGTTCGGGAGCGGGTCAAAAGTATCTCAACTGAGTGAGGGACCATGACTGTTACTGGGTGTCCCATCACTATTCCTTCACTCTGAGTGAGGCTGATACCAACTGCTGCTACGGCGCGCAAACACCCTGGGAGTGCTGCTGCAACCGGATCCAGAGTAGCTGAAAAATACGCTACTGGTCTGTTTACGCCACCATGGGCTTGAGTCAAGACAGACAAAGAACATGCATCACGTTCATGACAAAACAATGTGAAAGGCTTCGTGTAATCAGGCATACCTAAAGCTGGAGCCCTGCACATGCATTCCTTTAATTCAATAAAAGCATCCATCTCATCCCCTTTCAGTTCGATCTGATCCAAGGCATCCTTTTGGGTCAATTTCAGCAAAGGTTTTGCTAGAGACGAGAAGTTGGGAATCCACTGGCGACAGTATCCCACCATTCCCAAAAACTTCCTCACCTCCTTCCTTGTCTTTGGTGGACTCATTTGAAGTACACTGGTAATTCTTTCCTTCATTATTTTCCGTGACCCTTTCTCTATCTGGTGACCCAAGTATTTCACTTTCTTCTGACAGAACTGCAGTTTGGAAGGAGACACTTTATGTCCATTCTCTCCCAAATGGTTCAACAGAGCAATGGTATCGGCTGTGCAGCCACTTTCTGTCTTTGATGCAACCAGTAAGTCATCAATGTACTGTACTAGGGTTGACTCGAATGGCAACTCTAACTCTTCCAAATCTTTCTTTAGGACTTGATTGAATATCGACGGTGACTCAGAGAACCCTTGAGGAATTCGACACCAACTGTATACTCTGTCTAGGAATTTGAAACAAAAGAGGAATTGGCTATCCTCATGAAGAGGCACAGAAAAGAATGCTTGTGACAAATCGATGACTGAGAACCACTCAGCTTCGCAAGGGATCTGAAACATTATCACAGCCGGATTCGGTACGACAGGGCAGCACTTGATTATGATGTCATTTATTTTCCTCAAATCCTGTACAAGTCGGACTTTCCCACTTGGCTTTATTAGTCCCATTATCGGTGAATTACATGGGCTGCTTAATACTTCTTTCAGTACTCCCTGCTTCACGAATTCGTCAATAAGTTGGGCAACTTTCATGAGGGTATCTTGTGGCATGTGGTATTGTGGGGTCTGGGGAAAGATCGCATTGGGCTTTACCATCACTTTTACTGGTTCTACTCCTTTCATCAATCCCACCTCTTTCCCTGTCATGTCCCACACTTTCTTTCCGACTGTTTCCCGTAGTTCTGTTGGGATATCTTCTTCAGTCATCATTGGTAAAAGACAAATCAGAGGATACTCTTCGTCAACTGTTTCTATTTCATCGCCCTCTACACTGTCCTCTTCTTCCCCATCACTGCTCGTCTGTATTGTTATTCCCTCGTTCGAGCACATTATCGAACAACCCAACTTGCACAATAGGTCTCTTCCTAACAGTGCAATCGGGCTTGAGTCACATACTACAAACTGATGTACCCCTTGATAGTTACCAATGTTGACTGGTATCGGATCTGTTATTGGGTTCGTCAGATGCCTGTTTGCTACTCCCACCACTTGAACTGTCCTCCCTGAGAGTGGCAAATTTGGTACTTCACTGCTCTTAACAGTTGAACGTGTGGCTCCCGTGTCAACCAGGAATGAGACACGATGACCCATTACTCTTCCTTCTACGTACGGACCCCTTTGATCAACTTCTAAAGATGCCGCAAGCACACAATCTCCTTCCTCTTCTGAGCTTTCACTCTCCCATACATTGTTTATTCCACTCTCACTGTGTAATGGGAACTGTTGTACTGTGCCATTTGTGCTCATTACCTGACCCGTTACCTGTGGAGGAACCATCATTTGCTGCTGACTCATTGGTGCCAAAGGTATTTGCATTTGCTGATTAGGTACCAAAGGTAACTGCTGTTGCATCGGCTGCATTTGCGTCATCTGCACACGGGGCATCTGCATCTGCTGCGGCTGCATAGGTTGTAATCCCTGCAATTGATTTATGGTCTGAAAATTTGGGTTTGGACCCCTCATTTTTGGTCCTCTCATTGTCTGAAATGCATTGACATCATTGTTTTGCTGACCAACACCTACACCTGCACCTGCACCTTCCTGCACCACCATCGGGCACTCGCGTTTCCAATGACCTACGTTTCCGCACGCGTGACACGGCATCACTTTCTTCATTGCCTGCACACCTGTCACAACAGTGTTCAAATCCGGACCATTATTCACAAAACCTCCTCTGCCTCTGCCTCTGGCCTGTGGTTGAAACGCCATGTTTCCCTGCAACTGCGGCTGCTGTTGCTGAAACACCATGCTTCCCTGCAACTGCGGCTGCTGTTGCGGTACCTGCTGTTGGAACCCTTGCATCCCTGGCAACCCTTGCAGTCCTTGCAGACCTTGCAAGCCTGTCTGAGCCGCCTTAAGCTGCATCATCATCACCTTCTCTTTCAGCTTTTTCTGTTTCACCTCAATTTCGTCGCTACAGTATTTCGCATAAGTCAAGACTTCATCAATCGGTTTCGACTGCCAGCAGATCAAATGCGATTTTATCATCTGACTTATCTCTGGTCTCAGCCCTTCCACAAATCTGAACACAAAATGAAGCATATCTTTCGCCTCAATTGCTTCTGTGCCACTGTAATTCTTGAACGCCTTCAACAACCTTTCATAGTAACTATTAATCGATTCTTTAGCCTCTTGGGCAGTTCGATCAATTTTCTGCCAATCCACATTTTTGGCGGCAACCTTCGTCTTCAAATGTTCAATCACCTTATAGTACAGACACATCACCATAGGTGATGGTGCACCTGTCTCTCTGTCTCTCTCTGGTTCACTTGTCGGCCAACCTACAGCCCTTTTGCAATCCTCCCACAAATCTGCCGGAACCACAATCTCGAATAGAGTGTTCAGGTCTTCCCAGAGACATTTTGCAAGCTTCACAAACCTATCAGTCTGCTGATACCATTCAATCGGCTTCTCCCTCAGTTTGGGAAAGTCATTCGTAAATGACTGAATATCACTCCTGTGCCATGGTACATGTACTAATTTTCCCCCTGCTGTCTCCCTCATTGGTAACATGGTTACTGTTTCGCTGCTCTGCGGTCTTTTATCATTATGCTCTGTAACACTGTCCCTCCTCTTATCCTTCCTCTTTACCCATCTGCTTTCCCACTTGTCTAAGCACCTCCACACTTGGGCACTCTGCAACAATTCTCTAAGGTGTGCCTTCATGCCTGCTGATCTCATGTGTTCAAAATCTGTGGTCCCAAAATCCAACCTATAGCTCCTGCTCAAGTGTTTCGTCTTGCCTATGTCAATCCCGTTCCTGTCTGCTACTTCCTGCAAACTTTTATGTACCTTGTTTACCTCTTTCGTGATCTTTGGACATAGATACCTCAATTCCTCTTCCGTGTAGGATTCTAACCTGTTCACACCCATATTCCCTTCCACCAATTCTTGTGCTTCCATGTTCAGCCTCATCCTGCTCAAGTAATCGTCTCCTTTCCCACTGTCTGAACTTTGTGTGGAATTTAAACTGTTGAACCATTGTGTCAGCTGTTGCGTATTTACCCCCATCAGTGTAGCATTCACATCGACTGCCATCGATGGTTGCGGCAACCTTTCAGTATTCGATGTTAAAGGTATTATCAGTGGGGGGCTCGACCTCACCAGTGTTGATTGAGCGCATACGGGACTAAACTCCATCAAGGACCCGGACCCAGTTGGCTGAGTCGCTATCGGGGTTATCCCTGGAGTATTTTCTATGCACCTTCTTTCTCTCCCATTCTGCAGCATTTGTCCCTGACTGCTCATACCTAAATTAGGCTGACTATACAAAGGTACCACTGGACCTACGGTAATGGGCAGTGATATCGCATCTGGATTTTGTCCATTTCCCATATTCTGAGGCATGTTCATCCCCATATTATGGGCCATCATTGCCGGCATGCCCATCTGACTCCCCGTCATTTGAGCATGAACATTTCCTCCCTGCATCTGCTTTAGAGGCATCATAAACTGAGTTGATTCAGCTTGTGCCATTGTTGGGTTGTAACCATTCTGTACGCCCCTTACGGTCGGATCTAGAATCATTCCTCCACTGTTATCACTGCTGTAGTACCCTGGCATCTGCGGCTGATAATGTTCTGCTGGTTTCAACACGGGCACATCTGGATACATTCTCCTGACCTGCGGTATCTGTGGGGTGAGCAGTAAGCTCGGATCCTTAGATCCCGATGGTACTCCTGTATTCTGCGTTTCACTGTTCTGTACCGATGCCGGAGGGGCAGAACTGGTACTTGGACCTTGTCCATTTTCTGCATAAGGCGGTGGACGGTCGTTCAGCAATTGCATTATCAACTCCTCGTCCTCTAACTCCTCTTCTCTTCTCAACTTTTCCTCGTCCTCTCTGTCCTTGGAACACTTCCTGTCTGTCTTACAGGTAGCTTTCTTACCTGTCTCCTCTTCATCCTTAGTAATTGCGGGGAACAATTTTATTCCCTGCAATACATCTGACCTCCATACCTTCTGCGCATTATCCCACCTAGCATCCGCTAGTGTCTTTTCTACCTTCCTCATCCTTGTTTCAAACTTGTTCTTCTGTTGCTGCCTAGCCATGAGTTCCCATATTGCTAGAGCCTCAAACTGTGCTGGCCTTGGAGGTACCTTCATGTCATACATCGTGAATCTCAAATTCTCTAGGACCCTTATATTGAATGTCCCATGTATCGGGAATGCTACGCTCCCATGTTTCTCTGTCCACTTGTGCCATTGCTTTAGCCAAAGACACGGAGCTACCCCTTTTTCCTCCATAACAATGTAAGCTGGTGTGCCCTCAGGCGGCGTCTCCTCCCCTACGCTCGCTTTGATGTAAGACTCTCCCTTCATCGCGCTCCTGAATGCTTTAAGGAATTTCATTTTCTCGTCTTTTAATTCACAAAGTTTATAATCAATAGGTCACTTTTATTTCACAAAATTCGTAATCAATAGGTGACTTTAGTTCCCGGAATACTCTTCACCTGCCTTTCCCCTTCCAATCGAGTGCCACGGACTGCGTCCAATCCGTGCGCGACCCTTCTCTCCAACCAACCTATCCCAGCGCGGCTCTTAGTGACGTCACACTCACACACACTGCGGCTGACAAAGCCTCGCGGCTAATCTTCCTTCACTCAGGTCCTCCCGTAACAACTTTTTGCATGTATCGCGAGCTACCAAAAACCAAAACAGATCTGTCGGTTTACTACAGGAAGGGTAACATAATCGCTTCAGGACCTTAGGGACTTTTCACTAACCTCGGCCACTATTCGATCTCTTTCACCAGCCTCGGCCGCTATTCGGTCTTTCTCAGTCCCCACATGCGCAAGCAAATCTGACCCGCAGACCTACTCTCAACTTGTCAATGATCTGTTCTAGTGCACTTAGAATCTTGTCAAAGCCCGAAGTCGAAGTTTCTATCACTCCCTAACACACTTACCCACTCGTTGACCACGCCCGATCAACCTACTAAACCGCCTAGACCACAACATGGATCAACATACTCCGGAGTCTCTTGACCTCGCAGGGCCCGTCTCAACAACAACAACCACGTGGACCTTTTTATGCACAAAGCGCCAGACGCACATGAAGTTCGACGACTTCCCTACTCTCACACTCGGAGCCGCACCTCCGCTATCTCCATGAAGTTCGACGACTTCTCTACTTCTACACTCGGAGTCGCACCTCCGCTATCCTTAAAAAATCCTCGCAACCTTTTCACACACCCTGCGGCAATAAGCTGTGCAAGCGCAAAACCCTAACTTCACTCATACCATCACTAGTACCGCAGCGCTGATTCCACACCTCCGTTCTCTCCATTCGCAAGCTCCGAGATCCCGGGAAAGTCGCAGTGGACCTAGCCCATCATCATCTTGTCAATTATTTTCATCCAAGAAAATCTAATTCAACTTCTCGAATGAGGCCTCAAATGCGTAACCGTTAATTCAACACCATGTACTCTAATGGTACAGGGTCCCAAAAGACGTAACCGTCCTCTGCTACCATCTACTGATAGAGCGGAACGTGGTAACAATTTACCTGCGTTCGGACGCTCTTTAGGTCGATGAATCTTTTGACTAAGTGGGAACTCTCTGTACTCTTAATCAATCAACTTCATCAAATCGATAATCAATAACGAACATAAGCAACACCTTGAGCAACATAACACTTAACAATTAATCCAGAATACATTTCGGCGAACCCTGACCTTTCAGCCAGGAATAACCACACCAGTTTATTGCAAAGTTAGTGAATTTATTTCCCTATATTAACAAAGCTAGCACGATATAGATGTGTCTCAACACCAAATGATAAACATAAATGAACATTAATAGCTGTCCATATCGTCGAAACAAGTGTAATCTATGTAGCATTTGAATCACGAGGCATTCGATAGTGGCAATGCAAAGCACTAATACGATAATCTGTAATGGGCTAATTGCGTACATTTAGTCAGCATAACAAGACCTCAAATTGCATCGTGCGGCATATGGAATCCTCATCTAACCTCAAATTAGCATCAGCATGTGGGACTTCATGCAAAAACAATTTGGCAACATCAATTTGGAAAACTCCTAGCTAGGGTCCTTATCAAAATCAGCAGTTGGTTACCTAAAAGAAACACAATGCAATTTTACAATTTCCTTTCATAATTACCAATTCCGATCAGCAATCAATGAATTCTTCGTCTCACAGGTATCGTTTCTCGATCAGCATAGGGCCGGGACAAAGGGGCAGGGGTGAACGGGGCAATTGCCTCACGGCGGCAAGGTAAAATTACTACTTCATGCAAAGGGACAAATCAAAGTTAAAGTCTCTAGGGCAAGAATCATTAAAGTCTCTTTCTCTCGACTAGAGAAAGTATCAAAGTTTCTCAAAATGGCGTCGCAGCAAAATGGGCCATAGTAGCTACGAAGTCAAAATGGCGGGATGTCCGAAGATAGAGAGAGCTTCCCTCTCGTGCACCTGGGTTTTATAGGCAACAGTTCAAGTCCAGTAGGGTCTCCATTGGAGGGTTCATAGGTTAGCTTCAAATTGACCAATCAAAAACGACAGTTCTCAAGCTTTTATTTAAGCATACATTATCCTTGGAGATGGGTACGTAATTTGCAACATTGTCTCTCGATTAGCTTACTCTCAGAGCCTCCATTGTCCGCACCTGCAAGTCGACCTTGAGTTAAAGAGAAAATATGCCATGCTGGCACTAACTTTAAGATAAGCATGTGAACAGTCTCTGTGGAAAAGTACAGCTTTAAGCAGAAATACACGTTTAATAACACAGTGGAAAAATACGAACATCTAAACCGTGAGACCAGGCAACTAGGCCAAAGCCTCCGCTAAAGTAATGCTAAGCTAAGGCATTTCAAATAAGCAAATCGTAGCACATGTTTATGATTATGTCGGATTAGTGCAATTCTAATACACCACGTTACATAAAGCACGCGTATAAATGATGGCAAACTACTCTGAGGGCACATTTTGTCCCCGTACAATCTTCATTAATTCGGTTAATGTCACACATGATTATGTCAGCACTACGTTTATGCGTTAATAAATCAAAACCTTCATTTTCTGCTTCATCAGAGTAAAGGTTTATGAATGCTAAACACAGCATGGTGTCACACAAGTATTAGCAAGAGGAAATACAGGCTTGAACTATGACCTTTGGGAACCTTTGTGTTGCACATCAAGTCACACCAGGTGATGACAAGTCAAACTCTTTATTAGCGTATTTAAATAACTAAATTCTATCAAATATTACCATTCACAGTACACCACATATACCAGTGAATACACAGATAATTTGCGGAAACAGATGTAGATTTAAGTTTGTATTCTCTGTGCCGTTAATAACCTAAATCAAACAGCAGAATTAGTAAAAATATCTAAGCAAGGATTTAAGTTGGGTGTGACGTAGAAATGGCATGAGGCGTGCAGGCATTGCCTTCAGAATTGCTTTTCAAGCACTCCCTACTTCTATTCCGTGTTCACCACAGGTCACAAGTTCGACTCCTGAGGACCAGCTCAGGTATATACCTCTCCTGCTGCGACAATAGCTTGAGGGCCAACAATTGAGCAACGTTCATCCTTTTATTTGATGTGTTCCTAAATGATAAAACGTCGACATTAAGCACTATATAAAACCCGTTTTTATGAATTATATTCAGAAAGCTGTATTATTATTAGATCAGAACTTATATCTGCCAAACTGAACTGGCTATTGTTCAAACTGCGTCCTGGGCAAAACCCATTTTGGCGCCCCATCCCTCTGGTCCGGATTTATATTATGTATTAAACATTTGTGAGGTGTAGGAGGAAGGTGAGGGGGCAAGATAAAGTCACGTCATGAAAAGAAAAACACACAAAACAGACGCACGCTAGCAATCTTCAGAAAAAGTATTGAAACACATTTTTCTTTGGATCCAAGTAGTTGTGAGAATGCTGCAGGGGGCTCCAGCGCCCCTCTGGAGGTTGGCAGCCTGGGCATGGGCCTGGCTCACGCATGCTAAAAACAGGCACCAGTAAATGACCAATAAAATAGTAAGAAAGCATGCTCATATTTGAATCCTTATATTTACTCCTTAGGCATGACATTAAAAAGAAGTATGGCAAAGACCCTAGCATAAGAATGGACCTACACAAATGTCAATGTAGAGTCTTAGATCAGTTAAAGCTGAGGTTTTGCTGATTGGTAACAATATATATCCTTTTGGTCCCCATGCAGGTGACCTCAGGATTTTGGAACTCTTCCACCCCCCTCCAAAAAGATTAAGGCCCTTATTTATGAAAAATGGCGCACAATCTGCGCTAATGCAGTTGTGCTTGATTTTTTTTTACATCGCCTAACACCATTCCTTAAAGCCATCCGTACACCATATTTATGAAATTACACAATTGCGCTAAGGAATGGCTTGCTTCACAAAAAAGACGCTAGCCAGTGGGGCATGGCGTTAGGTGAAATGGTGCTAGTGGGTCAGAAATTATGTTAGGCTGGTTAGCACAAGCAGCCAAAAAATGACTCCTGTCTAAGTATAGACAGGAGTCATTATCACCAACTCAGTGCCCACCGCAGGGGACCAGTGTCCCCTGGGAAAGCCCTACATAGCCACTGCTTGGCAGGGGGCCCGATGTAAGGAGCCTAAGAATCTTTGCGTGATGTTTGATGACCAGTTGGTGGCACTTGGAGCAAAGATCTTTGTTAGTGCCCCCCAATTACCTTTGCTATGCATCCCTCACTATCAGTCCCAACAGTGCCCCTCATCAGAGTCTTTTTTTCATTTAATTTCTCCTATAGTGTTACTCGCCCCAAAGTAGTGTGTCAGTGCACTTTACATCATACACACATTATACAGAGATAATGAATCATACAAGTCTGTAATTCAGTATATAGGAAAAGTTAATGAAGACATTGAGGGCTACTAGGTGCAGGAGTTACATATCATCCATACTAGTGGGCATTATATATTAAAGGGCATTATAAATGATGCGCCACTTTTCTTGCCCCCTCCTACCGGTGCCTAACAACATCATGGTTGTGCTGTATTTACAAAATGACACACCATAGCCGTTGTTAGCACAATGGCATCAATATTTTTGATGCTATAGTGGCGCTCTGCTACACTAGTGTCAAAACGTTTGCACAGGGAGGCCCGTGCATTTGAGGAGGCGTTAAAAATGACACAAAAAATGGTGCAGTGAAATCTTGTAAATTTCACTGTGCCATTATTTCGGGCACCCAGCGCTGGAATGCTCGCCTTGCATACATTATATTTGGCTCAGACATACTGTGGCGCAAGGGGTTACAAAGTTGCACAATGTAAGCAATGCACCATTTTGTAAATATGGCATGTCGGAAATGCCTACCTAACGAATATATGTCTGAACAACGCATGCTGGAACCACGCATGCCTGAACAACACGGTCAGAACAACAACCAATTTTTTTTTTTTAATAAACACATTTTATTGTTATTTTCATGTGTAATATAATAAACTGCAATAATACTTTGCTTACATCTCGAGCAACATAGCAACTATAGTGATTATATAATAGGAATATTCACTAGATAACTTCTCCTCCCGCTCCCCCCCTTTTCAGTACATTTCTCATCATAAGATTTCCCCATTCTCTGTCCTGTATTATGTTGGGAAATACATAACATTCCTGTCTTTCCCTCTCTATTCGTTCCGAGCCTCCATTTATCTCTGCTGTGTTGTCCTAGTTCTCTTCCCACCTTCTGTCACAAGTTTTCGAGATCATAGTTGTCCCTCGGGGTCCATTTTGGCCTATCCCATCTCCCAGTTCCCCTATATCTTCTCGTATTTTTTTCCATTGCCTCTATCTCTGTATATTTCTCTTTTCAGTATTCGGAATCTATCCATACCCACTACTCATCGTGGCCTGGCGTCTCCCCGATCCCCATCTTCTGGCTATATCCCTTTTTGCAATCATGCCATCTAAATTGATCAGTAGTTTTTGATATCCTGTGTGGTCAGTTTGGCCCCATACCCCCAGTATCATTGACCCCGGTGTCATTTCTATGTTAGTCCCCTTTGCATGTTCAAGGGTCCTTCCTCCCAGAATATGGTGACCCGGGGGCGGGTCCACAACATATGGTAAAATGTGCCCGCAATCCCACATCCCTGTAGACGTTTATCATTTGCTGCCCTTCCTATCTTAAAAAGCAGAGACCTCGTATAATATACCGTATGTAGGATTTTAATTTGTATTAGCTTGAAGGATGCTGGAATGGCCACTGAAAATATTAATGCCTCCGTCTAGTCCTCCTCCTCCAGTTCCTTACAGTCTCTTTTCCATCTCTCCTGTAAATTAGATAGTGAGGGTTGTGTATGCCTCACAATTGTACCATAGGTCTGTGATATTAGCTTCCTTTGTATCTCCCTCTCTAGAAGTCTTATTTCTAATGGGGCATTTTCCTATGTTTCTTCTTCTACGGGAATGCTATGTTTCAGGGCCGCCTCTAAGGTGGGCATATTGTAACCATTGTGTGTCTGACATTTGGTATTCTTTTTTGAGGTGTGAAAAGGATGCCACCCCATTTGCGTCCCACATGCCAGCTACATGCGTTATCCCAATGTGGTACCAGCCTTTATAACGTGTTAAGGTATTTACCTTGGGTGGTCTGGTTCCTTCCCACAGGGGTGTTTTTGGGGGGTTAAGCGTGTGGCCCATCCCATTTCTCTGGTGAGTCTTTTCCAAGTTTGTATGACCGTTTTTGTTGTTGGGCTGAATGCAGGGTTCAATTTACCCCATATAGCCAGTACAGGTAACTGTTCTTATGCATAATTTCCTTGTCCCCTCTAAACGCTGGGTCATCTTGTGAGGCAAAGGCCCAATGATTTATTATGCTGAGCTGTGCCGCCTCGTAGTACTTCTGGATATTTGGCAGGGCAATGCCCCTCTCATATTTTGATCTTTGTAGGGTGCGCAGTTTGATTCTAGGTTGCCCCCATTGCCATGGTAATGTGCATACTAGAGAGTCAGTTTTGTGAAAGAATGTATCTGGAATTGGGTATGGGAAGTTGTGTAAAACGTAGAGGAAGCAAGGTAGTGCCACCATCTTGAAGAGTGCTGCCCTACCCATCAATGATATCGGGAGGGCTTGCCAATGTTTAACCTCCATTTCAAATCTTTGCAATGGGGTTGTAGATTGGTGTTGCAGTGGAGGTGGGGTTTGCCGGATATCCAGATTCCTAGGTATTTGAACTTCTCTAGTTCCACTCTAATTGGTAACATTGTTGTTTGATCTATCTCCCATGCCCCTACTGGGAACAGTAGAGATTTACCCCAATTTATTCCAAATCCTAATACCTCCCTGAAAGCCAGAAAAATGTCTCCCAGACGCCCAGTGAAGAGGATGTCTGAGTCAAATAATAGGATGTCGTCCGCATATAGCGAGATCCGATCTTCCTCATCGCTATTGGTGGGCCATCCTCTAATCAATGGGTCTATTCTTATCCAGTTGGCTAGTACCTCGATCGCCAATGCAAAAAGCATTGGTGACAGAGGACACCCCTGCCTGGTCCCCCTTTGAAGGTCGAACTCCTGCGATGTGTATCCATTTACTCTCATTTTTGCGGTGGGTCTTTTATATAATAACGCAATCCATCTCTGGAATTTCGGTCCGAACCGCATCTTGGCTAGTATGCCGCACATATATCTTTATTCTACAGAATCAAATGCCTTATTGGCAGCTAGGGACAGGATTGCTCTTCCTTTAGTCGAATGTGTTATCACGGCCAGATTGTTATGAAACCTTTGGAAGTTCAGGGCTGTAGAGCGGCCAGGTATAAACCCAGTTTGATCCGGATGGATCAGGGTCATCATCACCTTACTCAGTCTGATTACTAATGTCTTTGCCAGTATTTTGGCATCAACATTTAGCAGCAAGATCGGGCGATAGGAATCCCCACTGGTCTCTGGGTTTGTTTGGTTTAGGTAGGAGGATAATTATCGCTGTTCTCTTATTGGGTGGAAGTTCCCCGATTTCAACAGCTTGATATAATGCCGCATGAAGGTATGGTATCTGCCCCTTTCTGAGCTTCTCAAAAAACTCGATGGGGAATCCATTGGGCCCCGGTGATTTCCCTTTCTTTAGTTTACCTAGCGCTGCCATCATTTCTTCCTCGGTGATCTCCTCTTCTATTGCTGCAGTTTGCTGAGGGGAGAGATGTGTCATGGGGCAATCAGTTACAAAGCTATCTATTTCTGCCTCTGGAATAGTTATGCAGGAATAAAAAAATCCTCCATTTGGGCAGCCATTTCCTGCATTATCTCCTTGGGATCCCTTATTAGCACCCCTTTTGCCGTCCAAATTTCCTTGATAAGAGAATCACTTTGTTCCTTCTTTCCCAACCATGCTAACAGTTTATCTGCTTTGTTCCCAGCCTCATATAGCCATTTACTTTGTAATAGGTATTGTTGTCGTACTTCGTCTTGGGCTACTATATTGTATTCCTCCCTTTTTTGTTTCATCTTTTTTTTAATGTCTTGGGTCAGATGAGTTGTGTATCTCTGTTCCAGAGCTATAAGTTCAGCTTCTAGTGTTACCATTCTTATCTCTCTTTGCTGTCTTTCTCCTGCTTCTTCCGCTTTGATCTCCCCTCTGATAGTAGCTTAAAGGCCTCCCACAGGATTACTGGGCTTTGTACTGACCCCTCATTCTCAGTAAAATAGTGCTGAGTGACTTGCTCTAGGTCCTCGACCACTTTCGTATTTTGTACTCACCATGTTTGCATCCGCCATCCTTTTCCTGGTGGTCCCAGAGAATTGTCATCTGTAGTAGGGCATGACCACTAATCCCCCTACCCTGATTAAGAAATAGTCCAATCGAGAGTGAGCATTGTGGACAGCTGAATAATATGAGTAACCCTTTTCCTGTCCATGGAGAGATCTCCACGCATCACAAAGGCCCATTGCATGTGTAAAGCCCTCCAGTTTCCCCTGGTTGGATATCCTTTCCTCGATTTACTAGCTCTATCTATTTCTGCATCCGTCACCATATTTAAATCACCTACCATTATTATTGATGCCGGTGGAGAGGTTGTGAGTATTGTACTCATTTTTTGGAGCACCTCTCCCTGCAGGTGCGGGGGTTAGGTATACATTAACTAATAGTATAGCATATTTTTAGATGTCCCTAGTATTACTATGTAACAGCTGTGTGGGTCTGCCTATGTGCGAGTGATGTGAAATGGAATGCCTTTTTTAATAAGTACCATGGCCCCTCTGGAGCTGGATGTAAATTGTGTGTGTCCCATTAATTTGTATTTACCCCTCCCCATAGCTTTATGTTGTGTATCTATAAGATGGGTTTCTTACAAGAATATTATGTCTGATTTGTATCTAGATACGGCTTTAGTACTAGGCTCAGTTTATGTTTATTTCCTAATCCAGTCACATTCCATGTGAGGAGGGATAGTTTCTTGTTACCCACGGAAATGGTGTAATTCAGAGTAGACTGTTTTTATTTATGGGATTGTCCTCCCATTTATTCCCCATGTCGTTTGTACCGACTTCAAATTCTTGTCTCCCCCCATAGTTTGAATTGAACTGTAAACCATTCTCCAAACTACCTCCCACCCTACCTTACTGTGCTGTGATTGTAGAACTAACCACCCCCTCAATTCACGGTATGTGTTTACCCGAACCCCTGATTGGTGACCCTCGTATCCCATTGTATGTCTTTCCAAGGAGTTGATCATTGCCATTATCATAGTTTGTCTTTCACTGTTCATTGATCATTTTCTGCCATCCCATCTCTGAAGAGTGTATAGGAGGAGAGACAGGACAACACAGAGGAGGCCCAGAGGCCTCCCTGATGACCCTCCCGACCCCTCTCTGCTGGTTTCTGCTTCGCCAGAGTTGTAGTTTTGCTGATTAGTGTTTTGAAAAAGTATCTGTTAGCCCAGCAGGTCTGCTGTCATTTGGGCCACCTGAGGCGGACGACCCGTCTCAGATTCTGTTCCTGACCACGATTGTTCTGTTCCACTTCCTCCGGAGTCCACAGCTAGTTCTCTCCATCTGTCACTCAACCGAATCTCTGTTGTCCCCCTAAGGTCCAGGACAGCCTGCATTTGCGCAGCCTTGATCTGTTCCTGGGTTGGTACAGCGGTAGGTCCCATCCGGGCCCCCGCCCCTCTGCATTTCTTTTTATCCGTAGTCCAAGACTTGGCATCCTCTTTTACGAGTCCATTGCTGTGGTGAAGACCCCGCATCTCCATCCATTCCCAGGCCTCTGGAGGCCTTCCCAGGAAGTGTGTTTTTGTCTCATGTTCTATCTGAAGTTTCGCTGGGTGTAGTAGTGCGTATTTTATGTTGTTGTGACAGAGGACCTTTCTGATTGCAGCGAATGCTGCCCGTTGTTTCTGTACCATATTCGTGTAGTCTGGATAGAGGTTTATCTCTTTTACTTTGATTTTCCGGGGGCCCCTTTTTCCTTTCTCTTCGAGGATCACATCTCTGTCCCTGAAGTTAATTAATCGCACTATTATCGGTCTTGGATATTCCCCCTGCGGCAGAGGGGTCACCAGGATCCTGTGGGCCCGCTCCACCGAGAACATTTTTGTGAGTGTGCCCTCCAGCACCACGTCGCTCAGCCATGTTTCTATGTAGAGTTCTAGTGATGGGCCCTCTGTCTTTTCAGGAACTCCCACCTGTTGTATGTTGTGTTTCAGCATCCTCCACTTTAATGGGCAGTGTTCTCATTTCATTGTTCATGAGTGCGAGTGTCTGCGTGAGTGCTTTTACCTGAGGGGCCATCTCACCCATCATATCTTCTGTTGCTTTAACGGGATCTTTCAACTTGTTGTGGTCATCACGCAGGAGACCTACCTTTCCGGCCAGCGTTGCAATTTGATTCTCCAAGGCCATCTTGGATTCCTGTATAGCCGCCAGGATCGCTTTGGTGTGTCGCATTACTGCTTCAGCCCCTCCAGCCGTCTCTCTTGTAGCATCCCTTGGGAAGGGCCTGGTTGACATATCTTTACCAGTCCTTTGTTTCTCTATCTTCATCTGAGAGGAGGAGGGGCAAGTGATCACCCCGGGTTCTCCGTTCACAGTTTCCACAGTCGTTCAGTTGTTGCTACTCGGTCACTTGTCTGTACTGTTCCCGTTGCAGTGTGCGAGCGCGTTCTCTCACTCTCCCACCTGCCTTGGCCCACTGTGTGTGTTCCCCGGGGTCCCCTTATTGTGCTGCACTTTTGTAGTCTTAACTACCACTGTTCCCGGCCGCCAACTTGCCAGCCAGTTAGCAAGGCTCTTCAATTTCTCATGTGCCGTCTTAGGCATCTGCGGCCAACCATGCCCCTCCAGTTGTCCAGCTCTCCTCCACCCTACAGTGTCAGTTTCATCTTGGGCTTGTTGCGCTACTCCTCTGTTTGGTGTCCCAGGGTACCTCCTTTGCTTGTTTACTTTATGGGCCCTGTGATAGAGGGCAGTGGTATCTGCGTCCTTTCCTACGTCGGGTCTCTGTTATTCTCATTTTTGATGCCCAGACTCAGGAACTTCCTATCTTATGTCTCCCGAGTGCGCCGACTATCCCGCTCCTCTCCGGTGTCTCCAGGCCCCGGTGCAGTCCTTCACCCACTCTCCGTTCTCTTGGTGATGGTTTCTGCCCTCCTCTGGATCCACTGCCGTCCTGGGGCAGTGCCGGTGTTCTCAGGGTCTTAATGGGCTGGGTCTCGAAAGGTCTTCGTGGGGCCCCCTCGAGCTGCCTCGGGGGGGGGGGCATTCATCTAATTGCTGTTTCTTCCTCCCGAACTCACTGTCTCTCTGACGTACTGACGGAATGCCTTAGGGTCTTCTTCCACCCTGCCCCTAAATTTTAAAACTACCCCACCCCTAAAAACTAAAATTTCCCCCACCGCCAGCCAAAAAACTACCCCATCCCTATCCCAGCCCCACTTTCCTGACCGCATCCTCTCCGATCCTGCATCTGTTTTCCTCTGCCTTAACCACGCATGTTCTTTGTTCAGACATGCGTGGAAAACAAGGTAGTTGTTCAGGAAAGCGTTGTTCTGCTTTCGTGGACAATGCACATCGTTCCCACGTGGTTGTTCAGGCTGCTTCCCCTACCTAACGCCATATTAGAGGCCAAAAAATTACACTAATGTGGAGCAAGGAGGCGCAAGGGGCTTGTAAATGTGCCCCTAAGAGTGTTTAATCTGGAAAAACACAGGCTTTAAAATGAAGCATGATGTTTGGGGTTGTCTTCACTAATAAGAATAAGAATGCTACTAACCAAAGGAGCCATTTTAGGCAACCTTAAAATAACGAGCACTTGAGAAAAATAACAATAAGGTTTTAAACCTAGACCATACAGTTTACAAGTAGCTGTTTGATGCTGGTTTATAGTTCACTGTGCTATAATGGAACGAATGTAATTTATGACCTGCAAGTAACAAACGCTGTTAACAAACACTGTCAGGGATCGCTGTGGCAAAAGTAACTCACTCCACTATCGACATAAAACACAAATCTTAGATCTGCATTTTACGTTGCGTTTTTCAGCAAGAACAATAACCCTATGTGTAACTTTACAATGAGTCATAAAGTGACTAGAGAAAACTCAGACTTCTCTAGCTAGGTATATGAATCGCCAGCGTTATTAACATTTTTTATTATAGCCTGATAGCGAGCTCTGCAGCAGGCGCCTTAAACCCTGTAACATATATTTTCAAATGCAGCGCACGCCCGAGCTTGGTGCCTGGTGCAATGGCACCTGTCGCACAGCCTCAAACCTGGCACTGTGGGGAACATGGCAGTAGTACGTACATGTGGGCCTTTTCATAATTCCCCTGCATAAATGGCCCACGCTTTAAGGACCAGCCACTCAAGCCAGAGAGATCTGTCTTTTTCAGCCAGAAGTACTTTTCATTCTGGAGCTTGGAGTTGTGTGTTTTTGCGCTATAGGTAAACGCTACAGTTGAAAGCGCGCAGAGTGATCTTGATTAAACATCAGGTGTGAGTGCCTTTTAGCATGTATGCGATCATTTTATATTACTGTAGATCTGTACAGTTATTTTATAGTGAAAACTGCCGAGTTTATGGATTCATCTTCCAGTTTCTCCTGGCAACATTATTTCCATGGGATGATATAACATTCCCTCGTGAGTCTCGATACTGTACTGAAACGGGTTGTGTTTTTTTCTTTCCATCTTACTATGTAAATGGATGTGCTTTGCACTAGCTAGAGTTTCCTTCCAACTTGAAAACAGGTTGGGTGACTGTGCCACTTAGGAGGGAAAGGAGCAAAATCAGTGATTTCAAGTACGAAAGAAACATGTTTATGGGGCAGCCAGAAAGATCTCTTGTAATGCTTCTTACATCCTGGGAAATGGAGAATATAGGTTTGTTGGGAAAAGTCTAGCTTTTTAAGTGAAAGTCTAAATACGCAAAACTTCACAGCCTTTTCATATTTGTTGAAGTTTTGTGATACATTTGTAAAGATTTTGAGAATAAAACATCATCACTTTCCTCACACCTGTAATGTGATTGATGCCTTATGCACACATGTTGAAAGAAGTTGCGGTACTACATTATCAGTACCAAAGAATGCTTTCAGCCTGCAGGATAATAAAGGCAGCCGCAGCAGAGGTCCACTGAATGAGCCCTTTGATGAGTCACGCCTGTTTCAGATAGTTTTTGTTTTTTTTACATTCCCGTGGTGATTTAAAATATGAAAGGCCTGCCAAATGTTGACATCATTGAGAAAGAGGACACCGAGATAATCCTTTGTTTTAATGCCCTGGGCTCTTTGGTGACATAGACTCATCAATCAAAATCTTTATAATTAGGGGAGGCAGAGAAAATAACTGCTAGGAAAGAGTACATGTGGTCAACACGAGGCCACTTGTGTCAGAAATGTAAACCGAAACAGACCCAGTGCGGAGCTATATGGACTGAGGGCAACCATTGTGGGCAGAGTAGAAAGTGTTCCAACTCACATGAGCGCTGGCTTGCAAACAGCAATCATTTATTATATTTGAACGCTGGCTTGCAAATTACAACCATTTATTATATATAAGTTAGTTTCCAACTGTAGGTCTGCACTTTTGGATACTTTCCCATTTCAATGTTCTTTTAATGCTTCCCTGTCACCATTAGTGAAAACACATTGAACCCATTTTAAGGTGCTTCATATTTTACTCACCAAATCACATCTAGATGTGCTTATTCAGTGTACAATGCTGCTGTTACTGTAACGAGACCTGGAAATTGCAGTGCAATCGTCTCATGCCTCATAATGAAGAGTAGGCTCCACATCTTACCGGTAGTCATTTATCACCTGTTTTCATCTGAGAATCAAAGCACACTTCACCCATTCATGCATCAGTCCCTTTCTCTCTCTGTTCATACATTCACACTCACAAACACGACAAATTCCGTCCATCCTATCCGTCCATCCATCCATCCATCCGTCCATCCATCCATCCATCCATCCATTTCCCAATCTTTCTCTGTTATTGTACCAATACTTTGACACTTTATACCAGAGAAACTAATGGTGAACCACAACTTAGGGCCTCGTTACGAGACTGGCAGTCTTGTGGTCAGGACTACTGTTCCTGTGGCGGTCCAACCGCCACATAAAGTCTGATCGCCATGGGTTCTGCAAGCATCCATGATCCCAACGGCGTGGCAGTGGCAATGGCAGTGGCAGAGATTGTAATACACTATGGCGGGCCCTGCATTTAGTGCTGCCCTGCAGACTATGACCTCGTTCTCCACATGCCTTTTCATAGCAGTTTCACTGTCATGAAAAGGCTGGTGGAGAACAGGTGCAGGGGGCCACAGGGGGCCCTATGCACTGCCCATGCACTTGGCATGGCAGTGCAGGCGTTCCACTGCCCAGCACCCTTGCAATGTTCAGTGTCTGCCTTGTAGAAATGAACATTGCAAGGGTGCTGGTGCACCCTGCGTGCTGCAGCATTGCTGTCGGCTTGATTATGAACTGGAAACAATTCTGTAGCCTGTTTCCCGCTAGGCACATTGGTGGAAACCGAGGTTTCCACCCGCTGACTTAGCAGGAAACTCCTAATAGGTCAGGCAGGGTGGTTGCCACGAAGGTGCCACCCACCCTGTCTTGAATTTGGCAGACTTTCCCATCCGTCAAACTCATAATGAGGCCCTTCATGTTTTTCCGGAGAATGTTAAAATTGTACCCCAAAATCTAACCATGCTTGTGTACCCTCCTTCTTTTCCAGTGGTTCATCAGCAGGTTACTTTCTTGCAAGTATTGTTCATGTTCCATGTGAGGTCCCCCACTCCTCCAGTAGATAGATTTGTGCTAAATAAATATTTTAAATAAAAATCCATCCATCCATCCATTCATCCACTTAACCTTCCATTTTTATCTTTATAGAGCACATTTTTACCCATAGATCCAGTTTATGCTCCGGTGAGAGAAACATCATTGCTGCAGATCTAAAAATGAAAGAAAACATTGTGTATTTTTTTCAATATCAAAAGATGGCCTAAGTCCAAATGAATTTTCAAAGAAGGGGATGTCCACAGGACGAGAGCAACATCCAAAAAGGATCACCACCTTTACCTTGCCATTTAAAACAAGGACACACAGGAGTTGAAGGCTAGGGCAAAGTATGGTTGTTGAAGGAATACAGTGTTTCAGAATTTCTTACATAAATTGACAAGCAACTGTAAAGTGAGTGCAATACAATGCATGTGGATATTTGTATACTCTCATTTCCATACTGTTGACTGAGTCTGAGTTAAATATGTAAACCTTGTATGAACTGTTCAACAGTGGACTTGCAATGTGACATGATTGTGCCAAAGATTGTGGATCGAGCCTACCAGACATGTCAAGCTGCCTAGTTGCAAAAAACCTGTTGTAGATTAAGTACCTACATCTGCTTCTAGCATTCATGTTGCTTACCATTGGTTGACTTTATTGTCACTCTCATTTGCAAGCTTCTTATTCAATGGTTTTCCTTGTCCCAGCTTGTCCGTCCTGCGTTTGTGCCTTCTGTGGGAAAATCGCTTCTTTGCCATTACTCTAATTACTGGCTTCTATCCTTCCACTACTCAATTTTAGGGAACTTTCATTTTCTTTTCCATTAAGCATTTCATAAAAGTGCAAGTGTTTTCTATCTGTTCTCCCCATGTGATTCTCTTCCCTGTTCCCCAGGTTGCTCTCTGTCACCCATATGTTTCTCCTCACCCTCTCCTTTTCTCATGTGTTGATTTTATCCTCCTCCCTCCCTCCAGCCACATTTACACACTTATTTTCATTTTAACCACTCCATCTACCTCCTGACCCGCTTCTCTGTTGCCCCAACCCATACAATTATATATATAAATATATATATAGACACACATATATATTTGTGTATATATATATATATATATGTATATATATATATATATATATATGTATATATATATATATATTTTTTTTTTTTCACTGAAAAAAACAAAAGTTAGAGGGACATTATAAGTAGGTTGACATTTTACCCATTCAAAACCATAGCAATTCAACAGTTATAGTTATACTTTTAGTTAAACTTATGTTAACAAACTATAACTCATTGCCTAAAGTTACTTTCCGGCACAAGTTATAGTTTCTTCCGATAAGTATAACTATAAGCATAACTATAACTGATGAATTTCTATGGTTTTGTATAGGCAAAACATCAACCTGAACCATTGTTTTTTTCAGTAAATTTTTATGTTTTTTTTTTAAAGGAAAAGTAATATCAAAATACCGCATGTTAATACACCCACAGACACACACGGCTCTCAGCCATGCGTGGGGGAGGTAAGGGGGATGGGGGTTTGGCTGCAAGACCTGGTTTGGGGTCAGACCCTGCAGCCAACGTCCCCGCATGCATCCAACCCCACGGTGCACAGAGCCTTTGGGCATGGGGCTAGATGCAGTGGGTGTGTTTTTTTTCTTTTCTTTTAATATGTGGATACTTCGCTAGTTTACACTGGGGGGCAGTGCTGATTCCCACGGTGTATCCGAGGTTCGTATGAAAAAAAGATTGGGCATTTTTTTGCCCATAAGGGGTCATCCCTCCAGGTGTCCTATGGGGTCAGGATATCTGTACACTCTGCAAGTGGATACACAGAGGATCTGAGTCCCTAGATTCAAAAATTACTTTTTCCTTAATAACTCCAAAACTACGGAACCGATTTACACCAAATCACAAAAAGCACAATCTGTGGACCAGATCTAGCTTTCTGCCAAATTTGCTGTAAGTTCATTCAGCAGTTCCGGCTGTTGTAAGGACTCTCGTATCTCAATGAGACTGCTGGATTTGGAGCAGCAGCACCTCTGCTTGTAAGGGACTGAGCCACTCCCACACCTGATGGCAGCTATCGGCCCAACCCACCCATCTCTATAGCGACACCTTACCCAAACCCAAACAGTAAAGATGATTTGTGGTAGTTTAGCGCATGGAACTCTGAACAAGCATTACTCTTTTCTCTCTAAATACAAGTCTCTTACACACACAGGCAAGAAAGGAGATGGAAGATAGTGTTCAATACGTTTATTGAAAAGACTGCAATCTACAATAAAATGCATGAGCTGCAATGATGAGGATAATGAGGAATAACAAAATCAGAAATGTAAAGATGAACAACCCCAACATATTGCAATTAATATGAATATATAATTTGACCTAAAGCCTATTCTCTAGCCTCTAGTGAGAGCATGGCAGTGCTAGCCCAATCTGTCAGTGCAGAGAAGCACTCCCCACCTATGTTACCTTAGTACAAGGATGGGCCTCCAGTCTCCAGATCAGGCACAGTAGAGACACAAAGGCTGAGGTCGGCTACAAACTGACAAGCAGTGTAGATGGAAAATCCTGGCTGGGACCCCCTCCAACGCCCTTTGTCCTACAAAGTGTTCATGTAAGAGACATGTTTTGTTCTCTCAAAATAAGCCTGACACAGGTATGTACCTAAGTGTTAGATTATATATGCAGTCTTGTGGCGGCAATACAAAAATATTATCCTGTGCTGTTCGCATTCTGTTCTTGTTAGCCCGGGGCAGAAGAACAGAATAAAAATATGTCATGCATTACAGTGATAGTGACGCTTTCACAGAATTGCAACTGATAAAAATAAAAACATCACCACTAAAACAAGCTGTGTTAAAATGAATAAAATGAATAAATGAAAACAGAGCTTATTATCTGGGTGACTGGGCACAGGCAGAAAGCCTAAGATAAGCCAAATACCCGCGACAGGGCTGTAGCTGTGTCTAAAGAATGAAAAATCCCTATAGACACAGAGGGGGTCATTCTGACCCTGGCGGCCGGTGGCCGCCAGGGCCACCGACCACGGGAGCACCGCCAACAGGCTGGCGGTGCTCCCGAGGGCATTCTGACCGCGGCGGTTCAGCCGCGGTCAGAAACGGTAAACCGGCGGTCTCCCGCCGGTTTACCACTGCCCGTTGGAATCCTCCAAGGCGGCGCAGCTTGCTGCGCCGCCGAGGGGATTCTGACACCCCCTACCGCCATCCTGTTCCTGGCGGTTCGCCCGCCAGGAACAGGATGGCGGTAGGGGGTGTCGGGGGGCCCCTGGGGGCCCCTGCAGTGCCCATGCCAATGGCATGGGCACTGCAGGGGCCCCTGTAAGAGGGCCCGCTTGTATTTCACTGTCTGCTTAGCAGACAGTGAAATATGCGACGGGTGCAGTAGCACCCGTCGCACCTTCCTACTCCGCCGGCTCGATTACGAGCCGGCTTCATCGTGGGAAGGACGGTTTCCCCTGGGCTGGCGGGCGGCCTTTTGGACGCCGCCCGCCAGCCCAGGGGAAACCTCAAAATACCCACCGCGGTCTTCCGACCGCGGTACGGTATTTTGGCGGCTCCCGCCGGGCACACGGTGACCGCGCCCGGCGGGAGTCAGAATGACCCTCAGAATGGGAAAAAAGTGATTTAGGACCTACCTCTTTTTCTCAGCCCCTGCTTGATGAATCACTGTGAAGCTTTCAAGTCGGCAGCTCAACTAGTTAGCATACTGGTTATGTAAATCTCGTGAAGATTCATCAAACGGTGCCAAAGTTACTAGTGAAAACAGAAAAACACGTAAGTTGGTCCTAACTATAACTACCGACTGGCTATAACTCAAAATATAACTGGTGAATTTATATGGTTTTGTAAGTTTACAAAATGAGCCTAACTATAATATCCCTGTAACCTTTGTTTTTTTCAGGAAATGTCTTTGTTTTTTTAACGTAAAGTAATTTTACTTACTATACGTCAATCCAGGCTTTGCAGCCAACCCCCTAAAATGACCATGCACGTCCGACCAAGCAAAAGCAAACAGCTACCTTCCGAAGGTGGACACCTCAGGAGGTAGCAGGAGCCGGCACTGGGGAATGGTAGTCCCTAGGGCCATATATAACTCCATCTTTTGATTAAACCACAGGGAGGTGGTGGTCCCCAGGGGTGGAGGTCCACGCCAGACTCCCTTCTTAAATGTATTTGTAGCCCCGGGGAGATGGCAGTCCCTATGGGACTATATACAAATTTCACTGGGAATTTTAAAAAAATGCTTTTTTTAAATGGTGGGGTATCTCTGCACCAAGGCTAGGTGTTCAGGAGTTCCCTACCCTGGCCCCCTTTTTTTTTTTTCCTGGTTGAAGTGTTGACAGCCAATGAAATGTCTACACAAGATCAGGAGTATTCACAAAGTCACTACAACAATATATATAAATTTCAATTTCCTTTAATTTCTCTTAAACTATTCAACGGATTTACACCAAATAAGAAAAAGGTTTATCTGCAAACCAAAAGATACCTTTCTGCCAAATGGGTTGTAATTGCGTCCAGCGATTTGGGCTGCAGGCATGTCTAAAGAGTCAATGGGAATTAACATGGGAAACATGCTTTTTTGAGCACCCTTTTTTCGTGGACCCCGCTTCACGGATCACCCTGAAACATTTCATGCACAAGAAGAACCCAGAAGGCACTTCTTTTGGAAAATTTCATGAAGGTTTGTCAAGCGGTGCCAAAGATACAGCCAAGTCAAAAAACGCTTTTCAATTGAAACTAGTTCTAACTATAAGTACCTACTGGTGACTGCGACTAGGTTAGATAGATAGATAGATAGATAGATAGATAGATAGATAGATAGATAGATAGATAGATAGATAGATAGATAGATAGATCCTAGTTTCGTTCGAAAAAGCATTTTTGTTTTGTTTTGCTGATAACTGGCAAAGTTCGACAAATCTTCACAAAATTAAAAAAAATAGTATGACAGTTCAACTGCTATTTTGACAGTTTTAGTGTGATCCGTCAACTGGGGGCTGAGAAAAAGGGGGTATTCCAAAATGTGCTTTCCCCATGTAATTTCGGATATGGTTTTTGAACACAACTGCAGCCCAGACTTTTGGACGGGATTGCACCAAATTTGCCAGGAAGGTAGTTTTTGGTCCAGATAGCACCTTTTTGTGATTTGGGGCCAGATGTATCAAGATTCCAGATTGCAATTCTCAAATAGAAATTCTTAAGAAATCACTATTTCTGAGTTGCAAAATGATATGTATCAAAATTGCAAGTCAGTATTAGCTGATTTCTTAAAAATCGCAAACGCAATTTGCAAGTCCCAAATACCGAATCGCAAAATAAATAGCGATTCGGTATCTGAAAATGGCAAATTGCGAAAATGGCAAACCAGAACAGCCTGATGACATCACAACCAGGAAGTGAGTCAGCCCATGCTGTTTCCAGGAGCCACACCCACAGGAGCAGGCAGAGAGACACAGCCCAGCACCAGGGAGCCAGCTTTCTGAACCTGCCAGGCCTAAACTGCAAGAGGGCCAATGATGGGAAGGAGAACGACAAGGGAGACAGGAAGCGCAAGCTGAAATTCAATGAGCAGGAACTGGAGGTGCTCACTGAAGAGGTTGTCATGAACCATGACAAACTGCTTGGAAAGAACTCACTACAGGTACCTGAGAGTGAGAAAATGAAGCTGTGGCTTGAAATCCAAACAACGATATGCGCAGTGGGTGTTGCGCAGCGCTCAGTGGAGGAGATATGCAAAAGATGGTATGACTTGCAGTCCCGTGCGAAGGAAAGAGTAGCCAGCAGGCTGTTGGAGGTAAGGCGCACCGGAGGAGGACCACCCACCCAGACACCGTCAACACCACTGAAGGACATGGTGGAGTTCAAACTGCTCCCTGAAGCTGTCACTGGGTTCACTGACATTGACACCTCAGGCACATCCAGCACCAGCAGAGGTAAGGCCAGTAATGATGTGTATCCCCATATGTGCATGTAGAAATGCCCTTTAGAAAATAGCTATTAGTGTGATGCATTGTGATAAGTAGTCCATGCCACATCGTACATACAACACAACAATGCATTGTGGGAGTGGTAGTCCACAACACTAACCTGCAAATACCACATAGATAGCAAGTAAGTGTACAGCCACACAGAGGAACAACTCACACAACTCACAGTGATACGATGTGAGTGTGCATTTATTACTTTTGTGCAACATTTTGTGATACATTCATAAATTACATGCTGCCCATTGTCGTTGCAGATGTCTCAGGCCCTGTTGCAGCAGAATATGGAAATGTGGGGGATGTAGAAGCACAGGCACAGTCTGACTCAAAAACCAGTGAGTCTTTCAATATTACACCAACTAGATGCAGGGCAAGGGTGTTACCTCTCCCAGAGTATAACCTAGACTCTGATGAAATGCGTGAAGAAGTCCCTACACCACCTCCAGAAGCTATATCCACAGGAAGACAGCAGTCCCTGCCCCAGCGTCAGTCAACTTTCCTCAATAGGCATCACAAAGCAGGCAGACAGTGCACAGATGAAGGAGAGGGCCTACAAATCTTTGGTGGCCTTGAAGCTTCCATGCTGAAAGTGCAGGGCCTGCAATGCAAACACATGAGGTTAATGCACAGGCAGTTGGTGTCAATTGATCATAACATGGGGGCAATGCACAGGCAGTTTGAGTCTCACAATGACAATATGGGAGTACTGCACAAGCAGTTGGAGTCTCACAATAACAATATTGTAGTACTGCACAAGTAGTTGGAGTCTCTGAATGAGGGACAGCAACAAGCAGCAGAAAACACAAAGGAGTTGACAAATGCCATTAGGGAACTCTGCACTGAGATTACGCAGGAGGGTGTCAGCCACCGCAGGCGCCATCACCAATTAATGGGAAGGCTTAATGGGTTCTGCAGATCTGTCAATCGGCTCGCTAGTTCTACTGCCTTGATATCACGATGTGCTCTGGCGGTGTAGGTGGAGATGGCACATTGCAGTCGGGACGTTGCCAAGGGATTGGTGCAAATAACCAACGTTCTGGATGCAATGCAGACAGCACGCAGTGCTACAACCAGCGAAATTGGTGTTGGGGATAGTGAGGAGTCCTCTACCCTCAGCAGTCTTACAGCCCCTGTGATGGATCCTAGGCTTCGCAGTGCCAGACACAGTACTGCCTGTGAACCCGCTACAAGAGGTGCCAGCGAGGGCACTGAGCACTCAAGTGGAGTGTGTGGACGTAAGAAGTGATGTTGAGGGCTACAGAGGACTGCCTTAACATGTAGCAATACAGTTAGACTATGATGCTAATAGTGTGACACTGTTAAGCGTTCATGTCTGCCTATAGTGCATAGCTATGTCCTATTGACACGTATGTTACCTGAAGTCAAGGTAATAAAGATGCTACCTATGGAAATACATATTATTGAAGTGTAGTTGTCTTTACTTGCATCAGAAATGGTTGCGCGTGATGGCAGCACGCCTTTGCCTGCCCTCTGCTGCACTGCTCCTGTCTGCTGGTTGAAGGGGTGGTTAGGGATCATCATCCTCATCTGAGTCCGGCTCCATGATTTCCAATGGTATACCCCCGGTGGTTGTATGTTGTGCAAGATAGCACATGTGGCCACAATTTTGCATGTCGTCTCTGGGCTGTACTGTAGTGCACCTCCACTCTTATGGAGGCACCGCACCAGAAGCGGCTCTTCAGCAGCCTGAATGTGCGCTCCACCACATTGCAGGTTGCCCTGTGTGCAGCATTATACCTCCTCTCTGCTGAAGTTGCAGGGCTCAGGTAGGGCGTCAGCATATAGGTGCACACAGCATAGGCACTGTCTTCTGAATGCATAGAGAGTAAAATGAGTACTTGTGATATCTGATGTCACACTTACATCAATGCAACATTGTAAACTATCAAATTACCTAGTAGATATCCTTCATTAAACTCCCCAGCTAGCAGTCTTGTGTAAATCCCGCTGTAGCGAAAGATGTACGAGTCATGTGTGCTCCCTGGGTATCGGCCACGAGATTGGTAATGATGTAGGAGGCATTGCATATCACCTGTATGTTCATAGAATGATGGTTTTTACAGTTGGGATACACATACTCGGTGGTCAATGGTGGACAGATTGCTACATGTGTCCCATCGATGGCACCTATGACACGTGGGAACTGTGCTATCTGATAGAAATTTATTTTAGTTGTAATTCATGTGGGGTGTTGGGGAATCTTATGTACTGTTGTATTCTGCTCAGCATGGCATTGAGGAATGTGTTGAAAAATCTAGAGCGGGCACTCTGTGAGACCCCTCCAGTTGGTGCTATGACCCCTTGATAGCTTCCTGAGGCTAGTAGGTGCAGGGAGCATAATACCTGCACAAGGGTGGGTATGCTATTGGTCCTGTGTTTTTCTATCAGGTCAAATATCATGGCTGACCTTAACCTGTACTTCTCATAAATTTAATTCTCAGTCTGGTTAAAAAGGGTTATGCATAATCTGAAAAGGCACTCCTGTCTCCTCCTCTCTCTCCTCAGACCTGCCAAGATCCTCATTCTCCTCGCCATCAGTGCAGCCATTGTGGAAAAAAGGCAGAGTCATTCTGGGCCTATTTATATGGGTTGCACCTCGTTACCACCTGATTTCAATTCGTGGTAAAGTGCATGTGCAAAAGGCCATTCTGCGAATATTCACAATTTGCGTATTTTTGATGCATCACATTGCAAATCAGTTTTTGCGTGTCGCAAGAAGCGTATCACAAATAGCGTCCTGAATTTGCGAATCGCTATCTGCGAATCGCAAATGGATGTCGCAATTTGTGTTTCACAATTAGCGATTCGGTAATTCAAATCGCTATTTACGATATTCTGTTTGCGACACGCAAAATCATGTCTCATTCGCAAAAAAACTTTATTTTAGTGATTCCATATTTTTGCACTGCGAATGCCTTTCACACATTGCGAAAGGCATTTTTGCATTCGCGAACGGCCATCCGCACCGTTTGCTAATGCAAAAACGCTTGATACATCTGGCCCTTGGTGTAGAGCCGTTCAGAAGTTATTGAGATATTAAACGAAAAACAAAATTGTATAACTGGGGAGGCTTATCTTCTGCAGATGCACCCACAACATATAAGTGGATTCATGCACCAAGGCAAGGTCCTGATGGGCTGGCAGCAGTGTGAGAGGAAAATTGCAGCCGCTATTTTACGTACCAGGAAATGGTCCCTGGGGCTGAAATGTGGTCTTTAATTTATATGAAGGGGTTAGGGTAGATGTTCGCTGACCCCAAGGTTGCGTTACATAGGTGTGAAAAGTATGTATGATGGATAAAAAATTGCCTACAAACTTTTTGTTGCCATGTTTGAGATCCGCAGATCAGTTTCGGATTTACACGGGGCTGCGCTAAGCCTTGCAAAGGATCTGCGGATCCCACCGCAAATTTAAAAAATACACTCACAAATCTGCTCACAGACCCACACAGATACTCACACACCCACTCACACACTGGTACAGACACTCGCACAACTACTCATAGACCAACAGAGACACTCTCAGACCCATAGACACTCCCACACCCACTCACAGACCCTAACAGACTCTCACACTCCCATTCACAGACCCACACAGACACACACCCACCCACTGACCCAAACAGTCACTCACACGCCAATTCACAGACACTCACACAGCCACACAGACCCACGCACACATTCACACACACATTCACACACCCACACAGACACTTACACACCCACTCACAGACCCACATAGACACTCACACACCTGCTCACAGACCCACACAGACACTCACAAATCCACTCACAGACCCACAGAGACCCACAGAGACACTCTCACTCACTCACGGACCAACACAGATGCTTAAACATCCACTAAAAGATACACAGATACTCTCAAACCCTCTCACAGACCCAAAGAAACACTCACACACCCGCTCACAGACCCAAAGAGACACTCACACACCCACTCACTGATCCACACAGTCACTCACAATCCCACTCGCAGACCCACACGCACACACACACACAGCCACTCACCCACCCACTCACAGACCCATACAGACACTCACTCACAGAGCCACACTCACAGACCAACACAGACACACACACCCACTCACAGAGTCACACACACTCTCATACACACTCACAGACCCACACAGTCACACATCCACTCACAGACCCAAACAGACACTCACACATCCATAAGACACTCACAAACCCACTCACATATCCATACAGACACTCATACATACACAAGCAATCCCACACACACACTCTCACACCCACTACAGACCCACACAGTCACACACCCACTCACAGACCCAGTCAGAGACTCACACACCAATTCACAGACCCACACACTCCCACACTTGCTCTTCAACCTACACAGACACTCACAGACCCACTCACAGACCCAGAGAGATACTCACACACCCATTCAAATACCCAGCGAGACACTCACTCACCCACTCACAATCCAACTCAGACACTCACACACCCACTCACACACCCACAGAGAACCTGACATACCCAGTCAAAGACCCACAGATACTCACTCAGTAACCCATGCAGTAGTTCTCACATCCATTCATAGACCCACTCACAGTGACACACACCCATTTTGAGACCCAAATGATCACTCACACACCCAGTCACAGACACACACATCCACTGATACACCCATTATTACAGTGACAAAACCACTCACAAATCCACTGAGGCATTCTGAAATGTTGCTGGTGTATATTGGATTAGTGCTTTGGTTTGTGAATCGGCAGTATATACGCGAATCCGCATGAGATTTTGTTTTTAAAAAAGGAGTTGAGAAATCAATAAACTTGTTATTGGTAAAAGATTGGCTCTGAAGAGAGCTGTTGTGTTTATGTTATGCAGATGATAACTACACACAACACAGGACGCAGTCTTTCAAGTTCTGGAGGAACATCATGTTGCCTTTCTCTGTAAAATGAACTCCATTGTTTCAAAATATAACATCCATATCAAAGCGTAAATTGTTGTGGTATATAGAGCTCAGGATGTGGTATATGAGGAATGCAGAAACATTTGTATTAACATGTTTCCTGGATTTGTTTATCTGTGAGCAGAATTCACTTGGCCAATTCCACTTCTGTCTTTGGCAAATGTTGGGAAATACCAAGGCAGTGTGTGGTAAAAGTGCCATTAAATTACCAAAGGTATCTTTAATCAGAATTATTGTGCCTAGGGGATTGCCACCACAATGCACAATCACAAGGTATGGATATTGGCAATCCCTAATGCTTTCAACTAAATGGAGTACTTGATGCCACTTTAACCTTCTATGGCCAACCCAAGTATTATCCACATTAGATAAACCCAGGTCCCTGTCAATGCCACTCTTTTTAGAACTTTCTGTGGCCCAAAACACAAAGCTATGACCCACAAGCCACACTCTGAGCATTTTGAAGGGAAACAGGAGTAGCACACAGGAAAAGGGAGCAGATGAATGAGACAGATTTAAAGTGAAAGGCAGTTAAAATGGAGGCTAGTGCCTACAATGTAAAACATCAAATTTGATTGGATGGTGTAAATATGCTAGTGTCTAAAAGTAAGTAGTGATAGTAACATAAAAGCAAGCACATATAAATATACATATATATCATTGTTTTTGGAGTAATAACAAAAAAAAGTAAGGGTTATGTTTCCAAACAGTGAACCACACCAACTACAGTTGGTTTAGAAGTTAGTATGCTGCTCCCAGAAAGTGTTCTGAACTTTTGACCTACTGCTTCCAGAGAATGCCTCAAACTTGGTAACTATAGTAATGTAGCTCCAGGAGCATGGGGTGGGGGAGTGGGAGGAAGAGAGGAAACAATAATAGACTACTACTTGGACATGAGAGTGGTATTAAAAGAAAGGGTGAATAAGGATAAGGATTGATAGGTTTTTAATTTAGTTAATTACTTTACGTTGAGTATAAATGAGATTGTTTACCAGTAGCTTTGTGAAATGGGTTTTCAGGATCCCGTGTGGATCTGCAGAACCGTCGCAATTGTACATGGAGACCGCACTGAGTGCCACGGCGGGATTACGGATCCATCCAAAACCCTACAAAATTGTGATTCTTTAGAAGAGTCTTACAAAGGGTTCACAATATTGACCATTCAGAAGTGGTATGACATAAGTCAAATATGAAAGAAAGGTTGTGATTTATTTTCTGCCTGAGTAACATTGAAAGGTAAATTGAAAAGGTTACCATTAATGGTTACCATGTATGAGAGTGGTTTACCAGTCTTATGCTTGATAATCCATGTTTTCAGTGAGAAAAGCTTCTAAATGATACTGACAAAAGAATTGCAGACCAACAAAGACATTTCACAAGTATGTGAATTAGGCTGTACTGTAAATATTTTTTTTGTTGAAAATACGTGTGTGTATAAGGCGGATGAACGTGTCTAGCATGTACAGAAGAGTAAAAGGGAAGATAAAAGGGAGCACACATAATGATAGTAAGGTATATTACAGTAACCGGCAAAGGAAGAAGAAAAACTTGTTAAGAGTATCAAAATGTATTTAACCAAGTTACATAACATGTATGTGCTATAGAAGTAGATGTAGATTATGGGTACCCGCAAACATTTTCCAAGGGGACAAAAAGTTTGGCTTGTCAAGTGACTGAGGGCAGCATCAATGTCCGCAGGGTGACCTGTGTTGTCCATGTATAAAAGCAACCCTGGCCACTCAGACGGTGAACATAACAACTGACTTGCCTCTTAGTTCACTATTTGCATTGTAGCCAGGTTTGGGGGAAGCATGAATGTTTCTAAATTTATATTAGCAAACTACCATTTTAAAAATACGTCTCTGTGCACTGATATACTATGGTGAAATGTTTTTGCATGTTAAAAAAATGCACTTTTTTGGGGTTTTGTAGAGACTTTCACATTTTATTCATGTTTGTTGCAAGACTTCTTAAAAATAATGTGTTCCTAAAGTTATGTTGTGCAGGACATTTTCCTTATGTCTTTGCTTTTACATTACATTACATTGTTAGTATGTTACATTAGTTGGAAATAAATGCTTGCCTCTTTAGTTACCATCTTTTGGAATATTACTGCTCCTTCCAGTAAACAGAAGCCTATTGCTGCTGTTCACCAAGGGGCCGCACCTAAGGGTCAGGAGGGCCTTGTGCTGCACTTGGGCCGTACTTTGAGTATCAGTGATGTAGATGAAAGATATCAGTAAATAAGTGAGTAGTACATAGTTTGTACCGGGTGAGAAAATCAATAGATATTTACATAGCGAGAGAAGTGAGTTTGATCAGCATACTACTATAGCCAGAGAGTAAGTAACACACCACATTAAATTAGTCTTTATCACCAGCATATGGCAAAACTCATGAACACAGCAGATAAGCTATGCATAGATTACTTTACATATCTATTAGGACACATATAGAGCTACTAAGACAGTTAGTCATAAAGTGACATAGTCACATAAAACTCCAGTGATGGAGCTACAGAGGCATTTATGCATTTGCCTAAATATGTACTTAGGTACTGATACACCTAGTCACTTATCCATACAGTAACACATACATGCATTTATAAATACAAAATAACAATATTTCAGTGCATGTTACAAAGTGCATAACTGCTGCGCTTATACACCCAGTTATAGTGCCAGAAAACTGTTTGTTAACCCAAACATGGTATAGCTAGATAATAACTGACACAGTGAGAAAGACACTAAGAAAATTATTCACACACTTATTGAATTACCTGCACATCCACTAACATACTCACTAACACTAATGCAGCCACTGACACACCCAGGCACACCCTAATCCATATCCTGAGACAGCCATGCATACATAGATGCACACACTAACACACTAAGACCCTCATTATGACATTGGCGGTAAGTCCCGCTTACTGCCATGCGACTACCGCCAACATACCGTGACCGTGGTGGTATACCGCCACCCATATTATGACCCTCACATAGAAATCCGTCACTATACACACACATACACAAGTCCGCCAGCCCAAAGGTCAGTGATAAAATGGCAGTACCAAAACCCACACCGTTACGCCAACAGAACTATGCCCACAGCATTATGACCCACGAATCACCTCAGCGGATATTCAACCGCGGTAAACCATTGGTGGTACATACCGCTGCGCTCAAAATACACACACACTAACAAAACAACACCACAATGGACAATTCAAACTACACACACCTGACACTCATACACCACACCCACACCACTATAAAACACACACCCACATTTCCCACAACCCTTTACGACTACAAAATGATGTAGCTATGGTGGAGGATCGTGGACAGGGTCAACACCGTGGGACAGCACCCAAGAACAAGGGATGACATCAGGAAGAGGTGGAACGATCTACGGGGAAGGTGCGTTCCGTGGTTGCAACACCAGATAGCTGTACAGAGGACTGGCAGTGGACCCCCACCTCCTCCCCCACAACCAACAACATGGGAGGAGCAAGTCTTGACAATACTGTATCCTGAGGGCCTGGCAGGAGTAGCTGGAGGACTGGACTCCGGTAAGTCAACTCTTTACTACTATCACGCCCCTACCTGCATGCCATCACATACCCCCACCCCTACCCTTACCCCCATCACCCCACCACCTCACATACACCCCACCATCACAACCCACCCATCCCAATACAAAGCTCTGCATGCACCACCAATGCATGGACACCACTCACAGCCCTGCATGGACACCCATCACCACAGCATGCACACTAGAGAGAATCACCTAGCCCACCAAACATACCCATGCACAAGATGACACACACAGAAACTATAACACTGCATTTACATCACCACAGGTCCCCTACCCAACGTCACCGGAGAGGAGGTGCCAGCAACATCCAGTCCCCCCCACAGAAGAGGCCCACAGTGATGACAGCAGCTCTGCATGCCTGAATCAGGATGACCAACCTGGCCCATCAGGGAACTCCGGACAGTTGGTTACCCTGCCACAGTCCCATACCACCACAGAGTCTCCCCCTCAGGAAACACCAGCACAGCACCCACCCAGTGGGCCCATACCTCTTTCCCAAGGACACGTCAATCAGCAGTGTGTCCACCACTACAGGGACCCCAGGCAACCCCACAAACACAGGACGATCAGGGACCTGGGGTCAGTGGCAGTGGGCACACGGTTCAGGGGACAGAGGCACAGGACAACAGGAAATCTAGGAGGACTGGGGGAGGACAGGACCAGGGAACCAACTCTCCAGGAGGCACTCACCAACATCCTGGGAGCATACCACCATTCCCAGGAGACGATGGGCCAGATACTGGCCAAGTTGCAGGAGACCCAGCAGCTGCAGGAGGGACAGCACCTGGGGATCAGGGAGGACCTGAGGGACATTCACAATACCCTTGTCACCATTGCAGGGGTGCTGGTTGACATGGCCAACACGATGAGGGAGCAGTGGAACACCAATGGGCCCCTGACACTAGCCACACCGATGAACAGCCCTCCACCTCCGCCAACGCTAGTGGACAGGAGGCCACGCCACAGGAACAACAGGCCACCAGCACCCCACCCCATGCAGAAGGAGAACCACCACGCAAACGGTCCCTGCGATCCAGGCAGAAGCCAGGGAACATTGCCAAGACCTCTGCCTGGAAATAAGACTCTCCTGATTGTCACCCCTGTGTCCCACTCTGTCACCCTGTCCACCTTGAACTGCCATTGCTCCACTTCCTATGCCCCCTTGGACAATGCACCTGTGATACAAATAGACTGAACTCTATCCTCGACTTTCTTCCATCATCAACCAGCCAATTCCACATCCCCATTCACTTCTCAACACTGACATAAACACCCTCTTAAAAAAATACTAGTATGGAGTTTGTCAAATGATTTAAGGATGTATTCATTTAACAATCTGTAGACAATACAATTAGACTGTACAGTTATGCAGACATAGGTATGACCTGTAATGTGCTGCAGTCAATACACCAGAAGCCAGAGTAGGGCAAAAAGATCTGTGAATAGACATGTCAAAGGGTACTGTAAGTGGCCAGAGTAGTGGGAACAGCAGCCTGCCTAGAGATAATTCACTACACAAAACTGCAATGGAAGGTGAAGTTGCAGTGTCTTACCTGTGTGTCACTGGAAGTACTGTTGTATGATAGTTGTTCTGTTGTCCACATCCTCATCCTCTGCTTCCTCTTCATCACTGTCCACAGGATCCACAGCTGCCACACGCCCATCTCCAGCCCCATCCTCCTGCAGAAAAGGCACCTGGCGTCTCAAGGCTAGGTTGTGCAACATGCCACGATGATCTGGCACACCTTCTTGGGTGAGTAGCACAGGGATCCACCTGTCTGATGGAAGCACCTGAACCTGGCCTTCCAGAGGCTAAAGGTGCGCTCAATAATTCTTCTTGTACGACAATGTGCCTCATTTTAACGTTCTTCTGCCCTTGTCCCAGCATTCCTCGCTGGGTTCAGTAGCCATGAGAGGTTGGGGTAACCAGAGTCACCTGCAAATATCGAGGGATGCCTGTTAGCCACACACTCACCCTTAGGGCCAACCCCACACCCATATAATAACAGACACTGGGTGGGGACCATGGGCTCACCTATTAGCCACAGCCGGTGCCTCTGGAGTTGAGCCATCACAAATGGGATGCTGCTATTCCTCAGGATATAGGCATCATGCACAGACCCAGGATACTTTGCATTCACATGATGGATGTACTGGTCCGCAAGGCACACTATCTGCACATTCATACAATGAAAGCTCTTTCAATTTCTGTACACCTGTTCATTTCTCCGGGAGGCACAAAGGCAATATGTGTACCATCAATTGCCCCAATGATGTTGGGGATATGTCCCATTGCATAGCGGTCAGCCTTCACTGTGGCAAAATCCTCCACCTGGGGGAAAACAATGTATCTGTGGATGTGTTTCTTCAGGGCAGATAACACTCTGGTCAGCACGTTTGAGAACATTGGCTGTGACATCCCTGCTGCCATGGCCACTGTCGCTTGGAAGGAGCCACTTGCCAAAAGATGTAGCACTGATAGGACTTGCACAAGAGGGGGGATCCCAGTGGGCAGACAGATAGCTGAGATCAGGTCTGGCTCCAATTGGGCCCACAGCTCTTGGATTGTGGCCCTATCAAGTCTGTAGGGGAGGATAATGTGCCTGTCCTCTATTGTTGCCAATTCCACCAGGGGCCTGTACAAGGGGATGTCTCCATCTCCTATTCATCCTCAGCGCGTGTACTCTAGGGGGATAAACAATGAGCATCTGTTCAGTTTTCAACATTTCCTCATTGTACAATGCATTGCATGTTGTTTCAGAAACAGTATGGTTATGTTTATTCCCAAATTGTGCGCATATCGGCTGTGACGCAGTTGGATGCCATGGCCTGCCCCCCACCCCCGAAATGGAGGATGCCTGTCCTGTGTGGAGGGACAGGTGGAAATGAGGTAATTCCGCTGACATTGTGTGCCATTGCGGTAGACAGTCGAGAACCACCGTTCAACCTTCATTGGTTACCCTTGGGCCCTATGGGTTCCAGTAGCCAATGGTGATGTACGCCGGCGGTGACGGTACGCACCACCGCGGACATGACTGCCATTTTCTATCTGTGCACTCACTTGCTACCTCACCTTCAACAGGAGAGGACCTACACTGCAAGTGCTACTGTGACCTGTGTCTGGAAGCAACCATGGCTCGAATCTCTGGAGAAAGGGCCCCAGACTTCACTTTGGAGGAGTTGGAGAGACTGGTGGATGGGGTCATTCCCCAGTACTGATTGCTTTATGGGCCTCCAGACCGACAGGTGAGTACAGTGTGTGCACAATGCATGGTGCATGAATGCATGGAGTGCTGTGTGTGAAGTCCTCGTGTAAGGGGGGGTGATTGAGGGATACTGGGCAGTGTCCTGCATGTATGGTGGGCAATGTATGTGCGTAAGGGGATGGGAGGGATATGGTGGGCCATGAGTGTAACAGGCCAGTCGGTATAACTGATAGCATTATTCAATATTTATTTGTCTGCAGGTCAGCGCCCATCAGAAAAAGGGTCTATGGCGTGCCATCGCCAAGGATGTGCGGACCCTGGGGGCCTTTGACAGGCGGAGCACCCACTGTCGCAAACAGTGGGAGGACCTGAGACGCTGGGCAAGGAAGACGGCGGAGGCCCAGCTGGGAATGGCCTCCCAATGAGGAAGGGGTGCCTGTCGAACTCTGACCCCCCTGATGTTCTGCATACTGGCGGGGGCTTACCCGGAGTTGGATTGGCGCTTGAGGGCATCACAGCAGCCACAAGGGGGTGAGTACAGTTTCCAATTCTGCAAATTGTGTGTGGTGGGGTGTTATCTGGGTGGGGGATGTGAGCCTGTGGGTGCCCCTAGGCCAGGTCGAACATTGCAGGGTAGGTTCCATGTCGGGCAGGGTCTGTCGCCCTCCACCCCCAAACATGCTAGTGGGCATCTACTGCTGGGCAGGGTTCTGTGGGTCTCAGGTATGCTGCTATTGGTGGTAAAGCAAAACACAAATGATGGACGGAATGCAGAACCAATCAAACATTTACCCCCAGACACAGATCTGGTTTTAATCATCAATTATTTTGCTCACCATGCCACCCCAGTTTGAACCCAGCCATATGCAAATCAGTCTTGACCCTGTTCCTCATGGGAACAGTCCAGCCCTAACTGCCAGGCCAGGTCCTCCCTGGACTGGAAACAAGCATCCTGGGACCGGATTCAGGGTTTCACCCTTCTTCAGCCAGGCTAGCTTGAATCCAGTGGCATAGTAAGCCCAGGACCCATGTCTGGGCATACCCGGCGCACTTATGGCGGCAAAAGCAAAGCAAAACACAAATGATGGACGGAATGCGGAACCAATCAAACATTCACCCCAGTCACAGATCTGGGTTTAATCCCTCAATTCTTTTGCTCACCATGCCACCCCAGTTTGAACCCAGCCGTATGCAAATCAGTCTTGACCCTGTTCCTCATGGGAACAGTCCAGCCCAAGCTGCCAGGCCAGATCCTCCCAGGACTGGAAACAAGCATCCTGGGACCGGTTTCAGGGTTTCACCCTTCTTCAGCCAGGCTAGCTTGAATCCAGTGTTATAGTAAGCCCGGGACCCACATCTGGGCATACCCGGCACACGTATGGCAGAAAAAGCAAAGCAAAAAACAAATGATGGATGGAATGCGGAACCAATCAACATTGACCTCCAGTCACAGATCTGGGTTTAATCCATCAATTCTCTTGCTCACCATGCCACCCCAGTTTGAACCCAGCCATATGCAAATCAGTCTTGACCCTGATCCTCCTGGAAACAGTCTTGCCCGAACTGCCAGGCCAGGTCCTCCCTTGACCAGAAACAAACATCCTGGGACCGGTTTCAGGGATTCACCCTTCTTCAGCCAGGCTAGCTTGAATCCAGTGGCATAGTAAGTATGGGGTGTATATGTAATGTTAGTGCATCTGTTTGTGTGTATGGTGTTGGGGGTGGGGTGTTGCATGTTGCGTGTGTGTGTCACTCTCTTTTTCCTCCCCCTTCCCCTGTGTGCTAGGGGCGGTACTCACCGTGGTCGTCTTCACCGGCATTGGTATTCCTGGTGTAGGAGGCGGTAGACCAGCATGGGTAACACATGTAGTTCAGGTTCCATGGCATCATGTTTGTTCCCTGATTGTCCAGAGGTGAGTCGTTTCTCTTCTGTGTACTGTTTCCGCCGTGCTTTTGATGGCTTTGGTACCGACCCAGAAAAGCTGGCAGATTGGCTTGTTGTAATAGGGTGAGCAGTACATTGTCTTCCGTCTGGCTACTGGCGGTTACCGCCGTGGTGCTTGTTGCTACCGCCGTGGCAGTCGGAGTGTTAAAGTGGCTGTCTGTGTATTCGGTTACCGCCATGTTCATAATTCCATTTTGTTTTACCGCCGGCCTGTTGGCGGTATTACTGCTGCTTTATCACCGACCGCCAGGTTTGTAATGAGGGCCTAAGGCCCAGGTTCACAAAGGTGGCACAGAATGCAGTGCAGCAGACACAAATGCTGTGCTGCGTTGCATAACATAGAGAGAGCAGGATAACACCATATTCACAGAGATATGTCTCTCTCCTGCCCTCTCCCTAGAGCTGATTTCAGCTGCGGTGTGCCAGGTATAAACCTTAGCACCATAATGCTCAAGCGCATGACTGAACGTACCATAGGATTGAAACAGGAAGGGTAACTGTCCTGCACAAAGTACTATAGCTAGACATGTAAAAAACCTTTTCCTAATTTATATGTTTTGTGCAATGCAACATACATGCAAAGTCAGAAAACAAAGGAGAAATTAAAACATTTTAATGCCTAATTTTCAGCTGCATTAATTTTTGGTGGTAAACCCTGTCTACTAATGTTAGTACACAGGGTTTAGCATCAAAAATCAAGGGTGGATGCATGGGAAAACCCATGTGCCACCCAAGTAACACCCCTTTGATGCAGAGTAATATAAGGCAGCTTTTTATGCTGCTTTGCGTTATTTTTGGGTACTTTCCAGCACATAAAAAGCTTTGGACTGGAAAGTGACTGAGTAAAAAAACATCTTGTGCTAGTTAGGGTAACGTTTGTGACACTAACCAAGCACAAAATGTTTGAGATTCTCCCCCTGAAACTCACACTGACCAATACAGTGAAACCCCCAGGCACAGACCGATGCATACACTAGCATACCCAGAAACACAGTGCTGCGTAAACGGAGACACCCAGGAAGAAACTCATGCATACACTAACACACTCAGGCACACACTGATGCATGCACCTACACACCCAGGCACACAGCCAGGCATATACAGATGCACACACTAACACAAGGAGGCTCACATTAGTGAATACACTGAGACACCCAGGCACACACTGATGCATACACTAACACACTTAGCCACACAATAATGCATACATAGACGCACACCCCCATACACTGGTACATACACTAACACACTCAGAGATACACTGATGCGTACAATGAGGCACCCAGGCAAATACTCATGCATACACAAACACACACAAGCACACACTGATGCATACACTGACACACCCAGGCACACTCGTGCATACGGTGACACAACCAGAAACAAACTAATGCGTACACTATTACACCCAGGTACTCTCATGGATACACTAACACATCCAGAGACACACTGATGCATGCACTGACAGCCCCAGGCACACAGCCAGGCATACACAGATGCACACACTAACACACTGAAGCTCACACTAATGAATTCACTGAGACACCCAAGCACACACTGATGCATACACTAACACACCCAAGCACACATTAAGGCATAAATAGACACAACCAGACACATTCATGCATACACTGACACAACCAGGCACACATTGATGCATACAGTGACACAGTCAGGCACACACTAATGCATAAATTGACACAACCAGGCAGATACTCAGGCATATGCTGACACACTCAAGCACACACTGATGTATACCGTGACAGACACACTTGCATACACTGACACACTCAGGCATACCTTAATTCATACACTGACACACCCAGGCAGACACTGATGCATACACTAACACACTCAGACATACATCAATGCATACATTAACACTCCCAGGCACACAGTGATGCATAAATGAAGATACCCAGGCACAGAGTCATGCATATACTAATACACCCAGGCACACACTGATGCATGCATTGACACACCCAGGCACACAGCCAGACATACACAGATGCACACATTAACACACTGAGGCTCACACTGATGAATACACTGAGACACCCAGGAATACACTGATGCATACACTAACACACCCAGGCACATATTAATGCAGGTAAATCAAAATAGTATACACACGGTTCCAAAACAAAGAAAGGGTTCTCTTGAGACAAAGGTATACAAGAAAAAGCAATATGCTTAAAGCAAGAGCCCTCACTCACCTGCCGGTGACATGCTTCATCATTGGGCCATGCTCCTCGTCAGGCCGGCACTGCAATGCCTGATGGGCCCCTCAAGGGGGCTCTTTGCCGGAGATCTTTTGAAAAATGGTATAAACCGGTCAAAATATGAAAAAGGATTATTATAGAGAAATATATAAAAATGTCTAAAGGTAAAAACTGATAATTTATTCAGATGTTAATGCCTCTGACATGATTAAAAACACTGTATAGGGATATGGCAAAATAATGTTTACAATCCCTCAACAAAGAAATATACAGTTCGTAAATCTCATTGAAAATGGTACGGAGTGAGGCAACACAGAGTTCCTGTGTCACTCAATCAAAAACAGGAGGTCAACATGTTTCTCACTACTCATAGTCAAAAATGATCTTGTGCGATTCTTCAGGACCTAGTACGTACCTAATCCTTATTGAAAAGAGTTCTATGATAAGATTATTTTGAGTTCCCTATTTGGGAAAACAGAAACCTGGAATATAGAAAGTGAACCATAATCAAAAAGGATTTCTTTTTGAACATTGACAGTGAGGCATCATGTAGAATACTATCCTCAACCAGTTAAACATTACCCTTGTGGTGAGTCCCAACAAAGTGCCAAGTGATAAGAAAATCATAGTGAAGGATTGAAAACGGAAGCTGTTATAAAACAACCAATGCTTACCCTCCAAAGTCTACTAATAGGGCCTCATCGGGGCAACATCAGGCTTCACAAACCACTATGGCCTATAACATATAGAGAGAGGCAGCTTAAGTTAACATAAAGACTGTAATATAATCAGGAACCGTGGCAGTTATGGTGTAGAGCGAAGAAATCCTAAAAAGGGAGGTACACACTGTCTCTATCAAGATGAGGAGTACAGTGATACCATAGCCAGATCTTACTAGCACATTACTTCTAAAACAAAAACAGAAACAAAAGCCCAAGTTCTAGTGTGGTTTCGTAGGAAAAATAAATGTAGGGACAAACATATGTTCTGTGTTCCCTTTAAATATATCAGTACCTTAATGAATACTAACAAACCTTCTTAAATACTGACTTTGCAACAGCAACACCGCTGTTTGTCAGCCCATACACACCCCATCAGGAATAGTAGATAGACTGTGACGGTAGCGCGCATAAAGAGACAGCCGGTACTATGTTACCGCAAGCATTTGTATGCGCGCTACCTCTGAAAAAGAATACTAACAAACGTGGCTATCATATCAAGTATCGGGTGACAGCGCGTGGGTGCTAAAGCGCGTCCCTCCTTAAAAATTACAAAGGGCAAAAGAAAGAGAAGCGCGTCAATTATGGCGCGTCTCTCTAGTAAACGCGTATCCATGCGAGCGCTGCTCGCGATGGAAGCGTTTTAAACAAAACAGATTTTTTTTCCTGAAAAGAAGTTAGAAAGGAAAGGACAGCAAAACGGGAACCGAAATAAACGGTTCGTCGGTGCCTAAAAAGGGGAGTGGTGTCACTTACTTGGCGATTCACCGCTAGTCTCTGTTCACCTACGAGCACTATCTGGCCCCGGAACACACAGTGAAGTTCAATGGGGTCTATTTAAAGGTCATAGAAAGAGAAGATGGACTACTTATTGCAAGATAGTGTTGAAAATAGAGAAAGGACAACAGCTATGTCGGCCATTTGTAAGAAGGTTCGTTTGGAGAAGCTACAGTAATATTCTTCAAAAAAAGGGGGGGGTAAAGGAAAACATTATTTTGCCTGATAGTAAAACAGAAGGGGATAAATTGTAAATGGAATATCTGTATTACAGGAGGGAAGACCACAACCAAAGAGAGGAAAGCCCAATTGAGCACTTAGGGCAAAAAATCAAAATTTAAAGATGATACAGACATCCCCGGACATGATTATCAATGTATAAAACTAATCCATGGAATTTCATCATTCAATCCGGATAAATGGGTTTTTAGCCTAAAGACCCATCGTTGTTCTTTTTCAAAAAGTCTGTTCGTGCAATCTTTGTTATCTCTGATAGTTTCCAAAATGACCCACTTGATGTCGTCTGGGGTGTGTTGTTTTTCAATGTAGTCGTTAGTCAGTTTTGTAGCGGATCTTTTACATCTAATGGTGCTACGATGTTCGTTAATTCGTATTTTCACCATCCTAGTCGTCATTCCTATGTATTTTAAATTGCAGGGACAGGTGATCATGTAGATGCAGTTCTTAGTCCGACAGTTGGTGTGAGATCTCAACTGCCAGTTCTTAGCTTCACCGATGTTAACCTCGTAGGTACTATTAGTCAAGGGGCAGGAGTTACAGCCCCCACATGGGTGATGACCCTTAACTCTCAACCACTGATTCGGGTTAGAGTCATCAGTAAATTGGTGGCGTGTGGGTCTAGTGTGGACTACCAAATCTTTAATGTTATGTGTTCTCTTAAAGGCAAACAAAGGGCTCATTAATGTCTCACCTGCACTATTGAGAATGGGCCATAGTCTCTTGACAATACCCTTGATACGATTGCTCAGAGGGGTGTATGTGGTTACACATGTAAGTTTAGATTGTTGTGTGCGGGTATTGTTAAGTAGTAAAGTATATTACTGTAGCTTCTCCAAACGAACCTTCTTACAAATGGCCGACATAGCTGTTGTCCTTTCTCTATTTTCAACACTATCTTGCAATAAGTAGTCCATCTTCTCTTTCTATGACCTTTAAATAGACCCCCTTGAACTTCACTGTGTGTTCCGGGACCAGATAGTACTAGTAGGTGAACCGAGACTAGCGGTGAAACGCCAAGTAAGTGACACCCCTCCCCTTTTTAGGCACCGACGAACCGTTTATTTCGGTTCCCGTTTTGCTGTCCTTTCCTTTCTAACTTCTTTTCAGGAACAAAATCTGTTTTGTTTAAAACGCTTCCATTGCGAGCAGCGCTCGCATTGATACGCGTTTACTAGAGAGACGCGCCATAATTGACGCGCTTCTCTTTCTTTTGCCCTTTGTCATTTTTAAGGAGGGACGCGCTTTAGCACCCACGCGCTGTCACCCGATACTTGATATGATAGCCACGTTTGTTAGTATTCTTTTTCAGAGGTAGCGCGCATACAAATGCTTGCGGTAACATAGTACCGGCTGTCTCTTTATGCGCGCTACCGTCACAGTCTATCTACTATTCCTGATGGGTGTGTATGGGCTGACAAACAGCTGTGTTGCGGTCGCAAAGTCTGTATTTAAGAAGGTTTGTTAGTATTCATTAAGGTACTGATATATTTAAAGGGAACACAGAACATATGTTTGTCCCTACATTTATTTTTCCTACGAAACCACACTAGAACTTGGGCTTTTGTTTCTGTTTTTGTTTTAGAAGTAATGTGCTAGTAAGATCTGGCTATGGTATCACTGTACTCCTCATCTTGATAGAGACAGTGTGTACCTCCCTTTTTAGGATTTGGTCGCTCTACACCATAACTGCCACGGTTCCTGATTATATTACAGTCTTTATGTTAACTTAAGCTGCCTCTCTCTATATGTTATAGGCCATAGTGGTTTGTGAAGCCTGATGTTGCCCCGATGAGGCCCTATTAGTAGACTTTGGAGGGTAAGCATTGGTTGTTTTATAACAGCTTCCGTTTTCAATCCTTCACTATGGTTTTCTTATCACTTGGCACTTTGTTGGGACTCACCAAGAGGGTAATGTTTAACTGGTTGAGGATAGTATTCTACATGATGCCTCACTGTCAATGTTCAAAAAGAAATCCCTTTTGATTATGGTTCTCTTTCTATATTCCAGGTTTCGGTTTTCCCAAATAGGGAACTCAAAATAATCTTATCATAGAACTCTTTTCAATAAGGATTAGGTACGTACTAGGTCCTGAAGAATCGCACAAGATCATTTTTGACTATGAGTAGCGAGAAACATGTTGACCTCCTGTTTTTGATTCAGTGACACAGGAACTCTTTGTTGCCTCACTCCGTACCATTTTCAACGAGATTTACGAACTGTATATTTCTTTGTTGAGGGATTGTAAACATTATTTTGCCATATCCCTATACAGTGTTTTTAATCATGTCAGAGGCATTAACATCTGAATAAATTATCAGTTTTTACCTTTAGACATTTTTATATATTTCTCTATACCAATCCTTTTTCATATTTTGACCGGTTTATACCATTTTTCAAAAGATCTCTGGCAAAGAGCCCCCTTGAGGGGCCCGTCAGGCATTGCAGTGCCGGCCTGACGAGGAGCATGGCCCAATGATGAAGCATGTCACCGGCAGGTGAGTGAGGGCTCTTGCTTTAAGCATATTGCTTTTTCTTGTATACCTTTGTCTCAAGAGAACCCTTTCTTTGTTTTGGAACCGTGTGTATACTATTTTGATTTACCTACAATTGGGAGACCTACACACGGGACCAGGAGTGTCTCTCTCTTTTTCCTCCGAATCTCCCTTACTGCCCCTCCGCTGTGATTGTTTGATGATTTAGAGTAGCCTTTTGGCTACGGGGCTTCCTTTTTATAGTACACCCCGATACACTTAATTGGTGGTGAACATGTCTGACCTACAAGGTCTTAGTTTTGACGACAGTATGGTACAGGCGATCCTACAGACACCTTCGATCCTAGGGGATGAGAACAGCAGTCCTTCTAGTGGTACAAAAGAAGATTGGATGAAGCTGTCGGCTTTGAAGAGGGAACTGATTAAAACCATCTTACATGGCACGATCATGACCGAATACCTGAGGGCCAATATCTCACCGAATGGACTTATCGTCACCAACGTTCCAAGGATTTTTTTACAAGATTTACAATTCCGATTAGACTGGTCACAGATTTCATGGAAGTGTACCCGGGATTGGTTGATCTTGATTATCAACACATCTAAACGTTTGGCTGACTCTATCACTGTTCAGATTTCCATTACTGAGACGGCTATGAAAACTACAGTTCAACTTTCTCAGTTTAAGTCTCGTTTGGCAGAAATTAATCTGGAACTCAACGAGACTAAAGAATATCTTACAAGACAAAAAATTAACAAATTGCAAAAAGATATCAAACGTTTTAGTAGGGAGAAAATCTACCCTTACACGAAAAGTGATTATCATTGTGAGGGAACTTAAGAGACTTCAGAGGATTCTGATGCCCCGCAACGTAAGATCCGTCCATCCAACTTCAGTTCAAGTTCAGAGGACTGGAGTAGTGATGAAGGACAGAGGACAAGCCGAATCGTTATATTCCACCGCCTCATTACAACTCTCCTTTTCCATACCAGCAGATTCCACCGTGGCAATCCATGCCCATGCCTTTTTTCCAGCCACAACCACAATATCAATTCAATCCTTTTTTAGGAAGAGGCCGGGGCAGAGGCAGAGGCAGAAACAGAAGAAGAGGAAGGAACGTACACTGGGCACAGGAAGAACCGCAGATGGTGACCAGGAGCCGCAGCGTGACAACACAAAAGAAAATCTAGTTGTCAACCTTTCCAGTTCCACCTTAACCCCCACGGAGATGGCAGTTCTAGAGAAAGGTTTGGGCTTTGTACCTACCCCCAAGGAAGATCAGTTCAGGCTGAACTGTGAGATGGCCGCTTTATTCCGTAAAATAAGATTACATTTTTTCTTCAAAGATCAGCCATCTATGGAGTCTGGGGGCGACACTGATCTTAGGAACCCCTCTACGTTCACGCCGCCTGTGACCTCTGTCCCAATAGAGGTACTCACCTTTGAGAAGGCTGTACGTCATGAGAATCAACGACTAGAACCTGTACGAGCTTTTCAAAATGTGTCCAACTCGGAGCGCACAGCCTTACTCTCTTTATCACATAACCCTGATATCACTTTAAAACCTGCAGATAAAGGAGGGGCAATTGTGGTTATGGATACTACATACTATAGACAAGAATGTCTTAGACTTCTTAATGATGAATCATATTACCGGCATATCTTGACAGATCCCACTCCCCGCCTTCAACGTATGATCCGCGGGATGATAATGGAAGCAGAATCAGCAGGGTGGATCACCAAACAAGAAGCAGAGTTCTTGGACACAAAGAATCCTAGAACTCCTTACTTCTATTGTCTTCCCAAAATTCATAAAGGTGTCCCTCCCCCCGGTCGCCCGATAGTGTCTGGGATTGGCTCCCTTCTAGAACCTTTGTCCAAATTCTGTGACTTCTACTTACAACCCATTGTCCATAACACATCCACTTTTCTTAAAGACACTAAGAACACTTTGGTTCTACTAAATGCCATCAACAATACAGGCCCCACAAACATATTGATTTGTATTGATGTGGAAGCCCTGTATACGAATATCCCACAGGAAGCCACTTTGGCGGCAGTAGAGGAATTACTTTTGGCTGAGACGTGGACCTATAACACTCCCGTGGCCTTTATCATGCAATGTGCGAGTGTGGCCCTTCAAGAGAATTTCTTTCAGTTCGAGACGCGTCTCTTCCATCAAATACAAGGTACTTCCATGGGGAGTACTTTTGCGCCTAGTTTGGCCTGTTTATATATGTTTGCCTTCGAGAAGCGTCATATACTGATCCCTGAACAACCGTTCTTTTCCAACATTCGATTATGGCGTCGTTATATCGACGACATAATAGTAATCTGGAAGGGGAGTATGGAACTAGCTGTAGCTTTCACTCAATGGGTAAACACTCTGGATAACTATCTTCGCTTTAGTTCAAATATATCCGACCAAGAGGTTTCCTTTCTTGATCTAAGAATCATTTTGAGAGACGGGTTTCTCCATTCATCTGTGTACCACAAACCTACAGATAGGAACAGACTTCTACTCTACAACAGCCATCATCCTAAGGCATTGCGAGATAACCTACCGTTTGGGCAATTTCTTCGGATACGACGCAATTGTTCAGATAAAAATGACTTTCATCTCCAAGCGAATACCCTGTGTCAGAAACTTGGAGATCGTAACTACCCGGCAAAGAATGTAAGACAAGCAAAGAAGAGAGCTAGTAACATCCCCAGGGAAACTTTACTACTTAACAATACCCGCACACAACAATCTAAACTTACATGTGTAACCACATACACCCCTCTGAGCAATCGTATCAAGGGTATTGTCAAGAGACTATGGCCCATTCTCAATAGTGCAGGAGAGACATTAATGAGCCCTTTGTTTGCCTTTAAGAGAACACATAACATTAAAGATTTGGTAGTCCACACTAGACCCACACGCCACCAATTTACTGATGACTCTAACCCGAATCAGTGGTTGAGAGTTAAGGGTCATCACCCATGTGGGGGCTGTAACTCCTGCCCCTTGACTAATAGTACCTACGAAGTTAACATTGGTGAAGCTAAGAACTGGCAGTTGAGATCTCACACCAACTGTCGGACTAAGAACTGCATCTACATGATCACCTGTCCCTGCAATGTAAAATACATAGGAATGACGACTAGGATGGTGAAAATACGAATTAACGAACATCGTAGCACCATTAGATGTAAAAGATCCGCTACAAAACTGACTAACGACTACATTGAAAAACAACACACCCCAGACGACATCAAGTGGGTCATTTTGGAAACTATCAGAGATAACAAAGATTGCACGAACAGACTTTTTGAAAAAGAACAACGATGGGTCTTTAGGCTAAAAACCCATTTATCCGGATTGAATGATGAAATTCCATGGATTAGTTTTATACATTGATAATCATGTCCGGGGATGTCTGTATCATCTTTAAATTTTGATTTTTTGCCCTAAGTGCTCAATTGGGCTTCCCTCTCTTTGGTTGTGGTCTTCCCTCCTGTAATACAGATATTCCATTTACAATTTATCCCCTTCTGTTTTACTATCAGGCAAAATAATTTTTTCCTTCCCCCCCCCCTTTTTTTGAAGAATATTACTGTAGCTTCTCCAAACTAACCTACTTACAAATGGCCGACATAGCTGTTGTTCTTTCTCTATTTTCAACACTATCTTGCAATAAGTAGTCCATCTTCTCTTTCTATGACCTTTAAATAGACCCCCTTGAACTTCACTGTGTGTTCCGGGGCCAGATAGTGCTCGTAGGTGAACCGAGACTAGCGGTGAAACGCCAAGTAAGTGACACCCCTCCCCTTTTTAGGCACCGACGAACCGTTTATTTCAGTTCCCGTTTTGCTGTCCTTTCCTTTCTAACTTCTTTTCAGGAACAAAATCTGTTTTGTTTAAAACGCTTCCATCGCGAGCAGCGCTCGCATGGATACGCGTTTACTAGAGAGACGCACCATAATTGACGCGCTTCTCTTTCTTTTGCCCTTTGTCATTTTTAAGGAGGAATGCGCTTTAGCACCCACGCGCTGTCACCCGATACTTGATATAATAGCCACGTTTGTTAGTATTCTTTTTCAGAGGTAGCGCGCATACAAATGCTTGTGGTAACATAGTACCGGCTGTCTCTTTATGCGCGCTACCGTCACAGTCTATCTACTATTCCTGATGGGGTGTGTATGGGCTGACAAACAGCTGTGTTGCTGTCGCAAAGTCTGTATTTAAGAAGGTTTGTTAGTATTCATTAAGGTACTGATATATTTAAAGGGAACACAGAACATATGTTTGTCCCTACATTTATTTTTCCTACGAAACCACACTAGAACTTGGGCTTTTGTTTCTGTTTTTGTTTTAGAAGTAATGTGCTAGTAAGATCTGGCTATGGTATCACTGTACTCCTCATCTTGATAGAGACAGTGTGTACCTCCCTTTTTAGGATTTGGTCGCTCTACACCATAACTGCCACGGTTCCTGATTATATTACAGTCTTTATGTTAACTTAAGCTGCCTCTCTCTATATGTTATAGGCCATAGTGGTTTGTGAAGCCTGATGTTGCCCTGATGAGGCCCTATTAGTAGACTTTGGAGGGTAAGCGTTGGTTGTTTTATAACAGCTTCCGTTTTCAATCCTTCACTATGGTTTTCTTATCACTTGGCACTTTGTTGGGACTCACCACGAGGGTAATGTTTAACTGGTTGAGGATAGTATTTTACATGATGCCTCACTGTCAATGTTCAAAAAGAAATCCCTTTTGATTATGGTTCTCTTTCTATATTCCAGGTTTCTGTTTTCCCAAATAGGGAACTCAAAATAATCTTATCATAGAACTCTTTTCAATAAGGATTAGGTACGTACTAGGTCCTGAAGAATCGCACAAGATCATTTTTGACTATGAGTAGCGAGAAACATGTTGACCTCCTGTTTTTGATTGAGTGACACAGGAACTCTGTGTTGCCTCACTCCGTACCATTTTCAACGAGATTTACGAACTGTATATTTCTTTGTTGAGGGATTGTAAACATTATTTTGCCATATCCCTATTCAGTGTTTTTAATCATGTCAGAGGCATTAACATCTGAATAAATTATCAGTTTTTACCTTTAGACATTTTTATATATTTCTCTATACCAATCCTTTTTCATATTTTGACCGGTTTATACCATTTTTCAAAAGATCTCTGGCAAAGAGCCCCCTTGAGGGGCCCGTCAGGCATTACAGTGCCGGCCTGACGAGGAGCATGGCCCAATGATGAAGCATGTCACCGGCAGGTGAGTGAGGGCTCTTGCTTTAAGCATATTGCTTTTTCTTGTATACCTTTGTCTCAAGAGAACCCTTTCTTTGTTTTGGAACCGTGTGTATACTATTTTGATTTACCTACAATTGGGAGACCTACACACGGGACCAGGAGTGTCTCTCTCTTTTTCCTCCAAATCTCCCTTACTGCCCCTCCGCTGTGATTGTTTGATGACATATTAATGCATACATAGACTCACCCAGACACACACCGATGCATACGCTAAAACACTCAGACACACACTGATGCATACACTGAGACACCCAGCCACATACTCATGCATACACTAACATACCAAGACACACAGTGATGCAGGCACTGACACACCCAGGCACACATTTGTGGATACGCAGACACAACCAGAAACACACTGATGCATACACTAACACACCCAGATATACTCTTGCAAATACTAATGCACACAATGGAACACTAATGTAAAAAAATAACACATCCAGGCACAACTTTGATGCATATGCTAACACACCCAGGCACACATTCATGCATACACTGACACACTCAGGCACACACTGATCCATACAGTAACACAGTCAGGCACATACTAATGCAAACATTGACACACCCAGGCACACACTCATGTATTCAGTGACACACCCAAGCAGACAAACTTGCATACACTGACACCTCTGGCATACAGGGAGTGCAGAATTATTAGGCAAATGAGTATTTTGACCACATCATCCTCTTTATGCATGTTGTCTTACTCCAAGCTGTATAGGCTCGAAAGCCTACTACCAATTAAGCATATTAGGTGATGTGCATCTCTGTAATGAGAAGGGGTGTGGTCTAATGACATCAACACCCTATATCAGGTGTGCATAATTATTAGGCAACTTCCTTTCCTTTGGCAAAATGGGTCAAAAGAAGGCCTTGACAGGCTCAGAAAAGTCAAAAATAGTGAGATATCTTGCAGAGGGATGCAGCACTCTTAAAATTGCAAAGCTTCTGAAGCGTGATCATCGAACAATCAAGCGTTTCATTCAAAATAGTCAACAGGGTCGCAAGAAGCGTGTGGAAAAACCAAGGCGCAAAATAACTGCCCATGAACTGAGAAAAGTCAAGCGTGCAGCTGCCACAATGCCACTTGCCACCAGTTTGGCCATATTTCAGAGCTGCAACATCACTGGAGTGCCCAAAAGCACAAGGTGTGCAATACTCAGAGACATGGCCAAGGTAAGAAAGGCTGACAGACGACCACCACTGAACAAGACACACAAGCTGAAACGTCAAGACTGGGCCAAGAAATATCTCAAGACTGATTTTTCTAAGGTTTTATGGACTGATGAAATGAGAGTGAGTCTTGATGGGCCAGATGGATGGGCCCGTGGCTGGATTGGTAAAGGGCAGAGAGCTCCAGTCCGACTCAGACGCCAGCAAGGTGGAGGTGGAGTACTGGTTTGGGCTGGTATCATCAAAGATGAGCTTGGGGGGCCTTTTCGGGTTGAGGATGGAGTCAAGCTCAACTCCCAGTCCTACTGCCAGTTCCTGGAAGACACCTTCTTCAAGCAGTGGTACAGGAAGAAGTCTGCATCCTTCAAGAAAAACATGATTTTCATGCAGGACAATGCTCCATCACACGCGTCCAAGTACTCCACAGCGTGGCTGGCAAGAAAGGGTATAAAAGAAGGAAATCTAATGACATGGCCTCCTTGTTCACCTGATCTGAACCCCATTGAGAACCTGTGGTCCATCATCAAATGTGAGATTTACAAGGAGGGAAAACAGTACACCTCTCTGAACAGTGTCTGGGAGGCTGTGGTTGCTGCTGCACGCAATGTTGATGGTGAACAGATCAAAACACTGACAGAATCCATGGATGGCAGGCTTTTGAGTGTCCTTGCAAAGAAAGGTGGCTATATTGGTCACTGATTTGTTTTTGTTTTGTTTTTGAATGTCAGAAATGTATATTTGTGAATGTTGAGATGTTATATTGGTTTCACTGGTAATAATAAATAATTGAAATGGGTATATATTTTTTTTTGTTAAGTTGCCTAATAATTATGCACAGTAATAGTCACCTGCACACACAGATATCCCCCTAACATAGCTAAAACTAAAAACAAACTAAAAACTACTTCCAAAAATATTCAGCTTTGATATTAATTAGTTTTTTGGGTTCATTGAGAATATGGTTGTTGTTCAATAATAAAATTAATCCTCAAAAATACAACTTGCCTAATAATTCTGCACTCCCTGTACACTCATGCATACCCTGGCACACTCCTTCAGACACTGATGCATACACTAACACACCCAGGCAAACACTGGTGCATACACTGGGAAACTTAGGCCCACACCCATGCATACACTAACACAGCCTTGCACATGCTGATACATATACTGACACACTCATGCATATGCAGACACATACAGAAACCCACTGATGCATACACTAACACATCCAGGCATACACTCATACATACACTCACACACAGAGGCAGACAGTGATGCATACCCTAACATTCCTAGGCACACTCTGATGAATAAACAGACACACCCGGGCATACACTGATACATACACTGACACACCCAGGCAGGCACTGGTGCATACACTAACATATCCGGGCAGACTCTGATGCATCTTCTGATACCACCATACACACACTGATGCATACACTGAGACACCCAGGCACATACTCATGCATACACTAAGACACCCAGACACACACTGATTCATACACTGACACACCCAGACACACATTTATGGATATGCAGACACAACCAGAAACGCACTCATGCATACACTAACACACCTAGATACACTAATGTATATACTAATACACCCATGCCGGCACTAATATATACACTAACCCACCACATTTGCTAACACATCCAGGCACACATTAATGCATACACTGACACACCCAAGCACAGCCTGATCCATACAGTAACATAGTCAGGCACAAACCGATGCATACACTGACACAACCAGGCAGATACTCATGCATACGCTGACCCACCTAGGCACACACTCATATATTTAGTGACACACCCAAACAGACAAACTTGCATACACTGACACACTCTGGCATACACTCATGCATATACTAACTTACCCAGGCAGACACTGATACATACACTAATACACCCAGGCAAACACTGGTGCATACAGTTAGAAACACAGGCCCACACCCATGCATACACTAACACAGCCATGCATACACTGACGCACTCAGGCACACACTCATGCATACACAGACACATCCAGAAACACACTGATGCATGCACTAACACACCCTGGCATACACTCAGACATACACTCACATACCCAGGCAGACACTGATGCATACATTAACATTCCTAGGCGCACTCTGATGCATAAACCAACACACCCGGGCATACATTGATGCATACACTGACACACCCAGGCAGACACTGATACATACACTAACATATCCAGGCATACTCTGATGCATCTTCTGATAACCCCATGCACACATTGATGCATACACTACCACACCAGGCACACACTGATGCATACACTAACACACCCAAGCACACATTAAGGCATAAAGAGACACACCCAGACACACCTTGATGCATACATTAACACACTCTTACACACACTGATGCATACAGTGAAACAGCCAGGCACATACCTATGCATACACTAGCACACCCAGGCACACACTGATGCATACACAGAAACACCCAGGCACACACTCATTCATATGCAGACACAACCAGAAGCATTCTGATGCATACACTAATACACCCAGGTACACTCATGCATACACTAACATACCCAGGCAGACACTTGTACATACACTAACACACCCAGACAAACATTAATGTATATGCTAACACATCCAGGCACACACTCATGCCAACACTGACACACCCAGACACATTCATGCATACACTGACACAACCAGGCATACATTGATGCATACAGTAACACAGTCAGACACACATTGATGCATAAATTGACACAACCAGACAGATACTCATGCATATACTGACACACTCAGGCACACACTCATGTATACTGTGACAGACACAGGAAGACACACTTGCATACACTGACACACTCAGGCATACCTTTGTTCATACACTGACACACCCAGGCAGACACTGATGCATACATAATAAAACAATGTTGTCTTTGAAGAGAAGAAGCCAAAAAAGACTTGTGAATAGAAGTATTTTTGTAAAATGTTCAAAGGAACACATTAATTAGTGCTTGCAGTTGAAACATATTTGTCAGGTGTTAGCCACGGCGCCTACATTGCCGATCGGGATAACATAGTCCTTTTGGACTACATATCCCATGACGCCTAGAGGGGAAGAGGTCGCTTAAAAAGCAAGCACATACAGGAAGTAATGTGCGTTATTCGTTTCCTAGAAACCAGTCGGACGGACAACGAGGGCTCTTGCTGACGGCGTTTCCGAGGTTGAGTTGTTTGCTTAGGAGGTTTACTTCCTCCTCCGGTTTTCCGTGGAGCCTGGGACCTTCCCGATATCAGGGGGAGTGTCGAGTTTTTTTTCCCTGGGGAACCTGCCACGAAGGAGAGGTGGTAAGCGGTGAGACGATTTGGTGCCGGAATCCCTCGCCTTTCTTTTTACAGTTCGACAAGGACACTGGTAACTTCTGAAGCACGGCGGTCTTTTGTTTGAGTTACCAATAAAGCACGAACGATTATCCTTGGGGCCAGAGAACATTATATGTTTGGCTACGACAAGGGGTTAATGTTTATTTTTGCGGGAATTGAACTGCCGGGACGATTTTTCTTTTCAATACGTAATGAAATAACACCGGGTTATTCCTACAAATTGCGTGACTATGACATGGGGCTTAGTGGATTAACTGAGTCATAGAAAGGACTACGAGATAGGTTCTTATCATCGTTAATTTTATTCCCTTTCTCTTCGTTTCTGTCTCCTCATTATTTCGTGACTATCTTGTATAAAAGTGGGTGTTGAGCAACCCATTAGAGATCATCGGTATTAATTGTTGGCTTGGGGCGTCCATCTATGATTCAGATGGAGCACAGATAGGTGTTGGATTAGTTCTGCCCTCATGAGTTATGGGCAGGTACGGTCGTTGGTACTTTAGCGAGACATTGCGAGAGTAGACAGGCAATGTGATATTAACACTGTGTATTCCTCTCTTTACAGATATCCCGTCCCTGCTGTTCCTTCCCCTTCCTTCCCTCACCCGATTACTCCAATGCACCGTGGTTTATATAGGTGACTTGGTGGAGTCAGGAGGCGGACCCTTATTTGCATCGCACCGAGTCTGAGGAGCATCTACAACGTGACAGAATAACGCACCCACGAATAACGCTCCTCCCGCTCGGTGTGATACAAAGATGGCGTCTATGGATGATGTATTACAGGCGTTAGTAGTAGTGCAACAAGAGTTGGCTAATTCTAGGGTGGAGGCAGCAGCGTTAAAGGAAAAGGTAGAAAGGCTTACTAGGAATCCCTTCGATGCTTCAGCATCCACACCACAGGTAACCGTGAATGTCTCCCCTCCTATCCCTTTGGCCAGCCCGGAACGGTATTCAGGGGACCCCAGGAAAGTTCAGGCCTTTCTAACTCAGTTGTCTCTACAATTCTCTTGTAGACCCGCGTCTTTTCCCTCTAACCTTTCCAGGGTAATGTTCGCTATTTCTTATCTCTCGGGAGACGCAGCCAATTGGGCCGTACCATTAGTCAGGAACGATGACCCCTTGTTATCGGACTGGAATGCCTTTCGGACGGCTTTCGAGAGGGTGTTTGATCATAGAACAACCACTTTTAGTGCTGACAGGGAATTACTGGAGTTGAGACAGGGGAGGTCTGATCTGGTCTCTTATCTCACGACCTTTAATAGATTGGTGGCAGAATCAGGGTGGCCAGAGGAGAAGAGAATGTCTCTCTATTATCAAGGTTTACGAGACGACATGAAGGATATACTCGCTCAAATAGACCCGCAGCCTTCCACTTGTACAGATCTTGTGAATCTTACCCTGAGACTGAATCACAGATTAGCAGAAAGAAGGGGAGAGCGTAGAGCGGGGGATAGGCGACCAGGCATTCCAGAAAGGGAAGTGCGATCTGTTTCTACTCCCAATGATATAGGTGGGGAGCCTATGGACGTGGGGGCTGTTAGGGCACCCTTGTCGAAGTCCGAGAAGGAGAGTAGGAGGGTACAGGGGTTGTGCATGTATTGCGGCAGGAAGGGTCATTATGTAAGAGAGTGTCCCCAGAAACCACGTAAGAGATTCTCCTATTCCCCCACTCAAAAGGCAGCGGTTACGGCAGGAAAAACATCGGAGAAAGAGGAATTGCCCGTTATAGAACCCCAACCGGTGTTACGGTTAACTTCCTTAGCCCTTTTTCCACAGGTGGAAAAGGCGTCCCACCTTTTGTTAGCAGTGGAGCTGGTGTCCAAAGAACAAAAGTTTCCAGTATGGGCGATGATAGACTCCGGAGCCACGGGAAATTTCATAGATGCAGGGGTGGTTAGGAGATTGGGACTTCCTAGCATTCCGAGAAAGGACCCCGAAATAGTGTTGGCGGTTGATGGTACACCGCTGAAATCTGGGCCCCTTACAGAACATACTGAGGACGTTGGGTTGATCTTCAATGGGGTATCTCCGGAACATAAAGAAAGAATTAGACTGGATATAATAGAGGCTCCTCAGTATGAAATTATTTTAGGAATGCCCTGGTTAAGAAAACACAATCCTGTTATAGATTGGCAAACCAAGACGGTTAGTTTTCAGTCCTCGAGGTGTGAGAATATCTGCTTCTTGTATGACGAATCCCCCATGTTAGCATTGGCTCAAGGGTTACAGTTGGCCACAGTGATGGAGAAAACAGTGATATTGCCATCTGTTTATGCCGAGTTCAAGGATGTGTTCGACGAAGATCAGGCTGAGACATTGCCACCCCATCGTGTATATGATTGCAAGATAGATCTGATTCCTGGAGCTCTCCTTCCTTCCTGTAGGGTATATGCTCTATCAGACCCAGAAACCAAGCATTTGAGAAAATACTTGGATCACTTCCTGGAGATCGGGTTCATTAGACCATCTTGTTCTCCGGCAGCCTCTCCACTCTTTTTCATAGCTAAAGCTAATAAAGAGTTGAGAACCTGCATCGATTATCGAATGCTGAACAAGAATACAGTGAGGAATAGATACCCTCTTCCTCTCATTCCTGTGTTATTGGAACAGGTGAAAGAGGCGGTAATCTATACAAGGTTGGACCTGAAGGGAGCTTACCATCTGGTCAGAATCCGCGAAGGGGACGAGTGGAAAACGGCATTCAAAATCCGTTATGGTCTGTTCGAGTACTTGGTAATGCCGTTCGGGTTGTGTAACGCCCCGGCGGCATTCCAGTATTTTCTGAACGATGTTCTCAAGGAATACGTAGACCGTTTCGTGATCGTTTATATAGATGACATTCTGGTGTATTCCACATCCCTGGAGCGCCACTTTGACCATGTTTCCTTAGTACTCCTAGCATTGCGACAGCATAGTCTTTTTTGCAAACTGAGCAAATGCGAGTTCCATGTCCGGAAGGTTGAGTTCTTGGGGGTGGATTTAAGCCCTGAAGGGTTTTGCATGTCGACAAGAAAAATACAGGCTGTTCAGGAGTGGCCAGTACCCACTAGTGTGAGAGACGTGCAATGCTTCCTTGGGTTTTCCAATTACTATAGAAGATTCATCTTTCATTTTTCTCACATTGTGTCACCTATAACAAGGTTACTAAGAAAGGGGGTGTCTTTTGTTTGGTCAGAGGAAGCAGAGGAGGCCTTTTGCTTTTTGAAACAGGCCTTCTGCTCCGCACCTATACTTCAACATCCACAGCCGGATGCCCCTTTTATCGTTGAAGCGGATGCCTCGGATATAGCGATAGGGGCCGTGTTATCACAAAGAAACAAAACCACCGGACAGCTTCATCCTGTTGCGTTTTTATCTAGGAAACTATCGGCTGCGGAACTTAACTATACGGTGGCAGAAAAGGAATTGTTAGCCATCAAAAAGGCATTCCAGGAATGGCGACACTACCTATGGGGAGCTCAACACCCGGTCACGGTATATACTGATCACCGAAATCTGCAGTATATGAAGGAGGCAAGACAACTTACCCAGCGGCAAATGAGGTGGATGCTGTTTTTTTCAGAATACGAGTTTGTGGTGACCTTCCGTCCTGGGGTTGACAATCGCAAGGCAGATTCACTGTCTCGACAAGAGGACGTGAGAACCATCGCTTCAAGACCTGAGGAAGCAATCATCAAACCTGAAAGAGTGCTTTGTGCCCTTCATATCTCCCATTTCTTAGAAAAGGTTTCTAAGCATAAGTCTGCTGCTCAGTGGAAGAAATGGGCGGAGTTAAGTCAGGACCGTACCCTTAAGCATGGAATACCGTTGCAAGGTAATCGTTTGTATTTGCCAACACGTGAACTCCGAATGCAAGCCTTTAATTGGTGTCATGATGCGGTAACGGCTGGTCATCCTGGTTACACCAAAACGGCGCAAATAGTTCAACGACATTTCAGGTGGGAAGGTTGGGCTAAAGACGTTGCGGCCTGGGTGGCTCGGTGTGAGATATGTGCACGGGCCAAGGGAGAAAACGCGAAGAGCCAGGGCAGACTGATACCTTTGCCCACTCCGGATAAACCATGGCAAACCATTAGCGTGGATTTTGTGGTAGGATTACCAATGGATCAGGGGTACAACGCTATCATGGTGGTAATCGACAGCCTTACCAAGATGGGTCATTTTCTCCCTTGTAGAAATCTGCCTACAGCCAGTCAAACCGCCCATCTAATTTTGTCTCAAGTGGTGCGGTTACATGGTCTACCGAGAACCATTATTTCGGACAGAGGCCCCCAGTTTGTTGCTAGGTTTTGGCGTATGTGGTGCAAGGTGCTGCGCATTGAATCCGCACTGTCCACCAGTTTCCACCCACAAACCGATGGCCAGACGGAGCGCCTCAATGAAACCCTGAAAAAATATCTGAGGTGCTATGCAAAGGACGCTCACGAATCCTGGGTTTCGTTGCTATGGCTGGCAGAACTATCATACAACAATGCTTGGCATAGCTCGATACGAGAATCTCCTTTTCGTGCTAACACGGGGTTCCACGCGGAAATGTTGCCCATAAACATACCTAGGGAAGTCACGGATCAACCTACGGTTCATGCCATGATTAAGAATCTCCAATCCGTGCAAAAGAAGATACGACTCAATCTGGAGAAGGCCAAAGAACAGTATAAAAAGTGGGGTGATGAACATCGGCGTGAGGGGCCGGCATATCAGCCAGGCGATAGAGTGTGGCTTTCCACCAAGTATATACGCTTCAAGATGCGTAGCGTCTTTCATCCTCGTTACATTGGTCCCTATGAGGTGTTACGCCAGATAAACCCTGTGGCTTACCGTCTCAACTTACCTGCTTCCTTAAGGATCCATCCGGTATTTCATTGCAGCCTTTTGAAACCGGCTCTTTCAGCGACCCGGCAGGCGGTGCCTCCGGTGGTCAGAGATGGGCAGCTGGAGTACGAGGTGCGCAGAGTGTTGGATTCCAAACGACGGGGGGGTAAGCTGTGGTACTTGGTTTCATGGAAGGGGTACAATGCTGAGGACGATTCATGGGAGCCGGAAAGCAATGTCCATGCCCCTAGGGCAGTACGGCTGTTTCATGCCCGTCATCCCTCTAAACCTGGTCCTAGGAGGCGCTTTGGAGGCGGGCGTACTGTCAGGTGTTAGCCACGGCGCCTACATTGCCGATCGGGATAACATAGTCCTTTTGGACTACATATCCCATGACGCCTAGAGGGGAAGAGGTCGCTTAAAAAGCAAGCACATACAGGAAGTAATGTGCGTTATTCGTTTCCTAGAAACCAGTCGGATGGACAACGAGGGCTCTTGCTGACGGCGTTTCCGAGGTTGGGTTGTTTGCTTAGGAGCTTTAATTCCTCCTCCGGTTTTCCGTGGAGCCTGGGACCTTCCCGATATCAGGGGGAGTGTCAAGTTTTTTTTCCCAGGGGAACCTGCCACGAAGGAGAGGTGGTAAGCGGTGAGACGATTTGGTGCCGGAATCCCTCGCCTTTCTTTTTACAGTTCGACAAGGACACTGGTAACTTCTGAAGCACGGCGGTCTTTTGTTTGAGTTACCAATAAAGCACGAACGATTATCCTTGGGGCCAGAGAACATTATATGTTTGGCTACGACAAGGGGTTAATGTTTATTTTTGCGGGAATTGAACTGCCGGGACGATTTTTCTTTTCAATACGTAATGAAATAACACCGGGTTATTCCTACAAATTGCGTGACTATGACATGGGGCTTAGTGGATTAACTGAGTCATAGAAAGGACTACGAGATAGGTTCCTATCATCGTTAATTTTATTCCCTTTCTCTTCGTTTCTGTCTCCTCATTATTTCGTGACTATCTTGTATAAAAGTGGGTGTTGAGCAACCCATTAGAGATCATCGGTATTAATTGTTGGCTTGGGGCGTCCATCTATGATTCAGATGGAGCACAGATAGGTGTTGGATTAGTTCTGCCCTCATGAGTTATGGGCAGGTACGGTCGTTGGTACTTTAGCGAGACATTGCGAGAGTAGACAGGCAATGTGATATTAACACTGTGTATTCCTCTCTTTACAGATATCCCGTCCCTGCTGTTCCTTCCCCTTCCTTCCCTCACCCGATTACTCCAATGCACCGTGGTTTATATAGGTGACTTGGTGGAGTCAGGAGGCGGACCCTTATTTGCATCGCACCGAGTCTGAGGAGCATCTACAACGTGACAATATTGTTAATAATATGAGGTGAAAGATGGTACTCCCATTGCAAAAGAAGAGATGGCTTCTAGAAATGTAGAGAAAATGATAGCGGAAAATAAACAAGGAAGACGTAGACAGACCCCTATGTTCAAATAGAATTGTAGAAGCATTTGCAGTGTTTGTCCGGAACCAATTGATATTTTTAGAACTTTCCTAGATTAATTTCCATGCAGAAGTCTCAAACAGAAAATTAGAATTTTGTAAGGATTAGGTCTTTGAAAAGTAAGGAAGTATACTAATATACAAGGGCATTCATTGGTGTGTCTATCCAACTTTCATCACTTCATGATATTGGCTGTTAATCACTCTAAAACTTGAAATTTAGTTAGGAGAAGTTACTTTGTGAAAACTCCTTAGAAACATGTTAGAATTGTTTTCAATTCCTGAAGGACTTAGAGAAATAAATATTTATGAATCAATTCTCATACAATCTATACACCCTTTTTAAGCAATAGTTCATATGGAACCAAAGTCTGGGAAATTACCACTGACCTGGCTACAGAAAAGGCCTTAAAGGGAGAGTTGTCTACTTGCCTTTAAATGTTAAACAGAATATTGAAACTGTTGGTCTAGACAGAGATATTGATGAACCACTTATTATTCTTGTAAATGTGTACCTACCAAAAGACAGAACATCTGGCGAGAGCTAGTGAATGTTAATAAGTCAAAAAAGCTACATTGTACCTTAAACAAAATAAAATCTATTATTAAAGTGTTGATGTGGTTGGAGATGGAAGTGGTATGGGGGATGAATTTTACCATCAAGTGGACAGGTTGAGAAAGTGGATAGAACCAAAGTTGAAGAAATATAGCAACATTGTATTATCTGCCTACTGCATTCCAAAGACATTATTGGTGATGAAACAAGGAAAAGGAGCTCCAATGAGTGTGTGGGAGAAATGTTTAGAGGCTCGCTGTTTTTCACAACTATTTTGCACTGGATTAGGTGGCCAGTATGATGACCGGCCTATACAAATACCAGCAGCTGAGTACAGGTCAGCCAGAGTATATTCAGAATACCCTAGATTTTGCCGATGTATTCCATACATATTTAATCTATTATTTGAGAGTGACTTCTCTGGACTATCATATGCTGTAAACCACATAATGAAGACAGGAGTTAATCTACAAAATTTCTCTTCAAAATAATTTGTTGACTAAGTTCATGGTAAGGATGAAAAGTTGGTTAACAATTCGATTAATTTGATGGCATGCCAACGTGGGACCAATGAGTATTTGTATCATCGTCACGGGGAACTGAAATGTATTTTGCAAAACGAGGAGCACCTACTTGGCTTGTGACACTCAGTTGTGCAGAGTATACGTGAGATGACTTACTTGACTTTCTGAGAGAAGCAAACTCAAACATTAAGGACACCAATTTGAAGACAGCACAAGAACTTTGCTTTTTGCATCCTGCTAATATTTGTAGATATTTTAACTACAGGTTTCAAGTCATGCTATCTTTCTTCTGCAACAAAACAAATCCACTTCTTTGCAAAGTAACTAATTTCTTTTAGCTCAAAGAGTACCAAGCAAGAGGTGTTCCTCATATTCACATTCTGTATTGGAAATAAGATCAAATAAAAAGAAGTTGGACCCTCTTGGGCTGAAAACCAAGACTAAAGAAACATGAGAAAAGGTAAACAAAATTATATTTTATGGAATCAATAAAAGGGTAAATGGAAGCTATAAGGTTGCTGTGTTTGAATAACTTGAATGTTTTCTTCACACAAATTGATTTTATGGCTCACAAACATATTTAGGGTGTATTTGTTTGAGTAGTGGTTGGTCGAATAATTATTCCTGCTTCCTCATGTTTCCATGGTTATGGATAAAAGATGCACCATAATTTGGAGCTGACAGTGAAGACTCAGTACCCTCTTTCATTGAATAGTATATGACCTGTGCCATCCTGAAAGACAATGGTGAAAAAGGCCTGAAGCGCTGGTTCTGCACTTTCAAATACTTAGATGTGGCATGTACTGTCATCGACTAAAGCAGAATTTTACACAAGGTGTAATTTTTGATTTTCAAGACCTGTGATTTGCAATGAAAGAGTGATCAGTTTTCTATCTGTAGTGAGACGTACACCAATTTAAAAAGCACAGAGAATACACATATAATCTAACTAATTAGTTAATAATGCTAAGAGTGAAACAATTAATTTCAATTCCTTTCCCAATAGGAATGAAGTTCTATACCTAATAATAAAATTCAATTAGGTTGATGGCGTAAAAGAGATAGGAGGGTACATTGCATGTTTCTTAATTGTGAAAGACCTGTATGTTCAGAGGAAGCAGTTACCAGTTTCTCTAGCATATAATGTGACTATTCATGAATCTCAAGGGTTAAGTGTAGATGCCGCATTCACTATAATTGGTACTACTGTCTTTAAGGAAGGAATGTCAGATATAGCCTTTTCTCGAGTTAGAACATTGTTCTGCTTGTATCTTATTGACTTTGATGACAGTAAAGTGAATGCTGATTCAAGTTGTGTCAAAGAATGCAACCGATTGAAAAGTGTTTATTCTCCTCATTTAGGACAGTATCAGGTTTATGAAAAACTACGATCTGCCCAAAGCTAAAGCTCTTAAAGGATCGTAGCAATGTTTCTGAGAAGTTTAACAAGGAGAACAAGGAACTTCTTAAGAAAAAAAAGTGACAGTGCCAGAAATATTGTTAGTTACCAGTTTTCAACCCCTTTTGGTATCAACTGGTCTGCCAATGTGGTTCTCAACACACTGTTTACATTACCTGATGTTGTTAATTCAATTGAACAGAATAAAGACAAGGGATTGTGCTCTGCACTGTTTGCTTTGCTGGAACACGTCTGCAGTGATAGAAGTAAAACACATTGTGCATCTCACATTCAAGAACTTATAGACATATGCACTGGATCTGTACACTTTACCTAAAACTCTCAACAGCATGCACACACATTTCTAATGGTAATACTTGGTATTTGAAAAGAAGAAAAGTACCTTTTGATGACTTATTTGGACTAAGGGCCTGATTTAGATCTTGGCAGTCACACCACCAAACCGCATTGATGGCGGACCTGAAAAGACTGTCAAGCCAAATGTGTTCTGCCTGCTGTAATGAGATGATATAGCTTGGCAAGCAGATTGACTGGTGGCGGATTGCTGATGGAGGGAGATGGTGGCGGGACTCAATGGACTTCGTATAATGGCAGAGGCTATGGAAGAGAGGTAAGTGACACACACACTGTCCCTTAGCCATAGGTGCCCCCCTGCACTACACAGTACACAACACGATACATACACACAGTAACACATTGCCATTCCAACACAACACAACCCAAACATGCCAAAAACACAAATTGACATACATCGGTAACACAACATACATACACCATTGACATTGCACCCACACATGATGCAACTACAACAACCAACACAACTACACACTCAGCTACACAAACACACACAAGCACAGCTAACCACATCACAACAACGTCCACTGCACAACAACAACACTCACCTGAATGTGTCACATGGCAACACAACATTCACAATAACATCAATCTCACATCCAAGTGACACACACATACAGACAAAACCACACCAACCACTCCAGTACCTCCCATCTCAAACTGCCAATCCACACACACACACACACACACACACCCCTACACATACTGACTCACATTCACAACAGGGAGCACAAAGCTACACATAGAGGTCTCCTTGCAATGGGCACACATAGATGCCATTCTCCAGTGTGTGTGTAGCTTCATTGTGGTGCCAGCATTCATTTTGCAATGAAAGATGACACCACAGTGACAGTTGTGTATGTGTGCAATATGCATGTTGTGCCAGTGTGTCCCCAGCCATATGTGACACAATTGTCTCCCTGACATATTTCAGTGATTTAAAAACTTAGGCCCTCATTATGACCCTGATTTCAAAGACTGCCAGGGCCACGGTAGTGGTCTCACCCCAGACGGGCCAGCGGTGAGGACCGCAACATTATGAGTGTGGCGGGTTGGCCTCTGCCAACCCGCCACATCCCTGCCTGTACCGCCAGGGTGGTTGGACAGCCGGGCCGGAGATTAGCATCTCCGACCCGGAGGTCCAATGAAGACTGCCAGCGGTCACCTTTCCACTAGGGTTTCCACGGCGGTAGCATCACCTCGAAAACCCTGGTGGAAAGGCTACCGGTGACAGGAAATTTCTTTCCTGTTGCCGGTAGGTGACTCCCACAAACCCCCTGCAATCCCAACACCCCTTCACCCTCTTCATACCAGAACCCCCCTCCCCACCCCCTTCCATACCAGAACTCCCCACCCCCACATACACGCATTTGCAAACACACATCCACACGCACCCTGCATACACTCATTCACAAACACTGACATACACGGATTCACTCACATGCATCCATACATGCATTCACACACACACATATCCATACATGCATTCACACACATGCATCCATACATGCATTCACACACACGCATTCACACACACGCATCCATACACACATTCACACACACATTCACCCACACACATCCATTCATACATTGACACACACACATGAATACACATATTCACACAGACATTCCAACACGCACTCACTTCAAAAATCATACACGCATTCAAGCACCCATTCACACTTGCATACACACACACATACACACACGCATACACACTTTCATTCACACACCCAGACAACACCCACTCACACATGCCACCGAAACCCTCCCACTCTTGCACCCCCCCTCCTCTGTCAGATGTTCGAATTACCTTGTCTGGCAATGAGGTCATCCAGCAGGGAACGGTAACAGGCGCTTCCATCGTCGGCAGCGCCCCGCCATCAGGACACCGCCAGGCCTAATTACAGGTCGTAATATGGATGGTGGAGTACTTTTGGCGGAGTGGGGCTGGTGGTGGAACTGCCCACGCACCTTTGACTGCCACCACGACTACTGGAGGATTTCCACCCAAATTGTGGCGGAAATTCTTCAGTACTAGTAATATGGTGGTCGGAAAACTGCCAGCACTGGTGGTCTTCTGGCACCTGTGGTTTCGGCGTTCTGCTGAAAAGGCCACTGAAGTCATAATGAGGGCTTTATTCTGACTTGTATATTCCTGCAGCAGTCCTGACCTCCTGTGCAGTGCCCACCCAACGTACCCTGGGAATGAAGTGTCCTTACCGTCCAGTCCGCCGACAGGAGTGGCCGGGTCATGTTTTCCTCATGGATTGATGGTTGCAGTGAAGGCAAGTGTTGTATAGTCGTGTTCAGTTGAAGACAGGGGTGGAATGTAGAAAAGGTGAGTTTTTGCTCCCATTACACCCCCAATCTGCCAACTCAGAAGTGGAGGTCAAACCGCCACTTTTTTCTTGACGGTAAAGCACATCCAAATCTTCACAGTGGGAAAGTTGTATGTGGTTCTGCCGTAAGCCACTTTTTCTATGGTACCGTTGATGCGGGCAGTGTTTCTTGGTGGAGATGGCAGTTCGGATGTGGGCTTTTGTCGATGGGACCACCAACATCAAAAAAGGGCAGGGAGACCATTGCGGCAGCAAGTAGGTTTTCAGTCAATAAGTAAATCTAAATCTAAATTGAGCTCTTAGTTACTTATTGAACCATGAGTGTGAAAATTGCTGTTCAACGTCAACAACAGAAATAGATTCCGATTGATTTATTTACTTAACACTACAACTTTGCAAAACTGTCAATTCTGACAGGCTGTTGAAAAAGCTTCACAGAACGATACCTGCGGAAACTGAAACAGTCACTCAGATCTTCAGTCAACTTTTCATATACGCAGAAGTGGCAAATACCTTATTCTAAAATACAGCGATGTACAGCAGAAGGAAGTAAATTGAAAACAGAAATTACAATTTTTAAAGCATGACAAATATTTATTTCAGGAAAATCATATACCACCATGCTTATTATTTTTCATGAAGGAGTCACTATTACATCAGGACACCAAAATTTGCCAAACCGGGCACGAGATACATGATGCTACGATAAAACATTGGCGGGGTTTAGGATCAAAATAAGCACAATTCACCAGGTATTCCGCTTCCTCTCTATTAAATGGAAAGCAGTTGATGTAGACACAGGGAACCTTTTTGTGGCATTTGTGCATTTGAAATCTGCTTTCGATCTTGTCCCACGTCACAAGCTATGGGAAGTCATGAGCAGAGCGGGGGTACCTGGCTCCATGTTAAACATAATCAAAGATCTTTACTCTGACAATTGTGCTAGAATCCGATGGGGGCCAAGAGGCGAGCTCACACTGGAGATTGCCACTTGTCACGGCGTAGGCAAGGATGTGTGTTGGCCCCCACACTCTTCCTTTTATTTGTAAATGCTTGCATCCCTTACGTTTTGGAATGCACCATTGACTCGCCTAGACTGGGAGGGCAAAAGATCCCTTGCCTGTTATTTGCAGATGATACTTTGCTCTTATCACAAACGGCCACTGGTCTTTACAATTTGCTTATGATGTTTGTGGCTTTTTGCAAAGACCACGGTTTGCAAATTAATTAAACTAAAACCAAATATATGGTATTTGGGGATAAAAGACATAAAATGAAGAGATGTATACGTTTGGAGGGTGTTATACTGGGAAGAGTCAGCACCTTTGATTACTTAGGGATAAAAATGGAGGATTCCCATAAATGGCATGCCCATTTACAGAAATCATGCATGTGTCTGAAACAAAGGGCGGGTGGCATCTTGAGATATGCAGCTAGGTCTCCCAGATTTGCTATTACCCCTGCAAAAGAAATATACAAATCTCAAGCCAGGGGGGAAGTCCTTTATGGAGCAGAACTATGGGGCTAGTGCAACCTGGAGGACCTAGAAAGAGTGGAAAACTCTTTTTTAAAGCTGCTGTTAAAGGTACTTACTAGTACTCCCACTTTGCCAATCCGAATGGACCTAAATCTTTTTTCCATCATACACAGTGCTGTCTTAAAGCCGCTACTGTATTGGATTCGGATTTGGTCATCAGATTCTTTTAGTCCTTATCAATATGGACTGAATAATCTGATGGGCACTACCAACAAAATCAGGTGGTGCACTTATGTGGAGCGGACTTTTTCCAAACTTGGGCTGGGCAAATATTGGTCAGATCCGTCTTCTATCCTGAAAAATGCCACTCAGATTGTAAAGGATGCCTATTGGTTAAATGCCCAAGCATCCAAATTAGCAGAAGCATCTACTTCTACTATGATTAGCAGCTTCTTACAAATCAAAGGCCACTATGAGTTTGAGCACTATATAGATGCAATATTATCTCCATTTGCACGTGCACTGTATATTAGATTTAGACTAGGGTCTCTTCCTCTATGCACCTTAACCTATAAATGGTCCAAATCCACTAACAACTCCAAGTCATGCCCAATGGGCTGCGGGATCGATTAATATGTTATCCATGTCCTTTTCCAATGCCCCGCATACACCAACCAGAGGGCCTGCTGGATCATCCTGCTATGTAAATCCATGGGCTTTAGAAACTGTTTACCAGCTTTGAGGTCACTTAAATCGGATCCATCTGTGACAATGGCATGCTCCCTGGCTAAATTTCTTAAATCCATCTGGCATTTTTGGCTTGGAATTTTAAATGGTCAACCTTAGTTTTATATATTTGTAGTAGGAATTGTAATTTAATAGTGTAAGCGATACAATGTATGATTAGCAGCATACTTTTAGATGATGCATTGCCGTTCAGCATCTTTGTATATATTTGATTATTAGTGGCACATTTACTCATATCACCATGTATTTTCTGTTCTTTAAAAAAAAATCTAATTGTATTTTAAAGTTCCACTTAAGGGCCAATACTTTTATGTTTTATCTTTTTTAATACTCAGTATTATACTTTTATGGTATATTTTTACCAAAATAAAGTGGATTTGATGATGATGATAAAACATTGGGCTCTTATTTTTATATTAGATAAGGGATGATATGTGTACCGGGAGTCATTCCATTTTATCACGAGATTACATCACCAATCTCTAATGGATTTCAAAACTACACTTCGTTTACAATAGCTTTTCCTTCATGGCTGCCGTAAATACAAATCCGGAATTACCTTCTTCCGGGCCATGGTAATAGACGTAGGACGACAGGCTTGTTCCAAAATGAAGATGGCACTGGATTAGAAAGCCGAGTTACTATGAGGGTTTTAACCCAGGGCAATTTTCTTTTGTGCACGATAATATCGCGTTCCCTAAACTGGTAAGCGACCTTTTAGAATGGGCACCATAATAACTTGCAAGTTCCTCCTTTGGGATAACAAGCTATTCATTTCATTTTCTAATAATCATAGAAGATTCTGTTTTACTAACACCAAGAAATAGATCGGTGTGTGTTTTTACTTTGATCACACGACTTACTATTCAGGAAGAAAGATGTAATATTTATGTGTTTTGCAAAAACAATCTTTTGTTTTTTCCTAATTATAATGGGCTCATTGTTTTAACAAATCTCCTGTGTTACATCCTCAAATATGTATTGATGCACCTTTTAGAGACAAATTACCAATGAATAAGCAGTGGCTTTACTTGTCATTTACGCTTACCTAAAATATTTTGGAGTGCCTTGTGAGTTTGAATGGATATGGATTATGGATACAATTAAGTCAGTTGATTGTTACTTGTAATGATATACTTTCATACTTTTATAATAACATACTGTAACATCAGGCCATTATTTTATATATATTTTTTAACATAGACTGTGTGTTCTGACCAGTTAGTATGCTCTTCTAGAAAATTGATTCATTCTGGTGACTACTGATAGGTATGAAATGTTCTCGACCTCAGTCACCTTTCGGTCTTGTAGCAATATGATAGCATGCAGCACGGGCTGTAACCATAATCTGTCAGCACCTGCCCTATTAACCATTTGCATACTAATCCTGTATGTCTAACCAATAATACCTAAAGAAAATGTGGACACAATTAACTTCCTTGGGACCCTGTCATAACTTTCTCACTAGTGGTGATAGATGTAATTTCTCTTTCCTTTTTTTCTCCCTTGTTTACTTTGCACCAGGCATGTTGGGTATACCTTGGCATCTTCCTCTATCAGCTTGCACCACGGAAAGTGTATGGGATCAAATTGTCTTTTTCAAAACTGACTTTGCTGTTATATCTGTACAGCCTTGAAAAAGCCCCAGGTAGATAAACCCTAGGGGGCAAAACACTTGTCGGTTTTTTGCTCACATGTGCACCAATAAACACTCCTTGGATTTACCACTCTGATTCAACGTGTCAGTTCTACAATTTAAATCGATACATGATACAAGCTTGAAATTCACATATTGGATACATTGTGGGTTCTTCAATATTTTTGTAGTACATAGTACATTGTGTATATGATGAAACATCAGTGCATACCAATGATATCCTTCCCTACAGAAAGCAAGACAAAATGGAGTCCAGCTGGGACCAGCACATTGCACGTTGGAGATAGTCAGCCCAATGCTAAATTTGTGCTTGTTGTTTCTGGTGAGGAGCACCAGCACTTATTTTTGAGGGCCGGCTGATATTTTTCTGCCTCAAGCATTTACTGCAAGCAAAAGACACATATGAAAAAGATGGAGAAAGAGAAAAATGAAAAGGCGTCACAATGGGATGAAGCAGAAAACTGCAAAAGTGGGCTCAAGGGGCAGGGAATGGCTGTAAATGGATTGATGGCTTCAGGATTACTCTGCTTCAGTATTCTGTGTTCACACATTTAATTTCAGCACCCGCATGTTTAAGAAGAGGGTGCTAGCGAGTCCGGTCCTTAGTAGGTAAACTTACAAGGGGACGCTTATGGGTCGATGAACCTTTTGATTCTCATGAAGTATCCAGCTATGCTAATGGCAGTCACACTAATGATTAATACGCAATTCAATAAAAATTAGTCATCGGCGACAATGAATCAGAACATAACACCCCATGACCCCCAGTCATAAATAAACACAACTCATTTTAGTAGTTTTATTTCCTATTAGTTAGGATACTAATTCATGAAAATTAGTTCAAACTTTATTCAAGTCTACAAATCCGTATCAATTCATTAATAGGTGCTAAAAACATAGCCTAATCAAACCTTGCATCAGAATACATTCTAAAGCAGTTGCATAAGTCAATAATCGAATCAGGAATGAATAAATTAACATAATTAGCAGAGTTCAGGAATTCAGTTTGTCAATCATTTGTCTCTGTGTTTGTCAAAGTCATAAGGTAGGAACCTCACCTAACCCAGATTAGCATCAGCATGTAGGACGTCATGCGAAAACAATTTAGAACATGAATTTGGAAAACATCTAGTTAAGGAAAGAAAAACTATTTTAGCAGCGCAGTTGGTACCTAGAAAGAAAGGCAAAAAAGTTATTTCAGTCACATTGTCATATCTACCTATCCTCAGTATGGATCAGCAACAAGTCAATCTTTGTCCTCAGGTCATCAATCGATCAGCATCACATCAGGCTCTCTTGAGCATGAGCCCAATGACAGAATCTCAAATCTTCTTCGATCTCGCAGTCTCTCCCCTAACATCTGCACCTCTCATCTGTCTCCATCCATTCTGAGGTTTTCCCTCTTTGTCACGGCATTATATCAGAGTCACCCAGGCTATCCCCCAAATCCTAATTGGTCAGTTAATCACACAATTTTACCTTGTCCAATAATTTTTATAATTCTTATCTCTGAATTCTAATATTACGCAGTTCTCAGATTGTTGTTTGGTTCACATTGCGATGTCCTCATCATCCGGCTCATCAGGTATCGAAAATGTTGCATCTTCTTCTCCAGTCAGTGTCTCTATTGTTCAAGTCCTGGGAAGTACGCTCTGAGTGCTTTAGGTTTCAGCAAAACAGTTTTTATTAAAGAATAAGCAGTTCACGGTTAGTCTGATTTGCAGCATCTTTCATTGAACGTTAATATTCAGCTTCTGCAAGAGGCCTGGCAAAACTAGGCCTCAACTTTGGCTAAGTTAAGCTCTACAATATAATGCAAAACATAAGTTATATCTCTCAATATGACATACTACTACGTTATTTTAATATATTTTCTATATTTCACATGTTAGCTGTTCTTTTAATAAAATTTGTGAATCTTGAAGACCACTTTCAGAGGTCACAATTTCAATCGTGCACATTATTCTCCATATTAGTCATTTTCTACATTATTCGTTATTCAAAATACATAATAATTCATTAATAATTTCTAATCAAAACATTTGCGTTAACAAGGGCTTTGGGGACTGGCACGTTTTTATTTACAAACTATTCACTGAGTGAACCCTCTTCTCATAAGCAGCTGTGGGGTCGTTTTGTGAGAATATTCATTGCAGAAGGCAGTCGAAAGGCTCGGTGCTTCCTTTGTCTTTACTGAAATGATACTGTTTACAGTGCATACTTTAACTGGAAACATTTCTGAGTTAAACCCTGATTACAAGTGCCCGAAGAGTGAAGTGCTATTTATCACATCCGATTCACTACCCTGAAAAAGGAACTTATTGGTGTGACAAATAGCACCTATTACAAGTTTCCCCGTAACAATTGGGAATTAAATTTGCATGATGGTGCTTTACACAACATCACACCAAAATCTGCATGTCTTTTATCTACCAGGCCTTTTTTTATACTTTAATAAAAAAGAAGATTTGATCTGCTGAAATTTATCACTATAATATGGGGATGTTTCAAGCCTGGTAGTTATCAGGGCTTTTTTAAAACTTCACAACGCTTGTATTTGCAACTCCTGAGCCGACAGGGGTTTGCATTTGAATTGCAAAATGTCAAGGCCCTAATTTTATAGCTCCTGGAAGCACAGCACAGAAACCAAGAATTGTGGTTGCCATGAATGGGATCATGATATGGTTCCATGATTGAGGAATGCCAATTAAAATAAAAGGATGTGTACAGCAACGATCAACAAGTGTACTTGTCACTGTTTTGAGAAGCATAAAAGGATTATTTGCTGGTCATAGCTGGTAACCTTATTGGTTATTTATTTATTTTGTATTTATATGTTTTTTTTTGGCCTCTCTATGCCAAGCGGTATTAGAGCACTTTGCATTGAATGAACAAGGTCTTTTGCTACGATAGGATAATAACAGCAATACAGTAGGGTTTGGCAAGGCAAATGTGAAAAAATACCTAGACTAAGAGAGACGGAAAATGTGATAAGTGAGGAAAGAAGTCCTATTCTAATAAAGTAAAGCATGGTGCCATTTGGCATGTGGGCAGTGGGGAAGCAAAATATGCACTAGGAAGGAGGCCTACTATTTTTATTCCAGAGTCTTTAATGAGCTGATTTATCTAGCTTGATTGTGCTTTCAGTTCAGCTTACTTGCCATACGTACATCTTGAAAAGATGAGTCTTTAGTCATTTTTGGAATAGCTGAATATCACTGGATAGTCTCAATTGGGTTAGCAAGGTGTTCCAGATGGTTGAAGCTGCTCCTGAGAAGGATTGCATTAGGGATTTGTGTGGTTCGGAAATTTGTATTTCCATTTGAAGTAGGTTCTTGCTTCTAAATTTTCTTGTGCCACCAGAAATTGTCAGATATCAGCAAGGTTGCTTTGTCTACATGTGTGGAGTACTTTCCTAAGTGAGACAACTGATTTTAAATTTCATCCAAGCATCTCAGGGAAGCCAGTGTATCTCATTCAAAGTTGGGTCGAGGATATTGAAATTGTTTTTCTCTGCAATCAGATGAGCGGTAGAATGAAGAGTCGCTTTGATATAAGGCAGAAATTCAATGTTGGACCCTTCAGAATGGCCTGCGATGCCACTCCTGGAAAGGATTAGGGTCTATACTGCTGTCTCCACCTGCTCTTTGGAGAGCAGACAATTTTCATTTTTAATTGGTGATGCTCGCAATTTGCAGACTGTGCCAGTGTGTTGATGTGTGGTGCCACATAAAGAGAGATGTCAATTAGGTACCCTAACTATTTCACAGTCACAAACAGTGATTGTGCAAAAACAATCACTTTTAATACTGCGACTAGACTTGAACTCATTATTTGCGAATGATTTGCAAGAGATTAGTAGGAGTTCTGTTTTCTGAGGATTTAATTTCAGAAACTTGTCAGTCTTTCAAATATGTAATTTGTCAAGGTCCCTGTGAAGAGTTATGATGTCTTTCATCGATGATAGCTTCAAGTGGAGTTGTGGGTCATCCGTATGTTTGTGAAATACCATGCTTGAGTTTTGCAGTGACCTGGAAAGAGATTCAGAGAACAGGTTGAAAAGCATTTTATGGGAAGTTTGACTGGTTATTACTGTTGCTCATTTATTCTCTTTCAAGTTGACTGGCTTTCTGGAAAGAGCATTTCATGAACATTTTAGGTATTTTTAAATAAACTGCAAGATGGGAACCAAAGTACTGGCCTCTGTGGGTTTTTTTACACGTGGACTCTCCTGACCCTGACATATTATGAAAATTCACAGTCTGCTTCTCACAGTGACCAGCAGATTAGACATCCCTGACATTCCTGATCATTTTAGTACCTGCCGAAGAGGATACAAAGTTCATACTAGCACTGTGTGTTTGTATTCTCCTACATGTGATTGCAGCTAAAATGTTTCCTCGTTCGTGGTTAAGATCCAGCATGGCATTTCTAATGGTAGCTTGGCATGAGCGCGCTGATCTTGTTTTTGCTGTCTTATTCTAAGCGTGCAAATCATGTTTTCAGTTTCAAGAGCTACAGCTAAATTGCCTTTACACAATGAGCAATTGTCACACCTTTGCGGGTTGTTCCTATGCCAGTTTCTCAGGGCGGCTGGTGAGGCCGGGTTTGCTCAACTCGCTTCTCAAATACTTGTTTTAGTGTTTTCATGCTTTCGTGGTTCTGGAAAACTGCTGTTTTTCAATAGCCTTTGGTACATTAAGGTCAGCTCTTTGTATTTTTAACCCAACAGGAAAAGGACTGAATTATTTTTCTACATTACCAAGCTTCCTACAGAATGATTATGAAACAAAATGTTAATAGGAACATTATTGAAAACAATACATGAAAATTCTCTTTAATTGAGAGAAAATTAAGGCACCTTTTTCATTCCCAAGAATACTGAAGAATGTCATCATAATCTTTGTATCATTTTTTCATTTTCTGTTTCTTTTTTCACTGACACTTTTCAGTGACAACATTTCTGAACATGTCTTTCTTTATTGGATTAGCTGTGCTTCTTTATCTTGCCTGGGAGATTTTCCAGCTGACTAGTTACGAATGTTTTCTACAGTATTTGGTTGTTGTTGTGTGGCTTTTTGGAAGACACTGAACTGCTATTAAATTAGTGCAATGGACTCAAGTAATGTTTCAGAAGTATGTAGCCATGTCCAAATTGCAGGATATTTTTGGGGACCACAGCTCTCAAAGTTTCCTGTGGCAGGCCTGAACAACTCATGTAATCATGGGGGCATATTTATCAATCTTTTGCGCAGCAAGTCACCTTCCTGCGCCACGTGAAAGGGAAAGGGTAATAATGCAAGTATTTATCATTATACAGAGCATTCCTGTCCAAGTATTTAACATTATACAGCGCATTCCTGTCCTTTCTTTGCCCTGGTGCCCTTTTGGCTGCCAAGCGCAAACGCAGACACCCTTGCGCCATGGTGCAAGGGTACCTGGGTTGTAGCCAGGATTGTTTTTGTACAGGAAGGAACACCTTCCTACACAAAAGCAATCCTCAGAGACATTTTCCTCTTTCTAAGTGTGCTGCAGAATGCAGCACACACTCAAAAAGAGAATACAAGGAGAAATAAAGATTTTTCACCTTGCTGTGCCTCCCCTAGAAAGGCATAGCATTTTGACGCATTCCCAGGATTACCAGTGTTGGTAAATCTGGGAATGTGCCCCAGTCCATGGGTGGATGCTTGGGAACACCCATGCTCCACCTGTGGAACACCTCCCTGGGGCAGAGTAATGCAATGCGGCAATTTGCACTGCGTTGCATTACTCTAGATATATCAAGTCATGCAGGCCAAGACAAAGTGGCCTTTGTGGTTTGATAAATCTGAGGGCGACACAACTCAATGATAAACTTGCCTCTTAGTTTTACTTTGCATTCCGCGTTTCGTCATCCTGCATAGAAAATGGGAAAAACAAAATTACAAGTACCAGAATGTAAAATTAAAATACAAACATCAGAATACAAATTTAAAAAAGCAAGGACTGAGTCAGACATTCAGGTAAGATGTGTGATAAATTAAGACCTCTGTGGGACCAGTCACCCGAGAGATAGGCGTGGGTAGGCTGATTACGTAACAATACTGATGCAGGGGAATTAAAACAGTGCCCTGGCAGGAGATAAGGGTCTTACTTCTATTTAGAGTAGCATAATTAATAAGACTGTCTCTTGCCTGCAGGTTGATGTACGCATACGCGCTTTTACTCTAAAACCACCCTTTTTGCATGACACACTTGGCTTGCTGTTGTGTACGCAGTAGTAATGACAACTCTAAAACTGCAGACTATCATTGTGAAACGTGTTTGCTTTGTGGTATGCTAAGAACATCTCTAAGGAGACGTCATCAGTTTCAATACTGTAACAAGACTCGTGGGTTGACTTCCCACAAAGGAGAGAGCAGGTTCCTCATTCTCAGTTGATTTCATATAAATAAATTGACTCAAATAAGAGCTTGAAGGCCAAAATGACACTCTATAGAAACCTCTAGACAAGCTAATACCCAAGTCTAAGGGGACCACGAAACATCAGTAATCAAAACCAGATGTGCCAAGCATTTCTTTAAAAAAAGAAAACACTTCATTATTAGAAATGGCAACCTATACAATTATAGACAAGAAGTTACAGGAAACAAAGTCTGCATCAAAATGTTTTTTTTCTGGACACTGAAGCTAGCAGAATAATTATTTGTGCTGTAACCTACAGTGAAAATGGAACCACCTCCAGTTTCTCTTACTGCTTCCTCTGCACTGTGTCTCAGGGAAAGGACAGGAGAGTGCCATACTTATCCCAATATGGTGCACTCCTATAAATTCCCCAGCACTGCTACACAAGGGGCTGCCTAGCACCAAAGCAGGCATTATTGCACCATAGTGCGTCCATTGCATGCAGGATTGTTTTTGTGCAGGAAGGGGCACCTCACTCCACAAAAACAATCCCCTGGTGCTTTATTCTATTTCTATGTGTGCTGCAGAATAGAGCACACATAGAAAGAGGAACAAACAAGAAGAAATAAGGATATTTCTCATGTTTATGCCTCACCTACAGAGGTGTAGGTTGTTGGCACATTACTAGGACTACCACTTCTCGTAAATCTGGTACCCCACACTACACCCATGGAATGCCTCCCTGAGGCAGAGGACGGCAACACCCGATTTACACTGCATTGCTGTACTCAAGATTTATGAAGCCACTCATGGCCACGTAAGGTGATCTTGCGTGGCTTCATGAATCTGATGTTGGGCCTGCGTTGCTCTTGCACCATGTTGTGTGGTGCAAGAGTGATGCAACGGGGGCTCATACATATGACCCATAGTTCTTTGCAACTAGAGTGCTCAACTTCATGATTGAAAGATCTTTGCATTTCAAGGCCTCATTATGAGTTTGCAGCTGTGGCAGTCAGACTGGGGCCCACTGCACCCCAATATGGATATATTTTACTGCCAAAATGGGCTGCAATGGCCTATTTTCATGCTTGCAAAATGGTCCATTGTATCCTTGCTACAGCACTGAAGGAGTTTATTTCTAGATTGGGAACACTATGTTGGGAGGAATAATGGGCATGTCCGAGATTTTCCTTGGATATATTTCAGTGGTGAAAACTTGGTGAAATTTGTCTGGGGAAAGCGCAATGAATGAGGGAATATCTGCAGATTCATGTGCAAGCACCATTTACTGTAGCTGTCTAATTTAACGGCCTAAAACTTGCAATCAGGAAGGAATCCTGCACCCAGTCAATAAGGCACCTGCAGTACCAATATTAGCCGTTTGGGCGATTTCTGACCCAAATAATGTATAAATCACACCTAGAGTCCCAGTTGTAGTTCCCTTTTTCCTCCCATTCCCGTGTACTGTGATAACCTTTAATATTTGTTCCTTGCAATGCTAGGGTATTTTCTGGCAGACGACTGGCCATTTTCATCTGTATATTTAGGAATTTGTATCAGAATTAAAGAGCCACATAGTTATGCACAGAAGTATAGAAAACGGATCGAAGAGACTCCAACTGTTTTATGAGTCAAATCCTGTACATTCTAAACCAGTCACTCTGGAATGTATACTTCCTCAGCCATTTTCAGCCATACCCTGCAAAGCAGGCCACATGATGATCACACCCCAACCTATGTTTCTGCATATCAGCAGGAGACAAAAGGGAAGTATATTTCCACAAATAAGGTACATTGGGCCCTGCAGAAGGAAGGAAAACTCAATATATCTCAATGCTGGCAAGAGAAGAAAAAGACTTACAAAGAGCCAAAGGGGAATCTGGCTGCAGCTTTGTAGAGAGGGCACAAGGAAAAATGCAATCTGAATGCTCTTATTTTCTTAAATAGGTCTTTATTTGATTTTAACATTACAGTTTCTTTGCATACTTAACAGCAGTACCTTCTTCATCAACACTGTATTGGATACCACAAAAATCTGGCACTCTTCAGCTTTAATGCAACGTAACAGTACCAATGTAACTTATTTCTCTCATCGATTCACCATGTTCTTATGCCTCTTTTTTCTTTCCCAAGCATCTCCTTCCTTTCTGCATTTCTTACTATGCATCCTGGTCAGTCTATGCTTGTGTGTCCTTTTCACATATGTCTCTTAGAGCCTCATTTACTACAAAGTGTCTCAGCGTGGTGCTGCACCAAGTTTGGCAGCGCCGAGCTGCGCCACTTCAGCAACGCCGGAAGGTGCTGTATTTAAGACAATACAATGCACCCATGTGTTTTTCCAAGTGCTGGTGCTAAATTTAGCTGCCTAGCGCCAATGTAGGCACCCTTGCATTATAGAGAAAGGGTGCCTACGTTGCAGGGAATGATTGTTTATGTGCAGGAAGGTATGCTTGAGATGAAGGGCCCAATGCAGCGGTGCTTGAGATGAAGGGCCCAGTTCAGCGGTTCTGGCCATGGCGGGGAGGTCATTTGCCACCTGTCCTGTGGCTGGCGGGGCCCTCCTGCCCACCTGTCCTGTGGCTGGCGGGGCCCTCCTGCCCATCTGTCCTGTGGCTGGCGGGGCCCTCCTGGGCAGCTGTGCCGGGGCTGTTGGTGGCCTCCTGCCCACCTGGGATGGGGCTGGCGGGGCCCTCCTGGCCAGCTGGGCTGATGGCGGTGTTGTCGGGCGTGCTGCCCTTCCCAGCCTTCCCTGATCGCCTGTGGCCCTTCGCCACCTTGGGTGGTGTGCCGGCTGTCTCTACACTCCCTGCCGGAACCCTGGTAGGGGTTTTAGTCCCTGGGGTTTTCACCCTCTCGGGCCAGCCAATGCCTATCTTTGGATGTTTCTCCCGGGGTGGGCTGCCCATGCCTTGGCTTCGCACCAAACTGGCTGCCCTGGAGGGAGGGGCACTCCACAGTCCATGGCAGACTGTGATGACAGGGGCCGGTTTTGTCGTGGCTGAGGTGCTGACTGTAGTCCTATGACATGGACGGGGTGGAAAGAGGTTGAGTTTAGACAGGAAAAGCTTTTTAGGAGCAGTGGGACGGGTAGGTGTAGTGGGTATGGGAGTGGAGGAAGAGGTTGTGGTTGTAGGAGTTGTAAGTCTGGTGGCTTTGGGTGCAGGTGCTTGGGCTGGAGGCTGTTGTGTGTATCTTGGAAGAGGGGGTCACAGACACACTGGGAGAGGACACAGGGGACGTGTAAATGGCAGTGGGGGTGGTGACTGCACGTGTGCGGTGGTTCTGGTGTGTGTGCTGCTGAGGGACGTAGTGGCTGAAGATGTTGTGCATGCAGGTGTGAGTGGAGACGTGACATGGAGGGAGGAGGGAGACGAGGGGGAGGGGGACACAGTGGAGGCAGTGGGTGTTGGTATGTCTGTATGTGGATGTTGCTTGTGTGAATGGCTGTGTGATGTGTGGTGCTTATGTCTGGCTGAGCTTCCCTTGGGTGTTGAGGTGTGTGCAGGCTGGTCTGATGGTGTGTCTGGGATAGGCAGAGGTACAGGTGATAGGGTATGGGTGGAGGAAGTTGGAGGGGGGAGGCTAGAGACAGGGACAATGGCTGCCATCAGTGCCGAGGCCAGAGTCTGGAATGATCGCTGAAGGGCAGCCTGACCAGAATGAATGCCCTCCAGGTATGCATTACTCTGGTGCACCTCCCTTTCTACACCCTGGATGGCATTCAAAATGGTAGACTGCCCAACAGTGAGCGTCCTCAGGAGGTCAATGACCTCCTCACTGAGGGCAGCAGGGGTGACTGGGGCAGGGCCTGAGGTGTCTGGGACGAAGGAGATGCCCTCCTTCCTGGGTGAGCGGGCACGGGCCAAACGCTGAGGGGCTGCTGGGAGGGCGGTGCTGGTGCGGTGGGTGGCGGATGTACCTGTTGTTGCGGGGGGCACAGATGTTGCCACCACCACAAGGGAGCTCCCTTCAGAGGACGAGTCGGTGTCACTGATGTCTGCCTGAGTCTCCGCTGTGGAGCTCCCCTCGCCCTCCGTCCCACTGGTGAATTCGGAGTCCGTTGCGGGGCCCTCCATGGCCATGTGGGATGCAGCTCCCTCGTGCTCCGATGCCACTTCTCCTCTGCCTGATGATGCTAATGCACACATGAACAGGAAGACCACAAAAAAGTGGGGGGGGAGAATAAAGACCTGTTGAGTGCATGCATTGGCGACACTGTTTGCGGACAGGACAGACACAGAAGCCCCCTGCACTACGCCGCGCACTTGGGGACGACTACTCAATCCGTGGGACATGGCCTACAAGCCTATGGACAACATCTGCACACATAGATGACACAGGGCCATGATTAGCTGTACTTGGCACCCTACAGAGGTGGGGGGCGGGGGCGCCATGCCTTACAGAGGGGCCTAGCCACAGAAATCGCCCTGGCCTAGGGATACCCACAGCCCTCCTCCCCCACCCAGACACCTCCACTGCGCGCAAAGTCAGCAGAATGAGAGTGTAATCACCCCTTTGTGTCTGCTGTGATGTCCTCACGCGCCCATCCAAATCGGGGTAGGCCACCGCCAGGATCCGGGACATCAGGGGGGTCAAAGTCCGACTGGCACCCCTCCCACGTTGGGAGGCCATCCCCAGCTGAGCCTCCGCCATCTTCCTGCTCCAGCGGCGGATGTCCGCCCATCTCTTTCGGCAGTGGATGCCCCGTCTGTGGTGGACCCCCAGGGTCCGGACGTCCTTGGCGATGGCACGCCAAATGTCGATCTTCTGGTGGGCGCTGACCTATATGAAATGTACAGGGGGAGAAGAATAGTCGTCACCTTCTGCACCCTCAATGTGAGTGGCCCCCCATCCCTACCCTTACCATGTGGCACATGCTCTCACCGTCGTTTGATGCATGCCTCAATCGCTCCCCTCCCCCCCATCGTTCATCCACCCCACTCAACACAGGCATAGCCCATAAAGCATGCTCCCAGTGTATTTACCTGTTTGTCTGGAGGACCGTAGAGTAGCGCATACTGGGGGAGGACCCCATCCACAAGTTTATCCAACTCCTCCGCAGTGAAGGCAGGGGCCCTTTCCCCAGTCGCATGAGCCATTGTCTCTTCCAGACCGAGGTCACAGCAGCACTTGTAGTGTAGGTCCTCTCCTGTCGAAGATCAGGTATCGAGTGATTAAGCAGTTAGAAAATGGCGGTCACGTCCGCGGCGGTGCGTACCGCGACCGCCGGTGCACATCGTCATTGGCTCCTGAGACCCATAGGGTTCAATGTTAGCCAATGCTGCATTGCCCCGCGGTTTTCGACCGCCTACCGCCACTGTGTGCAACGCCAGCGCATTTACCTCACATCCCATTGTCGCACTTTACAGGTCAGGCAGCCGCCATTTCAGGGGCCCACATGGCTTACTTTTTACTGTGTCACACATACCTAGGCCTTGCATCAACACTCATACAAGCCATTCTATGCATTGATAATCGTGTTCTGTGCAAGCTGTGGTTATGTACCTGTGGGTTGATTGACTCTGTTCTCGCTGTTGTCCTTCATAGGCACCGTCTGCTGGGACATGCGAGGAGATGGAGGCATCCTCCGGTGTACAGACCGCTGGTGGACCTGTCGACAAGGGAGGAGAGACATGTCATACTGACATACAGGCTTGACCGTGCCACTATTCAGGAACTGTGTGCCCAGCTGGAGCCAGACCTGATGTCAGCTATCCGCCAACCCACAGGTATCCCCCCTCAAGTGCAGGTGCTGTCAGTGCTCCATTTCCTAGCAAGTGGGTCATTTCAAACCACAGTGGCCATATCCTATGTTTTCCAAGGTATTGTCCAGAGTGTTGTCTGCCCTGCTGAAACACATGCAGACCTACATCGTTTTCCCAGAGGTGGGGGATTTGCCTACAGTGAAGGGTGATTTCTATGCCCTTGGACATTACCCAACATCATAGGTGCCATTGATGGGACCCATGTGGCTTTGGTCCCCCCGCCCCACAGGAGTGAACAAGTGTACAGAAACAGGAAGAGATATCTTTCCATGAATGTGCAGATGGTGTGTTTGGCAGACCAGTACATCTCCCATGTTAATGCCAAGTTCCCTGGCTCAGTGCATGACCCGTACATCATGCGGAATAGCAGCATCCCTTACGTGATGGGTCAACTCCAGAGGCAACGTGTGTGGCTAATTGGTGACTCTGGTTACCCCAACCTGTCATGGCTACTGACCCCAGTGAGGAATCCCAGGACAAGGGCAGAGGAACGCTACAATGAGGCCCATGGGCGAACTAGGAGGGTGATCGAGCGGACCTTCGGCCTCCTGAAGGCCAGGTTCCGGTGCCTCCATATGACAGGTGGATCCCTATTCTACTCACCAAAGAAGGTGTGCCAGATCATCGTGGCCTGCTGAATGCTTCACAACCTGGCTTTGCGACGACAGGTGCCTTTTCTGCAGGAGGATGGTCTAGATGGTGGTGTTGTAGCAGCTGTGGAGCCTGTGGAGAGTGAAGACGAGGAAGGCGAAGAAGATGACATAGACAACAGGAACACAGTAATACAGCAATATTTCCATTGACACACAGGTAAGAATACACACCGGCATACTACATGTACTTTAACACTACAACCTCTCTACTGTCTGTCCTTTTAACCCAATGTATGGTAACTGAGTTGTGACTTTCCCTTCCGATTTCAGAGATGTGGGCCCCACTGTGTGACATCTGCTTTGTTTCCCCATGGACTACAGCTGTGTGACACTGGTATGTTGGCATCACAATGTAAATAAGCATTTTGGCACGGTAATGTCTAATACATATGTTCAATATCACATCCAGACTCCTGATTGTTTTGTGCAATAACTGTGTTTATTACAGTGCTCTATATTGGTGGGTGGTTGCAAATTGGTGAGGGGTGATGGTGGAGGAATGTCCATGGCAGAGTCCAGACTATTAGTATCACAGGTGGGACAGTGGGATGACAATCAGGGAGGTATCCTTTCCTGGCGGGGGTCTTGGCATCTTACTTTGTCTTCTTCCTGGATCTCAGGGACCGCTTGCGAGGTGGTTCTCCTTCTGCAGGGGGTGGGGTGCTGGTGGCCTGTTGGTCCTGTGGCGGGGCCTCCTGTTCACTAGCGCCGGCAGAGGTGGTAGGCAGTTCTTGGTCCATGCTAGTGTCAGGGGCCCTTTTTGGTGCCACAGTGTCCCACAATGTGGTGACTACCAGATTCAGAACCCCTACGATGATGCCCAGGGCGGAACTGATGGATCGTAGTTCCTCCCTGAACCCCAAATACTGGTCCTCCTGCAGGCGCTGGGTCTCCTGAAACCTGGCCAGTACCGTCGCCATCGTCTCCTGGGAATGATGGTACGCTCCCATGATGGAGGTGAGGGCCTCGTGGAGAGTGGGTTCCCTGGGCCTGTCCACCCCCTGTCGCACAGCAGCCCTCCCAGTTCCCCTGTTTCCCTGGGCCTCTGTCCCCTGGACCGTGTGCCCACTACCACTGCCCCCAGGTCCCTGTTGTGTTGGGGTGGTGGGTTAACCTGGGTGCCCTGTAGTGGTGGACACACCGCTGATTGACGTGTCCTGGGACAGAGGTATGGGCCCGCTGGGTGGGTGCTGTGCTGGTGTTACCAGAGGGGGGAAGGTCTGCTGTTGCCTGTGGCTGTCTGAGGGGAACCGACTGTCCCGAGGTCCCCGATGGGCCGGGCTGGTCATCTAGATCCAGGTCGACAGAGCTGCTGTCATCACTGTGGGCCTCTTCTGGGGGTGGAGTGGACATTTGTGGACCCTCCAGCGCGGTGACGTGGCATTCGGGTCCTGCAGGGGTATAAAACCATGATTATTGCATCTGTGTGTGCCATGGTGTGCAATGGGTGGGTGCCCGTGTACCCCTGTGATTGCATTCCTGTGTGGGGGCTTTTGTGACGGTGGTTTGGGGGGAGGTGGGTATTTGCAGTGGGAATGCTTTGGTGATGGGTGTCCATGCTTTGTGGTCGCATGCAGGGCTTGGTGTTGGGATGGGTGGGTTGTGATGGTGAGACATTTGCAAGGAGTAGGAGTGATGGGGGTAAGGGTGAGGGTGGGGGATGAGTTGGCATGCTGGTGGGGTGGGGGGGATGAAGTTGTGAAGATGAGACTTACCAGTGTCCATTCCTCCATATACTCCTGTGAGGCCCTCAGGATGCAGGCTCGCCAAGACCTGCTCCTCCCATGTTGTAAATTCTGGGGGAGGAGGTGGGGGTCCGCCGCCAGTCCGCTGAACCACGATGTTGTGCCTGGATACCGTTGAACGCACCTTCCCCCGTAGGTCGTTCCACCGCTTCCTGATGTCATCCCTATTTCTTGGGTGCTGTCCCACAGCGTTGACCCTGTCGACTATTCTGCTCCATAGCTCCATCTTCCTGGCAATGGAGGTCTGCTGCACCTGTGTTCCGAAGAGCTGTGGCTCTACCCGTACGATTTCCTCCACCATGACCCTGAGTGCATCCTCAGAAAACCTGGGGTGTCTTTGCGGTGCCATGGGGTGGTGAGGGGGATGTGTGGGGTGGATTGTGTGGTGCTAAGTGTGGTGATGTGTATTGGTGTGTTGTGTGAAGTGCGTGGTAATATTGCTGGGTGATGGTAATATGCACGTCTGGGTGCTCGGTTCTCTATTTCTCTGTGCGTCGTCCCGATTCTCTATGAGTGGGGGTTTGTGGGTGATGTGGGTGTGTGTTTTATAGTGTAATGGGTGTGTGGGAATGGTGTTTGTATGTGTTTAAGGTGTGTGTATTTTCAATTGTCCAATGTGGCTGTGTTTTGTAAGTGTGTGTGTATTTTGAGCGCGGTGGTGTGTACCGCCAATGGAATACCGCGGTTTAAAGACTGCTGCGTGGATTCGTGTGTCGTGATAGTGTGGGCGTATTTCTGTTGGCATGATGGTGTCGGTTTGGTTATCACCAGTTTATCGCTGGCCTTTGGTGTGGCGGACTTTTGTGGGTGTCTGTATTTTGGCGGTTTGCGTGTTGTGGGTCAGAATGACCGTGGCGGTTTACCGCGGCCACGGCGGTATGTTGGTCTTCTGACAGCGGTATGCGCCTTTTACCGCCAAGGTTGGAATGACCCCCAGTGTATTTAGTTAACATGTAGAACCTTTTTCGCCTTAGTACAACTTATTTTATCAATGCATTGAGATGTATTCATTTAAAAGTTTTAAAACATCAATTTGGAAACATTAATTCTTCCTCTTACCCTGATAACACCACCAATAGTAAATTAAAGAGGCAAGTCACTTGGTATGTGCACTTTTTGGGTGGCCTGGGTTCCTATCATGCATGAACAACATTATAGTTTATTAAATCAAACATAGAAGCAGGTTTTTTTTGGCATAGATCATGAATCAAGTATTTCGAGGTCCTCTTAAATGTGATAATGCAGAAAAAGGAGGGAAAGTGAGATTAAACAATTGCCTAGGATCACACAATTTTGGAAAAGTGGGTAAGCCAGGATTAATTCCAGGTTTTCTGGTTTCCTATTGTTTATTTCAGCCACTAGATGTATATCCTTTGCTTCTCCTACACCTACCTTGCCACCAATCCCCCAGCCACCACACCCAACCGCCACTGCCCTACCATCAATGCGGCCCCCAGGCATATCACAGACCAAACTATTTGGCCCCTGGGAAAATGTTTGCGAGTGCCCATGGTATAGACAATACATGTGCTGGTAGAATTGTATGAAATATGTCACCATCTGTAGAATAGGGACAGACCACCAAAGATCAACCACAATTTGACTTAGATTTGACTCTGTCTTGCAAGGTCATAATATGTTAGTTCGTTTTAATGATGTTAGTATTGTGTAATTTCCTCTAATGAAATAATATTTTTTCTAATTATTTAGGAAACAGACAATGGGAGGCTGGAAAAAGGTACACATAGCCACAAAGGTTCCTGTAGTTATAGCTCACATATTGAAGTTTAGCGTTTCCCCAGAAGGTTATGGCGGTTGTATTAAAAAAGTGTTGGGTGAGGGGATGTAAGATTAATAATTCACAGTTGTTCTGCAGAGCCCTGCAGAGCTGAAACATTTTCCAGACAACTTTTGCATCCTGGAGAATTTGGTACACCAGAATCTGCTATTATGTATCGAAATAGTACCACATTAAAAGTGTAACAGGGTAGGTAGGGTACAGTACATTATTATCGTAGCTGAAATAGCGACCTACAGATGTATTCATATATAATATTATCTCCGAAACTTTTTCATGAAGACAGCGCTCGAAAGGGAAAAGTGTTACTCTCGGATTCCATACATTGGAAGTGAAGTGGAGGCCGCAGAAAGAATGAGGAGTCACAAGGGGAGAGTCGTGAGCAGGGCAGTCTGACAGACGACTTACACATTTTCTGTTTTGAAAAAAATCTGTCCCCGAAAAAACTATCTGCAAGAACAAACATGAATGTAAACATATTCAGTAGTATTTAATTGGCTATCAACCAGATTGAAATTTAAAATATATTAAGGGGTAAGGCACTTGTTGCAGAAATCTTTGTGCACCAAGCAAGTTCCAGGGTATGATTGCAGATAGATAGCTCTGATGTTTAATACACTTACCGGAGAGAATTCTGTGCACACTAGACACAGATTCATTCATCACAAAATAGAACAGAGTGTTAGCGTGCCTACTGCAAAGCACCAGGTGTAACATGCGAATTACAGATATGTATTATATGTAGATAGCGCAATGGGCTACTGCGTTTTTGGATAGAGCCATGTGCTACCTGTAGTCCATAAATTAAAATTCTTTGTAATACACGTTAATGAGCTTAGTTAGTTGTGAACTGGCACCAATGATCTGCACTCGAAATGGTAAGGCATACGTTTAAAACCTTACAGTTCTTTTCTCAATCATTCACTATTCTAAGGTTGTTAAAAAAGACTAATTTGCCTAGTAATAAACACTTCCTGTGAGCAGCATATAAATATGTATTAGTATAACTAGTGATACGCTTTTATCTCTCACATTCAATACGGTACAGCATATCACTCATACAAAGAAACCTTTGCTCCTATTCGCGGTTTATCTTTCCAGCAGTTGAGAATTGATACGTTGGCATCAAGATGTTAGGCTCCAGTTAGCTCCCAGCCAAGATGAGACTCACACAAATGAAGTGCACAAGGGTGTGGTCCTGTAAGTGAGACATTTGTGCTAGGCCCACCTGGAAAGGAAAATAAGAGGCCTCCGACCCACTCTGCAGGCTGCCGCTCTAAAAGTAAAGCACACGAGGTCGGGCGCCTCTCAATGTGCTGGCAGAATGTGCTGGGGCACCGTCAGCACTCTTCACTGGGGCAGTGCTTAATTTGTGCTTGTTGTTTCCGGTGCTGAGCACCGGCACTTATTTGTGAGGCCGGGGCTTATTCTTTTGCCTCAAGCATTTGCTGTGAGCAAAAGACACATATGTGAATGACGGAAGAAGGAAAAACTAAAACGCGTCATAAAGGGAGAAAGTAGAAAGTTGCAGGATGAGCTGAAGGGGCAGGGGTGGCCGTAAATGTTTTGAAGAGGCCCGATATGGCTTCAGGATTACGCTGCCTCAGTATTCAGTGCTGGCCGATTTGATTACAGCAGCCTCGTGTTTAAGACAAGGGCTTTGAGCACCGGCACCTCTTAATTTACAAATTAAGCACTGCACTGGGGCCAGTTTGGATCCCAGACCCGGTTCATTCGGATCCGGCTCGACCCCTTCTTTCTGAGCACCTCATGGGTTAGTTAATAAATGGAGATCTACACTTATCTTGACAATACCTAGGAATCAATATTATGATAACAATATATATGTAGGATAATGTTTCTGGAGCTGATATTGTGGCATATAACAATCAGAGCACGATAGATTGCAATGTTGTACAGTCTGTGTTCTCTTCACATGCCCCGAGTGCTCAGACAGAACAGAAGCCTGGCCCTTTATCCGTAGGATTCAATGAGCGTGTCTTAAAAGGAGCATCTTGTAATCACAGCGGGTGCACACAGCGTAAACTAAATGTAACATGACTGATTCAGCTCTTTCTTTAGCATTGCCAAAAGCTTATCAGGCAGTGGATGTCAGATCTAGCTTTTAGCCTACAAGTGACAACTCAGCAGCATGAGGATTATATACATTAGCAATGTTTCCCATGTCTTACTTCAAATAGAAGCATATGTTTCAACTTGTGTTTTCAGTGGAAGGAGGAAGCATAAGTCTTTATGCTGGTTGCCGCTCGCGTATTTATCACAACAAAAGCCCATCTCTCTTACGAAGATGTGACTCATACAATTTTCACAAGTATGGAATTCTAAAAATCTAAAAAAAAAATCAAACTACTTTGCAGCCAGGAAGAATTTGACTGTTATGCTTAAACCGACTTCTTCCTCACTTGCTAACTCTAATTTCTTGTTTTCTGGCATCCTTGGTAGTATGGTATGCCAAATGCACCACACCCAATGCAATAGTCACGCACTCAAGAGGAGAAAGGTGTGAACATAAAAATAAATAAAATGATCAGACAGACTATATTGACCGAAAACAAAACAGTTTTACGGTCGCTTTTTCATGCTTTTGGTGGTTAGTGAGGCACAGCTTGCTGCAGATCCCTTTTATCAACGCATTCTGAAAACAGTATTGCAGAGGTGGTAATGTGTGACACTAATCTTTGATCATAACTGCTTGTATTGCATTTTACTGTGGTGGTGACATTCTGGGGTATATTTATACTTTTTGTTGCAAAACTGCACTAACGCAATTTTGCACCAAAAAGTGTAGCACCAGCTTGCACCATTTCTGAGCACCAGCCGGGCACCATATTTATGGAATGGTGCAAGAAGGTGCAAAGGGTAGGCTAGCGTAAACAAAAAATGGTGCTAGCCGGGTGGGGCTGGTGGTATGGGAGAAAGGGGTTTTGCACCAAAAAATGACGTTAGGCAGGTTAGAGTAAATAAAAATGACTCCAACCAGCCTAGCGTCATTTTCTGACATAAAACAAACCATACCATCCAGACATGCCCACCACCCCAATGGTAAGCAGAGGGGACCAGGGTACCCTGGACTTGGCCATTTCACCCAGCGCCATGTAGGGGTGCCCATTTCAGGGCCCCAATGGCACTTTAAAAAAAATAAAAAACTTAACAGTACTTACCTATACCTACCTGTGATGGGGTCCCCCATCCTCTGCTGTCCCTCTGGTGTGGGTGGAGGTGTCCCTGGGGCCTGGGGAGGGCACCCCTGGGCTTATTCCGTGGTGTTCCACCATGGAAATAGGCCCACAGGTCCCCTAACGTCTGCCCTGACCCAGGCGTTAAATAATGGTGCAAAGCAAGCTTTGCACCATCATTTGACCCAAGCTACCCCCGTGCTTGATTTAAGCATGGGGGATAAATATGGCGCTAAGGCCATAGAGTCATTTTTTTGCACAGCAACGCCTACCTTGCATCTCATTAAGGTATGGTAGGTTTACACGTCCCAAAAATTACTTTAACTCCATAATTTTGGCACTAGACGGGTCTAGCGACAAAGAATGAATATGGAGGTAGTTTTGCACCAAATTTGTGTAAAAAATGGCAAATATAAGTATAAAAAGTATAAAACATGTCTAAATATGGCCCTCTGTGTTATATTTTGTGCCAGCATGTTTTTGTGCTGCATTGTTGCATCATAGCACTGTGCTATTTTGTGGTTGTTCTATTGCAATGTCTTTTGAATGGCTTTATTGTTATTTTACTTTGTGCTGCATTGTTGCATCATAGCACTGTGCTATTTTGTGGTTGTTCTATTGCAATGTCTTTTGAATGGCTTTATTGTTATTTTACTTAGTGTTATTGTGTTGCCTTCTAATGTATTCTGTAATTAGTTTAGAGATGTAAACAAAGCTGCTGCACTTCCAACCATCAGCATCATATTTATTTTATGTTCCAGTGACAAATAGCAATTTAACATTACCTAAGGCGTTAAATACCACTGCTCCAGATACCCCACTACTGGGGTAGAGACCTTTCTTGAATAAGCACTTCCTGTGCTCACTCAATGTGATGCAGCCTAAAGTGTCAACGGAAAGAAACTGCACAACTGCAGAATTCAGCACAGACCATACTTTTGTGATGAACTGTTTGACGTTCAAGTATTTGAAACAAGCCTGTTCACTCCACCTATAACTTAATAAAAGGAGGGCCCTTGCACTAAGTTATAGGCGTAAATTTGTGTTGCCTTCAACTGAAGCTGCTTGCATCGGGGTTAATATCTAAGGATTAATGTCAATTTCACTGTCAAGCAGCTAGCATCTGGAGTACTCTTCCTCCTTCGTGAAGAAAGTGTCAGTCGCTTGAAACTATTAACAGTTTAATACCCTTCTGCTTTAGTTATAGAAGCATCATAGCTTGTAGAACAAGCATTCAAAGACAAATTAGTTCATAGGTTATGCCACAAAAGTTTACTTCTTTCATCCATTCATCCATTTGTGTGTTCATTCATTCACCAATCTGTTCACTTACTACCCATTAGACCAAGTACAAAGCTTTTGTTCCTATTGTTGTTCACTAATGTGTTTTTGGGGTCACCCCTCGGAGAGGCATTGCCACTAGTTCTTCCATGAAGATGGGGCTCGTATGCATGCTTACGACACCAAGGTAAACATTCGGATCTATCAGGAGAGTCAATGACAGGCTATGGACTGCCCTCCCATGTCCAGCAATGGATGTAGATTGAATAGATCATCATACTAGTTCCTATGTGTAGATGTTTCTTCTGGATTCCAATGTGCCCAACCTACCGCTGTTCGATTGGATTCTCCAATTGGACTCCTACCATAGCCATCAAACCTGCAAACTTGGATTCGGTTTGAAAGATGAAATATATTTTAGCCGGTACCGTTATCAAAACTGGAAAGTTGCTGACTTATCAGGGGATCTGCATTTACTGCTGATGCCTCACAATCTCAAACTAGTCTTTGCTCTAGTATTCCCCTTTTTCGAGTCATTGCATCTAAGGATGCCTCATAGCCAAACATTGTGAACATTCTAAATGCCCAATCTTGGTTTCAAAAGTGTAGTACATACCATCCCTACCTTTCTTATGCACCACTGGTTACCCATTAAATGCAGACAGAAACTCAAGCCAGTTTGCTCACACATAAAGCTTTTCACGTCCATGGACTTAATTACCTATCAAAGTTGCTGTCCTCTTGCCATCTGACCATATGCCTAAGGTTAGTTGGCAAGAGCACATTGTCTCTCAGCCCTGTGCACCGTTAACATTGTGATAAGAGATCACTCCACACAGAGAGCTCCACTCTATGCAGCTCCCACACTGTGGTCCAACACCCTTGAGACGGACCCAGGAAGAATGAAACCTGCCTTTTCCATCAAGCATATAGACTTCTGACTTACAATCGCACTTCTTTCAGCCTTCTGTACATTCCTTCTTCTCACTACTCAAATGCCCTGGAGAAGGGTAATAAATGTTAAAATGTAAGGCAGTTAAATGCAGTGTAATTAAAATGTCGAACAGTTGGACCTGTCTTAGTAGAAAATATGATTTTAATACTGTGCATATATTTTGAGGTTTCCACCTGGAACGTCTGAAAAAAAGACCCATAATAAATATCTTAGTGTAAATGGAAGAGCAAAGTGATGTCAAGAATATATCCAAAAGGGTGGATTGACATGCCTTCTAAATTGCTCATCGCTGAAGTTTTCTGGTTGCATTTCTGTACCAGTGGAAGACACCCTTTAAACTAAGGGCTATATTTTTCAACATTTCAAGCAACACAACGTAGCAAGCCACCTTGCTACGATGCACAGTGTGAAAAGGAGAGGAAGGGGTGTCCTGTATTTAACCTTATACACTGCATTCCTGCTCTCTGCCTGCACTGGTGCACAGCTGCTGCCTAGCACCAACACAGGCACACTTGCACCATGGTGCAAGAGTGCCTGCATTACAGGATAGATTGAGCTGAAAGGGACATCATGTTGCACAAAAACAATCCTTTTAGGCTTTTTCCTCTTTCTGTGTGCAGCACACATAGAAAGGGGAAAAACAAGGAGAAATAAATACATTTTTCCTAGTTACAGCATTCTGAAGCATTCCCAGGTCTACCAGTATGGATAAATCTGGGAAGGCTTCAGAATCCATTGGATGGATGCACGGGAATACCCATGCTTCACCCATGGAAGGCCTCTATGTGTCAAGTAACTCAAGGCAGTGATTTGCGCTGCCTTGAGTTACTCCAAATTTAACAAGTCACAGGGGGCCACGTAAAGTGGCCTTGCGTGGCTTAATAAATCTCATCAACAATCAATCAATCAGTTTTTGTAGAGCGTGGCTACTCACCCGTAAGGGTATCAAGGCGCTGGTTGAGAGGGGCCTCATCCCAAGAGTCACGACTTGAGGTTCTTCCTGAAGATGGTGAGCGACAGGCTTTGTCTGAGGTGCAGGGGGAGGTTGTTCCAGCTCTTTGCTGCAATGTAGGTGAAGGATCATCCTCCGGCTGTGGTTTTGCGGCTGCGCGGGGTGATGGCCAGTGCCATCTGGGTGAAGCTGAGAGATCTGGCAGGGGTGTGGAAGGAGACGTGGTGTTTCAGGTAGGCTGGCCCTGTACTGTGTATGGCCTTGTACGTGTGGGTGAGTAGCTTGAAGGTGATTTGCTTCTCGACCGGTAGCCAGTGGAGGGTCTTCAGGTGCTGGGAGATGTGTTCTAGGTGAGGGAGGTCCAGAATGAGTCTGGCGGTGGCATTCTGGATGAATTCTAGTTATTTTTGAGGTGCCGGCGTAGAGGGCGTTGCAGTAGTCGAGCTTGCTATTGACTAAG